>NC_052163.1:60901939-61648715 GCF_902713615.1 Scyliorhinus canicula | reverse complement strand
GTCTCGGAGGGAGACTGTGTCCTGGCGCCTGTCGGGGTATGCCACGTAGGCGTACTGTTGGTTTGCATGGAGGAGGTGGCCTTTTTCGACCAAGGGATCCACCTTATGGGTCTGCAAATGCTGCCAAAGGAGGACGGGTCCAGGAACTGTCAGCCATGTTGGGAGCGAGACTCCGGAGGTGGACCTCCTGAGGAAGGCAAACACATGCTCGTGAGGGGTCTCGTTAGCCGCGATGCAGAGGAACGATCGGATGGAGTGGAGCGTGTCGGGGAGGACCTCCTGCCAGCGGGAGACCGGGAGATATTTAAACCGCAGGGCCTGCAGGACGGCCTTCCAGACTGCCCCGTTCTCCCTCTCCACCTGCCCGTTTCCCTGGGGGTTGTAGCTGGTCTTCCTGCTCGAGGCGATGCCCTTGCTCAGCAGGAACTGACGCAGCTCATCGCTCATAAAAGAGGATCCTCGATTGCTGTGAATGTAGGTGGGGAAACCGAACAGAGTGAAGATTCTGTGCAGGGCTTTAATTCATCATAGAATTTACAGTACAGAAGGAAATCATTCGGCCCATCAAGTCTGCACCGGCTCCTGGAAAGAGCACCCTACCCAAGGTCCACACCCCCACCCTATCCCCATAACCCAGTAACCCCACCCAACACTAAGGGCAATTTTGGACACTAAGGGCAATTTTATCATGGCCAATCCACCTAACCTGCACATCTTTGGACTGTGGGAGGAAACCGGAGCACCCGGAGGAAACCCACGCACACACGGGGAGGATGTGCAGATTCCGCACAGACAGTGACCCAAGCCGGAATCGAACCTGGGACCCTGGAGCTGTGAAGCAATTGTGCTATCCACAATGCTACCGTGCTGCCCTGGCAGAATTACCATGTGAGATACCCTCAATTACGACACAGGAGAGAAGAAGGCTTTAATCATCTGAGAACTGAACAGCAGCCGAGAAGTGTGCTCATCACATGCTGCCGAGTGAGCCTCATCTTATATACCATTTCCTGGGGGCGGAGCCAGAGGCAGAGTCCCCCAGGGTTCCAAGCCCGGTCTTAAAGGGCCAATGCATTAAAGGTAAGGTACCGTTACAGCAGCTACTGAAAACATTCATCACACCATGGCAGAAGTCATATCGGGGCATGGGATGACGAAAGGGAACCGGGAGTCCTCATCAATCACGTTCAGAAAGTACGTGTTGCAGTCGGTGGAGGGGAGGGGCCCTTTGAAGTCCACACTGAGGCATTCAAAGGTGCGGGAGACCTTCACCAGGTGCGCTTGATCTGGCCGGTAGAAGTGTGGCTTTCACTCTGCGCAGACTTGGCAGTCTCTGGTGACGGTCCTGACCTCCTCAATGGAGTAGAGCAGGTTGCGGGCCTTGATGAAATGGAAGAACCGGGTGACCCCCAGGTGGCAGAGGTCATAGTGGAGAACCCGGAGTCGGTCCACTTGTGCGCTGGCACATTAGGGGGCTCGTTGAGCTTACCCGGGCAATACAAGATCTCATAATTATAGGTGGAGAGCTCGATCCTCCACCTCTAGATCTTGTCATTTTCGATCTACATAAAGGCAACCAACAGTTGTCAGTGAGGAGAGTGAATCTCCTATCAGCCAGGTAATGCCTCCAATGTCGCACAGCTTCCACAATGGCTTGTCCTCCTTTTCGACAGAGGAGTGGCGAATTTCGGTGGCATGGAGGGTGCGGGAAAGAAGGCCACGGGCCTGCCCGCCTGGTTGAGGGTGGCGGCCAGAGCTATGTCAGATGCATCGCTCTCCACCTGAAAGGGGAGGAACTCGTCAACCGCGTGCATCGTGGCCTTGGCGATGTCTGCCTTGATGCTGCTGAAGGCCTGGCGGGCCTCAGCCGCCAGGGAGAAAACTGTGGACTGAATGAGTGGATGGGCCTTGTCCGCATAGTTAGGGACCCACTGAGCATAATAGGAGAAAAACCCCAGGCATCGTTTCAGGGCCTTGGGGCAGTGGAGGAGAGGGAGTTCCAGGAGGGAGCACATGTGGTCGGGTCGGGCCCTTGAACTCCATTTACCACGACATAGCCAAGGATGGCTAAGCGGTTGGTGTGGAACACGCATTTCTCCTTATTGTATGTGAGATTAAGGAGTTTAGCTGTCTGGAGGAATTTTTGGAGGTTTGCATCATGGTCCTGCTGATCGTGGTGACGTTATCTAGGTACAGGAAGGTGTCTCTCAGTCCGTACCGGTCAACCATTCGGTCCATCTCTCGTTGGAAGACCGAGACCCCATTAGTGACGCCGAAGGGAACCCTAAGGAAGTGATAGAGGCAGCCATCTGCTTTGAACGCAGTGTATTGGCGGTCCTCCTTGCGGATGGGCAGCTGGTGGTCGGCGGACTTCAAGTCCACTGTGGAAAAGACTCGATACTGCGCAATCTGATTCATCATGTCAGATATGCATGGGAGGGGCTACACGTCGAGCTGCATGTACCAATTGATGATCTGACTGTAGTCAATGACCATCCTGTGCTTCTCCCCAGTCTTCACTACCACCACTTGAGCTCTCCAGGGGCTGTTGCTGGCCTCAATGACCCCTTCCCTCAGGAGCCTTTGGACCTCCGACCTGATGAAGGTCCTGTCCTGGGCATTGTACTGTCTGCTCCTAGTGGCGATGAGTTTGCAATCTGGGGTGAGGTTCGCAAACAGGGAAGTTGGATCGACCTGAAGGGTCGTGAGGCCGCTGACAGTGAGGGGGGTAGGGGTCTTTTGAGATGGCACTGAAAATCCAGGCTGAGTAACAGGGCAGCGCAGATGTGGGGGAGGATGTAGAGCCTGAAATTGCTGAACTCTACGCCTTAGACAGTGAGGCTCACGATGCAGTACCCCCGGATTTTCACAGAATGGGATCCGGAGGCCAGGAAGATTGTCTGGGTGATGGGGTGTACCGTGAGGGAGCAGCGCCTTACCGTAGTGGGGGGGATGATGCTCTCTGTGCTCCCGGAGTCAAAAAGGCAGGTCGTCTCGTGCCCATCGATCATCACCGTCGTCGTCGCGGTCGCGAGGTTGCGGGGACGGGACTGATCAAGGGTGATAGAGGCGAGCTGCGGCAGATGCTGGGAGCTGGTCAGCAGTGACGGAGGTAGCGGCAGGCGATGAATGGCTAGACAAGCAGGGGTCCTGAGGCGCCGTCCAAAATGGCGCCGAAGATGGCGGTGCCCACGGTGCGCAAGTGGCTTGCAAAGGGGAAATGGCGGCGCCCTTGGGTCGCACGTGGTGGGTGTAGGAACACCGGGCCTGGAAACAGTGGTGACCGACCGGGCCTGGCAAACAGAAGCGAAGTGTCCCTTCTTCCTACACCCATTGTAGGTCGCACTCAGAACGGGCAGTGCTGCCTGGGGTGTTTGTTTTGCCCGCAGAAATAACACTTGGGCCCCCCAGAGTTGGCTGGCTGCCGCGCGGTACAGGCTTGCGGTGAGCTGGAGTAGGCAGCTGATGGGGCCCACGGTGCCCACGAGGGTGCCGCACGGTTGGGGCCATAGGACTGAATGTTACGGGAGGTCACTTCTAACGAATTAGTGAGCTGCCTAGTTCCCGCAAGATCGAGCATACCCCCTTCCAGTAGCCACTGGCGGATGGAAGCAGACCTCATGTCCGTGACGTAAGTGTCTCTAATTAGAAGTTCTGTGACTGCCGAAACTGCCTGGCAGTCACAATTCCTATCTAGGATGTGCAGGGCCCACAAGAAATCATTCAGCGTCTCCCCGGGGAGTTGCTGTCTCGTGGCCAGGAGGTGCCTGGCATATACTTGATTGACTGGTCGAACGTAATGTCCCTTCAGGAGCTCCATCGCTTTGGAGTTGGTGGGCGCATCCCGGATGAGGGGAAAAATGTCAGGGTTCACCTGTGAACAGAGGACTTGGAGCTTCTGTGAGTCCGAGGGCTCCCCAGCGGCTGTTCTGAGGTAGCTTTCGAAGCAGGCTAGCCAGTGGTCAAAGGTGGACGTAGCGTTGGCTGCTTGAGGGCTCAGCTGCAGGCGATCAGGCTTGATGCGGAGATCCATCGTTTAAAAATATCTTGCTAATAAATTGATGCACTATCAATTACCACAAAGACGAGAATAGTGGAACAATCGAGGCTTTATTGAGCAAGATGTTGTGCCTCCTGTAGCTGGAACCAAAATGGCTGCAGCACAGGAGAGCACACACATTTATACGCCGCCTACTGGGCGGAGCCAGCAGGCAGAGATTTATCCTTGGACCTCTAATATACGGGCAGTGCCGTAAAGATGTAATATACTGCTAGTGGTGACTACCACAATTGCAAATGTGAAATTACTTTCAACATTGTGAGTGTCACTGTCAGAGAAGTATTGTTTACACTTAAAACCAAGGGCCATAAATATAAATATAATTTGGTCAGTACTTAAATGCAATAGGAAATTCAGGAGAAACACGTTTACCCAGAGAGTGGTTAGCATGTGGAACTTATGCCCACAAACAGTAGTTGAGGCAAATATCAGAGAGGCTTTTAAGGGAATGCTGGATAAACAAATGAGAAATAAAGAAATAGAAGATTATAAATTGGATAAAGGTGCTGGGAGGAATCTTGGGGACGTTTAAACCAGTTGGGCTGAATGGCTTGTTTCGGTGATGTGAATTTGATGTAATACAGTAATGTGTTATGTCAAGTTATTGTCAGTTAATTGTTGAAGAGGGACAGAGAATTGATTGAGGGACTATTGTTTCTCCACCGTTATAAAGCTCGCTATCTCGCTATATGAGCGAACGTTTAGTCCATTTTGCGTATTGCTGCTGCCAAGAATTAAAATACAGAAAGAGGGCTTGACTGTTGATTTTGGCCATCTGCCCTAATATTGCTTTATGTAGGACTCAGTATCAAAATTCTACTTTATAACGCACCAGTGGAACACCTTAGGGCATTTTATTACATTAAAGGTACTATTTAAATGCAAATTGTTGCTGTATTGGTTTTGGGTTTTATAAATTAGAGTTATAAGGATATACTCAGGGATGATTGGAATTGGCCAGTCTTATACATAACTATGTCGACAATGTGGTTGCACTATTGTGGGCAATGTCCAATTCATTTTTAATGGTGTAGGTTATTGATGAGATGAAATGCAAATAGTGGCTGCCTGGATTCCTTCCCAGTTTGACTGAAATTATTATGGATTTTGTCCAGTTTCTCTTGCAGTTCTCATGCATGAATGTGTCTTTCACCCAGGGATGAATGTTGGCCAGGTCATCAGGGTAACTCTCCAACTCATCTTTGAATAGTGCAGGGTGATTGTCTAAATCCACCCAAGAGGTCAGACAGGACCTGGGTTTAACATTTCACCTGAAATTCAGCATCTCTGACACTCAAGCATTGAATTTCTTTTTCGCTTATTATTCCTTAGGTTTATTATTCTTTCTACTAATTCTAAAAAAATTCATTTTGATTTGAAGTCTCTGGTGAGGCATGTTACCAAAAGCCTATGCCATCCAGTAGTTCCATTACATCTCTGAAAAAAATCCAGTAAATTTGTTAGGTATCATAAACACTTTGCTTTAATTCAATATTCTTAAATTGTTTTACATTTGGAGACTATGCTGATTTTCCTTGTATGAAAATCTAATCCCTAAGATTCTCCAAATGATCTTTATTTTATAAATCGAAACATTTTCCAATCTCATGTCGTACCCATGTATTTAATGTCATGTATTTACATCATGTACTTAATGAATGGCAAACTTTAACCTCTGGCCCCTTATTTCTAACTCTCATTTCTCAAAGTACCCTTGATTTATTCTATCTGCTCCAGTTTTCCGATGAATATTCAAATACCACTATTTAATTAATGACCATTTCATTATTAATCGCTGTTTTATTCATGAACTTAATTGCATCTGTGGTCCCTCCAAATGCCAGAACAAGAATTCCGCTACATATTCTCTTGAAAAAAACATTCTTCACTTTCTCTTAAGTTCTATAGATGCCATCTGATTAACAAAGCAAAGTAGAAAAACAGCGACAAATAAGCAACTTTCAGAAGCAGCCTAAAAAAATTTAAAATTTAAAATCCAAAAAATTACTAAATGTGTGTTAACGCTTATTACGTAAGGACATATGGCAGTCATTTTTACTCAACACATGGTCATACAAAAAGTAGTGGAATTAAAGGTTGATGAATCATTTTTTGCTCGTATTGTGAGAGAGAAGAATGTCGGCCAGGAAATCAGGGAAGCTCCCATATCTGATTTGATTGGTGCCTTGGCATCGTTAAGACTCGACTGAACATGCCGTGTTTCTAGCTCTTCTGATGGAGCAGCCTTCCTGATGATGTAGTGTCTTACTCAGCTACACAGAAATATATAAAAAGCAACTCAGTAAGAGGCTTCATTTTTTCACCCCACCACCTCTGCACTCAAAGAATCATCATTCGCCAGTTCCGCCAACTCCAGAATGATGCCACCACCAAACACATCTTCCCCCTTCCCCTCATTCCCCCATCAGCATTCCGCAGGGCCCATTGCTTCCGGGATACCCTGGTCCACTCCTCCCATCACCCCAACACCTCACCCTCGTTACACGGCACCTTCCCATGCAATCACAGAAGGCGTAACACCAGCCTCTTTACATCCTCTCTGCTCACCATTCAAAGGCTTAAACACTCTTTTCAGGTGAGGGAGTGCTCCACGTGTACCTACTTCAATCTGTTCTATAGCATTCGCCACTCGCAATGGGGTCTACTCTACATTGGAGAGACTAAATGCAGACTGGATGGCCACTTTGCAAAACATCTTTGGTCTGTCCACAAGCAGGACCCAGACCTTCCTGTCGCTTGTCATTTCAACTCATCATCCTAATCTTATGTCCATATGTCCATGCTTGGCCTGTTGCAATGTTCCAGTGAAGCCCAACGCAAACTGGAGGAACAGCACCTCATCTTCCGATAAGGCACATTACAGCCTTCCGGACTTAACATTGAGTTCAACAGGGGCAGCATGGCGACGCAGTGGTTAGCACTGTTTTCTCATGGCGCCGAGGCCCCAGGTTCGGTCCCGGCTCTGGGTCACTGGCCGTGTGGAGTTTGCACATTCTCCCCGTGTTTGCGTGGGATTCACCCCCACAACACAAAGATGTGCAGGGTAGGGGACTGACTACGCTAAATTGCCCCTTAATTGTAAAAAATGAATTGGGTACTCGAAATTTATTTTTAAAAACATTGAGTTCTACAATTTTAGACTGCAAACTCTCCCCTCCACCTTCACCCCATTTTTATTTCTATCAATTTATTTTCATTTCTTCCATTGATCCATTTTTCCTTCACCATTGCCCCCTTTCCCCCACCCCACCCCTGTGTGTCATCGTTTTCCTGTTCCTAGTTGTCCTTTGTCACACTGTTTACCTTTGTTCTGCCATTGAATCATTCTGATCTCTTAATGTGTCACAGTCCACATCCTTCTTAGCTTTGATGACCATCATTTACATTTGCTTTGTCCTTCTGTCCACGATATCTTTGTCAATATCCACCTATCGCTGGCCCACTCTCCAGCCCCACTGCTCCACAACAGTATAAATCATCCAATCCTATTTCCAGTTCTCTCTGGCTTTGACAAAGAGTCACCCAGACTCTAAATGTTGGGCGTGATTCATTGAGCGTGACGAGGCCAGTGAATAGCGGAAGAGACTGTGATGGAACCATCAATTCTACGGACACGTGCTTGTAGGATGAGAATAGTGGTTTTAATATACTTACAACAGAGCCAGCCTGTTAGCCGTTGGACTTTCGATAAACTGGCTGGCAGACTCTGTGGCACGGATCTTTATACAGCAGTTCCAGGGGGAGGAGTTCTGGGCGGAGCCAAGGGGGAGCCCAGTACAAACTCTCGAGTACTCCCAGAGCTACTCCCCCTGGTGGTCAGGTAGTGCAACTGCACTTACAATATCGGTACATATATACAATGGGAACAGAGTGACATTGGTAACTTATAATACCGTGTGAATCTCATTCACCACAGGCTAAAAACCACGGCAGGCGGCAAACTGTTTGCGATGCCACCGGCCTGCTCCCATAGCTGAAATCGGGATCCCACCGTACCGTGGCGAGAAACCAATTATCGCCACTTAAGCCCTATTTCCATACAATTAACGGGAGCCACCCCATATCCAACGGCCTCCCGTGATCCATCAGCCTCCCCAGCAAGTGGTCATCCAAGCGCTAATTAGTACCCCCTTTAGAAAAATGTGAACCTGGTGGATTGGCTGCTGCGGAGAGCCGAGGAGCTGAGCAGGCATCATCGCTCACAGGCAATGAGCCTGGGGGCACTGGGCTGCTGCCCCTGAGCTCGGAGGAGGGTGAGGGGGCAAACGGGGAGTGTACCATTGGCTGGGGGTGGACGCCATAGGGGGCTGGGGGTATTGGGGCTGCGGGTTCTCTGTTGAGGGGGGGATGCTCTGGTGGTGGGGGGGGGGGATCGACTGTGTGTGAATCCTCCATGCGAACCCTGGACCATGTGTTTCCGTTCCAGGGTGGCACGGTAGCAGAGCGATTAGCACTGCTGCTTCACAGCGCCAGGGTCCCGGGTTCAATTCCCGGCTTGGATCACTGTCTGTGCGGAGTCTGCACGTTCTCCCTGTGTCTGCGTGGGTTTCCTCCGGATGCTCCGGTTTCCTCCCACAAGTACTGAAAGACGTGTTATAGGTGAATGGGACATTCAATTCTCCCGCTGTGTACCCGAACAGGTGCCGGAGTGTGGTGACCAGGTGCTTTTCACAGCAACTTCATTGCAGTGTTAATGTAAGCCTACTTGTGGGAATAATAAAGATTATCATAACAGTAGGCCCTTCCTGTTTGTGTACCAACCCATCTATAACTCCCACTGACTGCGGCTGAAGGCTATTGCTAATAGGGAATTAGCAATCCTGGCTAACTGAGCACGTCACACATCCCAAGTGAATCCCCATGGGTGGACAGATAATGTAGCATGTCGGGCTCATTGCCCAGCACACAAATCACACCTTGATGTATGGATACTGTGCTTGAACATTGGGAGGCAGCACCACACACGCAGCAGCCAACCTCCGAACACCCAGCGATGGGCCGTAGCCCTGGGCACATGTCCGCGGGCAGGTGTGCGTGGGCAGGGCATGTTGGGTGTTGGGGGGGGGGGGGGGGGGGGGGCAGGGCTCTATGTCTGGGAGGATGGGGCATGGGATTGGTAGTCAGCCCGTATCGCTTAAAGAAGAGCCAGAGGGATCATAGTTATTGTGGTGAGGGTATTTTAATGTTCCTCGTACAAGTGTACAGCACTGCCCCCCACCCCGATGGTGGCGCCGCACCATTCCCCCCCCTCTCCATCCCCGCAACCCCCCAACACCCTGCTCCCTCCCCCCTACTTACCCACGCCCCCCCAATGCCCTGTCAGTGATCCTCGACGTGCTTGGTCTTCCTCGCTCTACCGTTATGTCTCGGTGTATCCCCAGGATGCATATCCAATGTGGAGGCAGCGGTGCAGCACGGTGGCACAGTGGTTAGTGCTGCTGCCTCACGACGCTGAGGTCCCAGGTTCAATTTTGGCTCTTGGTCACTGTCCATGTGGATTTTGCACATTTTCACCACAACCTAAAAAATATGCAGGGTAGGTGAATTGGCCACACTAAATTGCCCCTTAATTGGAAAAAATGAATTGGGTACTCTAAATTTATTTTTAAAAAGATCTGGAGACATCCAACGCTTACCACATCCCGTGACCTTTGATGCCCCTGGTGGGCGTCCTCTGGGGTATTGGAGCAGGAGGGCCCCGCCGCATTTGACGGCGGCACATGGACAGCCGTGCTGCCATGTTCCAGTTGCTGACTCCGAGGCGCAGCTTGGCCAGAGGCAGAGCTGGTGGCCACCATTGCCTAACCATAGGATGGATCCGGGTTGCCACCCTGCGCACCCTCCTCCCGATTGGTGGCCATAGGTTCACCTCGGGATGATGGTGCAGCTGGATTGAACCCCGACTGCTCCTGTATCACCTGGCTCTTCCAGTCCTGGAGGTTCCCAAATGTCTGCACCATGGTGTCAACGCCCTCGGCGATGCTCCTCAGTGATTGGGCCATGCTCTGTAGCAACTCGGCAATGCCCACCTGTGACTGAGACAAGCTCCGCAGAGCCTCAGCTTTCCCATCTGAGAGCGAGACATGTCCCACAGCACATCATCAAAGTCAGCCTGGTACTGGGCCACCTCCCCAGTGAGTTGGACATTCTGCCGAGGCCCTCAGCCATGGCCGTCACTGACTGTGCCACCTCCACTTAAGCTGCTGGCATCGTGCACCAGGCTCTCCACTGCGGTCGCCACCCGAGCAGTGTTGGCCTCGGTGCCAGGCATTGCCGGTGGCATCTCCTGTGCCATAGCCTCTGGGACTCCTCCAATCAGCTATGGACCTTCTGGAGTGTTGCTGGCAACTCCCTCTGAATGTCCCGGCCACTCCCTAACGTCTCCATCAGCTCCGAGTATCTCTGGACCACAGGCTCAACATTTTAGGCTGGGACCCAGCTGGGTCCTGGGATCCAACTGCTGCCTTGCCTGTGTGTTGCTACCTCCACCTGCTGTGCATCTGCAGGTGGTGCTCCCCAGATTGTGACCCAGAAGCCTGTCCACCTGTCCACTAACGTTGCCCACCGGGGTGTGTGCCTCTGTGCTGGTGGAGGGCGGGGATGACAGCTGTGACACATCGAATGTGGCATCCTTGGAGCTCTCTTCCTAGGTGGTCTCATGGGAGGCAGGGGAGAGGGCCAAACCAGATGGGTCACGCCGTCGGTTGGAAGACCTGCAGGAGAATAAACACGTGGTCAGTGGGAGGGATGGGTCAGCCTGTGTGGCAATAACAACTCAGTTTGACAGGTTCTCTGAGTGGGGCCCAGTGGATCCTTCCCCCTGCGGCGTGTGCCGACCTCCGCATTGGTGACCTCTCTGCCCTTGGTCACCCCCGTAACCTCCAGGGCTTGACCCTCGAACGTCGTGAGGATTCTTATGTCCGACACTCCTCTGCCAGTCTAGAACCTCGCCCGCCGATTGTGGGAGCACTTCTCCTGGGGAGACACAGAGAATGCATCATTAGCCACATGGTGGGGGGGGGGGGGGGGCAGGGGTGAAGGAAGGGTTGTGGGAGGTGAAGGGAATGGGGTGAAGGATGTCAATTCATGTGTGCGGCCCTGTGTAGGTCTTCTTGCAGCTCTGGGTGCCTGATCACACTTTCCGATCTGATGGCCACTGCTGCTTCATCCCAGACGGCACTGGCTGCCCTGTGACTCACCTTCTGGGATCCTTGGGGGAACAGGAATTCCCTCCTGACCCCGACTGCATCCAGGAGCCTACCCAGGTCCGTGCCTCCAAACCTTGGGGACGGTCGTCTTGGCTCCATGGCTGCGAGCTGAATGGGGTTGGTTGTGCAAATACTGTTTAAATGCTTTTCGGCCTTGTTAGTTTGGGGGGGGGGGGGAGGGCTGGCGGGCACGGTCCTGCTGAATTGGCCGGCAAACCTTCATTTGTGCCGTGAATCCCGTGCGGCCTCGTTAAGTGGACCAATTAATGTTGTATTGCGTTGCCAGCCTCGCCAGACCTAGGGGCGGGGAGTTCAGGCACTTCCCGCTTGCTCCCACACTTAGAAACCTTTCCGTAGAATCATATCCGTTCGCTCCCTTCTCTCTCCACGGGTGCTGTCAAAACTGCTGAGATTGTCCAGTGTTTTCTGTCTTTGTTTCAGATTCCTGCATCCGCAGTAATTTGCTTTTATCAGTAAGAGGCCACTTGGCTCTACCTAATCCTTGTCGATACGAGTAAATAGTTCTAATTATATTCAGCTACTTGGTTCACTTTCCCTTCATCTGCATATCCAATCTAGTCCTGAATGCCAGCATAGTTTCAGCTTTAACTATTAAATTTGGAAGTGAATTCCACAGCATCACAGCTCGGTGTGTAAAGGGGCTTCCTGTTTTTCTCGTTTCTAAAACCGTATGCAAGTCCTGAACCGTGTCTTGAATCTACGGGCATCTGACTCGAGCTGTGAGCCGTGTTTGCAGTCAGTTTGCCTCCAGTGCAACTTCATTCAACTCACTGAACATCTTCTGAGGAGTGGCAATCCCCATTGGATCGTCACCCCACTCTTATTTACTTACCTCGCACATTCCTTTGATGGACGGACTTCTGAACTGAGCCTTCTCGGAAGTATGGAGTGTAGAGTGCTCCGTCATGGGGTGGTATTGTTATAGGAAGCTAAGCCATGCCCTTTTTTCACAGCATTAGCCTCCAGATACAATTAAGTTTAAATTTCCCAAAGTTACTTTGAAAATCTACGGAGAGAAGGTGCGTGTGTAAGGTAACTGGGTGAGGAGCAGAGTGGCAGGTACATGGGTGAAGTGGCAGGTTGCGAAGTGGGTTGGTAAAGGGGTGAGTTGACAGGTACATTGGTGAGAGCTAGGGTGAGTGGAGGGGAGATGGTTGGTTGGGGGTAGTTGGGTGGTCAGGGGGAGCACCTGGGATGGTTGGGGGATAGTCAGGGGTTGTCAGGGGGTGGGGGGGGGGGCTGTCTGGTGAGGACGATAGTCAGGGTGACAGTGGGGATTTGAATGTTATAGTATAGTTATCCAGGATTCAGAATTGGATTTAATTCTTCTACCCTTTCCTGGGTAACTATTCTGGTAATTTGTTCTTTGTTCTTGCCTATGCAAGTCTGTGCACTGAACTGCTGGTGACTTAACTAGAATGATGTTTTATTGATGTACACACGGTAAGGTAACAATCAGAATCTTACACAGACCAAGTTATCGTGGAGTTACTTTAGACTCTCCTGGAACTACTCTTATGTGCGACTGTCCTCATGTACGCCTTACAACCTTCTGCTGGTAGCCGGATGTCACCTGACTGATGTCTGAGCCACCTGCTAGTGGGAGGTCACACCGCTGAGTACATGTAATATTATCTACAGGCATATCACCCCAAGAACCATTACAGTTTTCCAAATTTAACTTAGAGCTTTGGAGGGTTCCAGATGCAATGGAATTCCCCATTGCACGTTGAAACTCCCCAGGTAATTCCAGCAGAGCCCTTGCATTGATCTGGGTCATTGTCTCATGTTCATTTTAACTTTAAGTCCTTTAACTAGGTTCCTCAACAATATATGAATCATTTTAATACTTGTGTTTTTCTCGTATCTCACCTTGTCAGGCCTGTAGTGTGTTCTTAAGATTCGCTGGATCTTTTCCTCGTTGATCGCTGCCACCATGTTTCATGTGCAGTAACTTAAAAGGATCATATTTTGCTCAGTGAGGGCAAGAACCTTTGGGTTGCTGCAGAGCCACACAGCTTAAAGAAAACATTGGCTTCTGGGTACATCAACAGATCTTCACTGGTGAGTCTCAGTGGCTCAGTAGCAATACTTCCTTGAACTGGAGTGTCCTGGGTTCAAGTTCCACTCCAGAACTTGTCAGCCATGGAAGGAGTGTGCATGTGTGGCTCAATGATGGTTGTTCATCAACCGATAGAATCTAACCAATGTTTCACACCGCCCTCCTCAGAAGAAGTGTGAAGGTACCAAGCAAATAATGGTTTTTCACTTGGGAGCCTATTGAACGAGAGGACGGGGTCTTTTCCTCTCATCACCCAGCAGGAAGCACGGTAGCATTGTGGATAGCACAAATGCTTCACAGCTCCAGGGTCCCAGGTTCGAATCCCGGCTTGGGTCACTGTCTGTGTGGAGTCTGCACGTTATCTTTGTGTGTGCGTGGGTTTCCTCCGGGTGCTCCGGTTTCCTCCCACAGTCCAAAGCTGTGCATGTTAGGTGGATTGGCCATGATAAATTGCCCTTAGTGTTCAAATTGCCCTTAGTGTTAGGTGGGGTTACTGGGTTATGGGGATAGGGTGGAGGTATGGGCTTGGGTAGGGTGCCCTTTCCAAGAGCCGGTGCAGACTCGATGGGCTGAATGGCCTCCTTCTGTACTGTAAATTCTATGAAATTGTACGTTTGCCCCTCCCTCACCAAAGGAGGCATGAGCACAATGATATTCTCCGAAAAGCTATATTAGCAAAGGCTGGCAATATTTTTCTGCTTAAAAATAATTATTTTGTCTTCTCCCTTTTGAAGCCACACTCAATCTCCAGGAGACAGTGATACATTGTAAGAATCACTGCAAGACATTTGCAGGAGCATATTGTGAGATATTTATTGAATTGTAATGGCATTCTCTTGTAATAATAGTCATATATCTATTGAATCATAGTGACACATTCACTTCGCTGATTCCTAATGAAACTACACAATCGCAACAATTGGCCGGTGCTGGGTCAGGGTATTATATTTACCTTTGCTCTTTAACTCAACCACGGTGCTACCATCTTGTTTGCTGGTTTCCAACCAATCTAGTGTCCAAATGTGCCAATGACCGCCACTCATCAAAGGAAGTATTTTGTGTTAAAGCGACCCCAGCAGGGCTCAGAATAGTTGAATTCCAGTTTGCTTCCTGAGGCGTCAAAAACCACAGGAATGGAAGCGAGATGTGGGAAAGCAATCCCAACCTCCCCCATGCCATGCGCACCTCTATCCCTTCCCCCACCCCTTCCACCCAGGCTCTCTGATTCTTCCCTTGAGGTCTTGCTGGGAGGAGCTGCAGTGAAGCGCTATTTCCCACACAGGGCAGGGAGAGACTGTTATATGAAAAATGAAATGAAATGAAAATCGCTTATTGTCACGAGTAGGCTTCAAATGAAGTTACTGTGAAAAACCCCTAGTCGCCACATTCCGGCGCCTGTCCGGAGAGGCTGGTACGGGAATCGAACCGTGCTGCTGGCCTGCTTGGTCTGCTTTACAAGCCAGCGATTTAGCTGAGTGAGCTAAACCAGCCCCAATATTACGATATTGTAATATATATATTACTTTTTTTATCTAGCCGAGTTGTTGAAATATAGACATAGTCTTCCAATGATGATAAAGTAATTTAATGAGTAATAGAAAATAATCTCGTTAGTTCTGTTTACTTAATACTAAACAAGTAAACAAACAAATAACTGTAGATTGAACTATTAAATAAGATAATGCTAAATATTGATATCTATTAACTTCTTCTCTCTAGCTCTATACTCTCTGCACTCCAGACACACTCTCCACTAGGAAAGAGCGGGAAAACCTTTATATAAGTCCTGATAGTGTGGCCATCTAGTGTTCAGTTGCCTGTACTGGCTTAACATAGTATTATGTATTACTACATACAGAGATCACTACAGAGGCCAGCCTCTCGAATCAACAGATGTGGATGGAATAAGTTGAAGAAGTCAGCAGCAGGAGTGTGGTCCCAAATCTGGATACATTGCTTCAAAAGGCTCAGTGACCTCAGGGGCGAGAAAGGTCAGCTTTGTTTGATTTATTCTTTGGGCAAGAATGTTGTTGACAAGGCTAACAAGGGGCTTGAGCAAAACTGAGAAGGTGGTGGTGAGCTGCCTCCTTGAACCGCTGTAGCTCTTGTGATGTAGGTACACCCACAGTGCTGTTAGGAATGGAATTCCAGGATTTTGATCCAGTGACATTGAAGGAATGGCAATATAGTTCGATGCCAGGGTGGTTTGTGGCTTGGAGGGGGACTTGCAAATGGTAGTGTGTCGATGTGCCTGCTGCCCTTGTCCTTTGAGGGGTTAGATGGGTTTGGAAGGTGCTGTTGAAGGAGGCATGGCAAGTTGCTGCAGTACATCCTGTGGGGGATACACACTACTGCCATTGTGCACCAGTGGTGGAGGGGGTGAATGGTGGAAGTGGTGAATGGGGGTGTCAGTCACGCTGGCTGCTTTGTAATAGATGATGACTAGTTTCTTGGGTGTTCTTGGAGCCGCACTCATCCAGGCAAGCAGACAGCATTCCCGCACACTCCTGACTTGTGCCATGTAGATAGGAGACGGGCTTTGGGGAGACTTTGGGGAGACTTTTGCGAGTTACTCACCACAGAATTCCCAGCTACTGACATGCTCTTGCAGCCGCAGTATTTATATGGTCCAGTAAAGGTTTTTGGTCAATGATAAGGCTTCAGGATGCTGATGGTGGGAGTTAGCAATAGTAATGTCATTAAGAGTCAAGGGGAGATGCTCAGACTCTTTGCTTTTGGAGATGATGACTGCTTGGCTATCCTGAGTGAGATAATTGGCCTCCTACTATCACATCTATCTTCCTCTGTGCTAGTTTTGACTTCAGCCAATGCAGAATTTTCCCCGAATTTCATTGAGTTCAGTTTTGCTCGAGCCCCTAAATGGCACACTCGGTCAAATGCTGCCTTGATATCATGGCGGTCACTCTCACCTCTTTTCTTGCATTCAGCTCCTTTGCCCATTTTTTGACCAAGGCTCTAATGAGGTCTGAAGCACAATAAACCTCACAGACTATAAACTGAACATCAGCGAGCAGGTTATTGCCGCATGAGTGGTGGTATAGCAGTGCCGACGACACTTTCCACAATGTTTCTGATGATCAAGAGTAGGCTGATGGAGCAGTAATTGGCTGGATGGGATTTGTCCTTTTTTTGGACGGGATGTATCTAGGCAATATTCCACTTTGTCGAGTAGATGCCAGTGTTGTAGTTGTACTGGAACAGCTTGGCTGGGGGCACAGCTAGTTCGACAGTACCACCACTGGCACATTGTCAGAATACATGGCCTTTTCTGTATACAGTGCATTCAGCTGTTTGTTGATATTATGTAGAGTGAATTGAATTTGCTGAAGACTGACTGGTATATGTGATGCTGGGGACCTTAGGAGGAGACCAAGATGAATCATCCACTTGGCATTTCTGGCTGAAGATTACAGCAAATGCTTCAGCCATATATTTTCCACCGATGAGCTCGACTCCCCCATCATTGAGGGGGTTAGGTACGTTTTGGCGCAGCCATTTGGGCGCGGCCGTTGTGGCGCGGCCTTTTGGCGCCAGCCGTTTTGGCCATAATAACATTTCTTTATTTGTAAATTAGCCTCAGTTGAGTTGGCTGCAGGTGCGGGTCCGCTGTCACAAGTGTTTCGTTCTATCACCATCTTTTTATATATTTTTTAACTAAACCAATTCGCATACCCATATGATGGCTGAGGAAGTATCAACGAAACGTGGTAAAGAAAAGTTTGTTCATAACATAGGGGCAGCAGGGTAGCATGGTGGTTAGCATAAATGCTTCACAGCTCCAGGGTCCCAGGTTCGATTCCCGGCTGGGTCACTGTCTGTGTGGAGTCTGCACGTCCTCCCCCTGTGTGCGTGGGTTTCCTCCCACAGTCCAAAGATGTGCGGGTTAGGTGGATTGGCCATGCTAAATTGCCCGTAGTGTCCTAATAAAAAAGTAAGGTTAAGGGGGGGGGGGTTGTTGGGTTATGGGTATAGGGTGGATACGTGGGTTTGTGTAGGGTGATCATGGCTCGGCACAACATTGAGGGCCGAAGGGCCTGTTCTGTTCTGTGCTGTACTGTTCTATGTTCTCTATGTTCTCTATGTTCTAACGGATTCCTTTACGTCTTTGACAAAACAAGCAAAGGTGACAGCGAAGTGAAATTTTGGCGTTGTGAGCAAAAAAACTGGTGCAAAGCACGGCTCCATACTAAAGCTGCAAACGTGGCGAGGCAGCTGAACAGCCATTCGCATGATGCTTCTGCTGCACAAGTAGAGGTTGCACTCGTGAAAACTAAAATAAAAAAGAGAGCACAGGAAACCCTTGAGGCACCGACTGTAGTTGTTAATGAATGTTTGACAGACATATCCCAAGCTAGTCTACCAGCCATTCCTAATATATCTGCTTTGAGGAGAATGATAAGCAGAAAGCGTAATTATGTATTGAACGCCCCCACCAATCCAAGTGATTTACAACAATTGATTGTGCCAGAGTGCTACAGGATATATGTCCCTCAACCAGGAATGGAAGAAAATTTTTTACTTTGTGATAGCGGACCAGGTCACGACCGGATATTAATCTTCGGAAGACAGAGCTGGCTACAGCACTTATTGACAGTATTGCGGGAAGGGATCATCGAGGCCAGTAATAGCCCCTGGAGAGCTCAGGTGGTGGTCGTCAGGACCAGGGAAAAGAACCGGATGATTGTAGACTACAGCCAAACCATAAACCGGTACACGCACCTTGATGCGTTCCCCCTTCCCCGGATCGCAGACATGGTTAGCCAGATCGCACACTACCGGGTGTTCTCCACGGTGGATCTGAAATCCGCATACCACCAGCTCCCAATCCGCCCGGAGGAACGCCACTACACGGCCTTTGAGGCAGACGGCCGCCTCTTCCACTTCCTCTGGGTCCCCTTCGGTGTCACCAACAGGGTCTCGGTCTTCCAAAGAACGATGGACCGAATGGTGGACCAGTACGGGCTGCGGGCCACATTTCCGTATCTGGACAACGTCACCATCTGCGGCCACGACCAGCAGGACCATGACGCCAACCTTCAGATGTTTCTCCAAACTGCCCAAGCCCTCAACTCACTTATAGCAAGGAGAAATGCTTTTTCCGCACAACCAGACATGCCACCCTCGGCGATGTCGTGGAAAACAGAGTTCTAGGGCTGATCCCAACCGTATGCGACCCCTCCTGCAACTCCCCCTTCCCCACTGCCCCAAGGCCCTGAAAAGGTGCCTCGGGTTCTTTTCCTATTACGCCCAGTGGGTCCCCAACTATGCGGACGAAGCCCACCCACTGATCAAAGCTACCATCTTCCCACTGGCGGCTGAGGCCCGCCAGGCCTTCAGCTGCATCAAGGCAGATATTGCCAAAGCCACGATGCGCGTGGTGGACGAGACCGTCCCCTTCCAGGTGGAGAGCGATGCGCCAGATGTCGCCCTCGCCGCTACCTTTAACCAGGTAGGCAGGCCCGTAGCATTTTTCTCCCGTAGCCTCAACGCCTCCAAAATTCGACTCTCCTCAGTCGAAAAAGAAGCTCAAGCCATTGTTGAAGCTGTACGGCACTGGAGGCATTACCTCGCTGGCAGGAGGTTTACCCTCGTCACCGCCCAACGATCGGTAGCCTTCACGTTCGACAATACACAGCGGGGCAAGATCAAGAATTATAAGATCTTGAGGTGGAGGATCGAACTCTCAACCTATGATTATGATATAGTGTATTGGCCTGGGAAGCTCAACGAGCCCCCAGATGCCCTGTCCCGTGGCACATGCGCCAGCGCGCAAAATGACCAGCTCCGGGCCATCCATGATGTCCTTTGCCACCTGGGGGTCACCCGGCTTCTCCATCAAGGCCCGCACCCTGCCCTACTCCACCGAGGAGGTCAGAACCATGACCAGGGACTGCCAAAACTGCGCGGAGTGTAAGCCGCACTTCTATCGACCGGATAAAGCCCACCTGGTAAAGGCATCTCGGCCCTTTGAGCGCCTCAGTATCGACTTCAAAGGGCCCCTCTCCTCTGCCAACTGCAGCACGTATTTCCTCAACGTTATTGACGAGTTCTCCCGTTTCCCATTTGCAATCCCTTGCCCCGACATGACCACGGCCAACATCATTAAAGCCTGACATAGTATCTTCACCTTGTTCGGTTTCCTCACTTATGTCCACAGTGACCGGGGCTCCTCGTTTACGAACGACGAACTGTGTCAGTACCTGCTTGGGAAGGGTATCGCCTCGAGCAGGACGACCGGTTACAACCCCCAGGGAAACGGACAGCTGGAGAGGGAGAAAACGACGGTATGGAAGGCCGTCCTCCTGGCCCTACGGTCTAGGAATCTCCCAGTTTCCCACTGGATTGTGGTCCTCCCCGACGCACTCCACTCCATTAGGTCACTCCTTTGCACAGCCACGAACAAGACCCCTCCTGACCGCCTGTTTGTTTTCCCCAGGAAATCCACCTCCGGTGCCTCGTTTCTGTCCTGGCTGACGACACCGGGGTCCATTCTACTCCGCAAACACGTAAGGAGCCATATGTCCGACCCCCTGATCGAGAGGGTCCAGCTCCTTTACACCAACCACAGTATGCATACGTAGAGCACCCCGACGGCTGACAGGATACGGTCTCCCTCCGGGACCTGGCACTCGCAAGATCCCCTACCATCACCCAAACCTACCCTCCCCCCACTGAACAACGCCCCTGCCCCTACATGACCTCCACACCCCCTCCTATACCCCCTCCCCCCTTCGCCAACCTACAGGAATGAAGCTCCTGAAGACATGCTCCCGGAGTCCACACCTGTGCCCGCATCGACAAGTTCACCACCCATGCCCACACCAACGAGTTCGACCCCCGTGCCTGCTGTAAAACAGAGCTCCGGCAATCACAGCGCACAATCAGGGCGCCAGACAGTCTGAACCTCTGAGCCCGTCACTCCCGCTGGACTTAAATTTTTTAACAGGGGGTGTATCTGGTGAACGTATTATAGTAACCATTCACCACTGTATTACATTGTACCACGCTGTTGCCTATGTCAGTTCCACCTATGGACCATTATACTGTACTACACTGATTGTATCATGTTGGTGCCCTTGTGGGCTCCGCCCCTGGCTCCGCCCCCTTGAGGGGAGGTATAAAGAGCAGTAGCCCTGCAGGTGGCTCTTATTGCAGAGCAGTCACAGACAGGCACTGTTCTAGTTGATTAAAGCCACTGTTCACTTCAACTCTCTGCCTCGTGTGAATTGATGGTCGCACCACGCGCATCTGGGAACATGTCCCACCCCTCTTTCTCCTCTTCAGCAACCACAGCGCCTGTTTCCCGATTTTTAAAACCACAATACCAGGTACTGCAAGAATGCGCCGGAGCGAGGCGACTCTCTTCGAGCTCCCCCTAACAGATCCTCTCTTTATTTATCTTATACTCGTTCTGATCTTTTAAAATTTATTTCTAAGACTAACATTATTACTAACCACTCTCTTTTATCTTTTCTTGCAGGCTTGAACATCCTCCGAGGCCCGTGGAGACCGTTTGACCCAACCTGACCTGACCTCCACAACCTGGAAGCGGATCGGGCCCAAACCGGAAGTGAAGCCCCGAGCTCGATTTTGACCCTACTAGGACCTCGGAGCGCCCAACCCAGTCTAATAACTGACGCCAGCCCCCAGATCACCCGGCCCAGTCCCCGGAGCTCCCGACCCGATCCCCGACGACGAGACCCGGCCCAACTCGATCCGGAGAGACCCGCTCAGCGACCCGACCCGGAGAGGCCCGTCCAGCAACGTGACCTACCTGGAGATGGAAGAAAGAAAAATCCATGTGGAGGCCCAACTCCAGGAGCACCCAGGGAGGGAACAGACAACAGGACCCAGCCCAACCTGCTCAAGAAGCCCCTGCCCACAACCCAGGACCCCAAAATGGCGGAGACCCCGCGCGAGGATCCGAACGCGCCGCAAGATATTCCGATGTCCGCAAAATGCTGGGACCCGTCCGGATCACAAACATGCCCCCCCAGCAATCCCTCTACCTCAACCAGCGCCCGGGACCCTGCCAGACGCAACCCCAGAAACATAACCAGCGCACTGGTCCCTGCCAATGCCCTGGACCCCGCCAGATGCAACCACCTACCTTCCACAAGATCAGACTTCTCCCATCAGATCCTGGGACCATCCAGCCGCAGCCGCCAACCGAGGAAGTGAGGGAAATGCAGCAGTCTGCAGGTGAGACTGAAGCAACGCGGTCTGAAGACCCCTCTCCCCAGCATACTCCTGGCAAACATCCAAGCGATTGAAAACAAGCTGGTGCTTGGATGTGGCGACCCTGGCATCCTACTGCTCCCCGGACCTGGAATACCTGACCGTGAAGTGCCGCCCATACTATCTTCCATGTGAGTTCACTTCAGCCGTTATCACACCAGTCTACATTCCACCCCAGGCAGAAGTGAAGGCGCTGGACGAACTGTACACAGTTAAAACAACTAAGAAACAGAACACCGGAGGCCTTGTTCATCATGGCCGGGGACTTTAACAGGCCAACCTCATGAGTGTACTGCCAAAATTCCACCAGCGCATCATCTGTCCCACCAGGGGCCACAACTCTCTTGACCACTGCCACTCAAAAATCAAGGACGATTACAGTTCCATCCCCCGACCGCACTTTGGGAAATCAGACCATAAGGCGGTGCTCCTTCGCCCGGCACACAAGCAGAAACTCAAGCGGGAGAATCCAGCTAAGAAGGTCATGCAGTGTTGGTCCAAGGAAACAGAAGACCTCTTACGTGACTGCTTAGAGACAGTAGACTGGTCCATATTTAGGAACTCAGCGACCAACTTATATGAGTATGCCACCACCGTCACAGACTTCAACAGCAAATGTGTGGACGACTGCATACCAAAAAAAGCAGTACGTACGTTTCCCTACTGGAAACCATGGCTCAATCATGAGATTGACTCCCTACTGAAGGACAGGTCTAAGGCGTTCAAGTCAGGCGACCCTGACTTATACAAGAAATCCAGGTACGACCTCCGCAAAGCCATCCGAGATGCCAAGAGAGAATATTAAACCAAGCTAGAGTCACAGACTCTCGGCGATTGTGGCAAGGCCTAACCAACATAATGGGATATAAAGTGAAGCGGAGCAGTATCTCCAGCAGCAGCGCACCCCTCCCCAATGAACTCAATGTATTCTATGCTTGGTTCGAGCAGGAAACCAACAATCCGCTGTCGAGTGCCCCGGCAGCCCATAACACTCCCATACCCACCATCACAGCTTCCGAAGTCAGATCGGCCTTCCAGAAAGTGAACCCTCGGAAGGCGACGGACCCAGACGGGATCCCTGGTCCTAGACTCAGAGCCTGCACTGACCAGCTGGCAGATGTGTTCGTGAACATCTTTAACCTATCCCTACTCCACTCCGAGGTCCCACCTGCTTCAAGAAGACCACCCTCATACCGGTACCAAAGAAGAACCAGGCAACATGCCTCAATGACTACCGTCCGGTGGCCCTGACTTCAGTCGTAATGAAGTGTTTCGAGAGGTTGGTCATGAGGCGCATCACCTCCATACTCTCAGAACGCTTTGATCCACTGCAATTCGCATACTGCCGCAACCGGTCCACAACAGGCGCCATTTCCTGGCCCTACACTCATCCCTAGAACATCTCGACAACAAGGACTCCTACATCAGACTCCTATTTATTGACTACAGCTCCGCCTTCAACACCATAGTCCCAGCCAAGCTCATATCAAAGCTCCAAAACCAAGGACTTGGCTCCTCACTCTGCAACTAGATCCTTGACTTTCTGACCCACAGACCACAATCAGTAAGAATAAACAACAACACCTCCTCCACAATAGTCCTCAATACCAGGGCCCCGCAAGGCTGTGGACTTAGCCCCCTGCTCTACTCGCTGTACACACACGACTGCACGGCAAAATTTGGTTCCAACTCTATGTACAAGTTTGCTGACAGTACGACCATAGTGGACTGGATCTTGAATAACGATGAGTCAGAATACAGGAGAGAGATAGAGAACCTAGTGGAGTGGTGCAGTGACAACAATCTCTCCCTCAATGCCAGCAAAACTAAAGAGCTGGTCATTGACTTCAGGAAGCAAAGCACTGTACACACTCCTGTCAGCATCAATGGGGCTGAGGTGGAGCAGTTTCAAATTCCTCAGGGTATACATCTCCAAAAATCTGTCCTGGTCCACTTACGTCGACGCTACCACCAAGAAAGCACAACACCGCCTATACTTCCTCAGGAAGCTAAGGAAATTCGGCATGTCCACATTAACTCTTACCAACTTTTACAGATGCACCATAGAAAGCATCCTATCTGGCTGCATCACAGCCTGGTATGGCAACTGCTCGGCCCAGGACCACAAGAAACTTCAGAGAGTCGTGAACAACGCCCAGTCCATCACACAAACCTGCCTCCCATCTACACCTCCCGCTGCCTGTGGAAAACGGGCAGCATAATCAAAGACCCCTCCCACAAGACTTACTCACTCTTCCAACTTCTTCCATCAGGCAGGAGACACAAAAGTCTGAGAACACGCACGAACAGACTCAAAACAGCTTCTTCCCCGCTGTTACCAGACTCCGAAACGACCCTCTTATGGACTGACCTCATTAACACTACACCCCTGTATGCTTCACCCAATGCCGGTGCTAACGTAGTTACATCGTGTACCTTGTGTTGCCCTATTATGCATTTTTTAAAATTTCCTTTTCTTTTCATGTACTTAATGATCTATTGAGCTGCTCGTCGGAAAATACTTTTCACTGTACCTCGGTACACGTGACAATAAACAGATCCAATCCAATCCAAGTGAAACTCGCCATCGGTAATTCCTCCTGGTGGAGGCGGAGTGTGGTGGAGGCCGCGGAGAATACTAGGTTGGGCCCATGAATGATATGCCAACGGTATTTACTGGAAGTGTGGCGTTGAATGCATTGACGGCCCTGTCAAGGCACCGAGCATGGTATTCCCTCGGGCGACCGGCGCCTGCCATTATTTTCACCTCACGTGCGATTCTCCGCCCAATCGTGTTTTGTAATTCCAGAGTCGTTGGACAGAGTATCACACAGCTGTTTATCTTATGATGAGAGATTTAGCACTTAAGGCCTGTACTCTCCAGTGTTTAGAAGAATGAGGTGAGATCAAATTGAGGTATATAAGTTGATCAAAGGTATGGATAAAGTAGATGTGGAGCAAATGCTTCCGCTTGTGGGACATTCCAGAACAAGAGATCATAGTCTCAGATAATGAGTAGCAAATTTAAAACAGAAATGGAGGAGAATCTACCATGATGGTACGGTAGCACAGCCCATAACAGCCTCCCCGAACAGGCGCCGGAATGTGGCGACTAGGGGCTTTTCACAGTAACTTCATTTGAAGCCTACTCGTGACAATAAGCGATTTTCATTTTTCACAGTGGTTAGCACTGTTGCTTCACAGCACCAGGGTCTCAGGTTCGATTCTCGGCTGAGGTCACTAATTGTGTGGAGTCTGCACATTCTCACTGTGTCTGCCTGGGTTTCCTCCTGGTGCTCCGATTTCCTCCCACAAGCCCCGAAAAACGAGCTGTTGAACATTTGAAACACCATTACATTCTAGGATATGGTACGATTGTTGGTAAATGGGATTAGCGCAAGATTAGGGGTAGTTATTGTCGGTGCAGACTTGTACAACTCTAAGATTGTGGGCAGCAAGGTAGCATAGTGGTTAGAGCAGTGATTTCACAGCGCCAGGGTCCCAGGTTCGATTTCCGGCTTGGGTCACTGTCCGTGCGGAGTCTGCACATTCTCCCCGTATCTGCGTGGGCTTCCTCCCGGGTGCTCCGGTTTCCTCCCACAAGTCCCGAAAGGCACGCTGTTAGGTAAATTGGATATTCTGAATTCTCCCTCTGTGTACCCGAACAGATACTGGAATGTGGCGACTAGGGGCTTTTCACAGTATCTTTGTTGCAGTAGTAATGTAAGCTACTTGTGACAACAATAAACATTATTTTCATTATATCTGTAGAATTCGCTACCCCCAGTGCAGCGGATGAGGGACAGTGAGTAAATTTCAGGAGACGTTGGACAGATTTTTAATTGGTCATGTAGCCTGTAGGTAGCAGCACCTCAAGAATGAATCTGGTGTTCTTGATTAATAAGGGGATCAGGGGTTATGAGGAGAAGGCAGGAGATTGGGATGAGGAGCATAGCCATGATAGAATGGTGGGGCAGACTCGATAGGCCAAATGGCCTAATTCTGCTATATCTTATGGTCTAATGGTTCTGCGGCTAGTAACTCAACTCATTACTTGCCAAAGCCTGTCCAGCATTTGCAAGGCATAAGTCAGAAATGTGATGGAATACCTCCACTTGCCTGGATGAGTGCAGCTCCAACATCAAGAAGCTCAACACCATCCAGGATAAAGTAGTCTGCTTGCTTCACAGCCCATCTGCTACCTTCAACATTCATTCCCTCCACCATTGACGCACAGTGGCAGCAGTGTGTACCATCAACAAGATGCACTGCAGGAACTCACCAACTCTTCTCTGACAGCAACATTCCAAACCTATGACCACTACCATGTAGAAGGACAAGGGCAGAGACACCTGGGAACATCACCACCTGGAAGTTCATCTCCCCAGCCACCCACCACCCTAACTTTGAAAAATATCAGCCGTTCCTTCACTGCCACATACATGCTCATCGAGGACACGACAGACTACGACGCGGCTATGGACCTACTCAAAGGACACTTCATATGGCCGGTAAATCAAGTCTACGCTCGGCACTTACTAGCCACAAGGCAACAGATCCCTGGTGAGTCACTGGACGATTTTTACCGTGCACTCCTTGTGCTGGGGAGGAACTGCGGCTGCCGACAGGTATCTGCTGCTGACCACACTGAACTCCTAATCCGAGACTCCTTCGTTGCAGGCATGCAGTGCTCGCAGATCCGCCAGAGGCTGTTAGAAAGAGAAACCTTAAGCCTCATGGAGGCACGGGCCCTCGCTACCTCCCGAGAGGTTGCGAACCAAAACGCACGCTCGTACACCCCCGACTGCGCAGAGGCCCCCTGGGCAGCGTCTTTTTCCCCACGGACTCGGACTCTCCCCAGGCCTGCGCCGCAGGGCGCCCCGAAAAACCCGCGGTTTTCTCAGCCAGGCGAAGCACCCCCGACAACGTTGCCCAGCCTGTTCCGCAAATTGCAAGGGCTGCGGGAAGAAAGGCCACTTTGTGGCCGTCTGCCAGGCAAAGGCGGTAGCTGCGGTCCCAGGCAGCGACTGCGGGACTCCCCCTTCTCTCTGTTCAGGGGCCCCATGTGGCCTGTGGACCTCGCTGCCCCCATCCCCCAACGCCACGTGCGATCTCGGGGCGCCGCCATTTTATGTCCCCGATGCCACGTGCGACCCCCGGGCTGTCACTGAACTTCAGGGCTGATAGACTTGCTCTTTGGACCACCATTTCCAACAGGTTCCTGCACACACCTGTCATGTTCTTTACTTAAAATATTCATCCTTCATTCATCTACATTGTTGCCTCCCGCCTTCCAAATGGAGAGTGGTTTCTGTCTCTGTGTTTTGCTGTGAGTTTTTGTGGGGGGGTCTATGGAAGGTGGCAGTGGATTCAGTGTGTTGTGTATTAGGGCTTTGTGAACTCAGGTTATCTGACCTGTGCTTAGTTGTGTCCATGCTGGGTTTTTCTGGCAGCAAGGTGAGCAACTGCAGGCACTCTGGACACGTAAACCTCTTCCTCATCCTCCTCCTCTTCCTCCTTTTCTGCAGATCACAGTGATCCTCGCCTTGATGTATTGGCAGCTCCAATTCTCTCTCACATTGTCCAAAGCACAGAAAACCGCTATCATTCCGGACATCCTTGCTGGGAGGAATGGAAACGTGTCCGTTACGTGTCTAGGCATCTGAATCACAGCTTCAGCAACACAATGGCTTGCTCGATGAGTGTTCTTGTGCTTATGTGTCTCCAACTGCAGCCTTCCCCTCCTCCGTCACATCCATCATCAGTCACACCCTTTGAGAGTAGCTGTTATCTCCAAGGAGCCTTCTGCTGACTTGGCGGTGTGATGATCTGCAAGGGGGTATGACTGGCACAGAATGAAGGCATTGTGGCAGCTTCCAGAATATCTGACAAAAACATGCATAAAAGTTTACCAGTTGTCACACACCAGCTGGATATTGATGGAGTGGGGTTTCTCCCAAGTGACATGAATTGTTAATTAAGGTGCCACGCATGTGTGTATAGTTTGTTACGCCCCTGTGCCGGTGGCAATCCAGTGAAAAGTGCGAAACCTCTGACTTTTCTCATCGGTATATTGTGGTAGCCCAGCCTGGCATGGCATCAATCACCTTGGCAGATGCTCTTGTGGGCATTCTGATGATTTGATCAGCAGATTCTTGGAATGAGCTGAAACACTCAAGGGTGTGTGTGTAATCTGTTGGTCCAGCAGAGAGGAGGTCATGTTTGAGATGTTGGCAGTGATAGCCATAACCTCCTGGGGCACTGTTGCTCTTCCATGTCAAGGAAGCAGATCGCTGGGGAGGGCATTACCTCCTTCCTGCTAGAGCTCCGCTTCTCCGCTCTTTCCTGTGGAGCAGCATGCAGCCGATGATAAGGCAGCTGTACCTGGTGTTGGCATTGCTGCTCCTCCTATTCCTCATGAGACAGGTACAAGGTGGAGCTGTATTAGCTTCTGCCAGGCTGACAGCAAGGTAGGCCACATCAAGGCGATTAAAATCCCTAATGCATGACATGACTTTCAAAATGTCGGAAATTACCTATAAAACAGTGAAAGTACACTGTTTAAAATGTATTCTTTCATGAGATGTGGGCGTCACTGGCTGGGCCAGCATTGGGTGCCCTTCTCTAATTGCCCTTGAACTGAATACCTTGCTAGGCCATTTCAAAGGATAGTTAAGAGTCAATCACATTGCTGTAAATCTGGAATGTCATGTAAGGCCAGACCATTAGTCACCCAGATGGGTTTTTACAACAATCAATGATGGTTTCGAACACAGCTTTCAATTCTTGACCTTTTATTATCAATTTAATTGAAATCCCGTCACCTGCCAGGGCGATTTGAAGCCATGTACCCAGAATATAACCGGCTTGGATCACTGTGTGCGCGGAGTCTGCACGTTCTCCCCATGTCTTCGTGGGTTTCCTCCGAGTGCTCCGGTTTCCTCCCACAAATCCCAAAAGACATGCTTGTACGGTGAATTGGACATTCTGAATTCTCCCTCAGTGTACCTGAACAGGCACCGGAGTGTGTTAACGAGGGATTTTCACAGCAACCTCATTGCAGTGTACATGTTAGCCTAATTGTGACACTAATAAAGATTATTACTATTAGCCTGGGGCCTCTGGAGTACTGTTCCAATGATATTACTGCTACATTACCATCAGCTTTTCACCCCTTCCCCTTCCCCTCCCTCTTCCCCAAACTCTCAGAAGTACTGTAAACACAGGTCTTTCGCTCAGACAGGGTAATGATGGTGCAGCCTCACTCTTGAATCGATTTCCAGCCGGTCAGTTTGACACAGCAATCAGCCCCACTGTGGTCTTCCCTTGTTGATCCTGGCAAGTTTCACACATCTCAGGAACATTGGGCTGGATTCTCCGCAGCTCGACGCCAAAATCGCGGCTGGCGCTGGGCGGAGAATCCAGTTTGACGCCGAAATTGGACCCGCCGCCAGTTTGGCAATTCTCCAGGCACCGAAAAGCGGCGTCACTGGGGAGTACGCTGCGCAGCCGGGGGCCTTTACCAGAAGCTCGCTCCGACATCCTGGACCCCTGACCGGCCGAGTTCCTGACGGCGTGGAACTAACCTGGTATTGCCAGTCGGGATACACGCGTGGCGGCTGTGGACTCGGGGGCGGGCCAATCGGAGGCCAGGCGCCTTATAGGCAGCCGGGCAATAATTGTGCGGGTTTGAGCAAAAGCTGTGAGATTTACTCTGGGTCCCTGCTAGACCCCTGCAGGGCTGTGAATTCGTGTCCCTTTAAAACAGGATTTTCAGGAGTAAAACTCCACCGTTTTGATGCCAGCGTGGGGACATAGTCTCAATAATGGAAATTCCAGCCCATTGTGTGCTTGCTGTTAAAGGCAGACTGCTGGATACAATGCTGCATTAATGAGCCCCTTACATATTTAAAATACAGACCAATCAGCTCAATGGGAGTGCTTTGTGCGTCTCGGAAGGTGTCCAAGCAAAAATTGGAAGTGAACAAGAGCACAACAGGTTTCCAACACCAGGCATTTTAAAGATTGAACCCAGCCCACACTCATCCAAACTCATCACCTGACTCAGTGAAAATTCTACCTTTTGAATCATGGAGGCACATTCATTGAATAAGTAACAAATTCATTGAATGAGTGAGAAAATCATTGAATCACTGTCACTTACAATGAATCACTGCGACACAATCACTGAAATGTAATGACACATCTATTGAATCATCGTGACACATCCTTGAATCATAGTGGCACATTCATTGGATAAGTGACACATTAGTTAAAGCATAGTGGCAGGTCTATTCAATGGTTGTAACACATTCATTGAATGACAGTGACACGTCATTGAATCATAGTAAAACATACATTCAGTTGAAGTGGCACATTGATTGATCATTGTAACATTTATTGAATCGTATTGACACATTGATTGAGCAAGAGGCACGTTGAACCATAATGTCAGATTAATTCAATTGTAGCAACACAGTCATTAGTGGCAGTGACATAAATTGCACATCCATTGATACAATTATTGAATTGTAGTAACACACAAATAGAATGATAGAGGCACATTTATGAGATTGTAGTGACACTCTTATTCATTTCAAGTGCTGTAGTCATTGAAACCTTCATTGAACCAGAGTGACACAATGATTGGATAAATGGCACATTCGATGAAGCATTGTGACACATTTATTAAATTGTTATAATACAAGCATTGAATAAGACATATTCATTCAACCAGAATGACTCATTCATTGAGTCAGATTGACACATGGGTGGAAGCATGATTGCATATTCAGATTCATCAATGACAAAGGGAATCAGTGAAATCTTTGTTAAATCATAGTAACACATTCATTGACACACGATTGAATCATTGCAGGATATTCATTAACACACAGTGGCCAGTCATTGAATTCATCGAACATATCGAGACACTTCCCTTCAAATCATGTGATACAATCTTTGAAACTTAGTGATACAATTATTGAATCCTCATAATACAATCACTGAATCAGTGACACCTTCACTGAGGTGTAGTATCAAATTCATTGAAGTATGGAGCTGGACTCTCCGTCCGTTCAAGGCAGCTCCATCCGTTCACAACAGCGGGATTCTCCGTCCGTTCACAACAGCGGGATTCTCCGTCCGTTCACAACAGCGGGATTCTCCGTCTGTTCACAACAGCGGGATTCTCCGTCCGTTCACAACAGCGGGATTCTCCGTCTGTTCACAACAGCGGGATTCTCCGTCTGTTCACAGCAGCGGGATTCTCCGTCCGTTCACAACAGCGGGATTCTCCGTCCTCCGTTCACAACAGCGGGATTCTCCGTCTGTTCACAACAGCGGGATTCTCCATCCGTTCACAACAGCGGGATTCTCCGTCCGTTCATAACAGTGGGATTCTCCGTCTGTTCACAGCAGTGGGATTCTCCGTCCTCCGTTCACAACAGTGGGATTCTCCGTCTGTTCACAGCAGTGGGATTCTCCGTCCTCCGTTCACAACAGTGGGATTCTCCGTCTGTTCACAGCAGTGGGATTCTCCGTCCTCCGTTCACAACAGCGGGATTCTCCGTCCGTTCACAGCAGCGGGATTCTCCGTCCGTTCACAAGAGCGGGATTCTCCGTCCGTTCACAGCAGCGGGATTCTCCGTCCGTTCACGGCAGTGGGATTCTCCGTCTGTTCACGGCAGCGGGATTCTCCGTCTGTTCACGGCAGTGGGATTCTCCGTCCGTTCACAGCAGCGGGATTCTCCGTCCGTTCACGGCAGCGGGATTCTCCGTCCGTTCCCGACAGCAGGATTCTCCGTCTGTTCACAGCAGCGGGATTCTCCGTCCGTTCACGGCAGCGGGATTCTCCGTCTGTTCCCGACAGCGGGATTCTCCATCCATTCACAGCAGTGGGATTCTCCATCTGTTCACAGCAGCGGGATTCTCCGTCCGTTCACGACAGCGGGATTCTCCGTCCGTTCACGGCAGCGGGATTCTCCGTCCGTTCCCGACAGCAGGATTCTCCGTCTGTTCACAGCAGTGGGATTCTCCGTCCGTTCACGGCAGCGGGATTCTCCGTCCGTTCACGGCAGCGGGATTCTCCGTCCGTTCACGGCAGCGGGATTCTCCGTCCGTTCACGGCAGCGGGATTCTCCGTCCGTTCACGGCAGCGGGATTCTCCGTCCGTTCACGGCAGCGGGATTCTCCGTCCGTTCACGGCAGCGGGATTCTCCGTCTGTTCACGGCAGCGGGATTCTCCATCCGTTCACGGCAGCGGGATTCTCTGTCCGTTCACGGCAGCGGGATTCTCCGTCCGTTCACGGCAGCGCGATTCTCCATCCGTTCATGGCAGCGGGATTCTCCATCTCTTCACAGCAGCGGGATTCTCAATCCGTTCACAGCAGCGGGATTCTCTGTCCGTTCCCGACAGCGGGATTCTCCATCCGTTCACGGCAGCGGGATTCTCCGTCTGTTCACGGCACTGGGATTCTCCGTCCGTTCATGGCAGCGGGATTCTCCATCCGTTCACAACAGCGGGATTCTCCGTCCGTTCACAGCAGCGGGATTCTCCGTCCGTTCACAACTGCGGGATTCTCCGTCTGTTCATGGCAGTGGGATTCTCCGTCCGTTCCCGACAGCGGGATTCTCCATCCGTTCATGGCAGCGGGATTCTCCATCCATTCACGGCAGCGGGATTCTCTGTCCGTTCCCGACAGCGCGATTCTCCATCCGTTCACGACAGCGGGATTCTCCATCCGTTCACGACAGCGGGATTCTCCGTCCGTTCACAGCAGCGGGATTCTCCGTCTGTTCACAGCAGTGGGATTCTCTGTCCGTTCCCGACAGCGGGATTCTCCATCCGTTCATGGCAGCGGGATTCTCCGTCCGTTCACAGCAGCGGGATTCTCCGTCCGTTCACGGCAGCGGGATTCTCCGTCCGTTCACAGCAGTGGGATTCTCCATCCGTTCACGGCAGTGGGATTCTCCGTCCATTCACAGCAGTGGGATTCTCCGTCCGTTCACGGCAGCGGGATTCTCCGTCCGTTCACGGCAGTGGGATTCTACGTCCGTTCCCGACAGCGGGATTCTCCATCCGTTCACGACAGCGGGATTCTCCATCCGTTCACGACAGCGGGATTCTCCGTCCGTTCACAGCAGCGGGATTCTCCGTCTGTTCACAGCAGTGGGATTCTCTGTCCGTTCCCGATAGCGGGATTCTCCATCCATTCATGGCAGCGGGATTCTCCGTTCGTTCACAGCAGCGGGATTCTCCGTCTGTTCACAGTAGCGGGATTCTCCATCCGTTCACGGCAGCGGGATTCTCCATCCGTTCACGGCAATGGGATTCTCCGTCCATTCACAGCATTGGGATTCTCCGTCCGTTCACGGCAGCGGGATTCTCCGTCCGTTCACGGCAGCGGGATTCTCCATCTGTTCATGGCAGCGGGATTCTCAATCCGTTCACAGCAGTGGGATTCTCCGTCCGTTCAAGGCAGCGGGATTCTCCGTCCGTTCACGGCAGCGGGATTCTCCGTCCGTTCAAGGCAGCGGGATTCTCCGTCCGTTCAAGGCAGCGGGATTCTCCGGCCGTTCACGGCAGCGGGATTCTCAATCCGTTCACAGCAGTGGGATTCTCCGTCCGTTCAAGGCAGCGGGATTCTCCGTCCGTTCAAGGCAGCGGGATTCTCCGTCCGTTCACGGCAGCGGGATTCTCCGTCCGTTCAAGGCAGCGGGATTCTCCGTCCGTTCAAGGCAGCCGGATTCTCCGGCCGTTCACGGCAGCGGGATTCTCAATCCGTTCACAGCAGTGGGATTCTCCGTCCGTTCAAGGCAGCGGGATTCTCCGTCCGTTCAAGGCAGCGGGATTCTCTGTCCGTTCAAGGCAGCGGGATTCTCCGTCCGTTCAAGGCAGCGGGATTCTCAATCCGTTCACAGCAGCGGGATTCTCTGTCCGTTCCCGACAGCGGGATTCTCCATCCGTTCACGGCAGCGGGATTCTCCGTCTGTTCACGGCACTGGGATTCTCCGTCCGTTCCCGACAGCAGGATTCTCCGTCCGTTCACGGCAGTGGGATTCTCCGTCCGTTCACGGCAGCGGGATTCTCCGTCCGTTCACGGCAGTGGGATTCTCCGTCCGTTCCCGACAGCGGGATTCTCCGTCTGTTCCCGACAGCGGGATTCTCCGTCCGTTCACGGCAGCGGGATTCTCCAGTCCCGCAGCAGTGAATCCAGGCCTTAGTGTCATATTTATTGAATCAATGGGCGCAATTCTTCGTAAACATTTCTAAGTGTGGTAGTGATCGGGAATTGCCACGGGCTTCCTGGCGCTCAGCCCTGCCGTTCATGGCAGCGGGATTCTCCATCCATTCACGGCAGCGGGATTCTCTGTCCGTTCCCGACAGCGCGATTCTCCATCCGTTCACGACAGCGGGATTCTCCATCCATTCACGACAGCGGGATTCTCCGTCCGTTCACAGCAGCGGGATTCTCCGTCTGTTCACAGCAGTGGGATTCTCTGTCCGTTCCCGACAGCGGGATTCTCCATCCGTTCATGGCAGCGGGATTCTCCGTCCGTTCACAGCAGCGGGATTCTCCGTCCGTTCACGGCAGCGGGATTCTCCGTCCGTTCACAGCAGTGGGATTCTCCATCCGTTCACGGCAGTGGGATTCTCCGTCCATTCACAGCAGTGGGATTCTCCGTCCGTTCACGGCAGCGGGATTCTCCGTCCGTTCACGGCAGTGGGATTCTACGTCCGTTCCCGACAGCGGGATTCTCCATCCGTTCACGACAGCGGGATTCTCCATCCGTTCACGACAGCGGGATTCTCCGTCCGTTCACAGCAGCGGGATTCTCCGTCTGTTCACAGCAGTGGGATTCTCTGTCCGTTCCCGATAGCGGGATTCTCCATCCATTCATGGCAGCGGGATTCTCCGTTCGTTCACAGCAGCGGGATTCTCCGTCTGTTCACAGCAGCGGGATTCTCCATCCGTTCACGGCAGCGGGATTCTCCATCCGTTCACGGCAATGGGATTCTCCGTCCATTCACAGCAGTGGGATTCTCCGTCCGTTCACGGCAGCGGGATTCTCCGTCCGTTCACGGCAGCGGGATTCTCCATCTGTTCATGGCAGCGGGATTCTCAATCCGTTCACAGCAGTGGGATTCTCCGTCCGTTCAAGGCAGCGGGATTCTCCGTCCGTTCACGGCAGCGGGATTCTCCGTCCGTTCAAGGCAGCGGGATTCTCCGTCCGTTCAAGGCAGCGGGATTCTCCGGCCGTTCACGGCAGCGGGATTCTCAATCCGTTCACAGCAGTGGGATTCTCCGTCCGTTCAAGGCAGCGGGATTCTCCGTCCGTTCAAGGCAGCGGGATTCTCCGTCCGTTCACGGCAGCGGGATTCTCCGTCCGTTCAAGGCAGCGGGATTCTCCGTCCGTTCAAGGCAGCGGGATTCTCCGGCTGTTCACGGCAGCGGGATTCTCAATCCGTTCACAGCAGTGGGATTCTCCGTCCGTTCAAGGCAGCGGGATTCTCCGTCCGTTCAAGGCAGCGGGATTCTCCGTCCGTTCAAGGCAGCGGGATTCTCCGTCCGTTCAAGGCAGCGGGATTCTCAATCCGTTCACAGCAGCGGGATTCTCTGTCCGTTCCCGACAGCGGGATTCTCCATCCGTTCACGGCAGCGGGATTCTCCGTCTGTTCACGGCACTGGGATTCTCCGTCCGTTCCCGACAGCAGGATTCTCCGTCCGTTCACGGCAGTGGGATTCTCCGTCCGTTCACGGCAGCGGGATTCTCCGTCCGTTCACGGCAGTGGGATTCTCCGTCCGTTCCCGACAGCGGGATTCTCCGTCTGTTCCCGACAGCGGGATTCTCCGTCCGTTCACGGCAGCGGGATTCTCCAGTCCCGCAGCAGTGAATCCAGGCCTTAGTGTCATATTTATTGAATCAATGGGCGCAATTCTTCGTAAACATTTCTAAGTGTGGTAGTGATCGGGAATTGCCACGGGCTTCCTGGCGCTCAGCCCAGCGAGGCCGGCAACACTATTCAACACTATTGTTAATTGGTCCATTTAAAGATTGGTCATTGCAAATGAAGGCTTGCCAGCTCCCACTAACAAAGTCGAGCAGCACTTAAGCTGCACTTGCTCAGCCAACCCCAGCCAACTCACAACAATGGCACCGACGAGACCAGCTCCAAGATTTGGGGGCGCTGACCTGGGGAGACTCCTAGATCCGGTGGAGACCAGGAGGGATGTTCTGTTCTCCTAAGGGTCCTGGAGGCTGAGCCACAAGGCAGTCAGTGCTGTCTGGGATGAGGTGGCAGCATCTGTCTGACCGAGGAGTATGACCCGGAGGACTGACCTCCAGTGCCAGAAGGTCAACGACCTACACCGGGAAGCACGAGTGAGTAGACACCAATATCCCCACCCCCCTGAGGCAATACCCAGCCCACAATTCCCCATTCGACCCTTAGCCCCCCCCCCTCCCCCACAATCCCCCCAACTCCATCTTCACACCCCCTCTCCCACCACTGTGAACCACGCGTGTGGCTAACGATGCCCTCTCTTTGGCTCCTCAGGAAAAGCTCTCCCATTATCATCAGGAGGAGGCCCAGGGCCTAGGCTGGCGTAGGAATCCTCACCTTCTTTCGAGGAGAGGGCCCTGGAGGTGATCAGCGTGGCCAAGGATGGATTGGTCAGCCATGCGGATGCTGGCGGACTCCACAGAGGTGAGGAACGACCGGGTCCCACTTGGCAGACCTGTCAAATGTGAGTTGTTATTGCCTTACTAACTGACCCATCCCTCCCACTAACTACATGTCCATTCTCCTGTAGATCTTCCAGCCGATGGAGCCGGCCCATCCTGGGCAGCACTCTCTCCTGGCTCCGAGGGGAATACCTCGGAGGAGAGCTCCGAAGATGCAAACATGGTTGTGACACAGCTGTCATATCCACCCTCCATTAGCCCAGATACACACATCTCAATGAGACAGGTTAGTGGACAGGCTTCAAGGGTGCACTAACCACTGATAATGCACATCAAGTGGAGGCAGGAACCCCCAGACACGACAGCAGTCAGAGGTCTGCTGGATCCCAGGACCCAGCTGGGTCCCACCTGATGTTGAGCCTGTGGCACAGAGTTACCCGGAGCAGATGGAGATGCTAGGGACCAACCTGGGCATTCAGAGTCACTCCATCAGATCTATAGCCGCTTTGAGGAGTCCCAGAGGTTACGGGCGCAGGAGGTATTGCCGGCAATGCGTGGTACCAAGGCCAACAGTGCTAGAGGATGTGACTATAGTGGTGAGCCTGGTGCACGACGTTGGCACCATCAGTGAAAATGTCCATGGCGTCACGCATTAGGGAACAGCCATGGCTGAGGGTCTGGGCAGGATGTCTGACTCACTGGGGCTATCACCCAACACCAGGCCAACCTTGATGAGGTTCTGCGGGACATGTCCCATTCTCAGATGGGCATTGCCAAGGCACTGCACAGCATGGCCCAGTCACTGAGAAGCATCGCTGAGGGCGTCAACTCCATGGTGCGGCCCATGGGCAACTGCCAGGGCTGGCACAACCAGAGGATACAGGGGAGCGGGGCTCAAACCAGCTGTTTCTCTGTCCCAAGGTGAACCCCAGGGCCCTAAGGGCACCGGTCTTGAGGAGGGGGTGCCAGTTGCCAAGCTGCACCCATCTCATGAAGCAGTGATGGTGGCCACCAGTTCCCTATACTTCCTCAGGAAACTAAGGAAATGCGGCATGTCTACAATAACTGTGACCAACTTTTACAGATGCACCATAGAAAGCATCCTATTGGGCTGCATCACAGCCTGCTATGGCAACTGCTTGGCCCAGGACCACAAGAAACTTCAGAGCGTCATGAACACCGCCCAGTCCATCACACAAACCTGCCTCCCATCCATTGACTCTATCTGCACCTCCCACTGCCTGGGGAAAGCGGGCAGCATAATCAATGACCCCTCCCTACCGGCTGACTCACTCTTCCAACTTCTTCCATCGGGCAGGAGATACAAAAGTCTGAGAACATGCACAAACAGACTCAAAAACAGTTTCTTCCCCACCGTCACCAGACTCCTAAATGACCTTCTTATGGACTGACCTGATGAATACTTGTATGCTGCACCTGATGCCAGTGCTTACGTAGTTACATTGTGAACCTTGTGGTGCCCTATTATGTATTTTCTTTTATTTCCTTTTCTTTTCATGTACTTAATGATCTGTTGAGCTGCTCGCAGAAAAATACTTTTCACTGTCCCTCGGTATACGTGACAATAAACAAATCCAATCCAATCCAATGTATTTTTATAACAAGAAACATCATTAGACTTTTCATTTCAGAATTTTTATTTAATTCAAATTCCACCACTTGCCTTGGTGGGATTCGAACCCATTAGCCCAGAACAAAATATGGTTCTCGGGATTACTAGTCCAGTGATACCACAATGTCACTGCCTCCCAGATAGTGTCCTAGATGTTTACAGCATGGAAACAGGCCCTTTGGCCCAGCTTGCCGATGCCGCCCAGTTTCTATTGGTTAAAACCTTGGTCAGGCCACATTTGGAGTACTGTGTGCAGTTCTGGTCGCCTCATTTTAGGAAGGATGTGGAAGCTTTGGAAAAGGTGCAAAGGAGATTTACCAGGATGTTGCCTGGATTGGAGAGTAGGTCATACGAGGAAAGGTTGAGGGTGCTAGGCCTTTTCTCATTAGAACGGAGAAGGATGAGGGGCGACTTGATAGAGGTTTATAAGATGATCAGGGGAATAGACAGAGTAGACAGTCAGAGACTTTTTCCCCTGGTGGAACACACCATTACAAGGGGACATAAATTTAAGATAAATGGTGGAAGATATAGAGGGGATGTCAGAGGTAGGTTCTTTACCCAGAGAGTAGTGGGGGCATGGAATGCATTGCCTGTGGATGTAGTTGAGTCGGAAACGTTAGGGACCTTCAAGCGGCTATTGGATAGGTACATGGATTAAGGTAGAATAATGGAGTGTAGATTAACTTCTTCTTAAGGGCAGCTCGGTGGCATTGTGGATAGCACAATTGCTTCATAGCTCCAGGGTCCCAAGTTCAATTTCGACTTGGGTCCCTGTCTGTGTGGAGTCTGCACATCCTCCCCGTGTGTGCGTGGGTTTCCTCCGGGTGCTCTGGTTTCCTCCCACAGTCCAAAGATGTGCAGGGTGGGTGGATTGGCCATGAACAATTGCCCTTAGTGTCCAAAATTCTATGATTAACCTAGGACAAAAGTTCGGCACAACATCGTGGGCCGAAGGGCCTGTTCTGTGCTGTATTTCTCTATCTATCTATCCCTAAGCTAGTCCCAGGCATTTGGCCCATATCCCATATACCCACCCTGCCCATGTAACTGTCTAACTGTTTTTTAAAGGAAAAAATTGTACACGTCTCTATCACTGCCTCTGACAGCTCATTCCAGATGCTCACCATCCTTTGTGTGAAGAAATTTCCCCTCTGGTCTCTTTTGTATATCTCCCTTCACACCTTAAACCTATGCCCTCTAGTTCTAAACTTCTCTGCCTTTGGGAAAAAGTGTTGACTATCTATAGACCTCTATAAGATCACCCCGAAGCCTCCTATGCTCCAGGGAAAAAAGTCCCACCTATCCAGCCTCTACTTATAGCTCAGACCATCAAGGTCTCTAGATTGTCTACGCACGCTTCCATTTTCTTTCACTTTAAACATAAAAATTAATATATGCAGGCAGTATTTTAAAACAAATCAAAAAGAAAAAATACCTTTTGCATGTTCTGTATGAGGCAATACATTATGAGGCAACCTCGCAACAATTTCTTAGTACAATCGTATCTTTTTTTGAAACAAGCTAATAATTGATGATTTATGTCAACCCATTCCTCTCTTTCCATGCTGCCTTGTTGCCCATCCTCAAAGGGCTGGTAAGATCCATCTCAAATTATGCATTGGTTGAATAAAAATGTAGATTTGCGTTATTAAGTTTCCATCTTGAGTCTCCCAAAGAACATGAAATTAGCCATTTTTGAGATGATTCACATGCTAATCTTCCCGAGGCTATTCAGATGCAGCTGGTTTCATAATATTTTTGATGGGCAAAAATTACAAATATTGTCCATTAACCTGGGAAGCTAAGAACATTTTTCAAAAGACTGTTAAAAGTACTGTGGCTAGGGCAGCACGGCGGTGCAGTGGTTAGCACAGTTGCCTCACGGCACCCAGGTCCCAGGTTCGATCATAGAACAGTACAGCACAGAACAGAGGGTGCCTCAATGTATTGCTTCATACAGAACATGCAAAAGGTATTTTTTCTTTTTGATTTGTTTTAAAATACTGCTTGCCTATATATTAATTTTTATGTTTTATTTAAAGTGAAAGAAAATGATCGGTTAATTGTCTCAACTGAAGTTAATTAAATACAGATGGAAGGTATTGATTATTGGATGGTTATTTGAGTAAATGTAAAGACATGCTGACATAGGAGTAGAGTGGAATCAGGGATATTTACCTGTAAGGCTTCACTCTGTGAAGAGATCTATTCCAAGTAAGGACTTGCTTTGTGTCATATTATACACACAGGTATATGATGATACACAGACAGGCAGTGATTGACACACAGGATGACCAGTGAACACACAGAACACATCAGCCAATCACCAGACAGGACATGGCCACTATAAAGTCAGACGGCACGAGTTCTCCCGCTCTCTTGGGATCCAGCCTCTGAGACAGTCAGAGCCCATGAGCAACAACTAGAACACACACCATGTGGTAGTAAGATAGTCTGGCCAGGTTAGCCTCAGGTCTCCAGTCAAGTCAGCATAGTGTCATCCCACAGTTAAAGTATGTATAATAGTTAAGAGTTCAATAAAATTGAGTTGCATTTCTTCAAGTGTTGGAAGCTTGTCTCTCTCACTGCTGCAGTAAACGCAGTCCTCGCAGACCCAGCATACCCAACACATCACTTTGGATTCCTCCTTCACCGATTGGCTATGATACTCCAGTATCATTGCCATTCTTGAATTGGGCCAGTTTTTAAACACTTTGAAACCCACGTGAAAATGAAATGAAATGAAATGAAAATTGCTTATTGTCACAAGTAGGCTTCAAATGAAGTTACTGTGAAAAGACCCTAGTCGCCACATTCCGGCGCCTGCTCGGGGAGGCTGGTACGGGAATTGAACCGTGCTGCTGGCCTGCCTTGGTCTGCTTTAAAAGCCAGTTATTTAGCCCTGTGCTAAACCAGCCCCCCAGTGACTTTCATGTCACTTTTCCAGAATTTTGCAAGAGCAATTTTATGTTTTGTTACCCTCCAAAACTAGCTATATAAATACTGTGGCTACAAGAGCAGGTCAGAGGCTAGGAATCCTGTGGTGAGTCACTCACCTCCTGACTTCCCAACGTCTGTCTACCACCTACAAGGCACACGTCAGGAGTGTGATGGAATACTCTCTGCTTGCCTGGATGAGTCCAGTTCCAACAACACTGAGGAAACTTGATACTATCCAGGCCAAAGTAGCCTGCTTGACTGATACCCATTCCTGTCACATGAGGGAGATAATAAGAAATTGGGTCCAGACACGAGACCCCAATGTAGCAGGAAATTTAGGGGTTAAACAGTCAGAGGTATACGCCCACAGCTGTCCAAGTTATTTTGTCCCAGTCAGACTTAAACACGTTAGTTGGAATAGACAGGATGTCCCAGATCCATCGTTCTTCGGGACAATCCTGTTTGACCAGCTATTAGCCCAATATAGATTCTGATGGCCTCTTTCATCAATGGGAGATTAGTTACATATCAATAGTATGCCTCTGTTCTTTTGTATAAACAGGAGTAAACCTTTGTTTGAAAGGTTGGGTGGAGTTTAGAGAGTGAGAGAGAAAGAAGACTGTTTTGCACAGGTATGAGGAGAAGACTTTGGAAATCAACCGAGAAGGTCATGAAAGTTGCAACAAAGGCAGGCTTTGGAAAAAAGGTTCAGAGTGATATTCTTACCAGAAGGAAAATTGCCTCATAAATGCAAGTATTGTCCTTGTCTGTCTGTGAAAGTGGCATGAGAGCTGCATGTTCTCATGCACTTTTGTTTAATGGGAACTAATGTGTTAAGGTTAAGAAACTGCATGTAATCTGTTAGAGTTGAAGTTTAAAAGTTGAAATATTGCTTTCTTTTCTTTTGATAAACTTTGTTTATAAAATAAGCAAGCGTATTTCGTACATTATAACTTCTGGAATTAAATGATCTTTCCACACCGTCTTAAAACCTTAAAAAGTTATGGCTCAGGTTCAGCCACTTAGCAGACCGGGTGCCCGTAACAGTTGCACAAGCATTCAATTCCTCCATCATCGACAGAGTGGCAAAAGTGTGGATCATCTACAAGATGCACTGCAGAAACTCACCAAGGTACCTTAAGCAGCAACTTCCAAACCCACAATCGGCATCACCCGGAAGGACACAAAAGCAGCAGAGACCTGGGAACACCACCAGTTGGAAGCTCCCCTCCAAGCCACTCAGCATCCTGGCTTGGAAATGTATCTTCGTTCCTTTATAGTATCATAGAAACTTTACAGTGCAGAAGGAGGCCATTCGGCCCATTGTATGTGCACCATGCCTTCTAAAGAGCACTCTACTCATATCCACTCACCCTTCCACCCAGCTCTATCCCCATAACCTAACCCGCACATCCCTGGACAGTAAGGGACAATTTATCATGGCCAATCCACCAAACCAGTACATCATTGGCCTGTGGGGGGAAACCGGAGCACCCAGAGGAAACCCACAGAGACACAGGGAGAACGTACAAACTCTACACAGACAGTATCATAAGGCCAGAATTGAACCAAGGTCACTGGCGCTGTGAGGCAGCAGTGCTAACCACTGTACCATCACGCCGCCCTCACTATCCCTGGGTTAAAATCCTGGAACTTCCTCCCTAACAGCACTGTGGGTGTACCTACACCACATGGACTGCAATGGTTCAAGAGCTGGCTCACCACCACCTTTTGAAGGGCAACTAGGGATGGGTAATAAATGGTGGCCGAGTCATCGACGCCCACATCCTGTAAAAACGTAATTTAAAAAATATATAAAATGCATTACTTTTTAACTTGGTGTCTTAGCATGCACATTAGGCGGGATTCTCTGCCCTCCTGCCAGGTCGGAGAATCACCGTGGCGCCAAGCGAATCGCGCTACACCGCTCCAATGCCGGGACGCCATTTGCCGATGCGTGCCAAAATGGGCGCCCGCACATGGCGCCCGGCCGCATGGAGAATTGCCGAAAACGGATGTTGCGGTGGTTCTCCAATGGAGCAGGGATTCTCCTGGCCAGATGGGCCAAAGTCCCACCGGCGTGACGGGTTGTCACACGGGTGCCATTCTAACATGCTATAAAACAGCGTTAACCAGTCGTGCTGACTGACGTTGCAGGAGGAGTTGTGTGACGGCGTGGAGTGGCCTGGGGGTTTGGGGGGTGGTGGGTGGTTGAAGGCGTTGGAGGTGGGGAGTCCTGGAGGGGGAGCAGAACGTCCGTGACTGCGGGCGTGTGGGGGAGGCTGCCGGGGGGGGGGGGGGGGGGGGGGGGGGGGTGGTGGGGGGGTGGTCCCACACATCCGCTGCCGGGTGTGGGAGTGGGGGTGGGGGTGTGGGGTGCCGGGCCGCACGTCACACACACTGGGACCCACCCACCTCCACACGCATCAGAGTCCAGAGGCAGCGCACATAGGTGTGGAATGTGTTTAATAACAGATGTCCTGTACATGTGCCCTAGCCCATTTAACTATTCTGTGCCCTGCACCCTTGCCAATTTACTCATCAGTGTCTACTTTTCTGGCCTTACGGGCCCTATGACTACGTCTCGGTGATCCCCCAGACGGTACAGCAGAATTGGAGGTGGACCCCTGTGATTCCTGCCCTGTGACTAGGGTACCCTATGGCGGCCATTTCCTGGGGAGGCCCGGCCTGCATGGGCCAGGCTGCACCTCGGGCAATTGGGATGGCGTGGGACCCAGCATCTCCTCCTCCCTCGGGGTGCCCGGTGGCCCCCGGGGCTCTGCATGGGATGGGGATATGAGCGGATCCAGCACACGGGGCACCACTATCACCTGGCTCTGCCAGTCCTGGAGGCCCGCGCTGCTATCGACCAGGGTCTGGACATTCGCAGCCATGAAGCTCCGGGAGTTCGCCATCCCTGTCTGGCTCTGTACAGCGCCGGCCAGCATGAGGGCAATGGCGCTGACGCTCTCAGTGATAGCCTGCTGGGACTGGGCCACGGCCTGCTGAGACCGCGCCAGGTTGTTGAGCGCCTCTGCGATGTTCAGCTGGCACTGGCTCATGGCTGCCTGTGAGACGGCAGCCCTGTCCTGGGCCGTGGAGGCCACGTGCACAGATAGCCCCAGGCCCTGCAAACTCAGTCCCACTCCCGACACCGTCGCCACCATTGTCTCCACCCCGGACGCCACACGTGCGGTTTATAAAATTTGTTTTATTATTATAAATTTAGAGTACACAATTATTATTTTTTTCCAATTAAGGGGTAATTTATCTTGGCCAATCCACCTACCCTGCACATCTATGGGTTGTGGGGGTGAGACCCACGCAGACACGGGGAGAATGTGCAAACTCCACACGGACAGTGACCCAGGGCCGGGATTCGAACCCGGGTCCTTAGCGCCGTAGGCAGCAATGCTAACCACTGTGCCACGTGCTGCCCCACCTGTGCGGTGTTGGCCTGTGTGGCACTCATGACCGGTACCATTTCCTGCTCCTGGACGCGGATGCACTCCTGCACTTGCTGAATCTGCAGGTGCTGAAAACCGGCCGTCACTTCTCATGCCCCTGGTTCCCTGATGGCATCGGGTCTATGTGGGTGGGGGAACTTGAGGAACCCCGTACCCGTCTGGGCGGCAGAAGTTTGATGCGGCTGGGCTGACCTTGATGGGGCTGGATGTGGGTAGTATCTGCCTGGTTCGCCCGGTTGATCTGCGCCGGCTGGCCGCACGGGCGCTGGATGTGGGCAGTGTCGGCCAGGTGCTCCGGGTCGGTCACCGTGTGGCCCTGCAACACACAATACACCATCATGGTTAGGCAGGTGGAGGGGGGTGTGGGTCGCGGTACGGGGTAAGTGGGGAGTGCTGAGGGGAAAGGGCTGAGGGGAGAGAATTGAGGGGAAAGGGGCCAGACACAGGGGGGGATATCACTTGATGGTGCGCCCCCGATCTCGGCATGGGCAATCTCCCGGTCATCGGGTGCACCAGCTATGTCCAGTGCCCTCTGCTCATGCACAGTCAGGGGCCACAAGTCAGGTTCACCCCCTCCGGCTCGGGCATGCTCTTGTTGGTTATGGCCGCTCTTGTCCTGGGGCGGGGAGGAATGACAGCATTGTCAGGCAGTCCAATGCATGCGGTTGGATCTATGTTGGCATGGGTGCACAGGGCACACGGCCAACGTGGCTTGCATGGGTGGCTGCAGCCATGTGCCTGACGGTTGTGGTTGTACCATCCCCCTGGGGAAGGGGTGGGTGTCACACATGTGGCAGGTAGGGGGGTTGGTGCCATGGGCGCATTGCTGGGCACTCACCCTGGCCGCCCTCAGTAGGTCATTGAGCTTTTTGCGACACTGCTCGCCAGCCCTGGGTGTCAACGCGATGGCACTGACGGCCTCGCCCACCTCCCTCCACAGACGCCGGGCCACGTCGGGTGGGACCCTCTGGCCGGGTTCAGGGTACAGACGTCCCCTCCTCTCCTTGAGGGCATCCAGGAGTGTCTCTAGGTTGTGGTCGGTGAACCGGGCGCTGCTCGATGTGGCACCCTGTTGCTCCATCGGCGGCCTGTGCGCTCGCGTTGCCTTATGTGCGCCACAGCACCACGTCGATTGGGTGGCACCGGGTCTCCGGCGCTGCTCTGAGGCCACGTCCCTGCTAGCCCCCTTGTACGACGCAGAATGGGGTCCCAGAACGGGCACCGACCGCGGAGTGAAACACTCCCGTTTTGACGCCCGGCGCCAATACTCTGTCATCGGAGCAGAGAATCGCCAACATTGATTTTCATGTCTGCTTGGCCGAATTGGCAACATTCTTCAAGTCTCTCCAAAGTTCCTTTGTTGGAGGAGGATAAAAAAGCAGCTACTTGGATGGAAAATGGTACTCAGCAATCTCAACATAATTTGTTTAGTCTGCGCTCCAGACCCATGTACAATTGGGATACAATCTGAAGCCAAGTAACCATGGCTCCAATTTGAAAATGAGAAACAACCAGAGGTAATAATTCTCCCTAAAACCATTCTGTTCACCATGTAAATGAAGTAAGGTTTGCACATGGTGCCTTCCGTTCCCATCCAAGGCAGATGACCTGTCCCTGACCCCTCTTGCGTGCCTCAAAATTGGGGCCAGGCAGGAACTGTTCCTTATGTGGCCAATAATTGAGCCTCCATTGGGGCCAGGGTGGGCAGGCTGTGAGCATCCTGTAAACTTGCGGACAGGTCGGGATGGACAGGATGTTGGGAAGGATATGAGGAATTCTACAGGTCTCCCCGCCTTCAAACCCACCAGCAGGGGGCTGTAAAATCCTGCCCTCAATGTAAGTAAGCATTAAGGAAGCAAACCCAAAAGGTGAGCTCCCCTGGTGGATGTGGCGGGATAATTATATCCCCTGGGGGGGGGGGGGGGGGGAGGGGGGGATAAAATCCTGGCCGCGGGCAACGTTGTCAGGGTAAATTTGCGATCCAGCTTTTTCACCCCAGTCAGTTCACACAGTGGCGATTTAAGGTCACTAATCAGCAGAGGAGTCACTTCCGGTAGTCAATAACAAAGTACCTTTTGAAGGTAAATGACAATGGAATCATAGGCTAATAGTGGGTGGAATTTGCCTGACAATTCACAGTGAGATACAGGAATACCTTGTGACCAAAGATAACATGTCTTTTTAAACTCTTGACATTTGAGAAGGACCAACAAAAATGGAAAGGATTGACTTTACTAGATGGAACAGAACTGACAGGTTGAACCTATCAGGAATGATGAAAAGGCTGATGCTTTAGAAAAGACATAACTGATGACATACTAAAATGATTAACATTACTGAAAGTTGGCAAGTCATCTAGTTCAGGTGCAAGACGTCATTCCAGGTTACTAAAAGAACCAAAGATAAAAATAGGAGATGCAAACAGACTTCCAATCCTCATTGGTTACTGGAGTAGTGACACAGGGCTGGAGAGTTGCTGATGCTTCACCACTATTCAAGAAAAGGGAGATGGATAAACTAGGAAACTACATTACAGTCACCCTTAAATAAGTGGTGGGGAAATTATCTGGAACCATTATCAGGAATAAAATGCACTTCCATTCTGTAAAGATAGGGAGGAGGTTTACCAGATTATTACCAGGGATGAGGGTCTTCAGTTATGAGGAGTGTTTGGAAAATTCTCGATTATTCCTCTCAGAACAGTAAAGGTTAACAGTGATTTAATGGAGATTTTCAAGTTGAGAGATTTTGATCGGGTTGATAAAGGACAAAAGCACCCCCTTTGGTCTTTGGGTCAATAACCAGATGTCATAAAACACATTATTGGCAAAAGAGCGAGAGAGGAGACAAAGAGAGTTTTTTTCACTCAGAGTTGTCTGGAGCTTGAGTGTTACTTAAAAAGATGTTGGAAGCTGATTTCATAAGGGAAGTGGGAGGATATTTCAGGATGATATTTGGTTGCAGAAAGCAAAAAGCAGGGATGTGGCATGACGGGTCTTTCAAAGAACCAACACAGGAACAATGAAACAATGTGTACAAATTTCCATAATTCTCTGACAATGCGATTTGGCTGGACAATTTTGGGACAAAGTAAATCAGTAACATTGGTGGAGATTTGATTTGGAGACGGAGGGCTTGGTGGGGTGGGTGCCCGATGTCGCAGGAGACCCTGGTGAAAAGGTGTTGGGACAGTTTCTTAACATATTCCCACCTCCCCCCCCCCCCCCCCCCCCCCCCCCCCCACCCAACAACCCATTCCCTTTTCACTGAAGGTGGCTTATGTGTGTGCTGCCCACAACCCACCCAGCAACAGCAGGAAGCCAGTGAACTTGTTCAGGATTTCTTAAGATACTGTTGTAAAATCCTTTTTTGTCTGTCCTGTGTTCTCCTTTTTATCCCCACCCGACTGCCTGTCTTCTGGTTAAGCTGCTACAATGTTGCTACACCAACTGAGATTTCTATTCAAACCCCAGATTTTTGGCAGAGTTGGAACCCCTATCGTGATGCACCAAGCCAAGATATCCCCCTTTAGGTTCTGCGGCAGAACCGGTGATGATCGTTGTGGTGATATGAGTGGGAGCACTGCCATTGGTGCAAAGCATTGGTTTCCCATTGGCTCTGGCTGGTCGTGTGCCTCTTGTCTGATTGGCTGGGACTAGTCATGTGATTGCTCACCAATTGGGCGAGAGGCAAGTAGACCCTGCCTCCGAGGCGGGGTATAAGTACCCGGGTTTCCCGGCGGTCGGCCTTTCTCTGTAGTCGACCACCGGGCTAACAACTAGCTGGTTAAAGCCACAGTTTGGATCTTCATCGTGTCTCGTGTCCAATTGATGGTACATCAATCATTTGATAGACTTGGCAAGCAGCCAATTGGAATTGTATAATTTCCTGTTGGAGCCTGTGATTGGTGGGGCCAAACAGAAAGTTCCAGGAGGAGGGCAGATCTTGTGAAAAGCGCCATATTATTTTGGGTGTGCGCTGTGAAGAGATCTAGGCATGAGGTAGCTTTAAAATCTTTCTCTTTCTCTCTGCCTGTTGATTTAGACAGCTTTCTACAACCTACAGTTTCAGATTCAATGCATGATTAGGAGATCGCTGGCTACAAAGAGCGACGTCAGCAGCAAAGAACAATCTCATACCTATTAATCTCTTTTTCAGTTTAAACCCTTCACCTCCATTCCCGTTGTGTATGTCTATCTTGTGTGTGTCTGGGTGGAAGGTGGGTTTTGGGATTTGATAGATTGTTAGATCATTGTTCTGTTATTATTTCATATATTCATCTTTCCTCTTGTTGTTAATTAATAGTTTGTTCATGTTTTTACTTATAAATCTGATATCTGCATCTTATTGCAGCAGTCGAGGGCCAAATCTTGATAAGTCAATAAGAATTATTTGTTAATTCACTTATGTTGCGATCCCAGATCGAGGGGGGGTGGAGCTGTGCTCGCCCCGTGCGTCGTGATAGAACTATGCTCGCCCTGTGCGTCGTGATAGAACTGTGCTCGCCCCGTGCGTCGTGATAGAACTATGCTCGCCCTGTGCGTCGTGATAGAACTGTGCTCGCCCCGTGCGTCGTGATAGAACTGTGCTCGCCCCCTGCATCGTGATAGAACTGTGCTCGCCCTGTGTGTCGTGATAGAACTGTGCTCCCCCTGTGTGTCGTGATAGGACTGTGCTCGCCCCCTGCATCGTGATAGAACTGTGCTCGCCCTGTGTGTCGTGATAGAACTGTGCTCCCCCTGTGCGTCGTGATAGAACTGTGCTCGCCCCCTGCATCGTGATAGAACTGTGCTCGCCCCGTGCGTCGTGATAGAACTGTGCTCCCCCCGTGCGTCGTGATAGAATTGTGCTTGCCCCGTGCGTCGTGATAGAACTGTGCTCCCCCTGTGCGTCGTGATAGAACTGTGCTCCCCCTGTGCGTCGTGATAGAATTGTGCTTGCCCCGTGCGTCGTGATAGAACTGTGCTCGCCCTGTGTGTCGTGATAGAACTGTGCTCCCCCTGTGCGTCGTGATAGAACTGTGCTCGCCCCGTGCGTCGTGATAGAACTGTGCTCGCCCCGTGCGTCGTGATAGAACTGTGCTCCCCCTGTGCGTCGTGATAGAACTGTGCTCGCCCCGTGCATCGTGATAGAACTGTGCTCGCCCTGTGCCCAGGGTGTCTTGATAGATTCAGTTATCAGCCTTTTTGCCAGGAGGATGGAGTCCTCCCAGTATTGCATGGGACCTACACAGTGTTTGCAATTTCTGACACAGAGTAGGTGCACCATAGAATTCCTTCAGTGCATAAGGGGTACATTTGACCCATCAAATCTGCGGCAACCCTCTCATTGAGCCAACAAGGCTCATTCCCCCCACTCTATCCCCGTAACCTCATCACCCCACCCGAACATGCACCTCTTTGAACACTAAGGGGAAATTTAGCATGCCCAATCCACCTAACCTGCCTGTCTTTGGACTGTGGGAGGAAACCAGAGCATGTGAAGGAAAGCTACGCAGACACGCGGAGAAAGTGCAAACTCCACACAATCAGCCAAGTACGGAATCAAACCCAGGTTCCTGGCACTGTGAGGCAGCAGTGCTAACCACTGTGCCACGGTGCTGCCCCACTGTATCGCAGCAGCATGAATGTGACATACAACATACAGTCTCAGCTTTAAATGGCAAACACTCCAGACCTGAGGTGCTCCATCAACAGAGACTTTCCGATTGCACTGTGTGTGATGAAATAGCTACTAATTCAGTGAAGGCTGTCAGCCACCCTCTCAATAAAGCCCATTGAATTGCCCTCCCACCTCCTCAAACTGCCCGCTGTTGCTAATTAAATGGCAATCCCAAAGGAAGCTTCGTAATTAGATGCCGTCTGGAAGATTGAACCAGAAGGCACAGGTGGCGATTGCCTCTTTAAGGACAGGGCAGAAGGTGACCAATCGGGCATCAGACTGGGGGAATCACCCCAGGGGGTGGAGTTCCCTTAGACAGGAGGCATTCTAGATATAGCTGCATAAATGCTGCTGCTCTTCGAGATCCTTGTAAATAAATCCTTTGTTATTCACCAACGAAGCCTCTGAAAGTGCATTATTAAAGCACGCCATTCTAACTTCCAGGTTTTGGACCCTGAAGTAAAATAAGTTCACATTTAAAAATGAATGAGGAAAATTGTTGTACAAAGAATAACTATTATCTACATCAACTGAGCAACAAAAGAAGTTATGCCCCTTGAGTGACGCACTGTGTGTTCGAAGACCAGTTGAAAGTTGGTCAAGGAAATATATATAGAACATATAACATGCAGTGCAGAAGGCCATTCGGCCCATCGAGTCTGCACTGATCCACTTAAGGCCTCACTTCCACTCTATCCCTGTAACCCAATAACCCCTCCTAACCTTTTTGGTCACGAAGGGCAATTTAGCATGGCCAATCCATCTAACTTGCACGTCTTTGGACTGTGAGAGGAAACCGGAGCACCCGGAGGAAACCCACACAGACACGGGGAGAACGTGCAGACTCCACACAGACAGTGACCCAGCAGGGAATTGAACCCGAGACCCTGGCGCTGTGAAGCCACAGTGCTATCCACTTGTGCTACCGTGCTGCCCAATCACTTTGCTACCATGCTGCCCAATCACTTGTGCCACCATGCTGCCCAATCACTTGTGTTACCGTGCTGCCCAATTACTTGTGCTACCGCACTGCCCAATCACTTGTGTTACCGCGCTGCCCAATCACTTGTGCTACCGTGTTGCCCAGTGTTCAGTGAAGAACAAATATTTTAAAATATTGATGCTCAGTCATTAAGCGTTGTTTTGTGTTACATTGGCACGCCTTCCATCGTGATGGAGATGTTTTAGCCACCAAGATTTTCTTTTGACTCACTATTCCCTCCGCTCTGTTTATGAACCAAACAATCTGAGATATTGCAAGCATATCGACCAGGAAATAGGTCCATCAGACTTGACTCACATGGTCGCATCTTCCTGACTAATGACTGAACTTTCCTTCCCTGCCCCCTCACTCTCCCCACTACCCCATCTCCCATCTATCCCCGTAGCCATGTAATGTCCCTTAACACCTGAAAGGACGAGAATAAGCTTCTTGCTAATGCGTCAGATGAAACAAAGAATGAAATGGAACTGGGGACAAAGACAGCTTTGAGAGAGGGTGAGTTGGTGCTGCTGGAGAGAAAGGTTGAGTGTGTAGATACCACAGCGCCATACAGATGCGGTGAGTCTGTGGTGTGCTGTAGGTCCCGGAGACAACCTGTAATCCTGGGTGGAATTAAAACATAATAATAATCTTTATATTGTCACAAGTAGGCTTACATTAACACTGCAATGAAGTTACTGTGAAAAGCCCGTAGTTGCCACACTCCGGTGCCTGTTCGTGTACACTGAGGGAGAATTCAGAATGTCCAATTCACCTAACAACACATCTTTCGGAAATTGTGGGAGGAAACCGGAGCACCTGGAGGAAACCCAGGTGGACACGGGGAGAACGTGCAGACTCCGCAGGAATCGAACCTGGGACTCTGGCGCTGTGAAGCAACAGTGCTAACCACTGTGCTGCCATACATGAGGGATGAAACTACAGCTGGAATCCCTGTGGGGTAAGTCAGAGATGGAGACAGTCACTGAAGAAAGAGATGTGGCTGTGGACGTGAGTTTTGGTGAACGTCTTGTCAAACACCAAGGGCGGGATCTGTCATAATATATACCAATATATCATGGTGCAGACACACACTGATGGACACACACAGGGACCAATCAACATGTACAAACACCACAGCCAATCACCAGTTAGAATACACACACTATAAAGGCAGAGGGCACCACGGTTCCCGTTCATTCTGGGTGCTGCCTCTGAGCGTAACAGGAACTTATTCAGCCCAGCACGGACTCACAACACGTGCTGAGAGAATCAACTGGTTTGGACAAGGCTTAGGTCTCTAGTTCAAGTAAGCATTATTTAGACCCACAGTCATCGTGTGTTAGTTAGTTAGAAGTAGTTAATAAAATTGAGTTGAACCTTCATCAGTGTTGGAAGTGTCTGTTCATCTCTCAAGCCTACACTAGACAACACATCAGGATCCTTCGATCTCTTTCATGGCGGGACCCAATGCAAGTGAGAATGGGAAATTTAGCGTTCCAGCCAAAACTCCACTCACTTTCAGTGGTACTGGAAAATCCCAGGCGTGAAGGAGAATGGAAAATTTTGGTTCAAGGTTGAAATAAAGGTGAACGTGACAGAAGCGATAAACAGAATTTCCATCGGAGAGAAGAACAGTACTTCTTCATGGTAGGCATTCCTGGAAGAGAAATAGCAGCCAATGAAGCACTCAAATAAAAGCAAAATACCGCGGATGCTGGAAATCGGAAATAAAAACTGAAAATACTGGAAAAACCCAGCAGGTCTGGCAGCATCTGCGGAGGAGGGAACAGGGTTAACGTTTGGAGTCTGTAAGACTCTTCTCCAGAGCTGAAGAAAAGGAGAAATGTGATTGACTTTATACTGTATGAGTGAGGGTGGAGCAACTGTCAATTCTTCTCTTCAATCCCCTCAGGCCATTGATGTCAGCGCAAGAGATAATGGGGACCATGTGTTTGATGGTCCAGTTACTTTGTGCATAATGTGATCTCTGCCCCGGTCAGGAATCGGTCAAACCCCCTCATGATAGCAGAGAGTCAGCACACAACATACCAGCTGCCACAATCCAATGGCTCACTGCTCTCTGGATAATGAAGAACTGCCAAACTTCCAGTCTATTTATCCCTTTATACAGTTTAAACTCATGTCCTCTGCCCCTCCCCGATTTGTTAAACTGAAATAATCAATTAATAGGGCATCTACTTTGGCCTTTATATTTTTTTTGACCCATATAAGGTCACCTCTACACTGCTCTAAAGTAAACTGACTGAGGCCTTTGAACCAATGTTGGTTTCTGAAGTTCCTTAGAGTAAGTCTCACAGCGCTCCGATAGTCCTTCACCGAAGCTACCACGTTGTGGGATCAAAACTGGGTGCAGGACTGCAGACTGGTGGCCTGCGTAGTGTTCAAATCGTGCCCTTTGATTTGTACCGAACAGTTCAATTAATACAATATAATGTGCTGTTTGCTTTATTACAATTTCCCTACATTGGACACGAACTTCAAATGAAAAAGACCAGCCTCATTCTTGTTCCTCAGGGAATACTTTCCCCAGTTCCATCAGTTACAGGTTTTTTAATCTCAGCAGCTTCATTGAATGCTATTTTGGGAGATTGTATAAAAACTCAGTTTGGCTATGTTGCCTTGCTATTTTTTTTTAAATTGGATTCAGATTTTGATTTTGATTTGAATTGGCAGTGACCAAGCTGAACGCTGCCTGGCTTGCTGTTGAGTCCTTTAATTTGAAAGTTTGACATGTTGGTAAGTTTGGTTCTGGATGTAAGTTAACCTTTAGGTCAATTTCTTCACAAACATAAGAGATCACGGAGGTAGTAGAACTTATTAAGCCTGATCCTTCACCCGGGGCTTTCTTATACTGCAGTGGCTGCCATCCAGTTGTTTTTTTCGTCTGAAAGCAAGTATTGCCATGATTCTCAAAGGTTACTGGAGGAAATTAACACAGATTTACTCAAAGGTGAAGAAGCAGTACTGAGTGAATGCTGCAGGAGGGCAGAAATGAAGGTGCACAGCACTGTCAGAGGGTCAGTACTGAGGGAGTGCTGCACTGTCAGAGGGACAGTACTGAGGGAGCGCTGCACTGTCAGAGGGACAGTACTGAGGGAACGCTGCACTGTCAGAGGGTCAGTACTGAGGGAGTGCTGCACTGTCAGAGGGACAGTACTGAGGGAGTGCTGCACTGTCAGAGGGACAGTACTGAGGGAGTCCTGCACTGTCAGAGGGACAGTACTGAGGGAGTGCTGCACTGTCAGAGGTGCAATACTGAGGGAGTGCTGCAGTGTGTAGCCATCTAAGATGGCCACCTGCAAAGGACCATGGGAATTATTGCCAACCCAGGACTCAGACAGATACACAGCCTATGTATCTAAAACACAGGTCAGAGGGTTAGTACTGTGGGAGTGCTGCATGGTCAGAGGGTCAGTACTGAAGGAATGCTGCACTGTCAGAGGGACAGTAGTGAGGGAGTGCTGCACTGTCAGAAGGACAGTACTGAGGGAGTGCTGCACTGTCAGAGGGACAGTACTGAGGGAGTGCCTCACTGTCAGAGGGTCAGTACTGAGGGAGCACTGCACTGTCAGAGGGACAGTACTGAGGGAGTGCTGCACTGTGAGAGGGACAGTACTGAGGGAGTGCTGCACTGTCAGAGGGATAGTACTGAGGGAGTGCCTCACTGTCAGAGGGTCAGTACTGAGGGAGCACTGCACTGTCAGAGGGACAGTACTGAGGGAGTGCTGACTGTGAGAGGGACAGTACTGAGGGAGTCCTCAACTGTCAGAGGGACAGTACTGAGGGAGTGCTGCACTGTCAGAGGGACAGTACTGAGGTAGTGCTGCACTGTCAGAGGGACAGTACTGAGGTAGTGCTGCACTGTCAGAGGGACAGTACCGAAGGAGTGCTGCACTGTCAGAGGGGCAGTACTGAGTGAGTGCTGCACTGTCAGAAGACAGTACAGAAGGAGTGCTGCACTGTCAGAGGGACAGTACGAAGGAATGCTGCACTAGTAGAGGGACAATAGAGTGAGAATACAGCACTGTCAAAGGGTCAGTACTGAGGGAGTGCTGCACTGTCAGAGGGTTGGTACTGTGGGAGTGCTGCATGGTCAGAGGGTCAGTACTGAAGGAATGCTGCACTGTCAGAGGGACAGTAGTGAGGGAGTGCCTCACTGTCAGAGGGTCAGTACTGAGGGAGCACTGCACTGTCAGAGGGACAGTACTGAGGGAGTGCTGCACTGTGAGAGGGACAGTACTGAGGGAGTGCTGCACTGTCAGAGGGATAGTACTGAGGGAGTGCCTCACTGTCAGAGGGTCAGTACTGAGGGAGCACTGCACTGTCAGAGGGACAGTACTGAGGGAGTGCTGACTGTGAGAGGGACAGTACTGAGGGAGTCCTCAACTGTCAGAGGGACAGTACTGAGGGAGTGCTGCACTGTCAGAGGGACAGTACTGAGGTAGTGCTGCACTGTCAGAGGGACAGTACAGAAGGAGTGCTGCACTGTCAGAGGGGCAGTACTGAGTGAGTGCTGCACTGTCAGAAGACAGTACAGAAGGAGTGCTGCACTGTCAGAGGGACAGTACGTAGGAATGCTGCACTAGTAGAGGGACAATAGAGTGAGAATGCAGCACTGTCAAAGGGTCAGTACTGAGGGAGTGCTGCACTGTCAGAGGGTTGGTACTGTGGGAGTGCTGCATGGTCAGAGGGTCAGTACTGAAGGAATGCTGCACTGTCAGAGGGACAGTAGTGAGGGAGTGCTGCACTGTCAGAGAGGCAGTACTGAGGAAGTGCTGCACTGTCAGAGGTGCAATACTGAGGGAGTGCTGCAGTGTGTAGCCATCTAAGATGGCCACCTGCAAAGGACCATGGGAATTATTGCCAACCCTGGACTCAGACAGATACACAGCCTATGTATCTAAAACACAGGTCAGAGGGTTAGTACTGTGGGAGTGCTGCATGGTCAGAGGGTCAGTACTGAAGGAATGCGGCACTGTCAGAGGGACAGTAGTGAGGGAGTGCTGCACTGTCAGAGAGGCAGTACTGAGGGAGTGCTGCACTGTCAGAGGTGCAATACTGAGTGAGTGCTGCAGTGTGTAGCCATCTAAGATGGCCACCTGCAAAGGACCATGGGAATTATGGCCAACCCAGGACTCAGACAGATACACAGCCTATGTATCTAAAATACAGGTAACCAGACCTGACCAAAACTCCCGCTTGTTTACCTTTCAATGGTCCATTTTCCCAGGACAATAGAACTCCAATCAAGCAACCGGTACAGCCTCAGACTGATCGGTGCCACTCCCTTGCTCAAAACGCACAACTGCCAAGGTCAGTGACCACTAAGGACCCGCCCAGCTACCGAGACACCCGCCCCTTAATTGTCCGAAATCGAAGGGAGTGATCAGAGCCCTGTCAAACTATTGAATCCAAGGTTAAGGACCGCCCCAAAGAGCGCAAAATCCCAGAGGGATAGAAGAGAGCGCAGCCATGTGTTCTGTCTTTCTTGGATCCGGCCTGTGCCACCCAATTACAGCAGAAACAGCCAGCCAAGTTCAAGACCAACGATCGCTACCTGACAGATGAGCCCAGCAGAGACAGAGCCACTTTCTTTGAACCAGTCAAGTGAAATCCAGATAAAGGCCTTAATCAATTTGCACAGTGCCGGTCGCCCTGAAGTTATGTATAGGTTATTTTAGCTGATAGGTGTAGTTTAACTCGTAGTAGATATTGTGTTTGCATGTTGAGATAACTCTTGTGTTTGTAAAAAAAAACATCTTTTGAACTAACTAACTGGTTGTGTGGTCATTTGATCGATATAAGGAAAGGCTTGTGGTTCACCGAGATAAATAAAAAGAGCAACAAGTGTCCGAAGAACAATATTAAGGACTGCCATACTGTCAGAGGAGCAATACTGAGGGAGTGCTTCACTGTCAAAGGAACAGTACTGCATGAGCGTTGCACTGTCAGAGGGTTAGTACTATGAGAGTGCTGCAGGAGCACTGCACTTTCAGAGGGACAATACTGAGGGAGTGTTGCACTGTCAAAGGAACAGTGCTGAAGGAGCGCTGCACTGTCAGAGGGACAGTACTAAGGGAGTGTTGCACTATGAGAGGGACAGTACTGAGGGAGTGTTGCACTGTCAAAGGAACAGTGCTGAAGGAGTGCTGCACTGTCAGAGGGACAATACTGTCGGAGTGCTGCACTATCAAAGGAGCAGTGCTGAAGGAATGCAACACTTTTTGGTCACGTGTGTGCCAATTAGGACACCTATTTAAAAATGTTAAGTTGGCGGAATGGCTGCTGTGGGGATCTGAGGAGGTGGGTGGCCATCTTCGCTCCCGGGCAATGAGCCCAGGGGCACTGGGGTTAGTGCCCTTGTGCTTCGTAGGGGGAGGCCTCGATTGAGTTGCGGGGGGGTGGGGCTGCACCCCTGGGCTGGTGGAAAGGGTGGGAGTCTCAGCGCCCGTGGGTCCACCATGCCACCCCTTGGATTGTGTGTATCCATAACGGAGGCAACCCCAGCTCCTGCCTGTTTGTCCCACTGACCACACATAGCTCCCACTGACCATGGAGGCCTCTGGCTGCCCAGCTGAAAGATATTACTAAAATAGAATTGGGAATTGTAGTTAAGTGAGCACTTCACACTTCCCAAGTGGATTACTGTTGGTGGCGTGCCATATAGCATGTGAGAGTTATTGCCTAGCATCCCAATCAGACTGTGATGCCTGGACACTGTGCCTGAGCACTGCAGGAAGCAACATCACAGATGTAGCGGCCAACATCTGAACACCCAGGGGCTGGGCCCCAGCACCGGGGACATTTGCGCGACTAGAGGGTGGATGTGTGCATCGGGGAGGGGTCTAGCATCCGCTCCAGTAAATGTTACGTGTGGGTGTCTGGGCTACAGGCTCTGGGCGACAAGGGGCTCCACCACGTAGGCAGGGCATGTCGGATAGCAGGGATGTGGGGAGAGAGGGGCCAAAGGGGGGGAGAATTGGGGGTGGAATGTGGAGCAATGTGGAGGGTCCCGAGGTGGAAGACACTGCTAGTTGTCAGCCTCTTACCCTCTCCAGTTCCTTACAGATATTACAGGGGATGGTGAGATATTGGTCCTCGTGGAGGCTGCCCTTGTGATGTTGCTGGCAGGCCAGGCGACCAGACACTGAAGAAGGCGGTGGCAGCAGTGTTGACAGAGGCCCGAAGCGGCGACCCATGTGCAGGGCCCCTCCCCACATCCTAGGACCCAGCCGCCCATCAGGCCAGTGAGGGACCCAGAGGGAGAGGTTGGCGACAGCCCAAGGTGTTCAGGCGTTGCTGGTCTTTCGAGCAGATGATGGACAGCATGTGCTGCAGGAGGCTTCACCTCAACGGGGAACGGTGGGGCATCTGTGCCATGCCCTCACAGACTTTGCCTCACGTGGAAGAACAGGAGACAGTCAAGGTCACCACAGCCCTGTGCATTTATGTCTCAGAATCATTCCAGGGCTCGAGTGGGGACTTGTGCGGCATCTCACAACCTACTGCCCACAAGTCCATCCATGAGGTCACAGTTGCCCTGTTTGCCTGGGTAGATGACTATATAAACCTGGACAAAGCCCAACAGGATGCCCAGGCAGCAGGATTCTCCACCATTACGGGATGTCCCAGGTCTTGGGCTAAGAGATGACACGCATGTCACCTTGCACTCACCGGGCTGTCTGGGAGTGCCCTACATCAACAGGAAGAGGTTCCACTCCCTGAATGTCCAGCTTGTGTGCGACCATCAGATGAAGAGCATGCATGTGTGTGCACGCTTCCCAGGAAGTGTGCACGACAGCTTCATACTGGGGCAGTCGGACACCCCAGCTACTTCAAGGGCTATCCCAGGATGGCCGGTTGGCTCTTGGGGATAAGGGGTACCTGCTGAGAACCAGACTAATGATGCCCGTGACCTCCAGGGCTTGCACCTTGTGGGGGGTAATGACTCTGATGTCCCACACCCCGCCGCCCATCTGTTCCCTCTGCCATCTGTAGTGGGCCAACTTTTCCTGCAGGGACAATGAGGAGGCATCATGAGCCGCACACTTCATTCATTGTGGAGGAAATGGGGGGGGGGGGGGGGGGGGGGAGCGGGCATGTGGTGGGTGGAAAATGTTGGGGGAGGAAATGAGGGAAGAGGCCAGAGTTTGCAGCACTGCTGGACATGGGTGGGCCAGGGCATAGTATGATGCTGGGCGGGGGCGATGCCAGGAGCATGGCCATGTGGGGGTGTTGCGGCGGGGGTAGCGGGCAGGGCTGGTCAGCCCACCTGTGTGGTCCTGTGGATGTTGTTCACATTCTTACAGCACAGGGTGACAGTCCTCCTGGTGATGCTCCCCAAGCTGACGGCCGCTGCCACTCCCTCACAGGCGACACTGGCTGCCCTATGACTAACCCCCTCCAAGCCCCGAGGGAAAATCCCTTCTGGACTTGACCATGTCCAACAATCTGGCCATCCCCAATTCGTGATGCTAGTTTCCTCGGTGTCATTGCTGCGAGCTGTGTGGAGTTTGCTCTGCAGGATCGGTTTAAGTGCTGCTCACCCTTGTTGGCGGGGAGCTGGTTGACACGGCCCTGATGAATCAGCCAGCGGAGCCATAATTTGCGGCGTACAGCCTGTTGGGCCTCGCCGCGCCGAGTGTTGGGAAGCTCATGGCAGTTTCCGCTTGCTGTCACACTTAGAAACCTTTCCATTAAATTGCACCCAGTGTGTCGATGAACTCTGTTGGGAGACATTCTTGAATAGTCCATCCAGCTTCTTCTGCCCCATCAACATTCGCTTTTCGTTCATACGTTTGTCTTTCATTTCATAGATTGACGTTATTTCTTGCTGAAATATAAATGCATGTTGTGTTTATCAGCCCATCACACACCTTAATAATATCATCTATGGGCACTTTCTCCACTACAATCACTATATTACCCTCGATATCCCTGTTTTTAATCAAGTTGTTCTTGACGTAACACCATTTCTATAATTATCATCGCCCCGTCAGTCAATGAATGTACGACAGGACCATTGTTATCAATGTTAAACACTTGTTTGATATCCTTGGCCTCCAGCATATTCACATGTTCCGATGATAAACCTTCTGCATGCTTAAGCAACTGGTTTACCAGATTTTTTTCATTGTTAAAACCTTCAAAGTCTTTATCACTATCATTGTCTTCAATGAGCAATGTTGCGGGCCAAAGGTGGTGCCAGCCGTTAGTCAAGAGGTCTTTCTCAACAAGTCACCAGGCATTAGCAGATGGGTTGATGATGTCTTTGACTGTAAACTCCTTTTTGAAGTCCTCCATCGCAAGGCATCTGTACACAGCACCAAGCATTCTATTCAAGAAAGCACCTTTATATTTACCTTTCATGGACTGAAGAATATTGTGGTCCATCAGTTAAATTAATGACATTACATCGGGTGAGGGGGGATATAAACAGCAAAAACAGGGGGGGGGGCATGTAAACAATGTTCTTCACCAAGATGAACAATTGTCCAGGAGCAGCATTATTGTACAGATTGCTTCAAGTTCAACTACCCAACAATGTGCTTGTGCCTCTGGTACAAAACCAATCGGAAAACGTGTCCCGGGTTACCCACGCTCTCTTATTGGGATTATGGTCAACCAATAATATCCGGATGCCCTTTAAGCACATGGAACATTTGCTCTTCCTGAGTACAGCCAACTTACCTTTGTGTGTGCCGACCGCATGAGCACAATCAAGGACAGTCAACTTATCCTTACCATCCTTAACACCCATTGGTGCACTCTCCTCAGCCATTTCTGGATGAGTACATGAATAGGGAGGAAATAGAGGAATACAGACCAAGTAAGGGCTGAAGATTTTTTTTTAGTTCAGGCATCAAGATGACTTGGAGGGTTGAAGGGCCATTTCCTGTGCTGTACTTTTAATTTCTCTTTTCTCTTTGCAATTTTCCAATCAAAACAAATGGTTCCCGAATCCAAGGGCATCTTCAATGTCCTCACCTATTGTCTTTAAACCTTGGGATGGAAACCATCTGGTCCTGGATATTTGCCACTCTTTATTGCCAATATATGTGGCTCTTGCTTTTTGGTACCCTTTGTTCTTTGCAGCTTTCCGAGTTGCCATGATCTGTGCTAGTTTTTCATTCTCCTAGATTTTGTTCTTTTAGCTTATGTTCTCTCTTGGCTCTGTAGTTGTCTAATTTTGGTTGGCAAGTGGAGATCTTTCCCCCTCGAGGTACAAGCTGATTGTGTATCACATTGACCTGGAATTTGTGTGGGGTTATTTTTTTTTTGACTCAATCAGTATTCGCTCACCATCATTACTCATCTGAGTCTGACCTCAATTTTCAAGATTTAGCACAATGCAAATTAATGCAGTTATCCTGAAGTTGTGTTCTGGCATTCACTATTCCAGCACAGGTTGTGCTTTGGAATACCACAAAACCCTGGCAACGAGAAAAATCAGTATTTCTGCTTTAATGTCTGTGTTAAATTCACTGGAAGAATCTCTGTTCGATGAGGTCTAATTAGGGTTTTTTTAGTGATCTAAGTAATAACTGCTGTTTACCTGGCCCTGGAAAAAAACAATCTACTTTATACTTGTGGAAGGTTGCTTAGTGCCTCCATTATGATTTAAATACTAGATTTTCTAAAGTGGAATTTTAAAATATCTTCTATTCAAGTTTACCTGCGATCTACCTTAATCCCATATGTATGTCCCAAGGGTTATCGCACCTCTGTAAAACCATCGAGAAATAATTGACTGCTGATGCTTTTTATCTTCTGCTTTGCTGTCCGAGTGAATTCTTCAATGTGATTGACTGCTTGGACAGTTGGATGACAACATTGCATCACAATGTGGGAAGTTCACCTTAAATTACTCTACAGTCGCTTAGAATCATGGAATGACAGAATCTACAGTGCAGAAGGAGGCCATTCGGCCCATCGAGTCTGCACCGGCCCTTGGAAAGGGCACCCTACCTAAGCCCACACCTCCACCCTATCACCGTAACCCAGTAACCCCACCTAACCTTTTTTGAACACTACGGGCAATTTAGCATAGCCAATCCACCTAACCTGCACATCTTTAGACTGTGGGAGGAAACCGGAGCACCAGGAGGAAACCCACCAGGAGGAAAGCCTTGCTATAAGCTTTACCACAATCTAGAATCGGAGCATCTGTTATACACATCTATACAGGTATAATGTTGAAAAAAATCATTAAGATTTAGTAGATGATCATGTACCATTGGATGGTTAAATAATATACTTATTTTCACTATTAAATCTAGTATGACATACGCCCATGTTGTTCTCCGACATCTTCTTGCAGAAATCTATTTCAAACACACTCAAGTGATTTGCTACCTTTCTGATATGAGCTGGTTTGCAAAAATAAACTGGGGTTGGATTCTCTGCTGGCGGGATGCTCCATTTTGCTGGCTGCCGGGGCTTTCCTGGCGGCGTGGAGCTGCCGCACAATGGGAAGGCCCATTGACTAGCCGGCGTAATGGAGCATCCCGCCGGCAGGGTGAAACAAATGTGACGCAGCAGGGTGGAGAATCCAGCCCCTGGTACACCATTCATGGCTGATGTGATCTTGGCCTCAGCTGACTGTTCGTTTCCCAGTGCCCTTGCCTTTCCTATAGTTCAGGAATCTGATTATATCAACCCTGGACATTACATTGAATTACATCGAATATACTGCAGAGAAATGGGCCATTCAGCTCAACCTGCCCATTATACTCCACTCCAGCCATCTCCCATTGTTTTTCATCTAAATCTACTAATGTCACCCTAAATTCCCTTCTCCTTCTTATCCATTCGCACAAAGGCATCTACACTATTCACTCCTTTTAAAAATTAATTTACCGGATGTTGGCATCGCTGGCTAGGCCATCATTTATTGCCCATCCCTTGTTGCCCTTCAGGAGGTGTTGGTGAGTTGCCTTCTTGAACAGCTGCAGTCCTTGAGGTGTTGTTACACCAACTGTGTATTAGGGAGGGAGTTTCAGGATGTTGCCCCAGCGACAATGAAGGAACGGCAATATGTTTCCAAGTCAGGGTGGTGAGTGACCTGGAGGAGAACCTCCAAGTGGTGGGATTCACAGGTATCTGCTGCTCTTGTCCTTCTAGATGGTAGTGGTCATGGATTTGGAAGGTGTTGTCGAAGGAACCTTGGTGAGTTACTGCAGTGCATCTTGTAGATGGTACACACGGCTGCCATTGTTCGGCGGTGGTGGAGGGTTTGAATGTTTGTGGAAGGGGGAGCAATCAAGCAGATTGCTTTGTCCTGGATCGTATCGAGCTTGTTGAGTGTTGTTGGAGCTGCATTCATCCAGGCAAGTGGAGAGTATTCCACTACACTGGTGCCTTGCAGATGGTGGACAGGCTTCGGGCGGGTCAGGACGTGAGTTACTGGGCGAAGGAGTCCGAGACTTTGGCCTGCCATGGTAGCCATAGTATAAATGTGGCTAGTCCAGTTCAGTTTCTGATCAATGGTAACTCCCAGGATGTTGATTGTGGGGTATTCAATGATGGTAATGCCATTGAATGTCAAGGGGCGGTGGTTAGATCCTCTCTTGTAGGAAGGAGATGGTCATTGCCTGGCACTTGTGTGGAGCAAATGTAACTTTCCACTTGTCAGCCCTAGCCTGAATATTGTCCAGGTATTGCTGCATTTGGGCATGAACCACTTCATTATCTGAGGAGTTGCAAATGGTGCTGAACATTGTGTAATCATCCGCAAACATTCCCATTTCTGACCTCATATGGAAGGAAGGTCATTGAAGAAGCAGCTGAAGATGGTTGGGCCGAGGACACTACCCTGAAGAACTCACGCAGTGATGTCCTGGAGCTGAGATGATTGACCTCCAATCACCACAACCATATTCCTTTGTGCCAGGTATGATTCCAACCAGCGGAGAGTTTCCCCCCTGATTCCCATCGACTTCAGTTTAGCTAGGACTCCTTGATGCCATACTTGGTCAAATGCTACCTTAATGGCAAGGTCAGTCACTCTCACCTCATCTCTGGCATTCAGCTCTTTTGTCCAGTTTTGAACCAAGGCTGTAATGAGGTCAGGTGCTGAGTGAGGCTGGTGGAACCCAAACTGAGCCGGCGTGAGCAGATTATTGCTAAGTGCTTCTTGATAGCACTGTTGATGACCCCTTCCATCCCTTTGTAGAGTAGACTGATAGGGAAGTAATTGGCTGGATTGTATTTGTCCTGTTTCTTGTGTACAGGACACTCCTGGGCAATTTTCCACATTGCCGGGTAGATGCCAGTATTGTAGCTGTACATGAACAGCTTGGCTAGGGGTGCGGCAAACTCTAGAGCACAAGTCTTCAGTACTATTGCATGGATATTGTTAGGGCCCATGACCTTTGCAATATCCAGTGCCTTCAGCCGTTTCACGATATCACGTAGAATGAATCGTATTGGATGAAGACTCACATCAGTGATGCTGGGGACCTCCGGAGGAGACTGAGATGGATCATTCCCTCAACACTTCTGGCTGAAGATTTTTGAGAATGCCTCAGCCTTGTCTTTTGCATATTTGTGCTGGGTTCCTCCATCATTGAGGATGGGGATATTTGTGGAGCCTCCTCCTCCAGTGAGTTGTTTAATTATCCACCACCATTTACGGCTGGATGTGGCAGGATTACAGAGCTTAGATCTGATGCATTCATTGTGGAATTGCTCAGCTCTGTATATTACTTGCTGCTTATGCTGTTTGGCACACAAGTAGTCCTGTGTTGTTGCTTCAGCAAGTCGACACCTCATTTTTCGGTCTGCCTGATGTTGCACCTGGCATGCTCTCCTGCACTCTTCATTGAACCAGGGGTGATTCTCTGGCTTGGTGGCAATGTTAGATTGGGGTATATGCCAGGCCATGATGTTGTAGATTGTGGTTGAATACAATTCTGCTGCTGCTGATGGTCCACAGCACCGCATGGATGCCCAATCTTGAGTTGCTAGATCTGTTCGAAGTCTATCCCATTTAGCAAGGTGATAGTGCCACAAACACAATGGAAGGTATCCTCAATGTCAAGGTGGGATTTTGTCTCCACAAGGACTGTGTGGTGGTCACTTCTACTGATACTGTCATGCATCTGCAGCAGGCAGATTGGCGAGGATGAGGTCACACGCTGCAGGAAAGGGTGTCTCAAGGCGTGGTACATTGGCAAGACCATGCAGACGCTGCGAAAACGAATGAAAGATGATGGCTGATCGGCGAAGGGGGGAGGGGGGGCGATGTGCCCCCCAAATAGGCTGATCATCTGGAATGTACGAGGGCTAAATGGGCCAGTTAAGAGGGCACGCATGTTCGCGCATCTGAGAGGACTGAAGGCGGACGTGGTAATGCTACAGGAGACGCACCTTAGAGTAGCAGATCTGATTAGATTACAGAAGGGATGGGTCGGGCAGGTTTTTCACTCGGGGCTGGACGCAAAGACTAAAGGGGTTCACGATCCTGGTTAATAAGCGCGTGGCATTTGAGGCGGGAAGAATAGTTACGGATGTGGGAGGTCGGTACATTATGGTCAGTGGGAAGCTGGAGGGGGTGCAGGTGGTACTAGTAAATGTGCATGCGCCAAATTGGGATGATGTGGCGTTTATAAAGAGGATGCTGGGGAAAATACCGGACCTAGATTTGCATAAATTGGTCATGGGCGGGAACTTCAACACAGTTATTGACCTTGGTCTAGACCGGTCGAGTTCAAAGACGGCAGGGGGCCAGCAGTGGAAAAGGAGCTAAAGGGGTTCATGGAGAAAATGAGGGGGGAGGGTGCACCCATGGAGATTTGGGCAGCCGAGGGTGAAGGCGTTCTCCTTCTACTCATACGTGCTTAAAGTGTACTACCAGATCGATTTTTAAAAATTTTGAGCAGGGCTCTACTGACAGAGGTGGTGGACACAGCGGGCGGGATTCTCCCCTACCCGGCGGGGTGGGCGGTGCCGGCGCCGAGGAGTGGCGTGAACCACTCCGGAGTCGGGCCGCCCAGAAGGTGCAGAGTTCTCCTCCCCTTCAGGGGCTAGGCTGGCGCCGGTGGGGTCTGCGCCGCGCCAGCCGGCGTCAAAGGGCCTCCGCCGGCCGGTGTGAGTTGGCGCATGCGCAGGTGCGCCAGTGTGTGCTGGTGTCATCCCAGTGCATGCGCAGATGGGTTTGTCTCCGCACCGGCCATGGCGGAGGTTGACAGCAGCCGGTGCGGAGGAAAAGAGTGCCGCCATGGCACTGGCCCGCCCGCGGATCGGTGGGCCCCGATTGTGGGCCAAGCCACCGTGGGGCACCCCCCGGGGCCAGATCCCTCCACACCCCCCTCGAGGACCCCAGAGGCCACCCTCAGAGCCAGGTCCCACCGGTAAGTACCTGGCCTAATTTACGCCGGTGGGACCGGTCTAAAATGGGTGGTCACTCGGCCATCGTGGGCCGGAGAATCGCCGGTGGGGCCGCTGCCAGCAGCCACCGACCGGCGCGTCGCGATTCCTGCCCCCAACAAAACCCCGGCTCCTGCAGAATTCGGCAGCCGGCGTCGGGGCAGTGAGGCGGGATTCACACTGCCCCCCAGCGATTCTCCGGCCCGGCGGGGGGTCGGAGAATCCCGCCCGGGGTACTCGGCGATTACAATCTCAGATCATACACCGCACTGGGTTGACCTACAGGTTAGCAGGGTCAGTAGCTGGAGACTGGACGTGGGACTTTTAGCTGATGGTGAGGTGTGCGGGGAGCTGAGGAAATGTATTCAGAACTACCTGGAAGTCAACAACACGCGGAAAGTTTTGGCAGCAGTGGTCTGGGAGGCATTGAAGGCGGTGGTTAGAGAGGAGCTGATCTCGATACGGCCCATAGGGAGAAGGTAGACAGGGCAGAGACGGACCAACTGATAAAGGAGATATTACAGGTCGACAGGAGGTATGCAGAGACCCCAGAGGCAGGGCTTTTAAGGGAACTGCGGAGGCTACAGGGGAGTTTGGCTTGTTAACCACAGGGAGGGCAGTAGAGCAGCTGAGAAAGGCGAGGAGGGCGATTTATGAGCATGGAGAGAAGGCCAGCAGAATGCTTGCACAGCAGCTTAGAGGGAGGCAGCCAGGGAGATAGGGAAAGTAAAGGATGGAGACAGGAACCTGGTTGGAGACTCAGCATGGGGTGAATAAGGCGTTTAAGGAGTTTTCAGGCTGTACGGGTCGGAACCCCCACCTGGGCCGGAGGAGTTGTGGCAGTTCTTAGGGGGGCTGAATTTCCCGAAGGTGGACGGGGAGCTGGTAGAAGGGCCGGGAACCCTGATCGGGTTGGAAGAGATAGCGGAGTGTCTGAAGGCCATGCAGTCGAATAAAGCCCTGGGCTGGATGGGTACCCAGTGGAGTTCCATCAAAAGTTCTCTGGGATATTGGTGCTGGGAGCGTGGGGTGCTTCTTCCGACGATGTCACAGGCCATGATTTCATTGATCCTGAAGCGAGACAAGGACCCAGAGCTGTGTGGGTCCTACAGGCCGATATCCCTATTGAATGTGGACGCCAAACTGCTGGCCAAAATTTTGTCCTCTAGGATTGAGGAATGTGTTCCGGACGTTATTGGTGAGAACCAGACGGGATTTGTTGAGGGAAGGCAGATGGTGGCCAATGTAAGAAGGTTGTTAATTGTGATCATGATGCCCCCGGAAGGTTGGGAGGTGGAGGTAGTGGTTTCAATGGACGCAGAGAAGGCTTTTTATCGAGTAGAGTGGGAGGTACTGGGATGGTTCGGATTTGGGCGGGGATTTATTGACTGGGTCAGGTTGCTGTATCAGGTTCCTGTGGCGAGCAAACGGACGAATAGGACAACATCGGACTATTTTAGGCTGCATCGGGGGATGAGATAGGGATGCCCCCTCTCCCCACTGTTGTTTGCGTTAGCCATAGAGCCATTGGCAATTGCGCTGAGAGCCTCAAGGGGCTGGTCCAGGGCGGAGTGGAACACAGAGTCTCGCTTTACACAGGCGACCTGCTCCTGTATGTATCGGATCCATTAGAGGGGATGGAAGCAATTATGAGGATTCTGGGGGAAATTGGCCGGTTTTTGGATTATAAATTGAACATGGGGAAAAGCTAGATGTTCGCGATCCAGGCAAGGGGGCAGAAGAGGGGATTGGGGGAGCTGCCGTTTAGAGTGGTAGGGGGAAGCTTTCGGTACCTTGGCATCCAGGTGGCGCAGGAATGGGAAAGGTTGCACAAGCTAAATCTGGCCCAAGTAGTAGACCAAATGAAGGACAATTTTCTGAGGTGGGACGCGCTCCCGTTGTCACTAGCTGGGAGGGTGCAGACAGTGAAAATGACAGTCCTCCCGAGATTCCTGTTTGTGTTTCAGTGTCTCCCCATCTTTATTCCACGGTCCTTTTTTTAAACGAGGCAACAAGGTAGTTACTGGCTTTGTATGGGCAGGTAAGACCCCGCGAGTAAAAAAGGGGATGCTTGAGCGGAGCCGGGTGGAGGGTGGGCTGGCGCTGCCGAACTTCAGTAATTACTATTGGGCGGCGAATATACCCATGATCAGGAAGTGGGTGATGGGAGGAGTGTCGGTATGGGAGCGAGTAGAGGCGGCTTCACGTAAGGGCACCAGCTTGGGGGCGTTGATAACAGCGCAGGTGCGGGAGTTCCTACACAGGCAGGTTTCAACCTTCCCGCTACTAACACCAAGGGGATACAAGACAGGGTAGTTTCCAGAGTGTGGGTGGAGAAGGGAGACATCTACAAGGAACTCATGGGGTCAGTGGGGACGCAGATGGAGGAGCTGAAGCACAAGTGGGAAGAGGAATGGGGAGGAGAAATAGAGGATGGTCTCTGGGCGGACGCGCTGAGTAGAGTCAGTGCATCCACAACATGTGCCAGGCTCAGCCTGATACAGTTTAAGGTTGTTCACCGGGATCACATGACAGTGGCCCGGATGAGCAGGTTCTTTGGGGTGGAAGATAGGTGCGCAAGGTGTGCAGGAGGACCAGAGAACCATGTCCAGATGTTCTGGACATGCCCAAAGCTTAGCGCATTCTGGCAGGGGTTTGCGGATGTCATGTCCATGGTGTTAAAAACAAGGGTGGCACTGAGTCCAGAGGTGGCGATTTTCGGGGTGTCAGAAGACCCGGGAATCCAGGAAGAGAAAGAGGCAGACGTTCTGGCCTTTGCTTCCCTGGTAGCCCGGAGACGGTATTATTAGATTGGAGGGACTCAAAGCCCCCGAAGTCGGAGACCAGGCTATCGGACATGGCTAGCTTTCTCTGCTTGGAGAAAATCAAGTTCGCCTTGAGAGGGTCAATATTAGGGTTCACCCGGAGGTGGCAGCCATTCATCGACTTCTTTGCGGCAATTAATTGTCAGCAGAAGGCGGGGTGCGTGCTGGGGGTTAGCTTAGTTTACAATAGGGAGTTAGTAAAGGCGAGACTTGTAAGGGAAGAAGGCGGCTTTTGCACTATGTTTATAAATTCATGTGCATTGTTTACTTTGTTGTTGTTGTAAAACCATAAATACCCCAATAAAATGTTTATTAGAAAAAAGGAATATTCCCTTCCAGTCGGGGAATATTTCAGCAGTCAAGGGCATTCAGCCTCTGATCTTCGGGTAAGCGTTCTCCAAGACGGCCTTCAGGATGCGCGACAACGCAGAATCGCCAAGCAGATACTGATAGCCAAGTTCCGCGCGCATGTGTACGGCCTCAACCGGGACTTTGGATTCATGTCTCATTACATTCATCCCCCACCATCTGGCCTGGGCTTTCCAAATCCTATCAACTGTCCTGGCTTGAGACAATTCACACCTCTTTAACCTATGATTATCCCTCGCCATCTGGACCTGCAAAGACTTAATTACCTGAAAAGACTCAAATTCAAAGAATAATTTTGCATCATCGACTTTGTCTATATATGTGGTTGTGGAACCCACCTCTTCATTGACCTGATGAAGGAGCTGCGCTCCGAAAGCTAGTGAATCCAAACAAACCTGTTGTACATTAACCTGGTGTTGTAAGACTTCTTACTGGAAGTTAGGCCGGCTGACTTCAATGATGACGAGAGAAATAGTTGAATCCTTGGCATTCCAAACATTGTGATGAGTGACAATGGCCCTCAGTTCACAAGTGAAGAAATCAACTGATTCATGAAGGATTGGTAAATTCAACATTCGAATCATCTCTGTACTGATGATCACTAAAGGATTCAACAAGGAATTGGGCAAATTTAGCACAATCATTTCCAAGGAGTAACACACCAACTAAAGGCATGGAATGTAATCCTGTCCAAAAACGGATATCATGCTGCATGTCAACTATTCTTTCAACAGCAAAAAAAGCTGCTGAATAGTAACAAACATGAGGGAAAAGATCAAGGTGAAATAACAAAAAGACAGATTTTAGTTTGTCAAGACTGCCAAGCATTGGAAAGCCAGTCAGAATATAAACAGAAGTTAGTCCACATGGAAACTTGGCACATGTGTAGAGAAATTTTCATCTCAATCATGTGCAGTAGAAACGAACAACCAATTATGCCGGCACACGACGAGCAAAGCAGTTCCTTCATAACAATTGGGCGTTGAGAGAGAAGAGAAGTCACCAGCTGTAATGAGCACAGAACTAGCAACAACTGCAATGGAACAACAACAGTCACCAAGGAAACAAGGACCACAGACTCCCTACAGGACATTAGTGAACCAGATGGGTTTTTACGACATCAACAATGGCTTCATGGTCATCATTAGACTTTTAATTCCAGGTATCTTAGCTGAGTTTAAATTCCACTATCTTCTGTGGTGCGATTTGAACCCAGGTCCCCAGATCATTACCCTGGGTCTCTGGATTACTAGTCCAGTAACAATACCACTACGTCACTACCTTCCCCATATTCTCTGATGATGAAAAGAATACGGTCATGGATTCTGGGGCCTGCGGAGGCAGGCTCATGACCAAATTTCCAGTTGCCTGACAGGATCATGGTCTCTACACCAAACCCCAGCCAAGGTTGTATAATTAACCATTCAATTCCAATAGCTGTGAGCAGGACAGAATGACCGGAGGTCACAAGGGACCACGCAACATGTCGAATGATTGTTTGAGGAGGCTTGGGTCAATGTGCAATGGTTAACTGCGCATTTGAAACATACAAGCAGATGAATAAGGAGCAGAGTAGGGCCTTCGACCCATCGAGCCTGCTTAATTAGATCATGGCTAATCTGATAGTAACCGCAAATCTGCATCCCACCTACCTTTAATTTCCTTTCACTCCCTTGCTTCCCAAAAATGTATCCACCTCTGCCCTAAAGATATTCAAAGACTCTGTTTTTTAGGAAGAGAGTTCAAAAGACTCACGATTCTCTGAGAGAAATAACCTTTCCTCATTTCCATTTTAAATGGGTAGCCCTTTAATTCCAAACAGTGACCCCCTAGTTCTAGATTCTCCCACAAGAGGAAATGTCCTCTCCACATCCACCCTGTCAATACCCTTCAGGATTTTACATGTGTTAATCAAGTCACCTCTTACTCTTCTAAACTCCAGTGGATACAAGCTTAGCAAAATAACCCACCCATTGCAGGTATTAGTTGGTAAACCTCTGAACTGCATCCAAAGCATTTACATGCTTCCTTAATAAGGTGATCAATACGGTACACAGCACAGCAAATGGGATCTGTACAACTGAAGAATAAGCTCCCTACTTTTGTATTTAAATCTCTTGCATAAGTCCAAAGATGTGCAGGTTAGGTTGATTGGTCTTGATAAAGTTCTCCTCAGTGTCCAAAGGTTAGGTAGGGTTACTGGGATAGGGTGGGGAATTGGGCCTAGGTATGGATCTCTTTCGGAGTGTCGGTGGAGACTCGATGGGCCAAATTACCTCCTTCTGCACTGTCAGGATTCTAATAATATTAATAACCTATTATTGTCACAAGTATGAAGTTACTGTGAAAAGCCCCTAGTCGCCACATTCCGGCACCTGTTCGGGTAAGTTGGTATGGGAATTGAACCCATGCTGCTGGCCTTGTTCTGCATCACAAACAAGCTGTCTAGACCACTGAGCTAAACCAGCCCTCTATGATAAATTCTATGATAAATGATAAGATTTTATTAGTTTCTCTAATTACTTGCTGTGCCTGCATACTAGCCTTTTGTGATTCATACACTAAGATACTCAGATTCCTCTGAATCTCAACGCTCTGCAATCTCTCACCATATAGTTAATATTTTTCTCTTTTATTCTTCCTGCCAATATGGAAAATTTCACATTTTCACTTATTACCCTCCATCCGCCCCAGATCTTTGCCCACTTATTCAACCTATCAATATATTTTTGTAGCCTCCTTGTATCCTCTTCACAACTTACTTTCCTATCTATCTTTATGTCATCAGCATATTTGACAACCATCCCTTCAATCCCTCCATCCAAGTCATTTATATAAATTGTAAAAGTTGAGATCCCAGCACTAATCCCGGTGGCACACCACTCGTGAATTTTTTTTAACCTGAAAAAGACCCAAGTATGTCACAGACCCACCAGTTCTCCTTTACCTAGAGCACAGGTTACTTCCTCAAAGAACTCCAATAAATTGGTTAAACATGAATTCCCTTTCATAACACTATGATGGCTCTGATTACTTTGAACATATCCAATTCCCCTGCTTCTTTACTGATTTACTAACATTTTCCCCATCACAGGTGCATGGGTTTCCTCCAGGTGCTCCGATTTACTCCTAAAGTGCAAACATGTGCGGACTAGAATTTAGAATTTAGAACAGTACAGCACAGAACAGGCCCTTCGGCCCTCGATGTTGTGCCGAGCAATGATCACCCTACTCAAGCCCACGTATCCACCCTATACCAGTAACCCAACAACCCCCATTAACCTTATTTTTTTGGACACTAAGGGCAATTTAGCCTGGCCACTAGGTGGATTGGTTATGCTAAATTGCCCTTAGTGTCCAAAAAATAGGTTAGGTGGGCTTACGGGGATAGGGTGGAAGTGTGAGCTTGGGTAGGGTGCTCTTTCCAAGGGCCGGTGCAGACTCAATGGGCCAAATGGCCTCCTTCTGCACTGTAAATTCTATGCAAAGCTAACGGTCCAGCAGTTTACCACTTTCTGTCTCTGTTCCATCTTGAATAATTTGCCATCTTCCAATCTAATGGGACCTTCCCCGAATCTAGGGAGTTTTGGAAAATTAACAATTAACACCATCGCATCATCTATCTTCTCAGTTGCCACTTCTTTTAAGATCCTAGGATGAAGTCCATCAGGACCCGGGCACTTGTTAGCCCCCAGCTCCAACAGTTTACTCAGGGCTACTTCTCTGGTGATTGTAATTTTCCTGAGTTACTCTCTCCCTTCCATTTCCTGGTTTAAAGCTGTTTCTTGTATTCTCTATTGTGAAGACTCTTGCAAAATACTTATTCAATTCATCTGGCATTTCTTTGTTTTCCATTAACAATTCTCCAGACTCACTTTCCAAAGGACCATTGCTCATTTGGGCGGGATTCTCTGGCCCCCCAGCCACATGTTTCTCGTTGGCACGCCATTCGCAGGCGGCGGGATTCTTTACTTCAACCGTTTGTCAATGGGATTTCCCATTGTCATCACTCCACGCCACCACAATGAAACCCGGTGGCGGAAATGCACTGCCAGCAGGAAACGTGAATCCAGACGTCTGGAGAATTACGGCCCTTGTTTCTTGTTTAAAAGTTTATAGAAACTCTGACTATCAATTCTTTTTATTTCTGGCTAGCTTTCTCTCATGCTCTAATTTATCCCTATCAACATTTTTGTTTAAGTGATAGGTGCTATTTGAGTAAAGAGAAGTGGTGGTTGAACATTCACTGTGAGAATTCAGTGTGCATATTGGGATAGAGGATGCTGTGTAGAAAATACCTGATTTAAGCTTTAGTTGTTGGAGTGGGGCTTGAACCCACGACTCTTTGGCTTAAAGAAAAGAGTGTGATCAATTGAGCCATGGCTGGAACCATGTAATAAAAGCTTAACTTCTTCTAGACAGGCCCAAAGGGATTTCCTTGTGATTCCAAGCGATAGCCGTTTAAGTTTATTGTAAACCAAGTAGAGATAAATGTGACAAGCTATTTCTTAGAATTCACATGGTGAGGCCTCAGCTAAAGTCAGTGTCCAAACTGGAATGCACGTTTTAGGAAGGATGTCAAAGCGGGCGTGGAGGAGGTTAACCAAGGATGAGGCGGGGGGGGTCAGTTCTGGGGTCGATACTGGAGCCACTGCTATTTTCCTCCTTAGACCAGAAAAGATTAAGGGGAGAATTAACCAGCACATTTAAAATAATGAATGGTTTTTGGTCGAGTAAATAAGAAGAAACTTACCACCGGTCAATGTTTTGGTAACCATATGGTTATGGTAATTGCTTAACTAAAAAACGCAGTACATTTCGAACTGTTAAAAGGGAAATTTGAAGACTGGTATTCAGAGCGATAAACATTATTATGGAATGTAGTTAGAATGAGTCTAACAGCAGAAGGTGTCACTTCACTAAATGTTCCTGGGGTTGCCAATTAGTGATTAAATGTATTCCCGGTGGTTTCATCACATGACGTGCACCAATCCTGCAGCCATGAACTGGCCAACACATCCATCATTGTGACGCACTGCCTTCTGACACCAAATGGAAAGCAAAAAGATTAATTGCCTAATTGGATGAGGCTCCACTATCAGCCAAATTGCCCTTTTCCCCCCTGTTTTCGATATGTTTGTATCTGGTAAAGAGAAACGTTCAAAGAAAATGACAAACAAAAATAATTTGGTTTCATGTTCTTGTGAAAAGTTAGAGCTCATGTAAAACAAGGGACAGCAGCTACATCGATACAAAATTGGCTGAATAAGAAGAAGCAGAGAATAAAGATCAATGGATATTTTTCGGGTTGGAGGAAGGTTTGCAGTGGTTTTCCCCAGAGGTCAGTATTGGAACCCTTGCTTTTCCTGATATAGATTAATGATCTAGATCTTCGTGTGCAGGAGATGATTTCAAAATTTGCAGATGACACAAAACTTGGAAGTAATGTAAAATGAACCGAGGACGATGTAGAACTTCAGAAGGACATAGACAAGTTGGTGGAGTGGGAAGATAGGTGCAGGTGAGGTTCAACGCGTAAAAATGTGAGGAGACACATTTTGGTAGGAAGAACATGGAGAGACAATATAAAATAAGGGGCAAAATTCTTAAACGGGTGCAGGAGCAAAGGGACCTGGGTGTATATGCTCATAGATCATTACAGGCAGCAGAACAGGTAGTGAGAGCAGTTAATAAAGCATATCGTATTCTGGCTTTTATTAATAGGGGCATAGAGGACAAGAGCAAGAAGGTTATGCTGAAATTATACAAGACATTAGTTAGACAAGGGCTGGAATATTGTGCACAGTTCTGGATGTCACACTACAGGAAGGATGACAACTCATTGAAGAAAATGCAGCACAGGTTTACAAGAATGGTTCCAGGGATGAGAAACTTCTGTTATTATGATAGATTGGAGAGGTTGGGACTGTTCTCCTTGGAGAGAAGAAGGCTAAGAGGGGATTTGATAGTGTACGGAGTGAAAGGCCAATGCGGTTTATTTTAAACTTAAAATAAACCCGTTATCACGCCAAACAAAACAAACGTCCCAGCCCGGGACTATCGGGAACGATCGGTCCTGGTCTGGGAGCTACATTTAAAGATCCCGCTTATGATCCCCAGCTGGGTGGGCCTCCGCCTGCCGACCATGGGAACTCGTATTCTCCAAAGCCCATGGAGAGATCAATTAGCAATTCCCTGTGGTCCTCGTGAGGATTATCATAAATAGAGATGTTCATAATTATGAGGGGGCTGGACAGAGTAGATAGGGAGGAACTGTTCCTGTTCATAAAATAATCAAGAACCAAAGGGTACAGATTTAAAGTGATTTTCAAAAGAAGCAAATGTGATGTGTGAAAAAACTTTTTCACACAGCGAGTGGTTGGGATCTGGAATGCACCGTCTGGACGTGTGGTGGAGGCAGCTTCAATCGAGGCATTCAAGAGGGCATTAATGTTTATTTAATTAGAAATAATGTACAGGAGTACGGGGTAAAGGAAGGGCAATGGCACCTAGTCCTTTGATGAGCCGGTGCAGACAGGATGGAGCAAGTGGCCGTTTTATGCGCCATAACAATTCTGTGATTTTTCTCCACGGTTGCAAACAAGTGTCCTGGAGACTGATCCTCAATTCCTGGAGGCTCCGGCGAATCCTAGAATGTTGGCTACCCGAATTAGTCTGCACTTTAAAATCTTGGAATGCCTCCAGCTGTCCCATTTCTTATCACATGAAAATTCGGTATTCATTCATTTCTCTCAAGCTTTCGAGCTTTCAGTGCAATAGTAAAAGGGTACTTCAGCGTCAGATCCTCCGCTTCCCTGGCAGCGCGCTCACACCTGCGGATTTCGTCACAGCGTGGGGGTGGCCACAATGGGAAACCCCATTGGCCGAATGCTGGGATGGAGGATCCCGCTGCTGGCGAGGGCGCGCCGCACCAGGAAACATGTCTGGCGGGACAGAGAATCCCACCAGTTGTCTTTCAGAAAGTACACTCTCCGGAAATGGTCTTAAAATCATGACGTGCAGCAATTACTTTGCAATATGTGCTCCTGGTGGGGTGACGCTTTGAGCAGGCATTCAAAACAGGCCACACGTTACCGTGGTTTAATTATTCAATATTTAGTTATTGAGTTTTGCCTATCACCCGAACAATTACGAATAGCCAACTTTAAAAAAAACTAATTGAACAATAATGAGGGAGAAGAAAGTTCTAAAGGGAACCATTTTTATTTGGAGCTCTCCCTTTTGATAATCAAATGATAGACTTGGTTTAAAATGAACATGAGACTCTTATGGGTCACAGTCTGCCTGTGATGCACTATTACCATCTTGCTTCCCTTGCACGTCAATCAGTCAACCAGCCCGGACCACTCTCGCACCTTCTGAAGACCTCAGACCCAACTCTGAGGGAGACATCTCGGAGACGGGCACCAAAGAGGTGTCACAGCTGTCAACCACACCCTCTACCAGTGCAGGTATTCATACCTCAGTGGGAATGACTAGTAGGCAGGCTTCTGAGTCACTCACTGGTGAACACCTCACAGCTGAAGATCCACAGCAGTCAGAGGCAGGGATGTTCCAGGGATCCGGCATTTGGAGGGATGCCTTAGACTCGGACTCTGCTGCACCCCAGGCTGATGACATGCTCCTGGGTTCGGTCATCCTCGAGCTGCTGGAGTTACAAAGGCAAAGTGGTGGCACCTGCAGTGGAGACCTTGGCGCAGGACGTGCACTCCATGGTGGGAGATGTCTGCTCTATGATTCAGCTCATGACCTCCATGGCTGACAGCACGAGCTCCGTGGTGCAGGGCTTCAACTGCATGGTGAAGGCACTAGTGGGAATCCACCAGTGTCAACAACAAAGGATGGAGCTTCTGGATCTCACTCCAGCTGTCCCCCTATCCCATGGAGGAGCCCAGGAGCCCCCAGTCACATGTAGAGAAGAGGATCAGCAGGAGTGCAGCCCGGGACCTTCCACTCAGGAGAGACTGAGGTGTTCTGCCCATCTGACACTGCCCCCTCCCCGCACACCGAGGAGGAAAATACTGAAACATCTGTGCGGCCCGAAAGCAGGCCAGAGACTTCAAGGTCCAGGCCACCCAGGAGACCCCTGCCAAGGTCATCTCAGGAAACAGGGTGTGGAAGTCAGCAGGACATCTTAACCTCAGCTCTGGATCCTGGGCTTACACCTGGAGGTAGCAGGAGGGCGAGGAAGAGTAAGAAATTATAGGCACCCAGTGGGCATGTGTGGACCGTGGCAATAGTAGATATAATAGAGATGTCACCATTGTAATAATTCACTTGTATTAAAATCACTTTGTCCACCCATAAAGAACGTCCATGCTGTAATGTCATGACACCATCCTCCTCAAACCCCTCACCAACCCGGTGCTTCCTCCCTCTCCAGTGTGAGAATGGCAGCACTCTGCCGCCTCTCCCACCTCCCACACTGACAACGCTGTGAAGCCGCAATACTGCTGGTGCAGGCCCCCCAGTCCCAACCCTCCCCATCCATGGATGGTTCACCCCCCCACTCAAACCCCTCCCCCCCCCCCACGACAAAACTCAGTCTTCTCGTGTCTACCATCAATCTCCAGTAATGAGGATACCATTGGCTGAAAAGGTTTGAATCTGCCCATCTCGTCAGTAGGTTGAGAAACACAGCAGGGCCCCTGACCTTGGTGAAGCAGTAGCAGCTGAGATGTGTCACTCAGCCTCTCTGGGTCCCCAGATTACCCCGTTTAGTGGCAGGCCGCACTCAGATCTCTCTCCTGCAGGAGTCAGGCATTTTGCAGAGGATAAGCGAAGCATCGCACTGTCCTCATTGCAAGTCATCATCATTCTTCTGTAACACCCAGCCAATCGCTTTAGCGCCCTGCCCATGAATGTTGCCACTGCCACGATGACCTCCTGCAGGCACCCCAGTCGTGAGAGGATGTAAGACCCCATATTGCGATAGGTCTTCACTCCCCAGTCCTGGCCATTGGCAAACTGAGGAGCTATGAGGCTGTCCCTAGCCCTGCACCCCATGCGGGTCCTGGCTTTTGCCCAAGGTCCTTCTTCCACCTTCTACACAGGTCTCCACTTGCCACCCTCCTCAGCAACATCCACTTCATCCGAGGAGATGTTGTTCTCCTACATCTCCTCCTGGTCGGGATGCTCACCTCCTGCCAGGTTGTGCAGTATGCAGCATGCCACTCTGTTGTGGGACACCCTCTGGGGCTGATTTGGAGGACTTTCCACAACTGGTACAGGCCCCGGAACTTCACCTTGAGCAGACCAATCGTCTGCTCGACCAGCGTGAGCGTTGACACATGAGCCTCATTGTAGCGAGTTTCAGAGGGTGTTTGTGGCCTCCACACTGGCATCATCATCCACCTCCAAGGAGCCATATCTCCAGCTGCTGCTCTCCCTCAGAAACAGCTGGGATCTGCGAGCACCCCAAGATGCAACTGTCATGGACAATGGCCGGGAAACAGGCACACACCGGCATAATGAACATTCTGTGATCTCAGACGGTCAGAACATTGAGGGAGGCATTCCTTGCACTTGACAAATGGCACCCATGCTGCCATGGGGAATGCAGGGCCACGTGGGTGCAGTCGATGTCACCTTGTGCTGGGGCAGGCTAGCTATGTGGACGTAGCCCATGGCCCTGGCGTCCTGGCTCACCTGGTCCCAGTCCATGTTGATGTACAGATGGACCCTTGCAAATAGCACAGCTGTGAATTCCTTTATGCTCTAGTGTGCAGCAGACTGGGAGATCCTGCACAGGTCACCCACGCTACCCTGAAACGAGCCACTAACATAAAAGCTCAGAGCAGCAGTGACTTTCAGGGTCACAGGCAATGAGTGACCTCCCAGTCCATGTGGTGCCAGCTCTTGCAACATGTGACACAAGTGGGCCACTGCCCTCCAGAACAGAAACAGCCGACTCTGGCACTGGGCCTCTGACATCTGGAGGTAGGTCATTCCAAGATGGTGAACCCATGGCTGGCAGTGTCTCTTCCAAAGCTCCACCACCTGTGGCAAAGCTCCCAGAAGATCAGCAAGCCCTGTCTCCCCCTCCTCTGCAAGGCGCTGTTCCTGGCTGCGTGTAGCAGCACGTCGATGTTGCTGCTGCTGTTCGATAACTATCAAAGTAACTGCCAGTTTGACTCTCTCCATGATTCTCTCGAATCAAAAACTGAAAGGAAAAGAACATAAAAGTGAGCGATTAGGAGTCCTGACAATATCCTGACCACAGCCATCTCAGGATCTGGGACACCCACCAACGCACACTCCCCTATGTGAGCACCTTTTCAATGAGACTTGCTACCTTGCTTTTAACACTGTAGCCAATTCCCCACAGTTGTCCCTCTCAACTTCATATGACTGAAGCACTTGAGAGGCTCAGTGGGCTATGTGATTCCCCAAGAGTGAGGACAGTTGAGTACATTCATTGGATCGGCATTCTAATCTCCAGGGGGGATGACAAGCTGCCATCTGCCATGACCTGAATATGGTGACTGTTGAACGCATTTACCATGGCACCTTGCACTGGGATTAACATCTGTGGCACTACCGTGTTATAGAGACGTGGGTATTAGTCTTGGAGTTCAATGCTTGGGAGCTCGGCTTGCAACTAATTTGCAAGGGCTGGGTGACCAAAGGATTAATTATCGAGTGCCAATCAGTGGCACACTTATCCATTGCAATACTGACTAAATTGGCACAATTGATTTGTCAAGGAAGGGTCAGGGTGCTAATTAGGCAACTGTCATCCTCTTGTAGCAGGTGAGGCATAGCTGATGAATGTGAAGACGGAAATTTAGTCAGCTTCATCCTTAGATGGCACCCTTATTCCCCCAGCTTTCATGGGCTGTGCATTGAACGAGTATTCCAACTTGAACAAACAGCCATCCAGACACTAGTGCCTGACACCCTGGTCTCCATAACCAATGGCCCAACACTTCTAGACATGCCTTCAGGCTGAAATGTGCAACCTGTGGGTGAGGATTCATTCAGACTGCACACGTCCTCCCCCCATGTGATAGTCTTCTGCCCTCATGAAGCTGGTAACTGACTCTTGTCAGAGTCCCCCACTCTGCCCATGCAGCTCGGCATGTCGCGGGATCCTACCCAGAGACCTCACAGTCGCCCCCCCTGGTGCTCACCCTGTGAATTTACCTGCTACCGCCCGCTTTCCAGCTGCCACTCTGAAAGGGCAATCCCTCAGCAGTGATATCACCACAAGACTTGTCCAGAAGACACAGGAAGCACTGCCTGCACACCAGCCACCAAACCTCTTTAAACCTTGAGGCTCACAGCCATGAAGGGCCGCTAAAGCCTGTGAGCAACCCCATTCCCCGAGATGTCGAGACTGAACCCACCCCCTCCCCCCCCCCCCCCCCCCCCCCCCGCCAATTGGCCACCAAGGTGCTCTTATCTGGGTCCCCCATGTCCTGTCTGCTCTCTGGTGCCCCCTCTGAAATTGACACCCCCAGAGGGTAATGGTGACCTGAGCTCTCGCCTCCGATATCCCCTTCCCAGATGAGGTCACTAGGTGAGGTCACTAGGTTCTCGTCTTATGTAGTAGTTGGTGCCAGCGTGCAATGAATATTCAGTGAAAGGTGAAGTCCCAGCCGGAGAGCTCGCTAATTATATGCTGAATCATGCAAATAGCGAAAACCTCTTATGTTTTCAGTAAGGATATGGAAAATCGGGAAATGCGATCTCGCCAGCGTGAATAACTCTACCAACCCCTGTGGGATTTTGGGCCCTCATTGCCGTTATTGCTGACAGCTAACCTGGGTTCAAAATTGCCCCCAACGTTTTCAATCTGTGTGACTCTTCTTCAGGGGTCTTCAAAGTGATCTTCTGACTCGGGTGAAAATGCTACCCGCTGATGCAGGACTAAAACAAAAATGGTTGAAATGTTTGCAGGGTAGGAACTAAATGTGGAGAATTTCTGGTTGAAATGTAAATTTTAACTACTTTGTTACTTGATCTTTCTAAGAGAGTTATAAGAATTTGAGGGCTTGCTGGAAAAGTGGAGCATCTGCTGTCTGGCTTCTCAGGTGATCATGTGGTGAAATTTGAGGAAAAGCAATGAGTTCCCTTGGAATTCTGGAACAATTTCCTCAGCTCAACCAAAAACACAATTTGAGGTGTCTTGTTGCATTCTAATTGAATCCTTGTTTTCCTATACAGCAGTTATAAAAGTAATTAATTAGTTGTCAGTGTTCTCAGGCCATGATAAGACTCCATATGAATGTGAGCTTGTTCGTTCTTGTTTCCTGTAATCATTCCTTCAATCGTGTTGAGGACGACCTTGCCTTCATTATGGTGGTTGAATTGCATAGCTGATGAATGGCAGTGCAGAATCTATTTCTCCATGGTGGCTCTTGTGAAAATAAACCACATGCACTCGCCAAAGCACTCAGGCAGTGAAGCTAAGCGACTTATCAGTGTTGTTCTGCTGTTTCTACCAGCTTCCCTGCAAGGACAAGTGCTCCTCCTGTAAACTGTATCTGCCGTTTCTTGCGATCTTGGGCCAAGCAGTGCCATACCAGGCTGTGATGTAGCCGGATAGGATGCTCTCTATCGCACATCTGTAGAGGTTTGTGAGAGTCGATGCAGACATGTTAGGGGAAAATTCCTGGTGCACAGACCCACTTAGTCCCATTGATTCCTTCTGAATGCCAGTGTCGATCTGGTGGTGTTCCTGTTTGATGTTGTTGGAGAGCTTGGTTTGTGTTGACTGTTGCTCTTACCACTTCACAGGGAAGATTTTTCTACAGTAAGAAGTCTTACAACACCAGGTTAAAGTCCATGAGGTTTGTTTGGAATCACTAGCTTTCGGAGTGCAGCTCCTTCATCAGGGTGACTCATCTGATGAAGGCGCTGTGCCCCGAAAGCTAGTGATTCCAAACAAACCTCATGGACTTTGACCTGGTGTTGTAAGACTTCTTACTCTGATTGATTTGATTTATTGTCACATGTACCGAAGTACAGTGAAAAGTATTTTTCTGTGGCTGAGGGAACGTACACTGTACGTACATGGCAGACAAAAATAATAATCAACAGAGAACTTTGACAAATGGTACATCGACAAACAGTGATTGGTTACAGTGCGGGACAAGGTGCCAAACAAAGCAAATACATGAGCAAGAGCAGCATAGGGCGGCGTGAATAGTGTTCTTGCAGGGAAAAGATCAGTCCGAGGGGGAATTGCTGAGGAGTCGAGTAGAGTGGGGAAGAAGCTGTTCCTATGTCTCGTTGTGCGGGTCTTCAGACTTTTGTATCTTCTGCCTGATGGAAGGATCTGGAAGAAGGCAATGCCTGGGTGGGAGGGGTTTCCGATAATGCTGTCCACCTTCCTGAGGCAGAGAGCGGTGTATATAGAACAAAGAACAAAGAACAAAGAAAATTACAGCACAGGAACAGGCCCTTCGGCCCTCCCAGCCTGCGCCGATCCAGATCCTTTATCTAAACCTGTCTCCTATTTTCCAAGGTCTACTTCCCTCTGTTCCCGCCCATTCATATACATGTCTAGATGCTTCTTAAATGATGCTATCGTGCCCGCCTCTACCACCTCCGCTGGTAAAGCGTTTCAGGCGTTCAATGTATGGGTGGCAAGCTTGTGTGATACGCTGGGCTGAGTTCACCACACTCTGCAGTTTCTTGCGATCTTGGACCGAGCAGTGCCATGCCAGGCTGTGATGCAGCCAGATAGGATGCTCTCTATCGCACATCTGTAGAAGTTTGTGAGAGTCGATGGAGACATGCCAAATTTCTTGTAGTTTCTGTAGGAAGTAGTGAAGTGGTTGGGCTTTCTTGACTATTGCATCAACGTAAGTGGACCAGGCCTGACCCCCAGGAACTTAAAGCTATTGACCACCTCCACTTCGGAGCCATTGATGCAGACCGGAGTTTATGTCGTGTAACACTTCCTGAAGTCGATGATCAGGTTGTTTTCGGTGCATCGTGCAACCAAGTGATTTATCTCCCTTCTGTAGTCTGATTCGTCGTTGTTTGAGATACGGCCCACCACAGCCGTATCATCCACAAACTTGTAGATCGAATTGGAGTTAAATCTTGCCACACAGTCATAGTGTATAGGGAGTGCAGTAGAGGACTGAGCACACATCCTTGCGGGGCTCCGGTGTTGAAGACTATTATGGAGGAGATGCTGTTGCCTATCCTGACAGATTGCAGTCTGTTGGTGAGGAAGTTGAGGATCCAGCTGCACAGGGAGGGGTCAAGTCCAAGATTGCGGAGTTTGGTTATTAGTCTTGTCAGGATAATGGTGTTGAAGGCGGAGCTGCAGTCTATGAACAGCAGTCTTACATGGGTGTCCTTGTTGTCGAAGTGTTCGAGTGTTGATTGCTGAGCCAGGGAGATGTAGACCGGTTGCGATGATGGGCAAACTGCAATGGATCAAGACCGTCTGGGAGGCTGGCAGTGATCCGTCTCATGACTAGCCACTCGAAGCATTTCATGATAACAGATGTCAGGTCCACCGGTCGGTAGTCGTTGAGGCAGGCTACCTTGTTCTTCTTTGGTACTGGTATTATGGTGGCCTTCTTGAAGGAGGTGGGGATCACAGAGCGGAGGAGTGAGGTGTTGAAGATATCTGCGAATATACTCGCCAGCTGGTCTACGCAGGCTCTGAGTGCTTGCCCAGAGACTTCGTCGGGGCTCCTCACTTTCCGCGGATTCACTTTCAAGAAGGCAGCTCTTACCTCTGAGGCTGTAATAGTGGGTATGGGTGTGTCCAGGGCTGTTGGGACGGGTGGCACTGATACATTGGCTAACTGCTCAAAGTGGGCATAGAACATGTTCAGATCATCGGGTAGGGATGCTTCAGCCCTGGATATTCCGCCTGGCTTTGCTTTATAGCCTGTGATCTTGTGTAGGGCCTGCCATAGTCATCGTGGGTTAGTGTCGTTGGCCTGGGACTCTAGTTTGATGTGGTATTGTCTTTTTGCATCCCTGATGGCTTTCCGTACGTCGTACCTGGATTTCTTATATAGGTCAGGGTCGTCAGACTTGAACGCCTCTGTCCGGGACTTCAGCAGGGAGTGAACCCTTTGGTTGAGCCAGGATTTCGGATTGGGGAATACCCATATTGTCTTCTTTGGTACACAATCCTCGATAGACTTACTGATGAAGACTATGCCGGTGGTTGCGTACTTGTCCAGGTTAGCTGCCGTGGCCTTGAATATGGACCAGTCCACAGTCTCCATGCAGTGGCGGAGGATGTCCTCAGATTCCGCGGATCAGCACTGCGTGGTTTTCTTAACTGGTTCAGCACACTTGAGTTGCTGTTTGTCAGCCAGAAGTAGGAATACTGACCTGTGGTCGGATTTGCCAAAGTGAGGTCTGGTATTGGAGCAGTAGGCACCTTTGATGCTCCTATATGAGTGGTACAGGGTGTTTGCACCTCAGGTGGGGCAGGAAATATATTAATGGAGTTTGGGTAGGACCTTCCTGAGGTTGGCCTGGTTGAAGTCTCCAGCCACGATTGTCAGGGCTTCGGGGTGATTTGTTTATTGGTTGTTGATGGTGGAATATAGTTCATCAAGTGCTTTCTTCACTCCCCTCTGGGGTGGGATGTAGACTGCTGTGATGAGTACAGAGGTGAATTCATGTGGGAGGTAGAAGGGGCGACACTTCACGGTTGGTATTCAAGGTCTGGGGAGCAGTGGCACGCTAGGGATACCACATCTCAGCACCAGGAGGTGTTGATGAGGAGGCAAACACCCCCACCCGTCGACTTGCCTGAGGCCATCGTGCAGACCATTAGGTGGATTGAAAAACCTTTGGTTTGGATGGCGCAGTCTGGTATGGCCAGGTAAGCCATGTCGCGGTGAAGCAGAGCACACAGCAGTTTCTCACTTGACTCTGGGAGGTAAGTCTAGCGTTGAGGTTGTCCTGCTTGTTCTCAATCGCTTGGATGTTCGTCAGGAGTACGCTGGGGAGAGGAGTCTTGAAGCCGCGTAATTTATGTTTCACCTTCATGCCAGCACGCTTTCCCACTTCCTGGGTCGGTGGCAGCTGTTGGATGGCAGGGCTGGCTTTGTGTAAGGTAAGTGGTTGCGTTCGGAAGGGTTGTGGATGATGGTGGCGGTGTCACGGTCACTGGAAGGGGTTGTGCGTTGGCCGGTCTGGTCTCGTGGTGGGGGGGGGGGGGGGGGGGGGGGGGGGGAGGTTGGGTACACCCTCCGGTGGGGTCAGGCGGGCACCTGTTGCTCCGGGGTTGGCTCAGGCATTCCCGTTTGGCTGGCAAGGCCCTGCAGTCTAATCACGCTGACATTGGTCTTGGTGGGGGTCTGGAAAGGTTCCGTCTTTCACCTTTTTTTCCTCCAGGTACTTCAGGGTGATAGACAGGCTGAACACCATGTGGTTGGGCCAGATCATGTGGTCGGAGTCCAGAGGGAGCGGCCACGTGGTCGGACTCTGATGTGGGCCTAGTCGGGCCTACATCTGGGAAAGGATGCAGCAGTTCTCCTGGACCAGGTAAGTTAAAGAGTTTTTGCTGGGGCCTTGGGTGATCACTGGGCGGCGGGGTTCCAGTCCGAGGTCGGTCGCTGGGCAGGTGGTCGCTCTCGGGAAGGCTCCATTCCAGGGTCTACCAAGCCCAGTCCAATGCCTGCATGTCCACATCAAGATTTTTAAGCTCTCTATGGAGATTAGCTGGTGCATAGAAATACAGTGGTAACTTCCTTGCTGCTTGAGTATTCCAAGCTGTAAAAAATTTCAAAGGTGGCACTTTTTACAGCTAAACGTACACTGAGGAATTTGGTTACTATGGAGGTAGGGTGGGTGCTGCTTTCCCCACTCTCTCAATGTGCGTCATGGTGGCAAATTGGTTAACACTGCTGCCTCACAGCACCCAGAGACCTGAGTTCAATTCCGGCCTTGGAGACTGTGTGGACATTGTAGGTTCTTCCTGCATGGGTTTCCTCTGGGTGCTCCAGTTTCCGCCCACAGTCCAAAAATGTGCAGGTTGCATGGATTGGCGATATTAAATTGCACTAGTGTCCAAAGATGTGCAGGTTAGGTTGGGTACGGTGATAGGGCGAGAGAGTGCACCCAAGTTAGGTGCTCTTGGTCGGGCCAATGCAGACCTGATGACAAATGGCTGCCTTCTGCACTGTGCGGATTCTGTGGGATTCTATAGAACTACTTTCACATGATCCGAGAGACATGTGTGGTGTTCTTTGTGTTGCTAATTTTAAGGATGGTTGGCACAGTGTTCACAAAGACCACAAATAGCTTTTAACTTGAAGAAAGCTATAGGTTTATTAACACTACTTAATTGAATTCGACACTTACTCCTATATAATACACAGTTGATAATAAACATATCATCTGGACTCATCCACAGCTAATCGCTACACTATTACATTAACTATGATCTGCTCTCACTCACACTATGTTTCTTTCCTCTAGCTGTCTCCTCAACCTCTCACCCACAAGGCTTAGCATCAATGCCTTGTATACTTGTCCATCTGGCTCCCTCTAGTGGTTGATTTAGACATTACATTAACCCTTACAATTCTCTACATTTATGATAGTATCACAACATGAAAGATCAAATCTGTCTGGGTGACTGGGCTGCTACAGTAGATGACCAGTACAAGGTACTTCTCTGCTTTTGTACTTTTGCTGCAATCCACCAAGGGTCATGAATTACACTTATCATGTCGCGATATTGTGATAAGGCGAGGAGGTGGGCCCCAAAATCCACCTCTGCCAGTACAGGGATCGAACCAATACTGTCAACATTGTTCTGCACCACATTCTTAGCCAACTGAACAAACTGGTCCCGCCCATAAAAACGTCCGTGACATTTACTGCATTCCTATTCCCTGCGTTAATGATGAATTTAGCAGAACTTGAAGCCTCTCTGGAAATTAAAATTGGACAACGAGCCAATGATTATAATACATTACATTTATCAGCACTCAACAGTGAAACATGTGCTAACAAGACCCCATCATCAGCCTCTGGCCCTGTCTGAAATATGATTGCCATATTGATACATTGCCAGAAATGAATTATTAAGGGGCTATCTCTGAGTGACAGATCTCATTGCAGCCTTGATCCAAACATGAACAAAACAAGTGAGTTTGAGAAAGCATCAGAGTGACTGGCCTTATTTGAGATTGAGGCCGCATTTCACCAGAAGAGACACAAAGGCACCTTATTCAAATTGAAAGCAACACAAATCAGGGGGAAACCTCCCCGGTGTTTGGAGTCATACCTAACACAAAGGAAGATGCTTGTGGTTGTTGGAGGCCAATCATCTCAGCCTTAGGTCACCACTAGAGTTCATCATGGTTATATCAAGACCTAAACATCTTTTTTTACTTTATCAAATTCTTTGCTGATGATTGCAGTGTTCAGTATCATCACAGCTCTTCAGATATTGAAGCAGTCCACGCTCTGGATTATGCAGCAAGATCTGGATGGCATTCGAATTTGGTCTGTTGAGTGGCAGCCATTACTTGTGTCCTGTAAAGTGCCAAGTGAAGCCCACTTCCAAGAAGGGAGAATCTAACCACCTCCTCTAGACGTTCAACAGCAACACCATCGCTGAATCCCTCACCATCAACATCCTGGGGGGTTACCATTCACCAGAATCTGAACTGCACCAAGAAACAAATCACCCCGAGGCCCCTGACAATCGTGGCTGGAGATTTCAATCAGGCCACGTATTGTGGCGTGGTGGTATTGTCGCTGGACTAGTAATCCCGAGACCCTGGGTAATGCTTTGGGGTGCTTTGGGAACCCGGGTTCGAATCCCACCAGATAGTGGAATTTAAATTCAACAAAACATCTGGAATAAAACTCATTGTCAACTGTAATAAAAACCCAGCTAGTACACAAATATCCTTTTGGGAAGAAAATATTCTGTCCTTGTCTGACCTTCATGTGAATCAATGTGGTTAACTCTTTGGCCCTCCAAAATAGCCAAGCAAGTGACTCAGTTGTATCCAACCGCTCCAAAGAAAACAAAATGGAATGAAACCAGAGGGACCACCAGGCATTGACCGAGGCACCAAAAACAACAACGGCAAACCCAGCCATTTCGACCTGGCACAGTCTTCCTTACTCACTAGTGGGGGCTTGTGCCAAAATTTGGAGAGCTGTCTCACAAACTAGCCAATCAGCAGCCTGACATAGTCATACTCACAGAATCACACCTTCCAGATAATGCCCCATCACCATCCTGATAAGAGGTGGTGACACAGTGGTATACACTGGGAAGGGTGTTGTGTGGCAGTACCAACATCATAAATGGCATAGACTTTGAACAGATTTAGCAACTCAAGACTGGGCATCCATGAGGTGCTGGTGGGCCATCATCGGCAGCAGATTTGTATTGAACCACAATCTGTGACCTCATGGCCAGACATATCTACCATTCTACCATTACCACCAAGCCAGGAGATCAGCGCGGGTATAATGAAGAGTGCAGGAGAGCATGCCAGGAGCAATACAGGGCACACCTGAAAATGATGGGTGTGATTTTATGGCCGCATCGCGCTTGAGCGAGATCACCAATAGAACGCAGGAGAGGCAAAAATCGAGAACCGTGCCTGAGGGTGTTCACCCCGGACGTGCGGGGGGGGGGGGGGGGGAGGGGGGGGTTGTGAGTGTCCCAGCGCCCACGGGTCTGCCCTTGGTCAAGCGTACCCATAGCAGGGGCACCAGGCCCTGCCTGTCTGTCCCACAAACCACCCATAACTCCCACTGACTATAGAAGCCTCTGGCTGTGCGGCTGAAGGCTATTGCTGAAAGGGATTGGCAATCGTAGTTAAGTGAACACTTCACACGTGGATCCGCATGGGTGGGCCATGTAGCCTGTGGGGGTTATTGCCCAGCATCCCAATCAGACTGTGATGCCTGAACACTGTGCCTGAGCATTGCAGGAAGCAGCATCACGGATGCAGAAGCCGACATCTGAACACCCAGGGGCTGGGATCCAACACCGGGGATATTTCCGAGAGCAGAGGGTGTGTGTGTGCTTTGGGGAGGGGTCAAGCGCCTGGTCCAGGTAACGCTTACATGCAGGTATGTGATGTACAAAGCCTGGGGGCTGGTGAACAGGGCCCCCTGCTGTGGGGGTGTGCATGGTCAGGGCCTGTTACATGGCCCGGGGATGTGGGGGGGAAAGGGGGGAGGTGTGGGGGGGAGCAATGGGAGAATGGAGGGTCCCAGGGTGGAAGACACCAATGGTTGTCAGTCTCTCACTCTCTCCAATTCCTTATAGATATTACACGAGATGTCTGATATCCTGGACCCTGCAGAGGCCGCACCCGTAGTGTTGCTGGCAGGCCAAGTGGGCCGACAGTGGATAAGGCGGCAGCAGCAACATCAGCGGAGACTCGAGGTGACGGACATGGCAGGATCCCATCCTAAACCCGGAGGACCCAGCTGCCTATCAGGCCAGGGAGGGATTCTTGAGGGGAGGCTAGCTACATCCCAAGGTGTGCAGGCGTCGCTGGTCTTTTGAACAGATGACGGGCAGCATCCACGTGTGTGAGCATTTCCCAGGGGGTGTGCACGAAAGCTACATCCTGGGGCTGTCGAACCTCCCCAGCCTCTTCGAGGACCAGCCCAGGATGGCCTGTTGGCTCCTGGGGGATAAGGGGTACCCGCTGAGGACCTGACTAATGATGCGTAGACCTGATACAATGAGGCCCATATGACAACCTGGGCTGTCATTGAGTGGAACGTGGATTCTTCAAAATGTGGTCCAAATCCTCAACCACTCTGGAGGTGCACTGCAGTACACCCCCCAAAGGGTTGCCCGCTTTGTGGTGGTTTACTGTGTCCTTCACCACGTGGTACGTGGAGATGGAGAGGGAGGAACAAGCGGCCACCTCCAAGGAGACGGATGAGGAGGACAAGCCCGGGGAGGACCCGCAGGACTAGCCAGAGGACAAAGGACAGGCAGAAGCAACAAGTGTCTGGCAAGCCCTCATCCACACCTGTTTCACATAGGACGTGGCTGTGTCCATCATGTCACCCCATTCCCCCTCCCCACTCCCCCCCCGCCCCCCACTTCCCCACCCACCCATTCCGCCATGTGCACCATCTACATGATGCACTGCAGTAACTCGCCAAGGTTCCTTAGGCAGCACCTTCCAAACACACAACCACTACCACCTAGAAGGACATGAGCAGCAGATACCTGGGAATTCCCCTCCAAATCACTCACCACCCTGACTTGGAAATATATCGGCGTTCCTTCACTGTCGCTGGGGAAAAATCCTGGAACTCCCTTGCTAACATCACAATGGGTGTACCTAAACCTCAGGGACCCCAGCAGCTCAAGAAGGCAACTCACCACCACCTTCTGAAGGGCAGCTAGGGATGACAATAAATGCTGGCTGTTGTGTTCTGTACTCTGGGATAACACAGGCTGCAACTCGATGCAGCCAGACTTTGAAGTAAGTTCAATGTGATTTATTGAACCATTAGCAAAGTTCTCTATGAGTTCAACTCTCCTGCTAATCTTGCTATAGTAACTCAGTCTAACTAACCAGTCTTCTCTAAGCCATTTGGTGGGTGCGATGCTTCTGATCTGCCCCTGTCCTACTCTCTAAGTGTCGCCTGTGGAAAGAGACAGAGCATGTGTATCCCGCCCTTATATATGGGTTGTGTAATACCCCCTTGTGGTAGTGTCACCTATGGGTGTCTTGACTGCCCATTGGTCGCGTCCTATTCTATGTGTTCATTAGCTGTTTGTCTGCATGTCATGATGTCTCTGGTGCTCCCTCTAGTGTTTACTTTGTCGTAGTGTATTTACATTAACCCCTTTTGTATTTACAGTGATGCAGATCACCACACTGGCCTAATCAGCGACGCCCGCATCCCGTAAATGAATTTTTAAAAGTCTATCACTATTGGAATAAGATTCTGGAACTTCCTACCTCACAGTACTATGTGGGAGTTCTTACATCATACAGATTGTGGCAGTTCAAGAAGACAGGCCACACCGTTAGGTTCTCAAGGGTAATTGGGGATGGACAATGATGTCCAGATTCCATGAACAAATAAAAACAAATTGCAACTGACATGAAGCATTGACATTTAGTAAGATCAATGTTCATCCATAAATGCTTATACCACATCATTCCACTGATACTCTGCACACCTCCGACTCGCACTTTCCTCCAATTCTTTCTGCTTGTGATTACTGAGCCACTGAACTTACTGATAGGTTAAGAAGTGGTGGATCTGCACATTGTGCATTGGCATTGGTAAGTAACAGAATATGGGACATGACAAGTTGATGTTAAAAGTGCATCCACACTCCTGTAAGAGGCTAAATATAAGGCTCAATTTTGCTATAAGTTTACTTAACACAATTTGATTTTCATCACGTATAGAATGCTAAAATATTCATGTTAGTTTGTTCCTTAATATGAAACTTATTTGAGTCTATTATGTACACAGTGATTGGTAGATGCCCTCAAGGAATTTAGGATTGAGTTCTCTCAGACCTCAGCATAATAATATTCCAACCACGTGATAATATCCAACTCTTCAAAAATCAAAGCTGAGAAGAGCGCTTCGAAGAAACTTATGGCAGTGATAGCACAGAACAAAAATCAAAAAATGTCAATTTTAATTTAAAGGCTGTGGGGAAAACAATTTTGTTACTAATTGGGATTTTTTTTGTCAGCTAGACATCTGTTCTTACTAAGTAAGCCTGTTGGAAGTATATAATCCAGGGATGTTTTATAGCTATTGCATTGTGTCATGTACTGTTGAAGCCATTCTTTGGAACTTGAGAAGCATTGAATTGAAGGCTGAATGAAATTGGCAGTGAGCCTGAGATTCTGGCGATGGTTCCCATTGGAAGCGTTGCTGAAACAGAATACCATGTGGGTGCATGATGTTTAGAGAGAAGGTTTATTGCGAAGGAAAAGGAAGTGTTTAGTGGAAAAATAATTGACTTTGACTTGAAAGCAGGACAAACATTACATCAGTCTGATACATGGGATTCGGATATAATGTAGTGTTTCATAGGCTTCTTGGCAGCATCCCAGCAGTCGGGAGCATTCAACAGCAGCTTGAGAAAAAACTGTGAGAGGCAAATAAATGAGCACGGGGAAAGAGGGAAATGGGAAATGATTCTCATGGAGGAGAAATAAGATACTGAGAGGGAATCAAAGGGTGGGAGGGGCTGGACTGGGCTAAATCGCTGGCTTTTAAAGCAGTCCAAGCAGGCCAGCAGCACGGTTCAATTCCCGTACCAGCCTCCCCGGACAGGTGCCGGAATGTGGCGACTAGGGGCTTTTCACAGTAACTTCATTGAAGCGTACTCGTGACAATAAGCGATTTTCTTTTCATTTCATTTCATTTCATTTTCTGCACCCCCCCAACCCCCTTTCCCACAGTGTATTTTGTGGTGCCAGAGGCCTGACCCTGACGCTAACCTGACAGTAGCCAGCAGTCGGGTCATCCAGTCCCGCTGATGTCAATGGGGTTCCCGTTGTTTGAACCCTCCACCGCTGGCGAACCGGAAGATACCACCGACAGGAACGGCCGGTAAATTCCACTCAAACACTATGAAAGAATGATAATTCCTTTTGCAACCTCAGAATGTTAATAAATCTGGAATTAAAAATGGTAGCCTAGGTAACAATGATTTTGAAACCATTGTCGTTTTTAAAAAAAATCCCATCTGGTTCAATAATGTCTTCCAGGGAAGGAAATCTGCCCTCTTACCTGTTCTGGCCGACATGTGACTCCAGACCCATAGCGATCCGGTTGACTCTGAAGTGAAATGAAATTAAATGAAAATCACTTATTGTCACAAGTAGGCTGCAAATGAAGTTACTGTGAAAAGCCCCTAGTCGCCACATTCCGGCGCCTGTTCGGGGAGGCTGGTACGGGAATTGAACCGTGCTGCTGGCCTGCCTTGGTGTGCTTTCAAAGCCAGCGATTTAGCCCTGTGTTAAACAGCCCCTTGCCCTGTGCTAAACAGCCCCTTAAAATGAATGAAAATCACTTATCGTCACAAGTAGGCTTCAAATGACGTTACTGTGAAAAGCCACTAGTCGCCAGATTCCGGCACCTGTTTGGGGAGGCTGGTACGGGAATTGAACCGTGCTGCTGGCCTGCCTTGGTCTGCTTTCAAAGCCAGCGATTTAGCAGTGTGCTAAACCAGCCATGAAGTGGCCTAACCAAACCGCTCAGTTGTAGCAAAACAGCTACAAAGCCTATAGAAAGGAATGAAAATGGGCAGAACACCTGGCATCGACCTAGCCACAGAAAACAACAATGGTAAACCCAGCCCTGTCACCCATACAAAGTCCTCCTTACTAACATATGGGGGCTTGTGCCAAGATTGGGAAAGCTATCTCACAAGCCAGGGTGACATAGTCATACTCTTGGAATCAAACAAATGCCCTAGATACCACCATTACCCATTCCTGGGTAAGTAAAGGTAAAATCTCCATCGTCCCAGATGGCCAAACTGGACAAATCCAACCCAGCCAATTACTGGCCTGTCGGCCGACTTTCAATCAAAATGAAAGAAGGAGTCATTAACAATGCTATCTAGCAGCACTTACACAGCAATAACCTGCTCAGGGACACTCAGTTTAGGTTCAGCCAGGGTCACTCAGCTCCTGACCTCATTACAGCCTTGGTTGAAACATGGTCAAAATAGCTGGACTCCTGATGTGAGAGGTGGCATGGTGGCGCAGTGGTTGGCACTTCTACCTCACAGCGCACCGGATCCTGGTTCAATTCCAGCCTTGAGAGACTGGAGTTTGCACGTTCTTCCCATGTCTGCGTGAATTTCCTCTGGGTGCTCCGGTTTCCTTCCACGGTCCAAAGATATGCTGTATCGGGGGATTGACCATGCTAAATTGCCTCTTCGTGCCCAGGGATGTGCAGGTTAGGTTACAGGAATAGGCGAGGTGGGCGGGGTGGGAGGGAGAGTGGACATGCATCGAAGTGTCGGTGCAGACTCGATGGGTCGAATGGCCTCCTTCTGCATTGTTGGGATTCTATGTAAGAGACTGCCCTTGACATCAAGGCAGCATTTGACTGAGTGCGGCATCGAGGAGCCCTCGCAAAACTGGGAATTGTGGGAAATCTCTCCACGTTTTTCAAATTAATTTACGGGTTGTGGGCATCACTGGTTAAACCAGCATCTATTGCCATCGCTAGTTGGCCTTCAGAAGGTAGCAGTGAGTTGCCTTCTTGAACCACTGCAGCCCTTGAGGTGTAGGTCCACCCACAGTGCTGTTAATGAGTGTACCTGCACCTCAAGGGCTGCAGAGGTTCAGGAAGGCTACTTCTTGGAATCATATTGAGCAAAAAACGATATGGCTGCGGTTCTTTGAAGTCAATCATCTCAGTCCAAGGATAACACTGCAAAGGTTCCTGAGGGTAGTGTCCTGGACCCAACCATCTTCAACTGCTTCATTAATAACCTTCCTTCTGTCAGAAGGTTAGAAGTGGGGATGTCCACTGATGATTGCACAATACTCAGCACCATTCGTGACTCCCCAGATACTGAAGTGGTCTGTGCTCATATGCACCAAATCCTGGACAATATCCGTGCTTGGGTTGATAAGTGTAAAGTAACTTTTGTGCCATACAAGTGCCTGGCAAAGACCACCCCCCTCGACATACAGTGGCATTACCACCGCAAAATCCCCCTCTGTCAACATCCTGAGGGTTATGATTGACCAGGAAATGAACTGGACCAGCTCCATAAATATGTGGCTATAAGGACAGCTCAGAGGCTGGGAATTCTGCGGTGTGTAAATTGTATCCTCACTTTCCAAAGTCTGTCCATCATTGACAAGGTACAAGTCAGGAGTGTGATGGAATACTCTCCACTCTCCACTTGCTTGAATGAGTGCAGCCTCAACAACATTGAAGAAGCTCAACACCATCTAGGACAAAGCAGCCTGCTTGACTGGCACTCCATCCACCACTTTCAACATCCAATCGCTCCACCACCGGCGCACAGTGGCAGCTGTGTGTGCCATCTACAAAATGCACTGCAGCAACCCACCAAGAATCCTTTGACAACACGTTCCAAACCCTTGGCCTCTACCACCTAAAAGGTCAAGGGCAGCAGTTACACAGGAACACCATCGTCTGCAAGGTCCCTGCCAAGTCACACACCGCCCTGACTTGTAAACATATCTCCATCCTTCATTTCACTGTCGTTGGGTCAAATTCCTGAAACTCCCTCCCTAACAATGTTCCTACACCACATGGACTTCACCATCTTCTCATGGACAATTAGGGATGGGCAATAAATGCTGGCCTTACCAGCAAAGCACACATTCCATGAAACAATTTTAAAATAATCATAAACCACTTTACGTCCAATGCCTTACTTTTGATACAAAAACAGAAAATACTGGACAATCTCAGCAAGTCTAACAGTTTCTGTGGAGAGAGAAGGGAGCTAACATTTCAAGTCGAGATGAGTCTTGTCAAAGTCGGAGAGAACTGGAAATATGGTCAGATTTATACTGGTGGGCCTGGATAGGGGGGCTAGTGATAGGTAGAGATTGACAAAGATGTCGTGGACAGAAAGACAAAAATTTAAATGGGGGTGATTAAGGCTAAGAAAGGTGCTAATAGTGGTACACAAAGAGATTCTAACATGTGAATGGCAGAACAAAGGTGAACAGTGTATCAGAGAGCAACTAGGAACAGGGAGCAGATGGCCCGAGTGGGGTGGGGGAGGGGGGGACAATACTGAGAAAAAAACAAATCTATGGAAGAAATGAAAATGAATTGATAGAAATAAAAATGTGTTGAAGGCGGAGGAGAGAGTTCACAGCGTGAAGTTGTTGAACGCAATGTTAAGTCGCGAAGGCCTGATTCTATCCTGGCCTCGGGTCACTGTCCCTGTGGAGTTTGCACACTCTCCCTGTGTCTGCATGGTCTCACCCCCGTAACCCAAAGATGTGTAGCGTAGGTGGATTGGGCACACTAAATTGCTCCTTAATTGGAATTTTTTTATTTAAAGTCTCGAAGACTGGAAAGTGCCTAATTGGAAAATAAGGTGCTGTACCTCCAGTTTGCGCTGGGCTTCAGTACTTTTCATTATAGGCATTATTTTAATGGAGAACATGGGGCTGTCAATTTACACAGAGCAAGCTCCCACATACAGTAATTAAATAAGTAACCAACTATTATGTAATCAGTGTTTGACTAACTTAATGCAGTTGTAGAATCTCTTATTTTATCTTCTAATGAGAGTCATAGTCCGGTTGATTGGAGGTGTCAAAAATAAAACCGTATTGTTAATTATTCACTTCAATAAGAATTGAATCAAAACTTAGAAACAAAATATCAAACAATACATGCAAGGGTCAAACACATGGCAAAAAAAGCATTAAACATAAAAACATAAATAAATCACGTTAAACACAAACAAACGGATAGATGATTCAGGAAGGCAGGAATTCAGGAATAAAACCTTGACAATTGTCAAGGCAATCCTTAACTATAGTCTAATCCTTGTAATGCAGAACAATGCCAGCAACGCGGGTTCAATTCCCGTACCGGCCTCCCAGAACAGGCGCCGGAATATGGCAACTAGGGGCTTTTCACAGTAACTTAATTGAAGTGTACTTGTGATAATAAGCGATTATTAGTATTATCATCACTCATTTATTCTTATTGGTTTCTTATTCTCAGTTGAGATCTCCTGATTTGTTCAAATAGATGTCTGTTACTTAGAGAATGATTTATTAATCAAACATTGGCCATTACTTAAGATTTACTGCAAGAAGTCTTACAACATCAGGTTGAAGTCCAACAGATTTGTTTCAAATCACCTGAGAAAGGAGCAGTGCTCCGAAAGCCAGTGATTTGAAACAAACCTGTTGGACTTTAACCTGGTGTAAGACTTCTTACTGTGCTTACCCCAGTCCAACGCCAGCATCTCCACATCATTAAGATTTACTGATGTCCACCAAAGTTAGTTGTGCACAGTCTCATGAAAATAGGCTTCTCACGCCACTGCTGGCCATTGATCTTTCTGTAACTAATTAGTTGATACATTCATATTGCTAAATGCACTGAAATACCATAGTCTGTCTATTATATGAAACATTCACAGAAACAATGTCTAGGTTTCCACAGACAAGATACGAGAGTTCAAGAATTAATTAATTATCTAAAACAATGACTGTATTTTCACAGTCAAGGCATCCTTAATAATTTCACTCTTTAGCTATGCATTCAGTTAGCACCTAAAACCATGAATAAATCAAAGAATCAATCAATCAATGAATCAATAATCTATCAGAATTTACTGAAAAGATAACAGAGAGAGTTGATGAGGGTGGTAGTGTTGATGTGGTGTACATGGCCTTTCAAAAGACATTTGATACAGTGCCACACAACAGGCTTCTGAGAAACGTTAGAGATCATGGAATAAAAAAGGACAGTTGCAACATGGATATGAAATTGGCTGAATTAGAAATCGAGAGTAGTGGTGAAGGGTTGTTTTTCAGACTGGAGGAAGGTTTTGCGTGGAGTTTTCCAAAGGTCAGTGTTAGGACCCCTGCTTTCCTTGGTAGATATTGAAGTCCTAGACATTAGTGTACAGGGCACACTTTCAAAATGAGTGGATGGCACAAAGTTTGGCAGCATTGTAAACCATGAGGAGGATAGTATTGAACATCAAAAGGACATAGACAGGTTGGTGGAATGGGCAGACAAGTGGCAAATGAAATTTAATGCAGAAAAGTGTGAAGTGATTCATTTTGGGGCTGGCAAATAAGGCAGAAGGAATTGGGGATCAGTCATTGAAGGCATCAGAGCAGATTGAGAAATTGGGTGAAAAAAAGCATACAGCCTACTGGGCTTTATATAAAGGGGCATAACATACAAAAGCAAGGAAGCTATGTTAAACTTGCATAAAACACTGATTTCGGCTCAGCTGGAGTATTGCCGTCTGGTTGTTTAGAAAAGATTCACGGGAATGGTTCCAGAGATGAGGAACTTCCGTTATGTAAATAGATTGAAGAAGTTGGGACTGTTCTCCTTGGAGAAGAGAAAGTTGACAGGAGATTTGATAGAGGTGTTAGTGAATCTGAACAGAGTAGATAGGGAGAAACTGTTCCCGTTGGTGGAAGGATCGTGAATGATAGTACACCAATCTAAGGTAATTAACAAAATAAGCAATGGCAACATGAGGAAAAGTAACAAGTGGTTAGGATCTAGAATGCACTGCCTGAGAGTGTGGTGAAGGCAGGTTCAATCGTAGTGTTCCAAAGGGAATTGTATTATCACCTCCAGAGGAAATATTTGCAGGCAAGGGGAAAAGGTGAGGGAGTGTGATTAGGTGAATTGCACTTGCAGAGAGCTGGCACAGACAAGACTGGCCAAATGGCCGGTTTAGCACAGTTGACTAGACAGCTGGTTTGTGATGTAGAGTGAGACCAAAAGCGTGGATTCAATTCCCGTACCGCTGAGATTATTCACGAAGGCCCCACTTTCTCAACCTTGTCCCTCGCCTGAGTGGTGTGTTGATCCTCAGGTTAAATCACCACCAGTCAGCTCTGCCCCTCAAAGGGGAAAGCAGGCTATTGTCATCTGGGACGATGGCAACTTTACCCTTTATAGTGTGGTGAACTTGGCCTTCCCTGTCACTCTATCATTATTCAGCAGGAAATACAAAGTTAGTGTAACTCTTGCTAAATGATGATATTGCAGATATACTATATGCTGGACTGTAAGGAGGTTGATCCACAAATGGTAAGGGCAGTGGCTATCTTGGCTTTCCATAGGTAGGATCCTTGAACAGATTTCACAGCTCTCTAATGACAGGCATATTGGAGGCAATTGACTTCAGCTACAGCCAGGTAGCTGGGGAGGGGTCTGTAGCTAGTGGCAGAATGTCAGGTGTGACCATCTTGCTGCTGGTAGTGTCTATTTCCTCTGATAATCCTCTGATGGTTCTTCTTCGTTGCTCTTTTTGTGAGGGCCACGAAGAATCCAGCACAAGTTTGTAGAATAGAAAGAAATAACTTTATTTACAATTACATATATACAACAGCAGCAGTACTCCCTTGTTGCTCACTTCTATACTGGCCAGCTCTATTTATGCAGGGACTCTACTAATTCTCTGCCCCCGCCCCCCTCATTGGGGAAACTCATACTCCCTAAGTATTGTTAGATTGCCATTAGTCCCTAGACAGTGGGCAGCACAGTCGCACAAGTGGATAGCACTGTGGCTTCACAGCTCCAGGGTCCCAGGTTCGATTCCCCGCTGGGTCACTGCCTGTGTGGAGTCTGCACGTTCTCCCCGTGTTTGTGTGGGTTTTCTCCGGGTGCTCCAGTTCCCTCCCACTGTCCAAAGACATGCAGGTTAGGTGGATTGGCCATGCTAATTTGTCCTTCGTGTCCAAAAAGGTTAGGAGCGGGTTATTGTGTTATGGGAATAGGGTAGAAGTGATGGCTTAAGTGGGTCGGTGCAGACTCGATGGGCCAAATGGCCTCCTTCTGCACTGTATGTTCTATGTTCAGTGGTAAACAGGCAGGTTGTAACAGCTCTCTTCCATGAAGTCTTGTGAACGGTGAATCCAATCTCTCATCACTTGCAATTGAACAACAATGAAAGTAAATGAACTGAGCAACTTTAAGGGATTCCTATCTCCCAGATGATAACTTTCCAGATCTTTAGTACCTGCTTTAAAATCAGCCTAGTACAGGAGCGGATTGGTGAACAATGAAAAAAAATAAGTGTTTTATTCCTTTCCTCCATCACCCCTCATTATCGTTAGGCTGCTTGGAAGCACATTTTATAGTCAAGTTGATGCACAGCACACAAGAGTGTCCTGGATCAGAAATATAATGGGTGAGAATGTAGTGCACTCAAAAGCCATCCATGGAGATGGTGTAGTGGTATTGCCACTGGAGAAGTAAAGCACAAGACCAGGGTAATGCTTTAGGGACCCCTGGTCAAATCACACCACGGCAGATGTTAAATTCAATTAAAAGTCTTGAATTAAAATTCTAATGATGAAACCATTGCCGATTGTTGTAAAAACCCACCTGGTTCATTGAGGTCCTTTAGGGAAGGAAACCTCACCTGCTCTGGCCTGCATGCAAACTCCGGATCCACAGCAAAGAGGTTGACTCTTAAATGCTCTCTGAAATGGACTAGCAAACCACTCAGTTCAAGGGCAGTAAATGTGGGCCCAGCACGCCCACGTCCCATGTACGAATGAAAAACAATTTGCACAGAGTCAAAGTTGGACCCTCAGGGCAGTTTTTAAAAATTATTCCTTCATGGAGGATTTGGGCGCCACTGGCAAGGCATTTATTGCCGATCTGTACTTGTCCTTAAAAAGGTGGTGGGAGGGTTGAGGTTTGGGGAGGGGGAAACCAACAGGTCCCCAAACTCGTGATACTTCACCCCTTTGACACTTTGTTCAGTAACATCACCGGCAAGATCATCGAGGATGTTAAGGAGAAGAGGAACCTTTTGATCACTCTGTCAAACATTTCAAAATGAAAGTCATGGTTTTGAAGCTTTGAAAGCTAGTCTCTCAGGAGTTTACATTCTACATACAGACTTGATGATGCTGCACGAGCAAAGGATTCTTTGTAAATGAGGCGAGACACTGGAGAATACTGAAGATACATCTGTCACATCCTTCATTCCCTGTAGTCCAATATAACCCCTTTCATCATCCTTAAGACATTCAGAAGTCCTCTGAACCTACATCTGTCCTTCATCTTATCATCAATCCCATTCCTTCTGCCTGGATATTTTGCTTATGCTCATTCTATTTTAAGGAGGGTGATCTGACTTCACATTTTCTATGTTCCTGCCAATTTTCTTTGTCAATTTTCCTCCTTCTGTCCCTTTCCCAAAAGTTTTGAAAAGGATTTCAGGAATGTTAGTTACTCTTCAGGCAATTGACCCAAGTTGATATTATTTGCACGGACTCAGTGACACACTATTTAACCTCCTGGGAGGCTCTCCACGTGCATTGTAGTACAGGGGATCTGGTGCAGAAAGATTTAACATGTGACTGAGTACAGTACCACCCACAATGTGCTGTAAAGTGACACATGACTCAAGTCCAGAGGTCAGACTCTACTGGTTCTGAAGTGGAGCCACATTGGACTCGAAACGTTAACTCTGCTTCTCTCCCCACAGATGCTGCCAGACCGTCTGAGTTTTTCCACCATTTTCTGTTTTTATTTCAGATTTCCAGCATCTGCAGCATTTTGCTTTCATTCTACTGGATATGGACATGTGTCGAGGCAAGGATGGAGACATTTCCTAGCTTCGACCTTATATTGCATAGATGTACATATTTACCAGTAGTTACTAAGCACTTACTGTGGAACTATTCTATCAAACTATACAAAGCAGTTGACAGCATGGTGGAAGTGAAGGATGGATCCCAAAATGCTAAAAGCATTCTGACCTGACGGAAAGCACCAAAAGCGAAGGTGCAGAAGGAGATGATTGGAGGCAGAAAGCAGAAATTAAACTCCGCACTGCAGCAGAAGACTCAATTTAATCCCATGTAAATTGAGCTTCATTAGCCAAAGAATGCCGAATCAGAAGGCCTGTCGGGGGTGAGCTAAAAAGCTTAAGCTCTTGGCCAGGACAAGTTTTAAAAAGCTTTCAAGTCAGTAGCAGTCTGAATTGTCATTTTAAAAATGAACCATGAACTGCCCAAGTCCTCAGTCAGTGACTGACCACGTGATGGCTGAACTCACTCTGAATGCAAAAGCAAATTAAATTAATTTGCACGGCAGCACGGTAGCACAAGTGGATAGCACTGTGGCTTCACAGCGCCAGGTTCCCAGGTTCGATTCCCCGCTGGATCACTGTCTGTGCAGAGTCTGCACGTTCTCCCCATGTGGGTTTCCTCCGGGTGCTCCGGTTTCCTCTCATGGTCCAAAGACGTGCAGGTTAGGTGGATTGGCCATGATAAATTGTCCTCAGTGTCCAAAAAAGGGGTAAGAAGGCATACGGGGATAGGGTGGAAGTGAGAGCTTAAGTGGGTCGGTGCAGACTCGATGGGCCGAATGGCCTCCTTCTGCACTGTATGTTCTATGTTCTAAATGACAAATTACCAGCAGTTAAAACACGGAAATGCTTTGACACTGCGGGGAAGACACAGAAAGAAAGGTCGGCCCAGGGAGTCGCTCCTAGAAATTTAAAACACAGAAATCGCGAACTTCTTTCCTGCTCAAGACTGACAAGCATGGGAAACCTCATTGAGAAGAAGCGTACTGCAGCACCATCTTGTACTTCCTATCAGCATTGAAAAGCTATAAACACTTTTCATTTTAAATGCCCATGGATCAATAATCTACCGGACCAGACCGGCTTGGACTCATCCACAAAAGCAAGACTAGTCACAAAACTGGGGACATTGGAGATAGTGATTCCTTAGATGCATGATTACTTCAAGTCTAGGCAAAACGACAGAAGCTTAAACAGGTTAACATGCTGTTATCGATAGGTCCAACAGCTGATGGTATAATAGCCAAACAAGGAATCAATGAAGCCTCAGCAAAATTTAACAATGTTTTAAAATCATTTGACGCATATTTTAATTTGAGCCGTAATAAGATCCTTGAGTGAGTAAACTATGACAAACTTGTCCAGCAGCTCGGGGGACCTGTTGGCCTTTTCGATAACAAGCTGAACAGAATGGCTAAAGACTGTCTATATTGACCTGAAAACAGCTAATCACAGACAGAATTGTTGTTGGAGTGGCAGACAATGCACTCTCCGAGATGCTTCAAGCTAAGGAAGATTTGACCCTTGAGAAGGCCATCCAATCAGGCAAACCAAAATCTATTTATATCACAGATCTATCTTAAGGCGCAAAAGAAAACCATGGTACAAAGCAACCCGCACTGTCCAGCTAGTAAAACAGCAGAGGAGCAGGGACACTCCAGGCCAAAGGAAGCAATACTCTTACTCAGCGTTTTTCAAATGCTTTTTCCCTAGTGTCCACTTTTACCAAATGGCCGACCTTTGCAACCCGCGCCTGCTGACCTTTGCGACCTGTGCCAGCCGACCTTTACAACGCTATTTTTGCTTACCTTTAATGCGACATGTGAGCCTGCTTGGTCATTCTATTTACATTTCTTATACAGGCTTCAGCTGATGATTTAAGTTCTTGCTGCACCCTTGGAAAAAAATCAAGAGATTTATCCTTGAACTTGTCTTCAAATGCCTTTGACGTTTTGAGGGTTTTAAACTTTCATTTGCCAACACTTCCCTGTATACAACACATACGGACTTTGCATCATGATTTGCATTGGCTTAATTAACAAAGCCATATCTCAAGAAATCATCTTTATACTTGCTTTCAAGCACCGCTTCTGGTGGGAAGACTGCATTGTTTGCATTTAAAAGCCAGTCGCAGTGTTATTCTCAACTTAAAAGATGGTCATAGCCGGCATTCTTGAAAGATGGTCACAGCCATTGGGCGCTTCACTCGCGATTGGGAACACAGACCGCTTTGTGACCCTCCAAACACCCGTCCACGACAAACCCGCAGGTCATGACCTACTGTTTGAAAAATCCTGCTCTAACTGACCACTAGAGGGTGAGTGGCCATATCAGCACTGTGGAGACAAGCAGCCCCACAGGGGTGATCAATGACTGGCAGTCACAGTGTTCTGATTGCAACCACAGAGGACACTTTGGAAAATTATTCAAAGCTAACACCAGATGCACAGATGATGTCAAGATGATTCACAAGGTCAAGATACCACATCAAGGGGAAATATAACCAAGATTATTGGGTGAGGTCAAAGATCAGGGATATTTATTCTGGAATGCAAACATCTCAGTTAATGGCCAACTCACAAACTTTAGAAGCGGCGGCCCATGCCGAAGCGGGGGGGCGAACCTGCAGGAAGGAAGGAACGGAGACCCCCCCCCAACAGGAGAGCGCAGGGTGCGACAAGCGGCCGACCGGACCAAGCAGCGGGGACCGAACAACATAACACCACCCCCCCCCCCTCCCCCCCCCCCGCCGGCGACCACAACGAGGCAGGAACAAAGAAAGACTCCCGATCAGAAGCCTCTCTTTCCTCTCTCTCTCTCTCGACCCTGCGTGAGTGAGGGAAACGGAATGAAAAAAGAACTTTTGCAAAAACAAAACTTTGAAAAGAAAACTTTTAAAGAGAGGGGGAAAAAAAATTCTTTTTGCAATTTTTTCTCTCACCGAAAACAAGTTCTCCTGAAAAGAATTTTATAAAAGAGGAAAAATAAAGTGGTAAAGGAGAGAAGGGAAGGGAAAAGAAAAAGGGAAGAAACAAAAAAAAGGGGAGGAAAGAAAGGGAGGGGAAAAGGGAAAAAAAAGAAAGGGAAGGGGGAAAAAAAATGCCAGAAGGGAGCCAAAGGCAGGCGGGGCAATGGGCGAGCCAGTTCAGATGAGCTAATCAGCGCACGAAGCGGCCGAATGGAAGTATCGCCGCATCAAAAAGAGCTGGGCAGACAGGTGAACTCTCCCCCGGGGCCAGGGGGGAGCTGGAACTGGAAGGCAGCCTTTGCCGAGGCGCTGAGGGAACTTCAGCAGGTAAACAAGGCAGAGGCTAGGTCAGACATAGAGGCCGCAGTGCAGGCAGCAATGTCCAAAGCCCTGGCTGAGGTGCAGCTCGCCCTGGGCAGAGCAGAGGAGAAACTGGAAGCCCAAGGGGAGAAGCTGGAAGCCCAAGAGGCGACCATTAAGGAGCTGGAGAAAGCAGCGACTGACAGCGGAACACGGACCTGGAGAGAGAGGTGGCGAGACTGGGCACAACACAGGGGACCCTGAAGGGCAGAGTGGACGATCAGGAAAACCGCTCGAGAAGGCAAAATGTCAGGATACTGGGCCTGCCAGAGGGGAGCGAGGGTAGAAACCCCACGACATACGTGGCCGAAATGCTGGGCAACTTAGTGGGGAGGAAAACCTTTCCCAACCGACCAGAAATGGACAGAGCACACACGGTCACTGTGCCCGAAGCCCAAGGCAGGAGACCACCCGAGAGCAGTCATAGCTAAACTGCACTGGTACCAAGACAGGGAAACAATCCTGCGCTAGGCTAGGGAAAACAGAACCTGCAAATGGGAAGGACAGCCATTAGAATTTACGAGGACCTTAGGGCAGACCTAACCAGGAGACAGGCTGAATTTAATAGAGCGAAAGCTGCTCTTCACAAGAGCAACGTGGGTTTTGGATTGCTGTACCCAGCGAGACTCTGGGTCACATACCAAGAAAGAGAATACTTCTTTACAGCCCCCGCCGAAGCAAACAAGTTTGTCGAGGAACACGGGCTGGAAAACCTGCAGCTAGGGTAGAAATAAGGGGCCCCTGGCAAGGCGCAACAACACGCCATCGGGGGGGAGTAGAGGGGTGAGGCAATGCCAGGCCTCCCCCGCCCCCACCACTGCGAGCGCACCCTGAACAAAGAGCAAACCACTGCCTGAGGGACCAGCGCCGGCCCTAGGGTTGCTGGCGCCCCGGGCAAGCTGAACTTCAGCGCCCTTGGGGGGGGGGGGGGGGGGGCGGGGGGCGGGGGGGCCGAGGTGGGGGGGCGGGGCCGAGGCGGGGGGGGGGTCCGAGGCGGGGGGGGTCCGAGGCGGGGTAGGGGTCCGAGGCGGGGGGGTCCGAGGCGGGGGGGGCCGAGGCGGGGGGGCGGGGCCGAGGAGGGGGGGCGGGGCGGACGGAGGGGGGGCAGCCGGAGGGGGGGCGGAGGGGGCCGCCCTGGGGGAGGGCGGCCACCGCGCATGCACTGGTTGGCACCGGCCCAACTGCGCATGCGCGGGACCCGAGTCTGGCGCCCCCTAGCACATGGCGCCCCGGGCGACTGCCCGAGTTGCCGGTACCTTGGGCCGGCCCTGTGAGGGACCGCTTCAGGTGGGAGACCAGGCCCCAGCATGAGGGAGCGAGAGTAGCGGAAAAGGGAGGGCAAGCAAGAGGAGTGAAGGGTAGATTGGGGAAGAGCGGGCAAGAAACCGCAGAGGCTGGGCAGGGGAGAAGCGAGACAGCAACTCCAGAGAGGTGGGCCACCGTACTAGCAGGAAAGCTAGCGCCGGGGGCATGCAACAAAGCAGGGCCGCAGCGCGCCCCCAAAAGGGGGGAAGGCGCCAGGCAGTGGATGGGGGGGACTACTCAACAGAGGTGGGAGGGCAGACGGGGATAGGAACAGGGGAAAGAGGGACAAAGGAGGGGTATACAGGAGAGGGGGGAAAAGGGAGAGACCCATGGGGGGGGGGGGGGGGGGGACAGGGAAGGAGGGAAAAACAAGGCTAGAAAAGGAATAGGGCTACAAAGTGCCACAACCAAGGGCTCGAAACACGGAATCGCGGCAAGCACCCACCCAGTACGGTCTCTGGGCGAAGGGAGACCCCAGAGTGCAGGGGACTACCAGCGTGGTGGACGCACAGTGGGCGGTCATGTCGGGTGCCCCCAGGACAAAGAGAAACCCCGGCGCGCAGGGACCCGATCGCATGGAGAGAGCAGTGACAGCGGCCATCCTGGACGGCCCCCTAACAAAGGGAAACCCCGGAGGGCAGGGGTGCATCCACCAGGTAAATATGGTTAATCCCACAGGAGCGAGGGGGCAGAAGCCCCATACCAGGAAAGTCACCTGGAACGTTAGGGGACTCAACGGCCCAGTGAAGAGATCCAGAGTCCTCACCCACCTAAGAAATATGAGGGCCGACATAGTGTTCCTCCAAGAGACACACCTGAGAGAGCAGGACCGACTGCGGGTATGAAAGTGCTGGGTGGGACAAACCTACCATTCCTGCTATGGGACAATGCTATGAGATCAGCAAGAGGACGATATTTAGGGCGACAAAGACGGTCACAGATCCGGGGGGACGGTACGTCATGGTCAGCGGGGCCCTGGATGGGGCACCCGTAGTACTAGTTAATGTGTACGCACCCAACTGGGACGACACAAGCTTCATCAAGAAGACCATGGCAAAAATCCCTGACATAGCGACGCATCGATTAATCATGGGGGGGACTTCAACTGTGTACAGGATCCAAAGACAGACAGATCAAACCCCAAAATGGGAAAAACCTCAAGCATGGCAAGGGAACTCAGTCACTTTATGGAGCAGATGGGAGCGGTGGACCCCGGGAGATTCTCCCACCCAGGGGAGAAGGAATTCTCCTTCTTCTCCCCAGTGCACAATGTATACACCAGAATTGACTTCTTTGTGGTGGGGAAAATGGTGCTTCCGGGGATAGACAAAGTGGAATACTCCGCAATTGTGATATCAGACCACGCTCCACACTACATGGACGTGAGGCTGGAGACGGGCAGGGCTCAACTCCCCACATGGACAAGGCCTTCAGCGAAAGGATAGCGCGGGACACAGCAGAGTACACAGAGAACAACCAGAACAGTGAGGTCTCACCCTCTACGTTCTGGGAAGCGCTAAAGGCCGTACTAAGGGGAAATCATTGCTTTCAAAGCGCAAAGAGATAGGGAGGAAAGGGCAGCTAGGCAGCAGCTGGTCGACTTCATACTGGAGGTAGACCGTAAATACTCCGAGGCCCCGACCGTAGAGCTCCTGGCGGAGAGGAAAGAACAACAAAGGAACTTTGACCTGCTCTCCACCAGGAAAGCAGCGCACCAACTCCGCCCGGCATGTGGGACTCTGTATGAACACGGAGACAAAGCCAGCCGCCTGTTGGCCCACCAGCTGAGAAAGCAGGCAGCCAACAGAGAAATTGCGTAAATCAGGGATACCAGAGGCACGTTAGAAACAGAACCAGAAAAGATCAACAAAACCTTCAAGGCCTTCTACCAATGGCTGTACACCTCAGAGCCCCCAATGGGGGAGTCCAGGATGAAACAGTTCCTTGATGGACTGGACATTCCAGTCGTGGGGGAGGGCAGAAATCGGGCTTGGAAGCACCACTAGCACTGGGAGAGATCATGGACAGCATTAGCTCCATGCAGGCGGGGAAGGTGCAGGGACCAGATGGATTCCCAGCGGACTTCTACAAAACATTTGGGACAGCACTGGCGCTGCACCTGCGAGAGATGTTCACAGACTCGCTAGCTAGGGACACACTGCCACCCACGTTAGCACAGGCCTCAATCTCGCTGATACCTAAGAAAGACAAAGACCCAACGGAATGTGGGTCATCTCACTGCTGAACGCGGATGCCAAAATACTGGCCAAAATCCTAGCCAAAAGGCTAGAAGACTGTGTACCTGGGTGGTCGCAGAGGACCAGACGGACTTTGTCAAAGGTAGACAGCTTACCTCGAACATCAGGCGCCTGCTGAATGTGATAATGACCCCCTCCGGGAGAGAACACTAGAGGTGATTGTCTCCCTAGACGCAGAAAAGGCCTCCGACAGAGTCGAATGGAAATACCTCATAGAGGTACTGGAGCGGTTCGGGCTTGGAACAGGGTTCACCTCCTGGGTAAAGCTCCTATACAACGCTCCCATGGCGAGCATATGGACCAACAGTACCAACTCCCGATACTTCCAGCTGCACAGGGGCACCAGACAAGGATGCCCACTGTCCCCGCTGCTGATCGCTCTAGCGATCGAACCACTAGCAATCACGCTCAGAGCAGCAAAAAGCTGGAGGGGGATCCGAAGGGGAGGCAGAGAGCACAGAGTCTCACTCTATGCAGATGACCTGCCTCTCTACATTTCGGAACCAAAGAGCAGCATGGATGGAATCATCGCTCTCCTGAAAGAGCTTGGCGCCCTCTTGGGCTACACTCAACATGAGCAAAAGCGAGATCTTCCCAGTACACCCGCAAGTGGGGGGGGGGGGGGGGGGGGGGGGGGGGCAGCACTAAAGGGGCTGCCGTTTAAACAAGCCCGACACAAATTCTGCAGTCTGGGGATCCAAATAGCCCATGACTGGAAAGGGATCCACAAATGGAACCTCACCAGTCTGATGGAAGAAGTAAATAAAGGACCTGCAAAGATGGAACACACTCCCACTCTCCCTCGCAGGGAGAGTCCAGACGATCGAAATGAACGTACTGCCCAGGTACCTCTTCCAACTTACATCCATTCCGATCTACATCCCCAAGGCCTTTTCCAAAGCGCTGGACAAACTAATCATGGCGTTTTTATGGGGGGGATTCCTGGGGAGGAGGGCGGACGCCTTTTCCTTTGCCTCCCTGATCGCCCGCTGTAGAATCCTGTTTGGCTGGCGGTCAGCAGCACCACCCAAAGCTGCAGACTGGCTATCCGACCTCTTGGAATCTCTCCAAACGGAGAAAATCAAATTTGCCATCCGAGGGTCAGACGACGGCTTCCACAGAACGTGGGAGCCATTCACGCATTTGTTCCGGGACCTGTTTGTGGCCAACGAACAAGCGGAAGAATAGCCAGGTAGCCAAGAATCAGGGGAAAGTAGCCAAAGCATGAAAGGGAGAGATAGACCGGGGTGGGGGGGGAGTGGGGGGGGGGAGACCAGCTAAACCTAAGTGGAATGAAAGGTGAACCACAGGAGGGGGGGGGGGGGGGGAGGGGGGGAGAGGGAAGTAATAGGAAACAAGAGAGGAGAACATGGGAGGTGGGCAGGAGGCAGGGAAATGAGAGCCGGAAAGAAGGCATGGGATACAATAATGAACATGGCAACTCCAGGAGCAGGGAATGAGGAGAATAAAGACGAAAGACGGGAGGAACGGCAGAAGCGGAGGTGAGCGCGAGACGGCAGCGAGATCCGTCCGGGAGAAGCAAGTAACAACACCAACACCAAACCCATTCGAGTATTGCCCACTGTGATTGTTTCTCCGGCACCCTAATGTATATTTACCTCCCCAGTCCCCAACCACCCCCTCCCTTCCCCCAACAAACAGTCGCCTACTTATGTGTTGTAAATAATTTTGCCAGGCGTACAGAGTTGCTGCTGTTGAGCTGGTGCACAATACCCTACCAGTTATTCTATTTTATTTTTTATTGTTTTTTTTTATTGTTCACTATTTTATTTTCTTTGGTATGTTGGGGTGTGCCCTTCTCTTCTATATATATATATATATATATACATATATATGTTTCTTATCCTGTGTACATAACGGTAAATATACTTTGTTAAAAAACCCAATAAAAAACATTTGTTAAAGAACTCACAAACTTTAAATTGTACATGGGTTGCCTGTGTTATGTTTCTCTCTGACAAGGAACCACGGCTGGTGAGCCAATGCCGGGTGCCACCCACAACACAGCTGTACGGGGCAGGCAGCAACAAACCCCTGGTGAACGTTACAATCCGGCACAATGGCAGAAGAACGCAAGAAATCACCTTTGTCATCCACAACCAAGAATGTTCACTTTTAAGCCAAATGCCTGTGCCGATCTCCAGCTCCTGCAGAAAATTGATGAGGTCAATTTGGTTCCAAATGTAAAAATGTGTCCCCAAAATCCTTTACTCAGATTGGGGTGACTGAGGACCACATACATGATTGCACTGAGAGAGGATGCTGAGCACATCTGCCTGCTCACATCATGAAAAGTGCCCCATCCACCCATCTTCATGGTGGAAGGTAGCATTCCAAAAATAATCAAACGGCAAAAAAAGTGGGAGAGGCAATAAATACAATGGCCGGAAATCTCCGGTCATAGTCATTCACTTTTCCAGCTGGCAGCACATCCTGGCCAATGGGTTTTGCAGCGGCGGGCAGAGGTTTCGATGGGAAATACCAATGCGTGACTGGAGAATCCCGCCCAATAACAATTGCTAGAAAAATAGTCCTAGGGAAACTAATGAGGCTAAAGACTAATAAATCATCTGGACACGATGGGTTGCATCCTGGGATATTAAAGAAAGTAGGTACAGAGTTAGTTGGTGCACTGGTAGTAATCTTCCAAAAATCCTTTAATTCTGGAAAAGGGCTAGAGGATTGGAAAACTGCCAATGTAACAAGCTTATTCAAAAAACAGGTGACTATAGGCCAGTTAGCTTGTTATTGGGAAAATGGCAGTCCATTATAAAAGATGAAATAGCAGAGCATTTAGAAATGTATAGTATAATCAAACAGAGTCAGCATGGCTTTGTGAAGAGGAAATCAAATCATGCCTGACAAAATTATTAGAATTATTTGAGCTGGTAACAAGCAGGATAGATAAAGGGAACCCAGTAGATGTAATGTACATGGGTTTCCATAAACACATTTGACAAGGTTCCGCACACAATGCTATTTAATAAGCTAAGAGCCCATGGTGTGGGGATAGTATATTGGCTAACTAATAGAAGAAGAGATTTGGAATAAGAGGGGCATTTTCAGGATGGCAACCTGTAACTAGTGAAGTGCCACAGGGATCAATATTATGACCACAATTATTCACAACATATATTACTGATTTGGACCAGGAATATGAAAGTACTATTTCCACGTTCGTGAGTGATGCAATAAGTGGGAAGGCAAGGTGAAACTGACACATAGAGTCCACAGATGCATATAGACACGTTAAGTGAGTGGAAGATGGAATATATTGTTGTGTAAATAAACTAAAATGTGAAGTTATGCACTTTAGTAGGAATATTATTTAAATGGAGATAGACTGCAGAAAGCTGCAGCACAGAGAGATTTGGGAGTCCTCTTGTAAAAATCGCAAAAAGCCAGCATGCAAAATCAGCAGGTAATAGAGAAGGAAATGGAATGTTGTCGTTTATTTCAAAGGGAATGCCGTGTACAAATAGGGAAGTCTTGCTTACACTATACAAGGCAAGATAGACCACACCTGGAATACTGTGAACAGTTTTGGTCCCATTATCAAAGGAAAGATGTACTGGGATTGGAGACAGTCCAGAGAAAGTTAACTAGATTGATCCTGGGTTTGGAGGGATTTTCTTATGAGAGAGGTTGAGTAAGCTGGGCCTGTACTCATTGGAGTTTAGAAGAATGAGAGGTGACCTATTGAGACACTTAGATTTCTCAAGGGGCTTGACAGCATCGAAGCTAAGAAGGTGTTTCTCCTTGTGGGAGAGTCTAGGACTAAGAGGGCATAATCTCAGCGTAAGGGGTCGCCCATTTAAGACAGAGATGAAGAGGAATTTCTTCTCTCAGAGGGTTGTGAATTTGTGGAATTCTTTACTGCAGAGGACTTACCGTTTGGAATCACCTCTGCATCAGATATCTTTCAGTGCATGGTGTTGACCATTTTGCCAGGCCTAGAACCAAGATCACAGAACAAAGAACAATGCAGCAGAGGAACTGGCCCTTCAGCCCTCCAAGCCCGTACCGGTCATGATACCACCCTTGGCCAAAACCCTCAGAATTTCCTAGTGCCGTATCTCTGTGTACTCATCCTATCCATGCATTTGTTGAGATGCCTTTTGAACGCCGTTAATGTATCTGCTTCCAAAACCTTCCTTGCCAGTGCTTTCCAGGCACTAACCACCCTCTGTATAAAAAACATGCCTCAAACATTTCCTCTAAACATTGCCCCATGGATCTTAAACCTAAGCCACCTAATGACTGACCCCTCCACCCTGGGGAAGAGTGCCTGCCCATCCACTCAATCTATGCCTCTCATAATCTTGTAGACCTCTATCAGGTCACCCTTCAACCTCCGCCATTCTTATGAAAACAGTCCGAGTCTATTCAGCCTCTCTGCATAGAAGGTGTTGACCATTTTTCACAACGTAGAGGGTGTCATCTGCCATATGGATAAACATTTGGCCTGGCACGACAGTGGAGGAACATGGCAACAGGCTCACAGGAGTTCTAGAATGCTCAATGGAAGCAAAACTGACACTGAATGAGAAATAAAAATTCTCCAAGACCTCGATTCAGGTCTTAGAACACATCATCAGGAAGAAAAGATCACAGCGGACCTGCTGAAAACAAAGGTTATCAGTGAATGTCCAACCCCATACTTGATATCAAAGATTCCTAGCGATGATGAATAAATGGCAAAACATTTACCCAATTCAGCATATGTCACTTGCGATACTTTCTCAAAGAAGTTGAGGCATGGTGCTGGGCCACGCACCAAGAGCAAGCATATGGTTGCATCAAAGCTGACATCCGGGGTTCAAATGTCTCATTTGCACAGCAGTGGGTGAGACCACATCAGAAGTGAGACACAACCAGAGTGAATGCAGTTATCGGGAATTTGAAACAGAGTGGGAATTTGGGCAAAACGGGAAGAGGTGAGCTTTGCTTTTACTCCTTGCTTTGTTACTTCTTAAATCTTCAGTGTGTGGTCTTGCCCTTCTGCAGCAGTTGAGGCTACAAGGGAGGGAGCTGATTGGGTAGTAGTGGAAGTAGTGGGTATGGTCGGTACTTAAATCACTTATCATGCAGAGAATTAAAAAGAGCAGGAGCTGAGAGGGACACCTCTGGGTAGCGGGCTGAGTTTGAAAAACAATCCAGGAGAGATGTCTGAGGAAAACGTTAAGTTCATTGGCTGGGAAGTAACTACTAATGTCATAGAATCCCAACAGTGCAGATGGAGGCCATTCGGCTCATCGTGTCTGCACCAACCCTCTGAAAGAGTACTTCACTCAAGCTCACTCCCGCACCCTAACCCATTAACCCCTTAATTTAATCTACACATCTTTTGGACACTACGGGCAATTTAGCATGGCCAATCCACCTAACCGGCACATCTTTGGACTGTGGGAGGAAACAAGAGAACCCGGAGTAAATCCACACAGACATGGGGAGAACGTGCAGACTCGGCACAGCCAGTAACCCATGGTTCGAATTGAACCCAGGTCCCTGGCGCTGTGAGGCAGCAGTGCTAACCACTGTGTCACTGTGCCACACTGTTTGAATAGGTCATTTGCATCACCTATTCTAAATTGCTTCAGATTAAATGTAAAATGAGAAATATTTTACAGGTTAATAAGTCTAAAAACCAGCTGGAAATTTAAAAAGAAAAGTAAACAAATTAAATCAAATATAGATGCAGGAGCAGGTGATGTGTTGTTCCTGCATGATGTGGGAGCTGATGGACCCTATTGTGTTTCCCAGTGAACACATCTGTATCAAGTGTTGGTTGCTTGAGCAACTTCGGCTCAGAGTTGATGAGCTGGGATCTGAGCTTTGGACGCTGCAACACATCGGGAAGCGGGGGGTGGGTTATCTAGACACTGTTTCAGGAGGCAGTCACACCCGTTAAATTAACTACTTTGAATTTGGCCAGTGGTCAAGGACAGGAGGGTGTGACTATAAGTGAGGAGGGCAGAGGAATCCAGGAGGTCGAGTTGCAGGAGTCTCCGTCTTTGTCCTTGTGCAACAGGTTTGAGATTCTTGCTCTCTGTGTGAATGTGAGCGGGGACTGTGGGGAGGATGAGCAAACTGGCCACAGTACCATGGTACAGTGAGCCGTTCAAGTGTGGGGAGAGAAAATAAATGTCATAATCGGGGATAGTATAGTTAGGGGCATTCTTTGTGACCAGTATCGAGACTCCTGAAGGCTGTGATGCCTACCTGGTGCTCGGGATTGGGATATCTCATCTGGGCTGCAAAGGAACTTGGGAGTGGGAGGGTAAGCATCCAGTTGTTGTGGTCCATGTAGGTACCAATGACATAGATAGAACAATGATAGAGGTCCTGCTGAAGGAATATGAGCATCTCGGAGATAAATTAAAAAACAGAACCATAAAGGTAATAATCTCCAGATTGATACCTGAGCCACGAGTTAATTGGCACAGGGTCAATAAGGTGTGGTGTGGGAGAAATAGGTTTGAATTCATGGGACATTGGCATCAGTAACGGGGAAGGAGGGAGCTGTTCCGGTGGGGTGTTCTTCTTCAGTGTGCTTCTTTAGCACACTGGGCTAAATCGCTGGCTTTTAAAGCAGACCAAGGCAGCCCAGCAGCACAGTTCAATTCCCATACCAGCCTCCCTGAACAGGCGCCGGAATGTGGCGACTAGGGCTTTTCACAGTAGCTTCATTTGAACCCTACTTGTGACAATAAGCGATTTTCATTTCATTTCATTTTTTCATTTCATCTCTGTAATGGTCCATCCCGTATCCTCAGAATGTGACCCCTGGTTCTGGACACACCCATCATTTGGAACATCCTTCCTGCATCTACCCTGTCCAGTCCTATTAGAATTTTATAAGTCTCTATGATACCCCCTTCATTCTTTTGAACTCACGTGAATACAATCCTCACCGATTCAATCTGTTCTCATACATCTGTCCCGTCATCGCAGGAATCAGTCTGGTAAACCTTCACTGCACTCCCTCTAGACCAAGAACATCTTTCCTCAGATAAGGAGACCAAACTGCACACAACATTCCAGGTGTGGCCTTACCAAGGCCCTGTATAATTGCAGCAAGACATCTTTGCTCCTGTACTCCAATCCTCTCGCTATGAAGGCCAGCATACCATTTGCCTTCTTTACCGCCTGCTGTACCTGCATGCTTACTTCAGTGACCGGTGTACAAGGACACTCAGATGTCATTACACATTCCTCTTGCCTCATTTTTGCTACCAAAGTGGATAACCTCGTATTTCTCCAAATTGTACTGCATCTGTCATTCATTTGCCCGTTCACTCAACTTGTCCAAATCACACTGAAGGATCTCTGCAATCTTTCTCACAGTTCACCCTCCCACCCAACTTGGTATTATCTGAAAATTTGGAGATATTGGGCGGGATTCTCTGTTGGTCGACGGCAAAATCGGGAAATGCGATTGGGTGGAGAGCAGGTTCCGACGCTGAAATCGCAGCTGGCGCTGATTTGATGCCAAATCGTAATTCTCCGTAACCTCAACAGCAGCGTGACTGCGTACAAGAACACACGTAGAGTAAACGCCGTTTGCATATCATTAGGAGGCCCTGCCCAGTATTCTACAGGGCCTCCGCACTTCTCCTCCTCTGATTGGCTGAGTTCCCGGCAGCGCTGCACACACCACTAACAGGGGAACAACAGTGGCAGGAGTTTATGGGGATTATTCGGGAGGCACAACGGAAATTCATTCCAAGGTGGAGGAAACGCGCAAAGGACAAGGCAACTATGGCTGACAAGGGAATTCAGGGACAGCATAAAAGCAAAAGAAAAAGATACAATGCGGTGAGGATTAGTGGGAGGCCAGAGGATTGGGAAGCCTTTAAAAGCAGCAGAGGACAACTAAAAAAGCAATACGATGAAAGATAAGTGAAGCTAGCTAGTAATATAAAAGAAGATTGCAAGGTTTTTAAGACATTATATATATATATATATAAAACGTAAGGGAGAGGCAAGAAGGGACATTGGACCACTGGAAAATGAGACTGGAGAAGTTGTACATCGAGAACAAAGAACAAAGAAAGGTACAGCACAGGGACAGGCCCTTTGGCCCTCCAGGTCTGTGCCGATCATGGTGCCGTAACTAAAAAAAACCCTTCTGCCCTTACTCAGTCCGTATCCCTCTATTTTGTCCCTATTCATGTACCATCCAGATGCCTCTTAAATGTTGCGAATGTACCTACATCCAACATCCTCTGGCAGCGTGTTCCAGGTACCCATCACTCTCTGCGTGAAGAACTTAACCCGCACACCTCCTTAAACTTTCCCCCTCTTAGCTTGAACCTGTGCCCCTTGTAATTGACACTTCCACCCTTGGTAAAAGCCTCTGACTATCCGCCCTGTCTATGCCTCTCATAATTTTGTAGACCTCTATCTGTTCTCCCCTCAGCCTCTGTCTTTCCAGTAAAAACGATCCTAGTTTATTCAACCTCTCCTCATATACAACACCATCAAGACCAGGCACATCCGGATTTCCCAACTCCTGTACTCAATGCCCTGGCTGATGCAGCCAAGCATGCTATATGCCTTCTCAATCAACTTGGCCACCTGTGATGCTACTTTTAGGGAACTGTGGACCTGCATGCCCAGAATCGGAAATCATGTGGCAGCTATATAAAACGGTGGTTAGGCTGAATTTGGAGTATTATGTGCAGTTCTGGTCACCGCATTATCAGAAGGATGTGGAAGCTTTGGAGAAAGTGCAAAGACGGGCCTGGACGGGATCCCTGGTCGTGCACTCAGAGCCTGCGCAGACCAGCTGACAGAAGTATTCACAGACATCTTTAACATATCCCTACTCCACTCCGAGGTCCCCACCTGCTTCAAGAAGACCACCATCATACCGGTACCAAAGAAGAACCAGGCAACGTGCCTCAATGACTACCGTCCGGTGGCCCTGATGTCAGTTGTAATGAAGTGCTTCGAGAGGCTGATCATGAAGTGCATCACCTCCATACTCCCGGAACGCCTTGACCCACTTCAATTTGCAAACCGTCGCAACCGGTCCACATCAGACACCATTTCCCTGGCCCAACACTCATCCCTAGAGCATCTCGAAAACAAGGCCTCCTACATCAGACTCCTATTTATTGACTACAGCTCCGCCTTCAACACCATAATCCCTGGCAAGCTCATATCAAAGCTCCAAAATCTAGGACTTGGCTCTCCACTCTGCAACTGGATCCTCGAGTTTCTGCCCAACAGACCACAATCAGTAAGAATGAACACCAACACCTCCTCCACAATAGTCCTCAATACCGGTGCCCCGCAAGGCTGCATACTTATCCCCTACTCTACTCCCTGTACACACACGACTGCGTGGAAAAACTTGGTTCCAACTCCATCTACAAGTTTGCTGACGATACGATCATAGTGGGCCGGATCTCGAAAAACGAGTCAGATTACAGGAGGGAGATAGAGAACCTGGTGGAGTGGTGTAATGACAACAATCTCTCCCTCAATGCCAGCAAAACTAAAGAGCTGGTTATTGACTTCAGGAAGCAAAGTACTGTACACACCCCTGTCAGCATCAACGGGGCCGAGGTGGAGATGGTTAGCAGTTTCAAATTCCTCGGGGTGCACATCACCAAAAATCTGTCCTGGTCCACTCACGTCGACGCTATCACCAAGAAAGCACAGCAGCGCCTATACTTCCTCAGGAAACTAAGGAAATTCGGCATGTCCACATTAACCCTTACCAACGTTTACAGATGCACCATAGAAAGCATCCTATCTGGCTGCATCACAGCCTGGTATGGCAACTGCTCGGCCCAGGACCACAAGGAACTTCAGAGAGTCGTGAATACCGCCCAGTCCATCACACAAACCTGCCTCCCATCCATGGACTACATCTATACCTCCCGCTGCCGGGGGAAAGCGGGCAGCATAATCAAGGATCCCTCCCACCCGGCTTACTCACTTTTCCAACTTCTTCCATCGGGCAGGAGATACAGAAGTCTGAGAACACGCACGAACAGACTCAAAAACAACTTCTTTCCCACTGTCACCAGACTCCTAAATGACCCTCTTATTGACTGACCTCATTAATACTACACCCTGTATGCTTCAACCGATGCCGGTGCTTATGTAGTTATATTGTATATCTTGTGTTGCCCTATTATGTATTTTCCTGAATTTTGTTTAATTCCCTTTTCTTCCCATGTACTGAATGATCTGTTGAGCTGCTTGCAGAAAAATACTTTTCACTGTACCTCGGTACACGTGACAATAAACAAATCCAATCCAATCCAATCCCTCTGTATGTTAATGGCGAATAAAGATATGGCAGAGAAACTGAATAGATACTTTGCATCAGCCTTCAATGGGTTACCAGAACTTCAAGAGAGTCAGGGGACAGAGGTGAGTGTAGTGACCATCACTGAGGAGAAGATGCTGGGGAAGCTGAAGGGTCTGAAGATGGATACATCACCCAGACTGGATGGACTACACCCCAGGGTTAGACCATAAGACCATAAGACATAGGAGTGGAAGTAAGGCCATTCGGCCCATCGAGTCCACTCCGCCATTCAATCATGGCTGATGGGCATTTCAACTCCACCTACCAGCATTCTCCCCGTAGCCCTTAATTCCTCGCGACATCAAGAATTTATCTATCTCTGCCTTGAAGCCATTTAGCGTCCCGGCCTCCACTGCACTCCGCGGCAATGAATTCCACAGGCCCACCACTCTCTGGCTGAAGAAATGTCTCCGCATTTCTGTTCTGAATTTACCCCCTCTAATTCTAAGGCTGTGCCCACGGGTCCTCGTCTCCTCGCCTAACGGAAACAGTTTCTTTGCGTCCACCCTTTCTAAGCCACGTATTATCTTGTAAGTTTCTATTAGATCTCCCCTTAACCTTCTAAACTCCAATGAATACAATCCCAGGATCCTCAGCCGTTCATCATATGTTAGACCCGCCATTCCAGGGATCATCCGTGTGAATCTCCGCTGGACACGCTCCAGTGCCAGTATGACCTTCCTGAGGTGTGGGGCCCAAAACTGGACACAGTACTCCAAATGGGGCCTAACCAGAGCCTTATAAAGGCTCAGTAGCACATCGCTGCGTTTATATTCCAACCCTCTTGAGATAAATGACAACATTGCATTCGCTTTCTTAATCACAGATTCAACCTGCATGTTTAACTTTAGGGAATCCTCGACTAGCACTCCCAGATCCCTTTGTACTTTGGCATTATGAATTTTCTCACCGTTTAGAAAGTAGTCTATGCTTGGATTCTTTTTTCCAAAGTGCAAGACCTCACATTTTCTCACGTTGAATTGCATCAGCCATTTCCTGCACCACTCTCCCAAACTGTCTAGATCCTTCTGCAGCCTCCCCACTTCCTCAGCACTACCTGCCTGACCACCTAACTTTGTATCATCGGCAAACTTTGCTAGAATGCCCCCAGTCCCTTCATCCAGATCATTAATATATATGGTGAACAGCTGCGGCCCCAACACTGAACCCTGTGGGACACCGCTGGTCACCGGCTGCCATTCCGAAAAAGAACCTTTTATCCCAACTCTCTGCCTTCTGTCAGACAGCCAATCCTCAACCCATGCCAGTAGCTCACCTCGAACACCATGGGCCCTCACCTTACTCAGCAGCCTCCTGTGTGGCACCTTATCAAAGGCCTTTTGGAAATCCAGATAGACCACATCCACTGGGTTTTCCTGGTCTAACCTACTTGTCACCTCCTCAAAGAATTCTAACAGGTTCGTCAGGCACGACCTCCCCTTACTAAATCCATGTTGACTTGCTCTAATCCAACCCTGCTCTTCCAAGAATTTAAAAATCTCATCCTTAACGATCGATTCTAGAATTTTACCAACAACCGAGGTTAGGCTAATTGGCCTATAATTTTCCATCTTTTGTCTTGATCCTTTCTTGAACAAGGGGGTTACAACAGCGATCTTCCAATCGTCCGGGACTTTCCCTGACTCCAGTGATTTTTGAAAGATCTCAACCAACGCTTCCGCTATTTCTTCAGCCACCTCTCTCAGAACTCTAGGGTGTAGCCCATCGGGGCCAGGAGATTTGTCAATTTTAAGACCTTTTAGCTTTTTTAGCACCATCTCTTTTGTAATGGCAACCATACTCAACTCAGCCCCCTGACCCTCTATAATTTTTGGGATATTACTCATGTCTTCCACTGTGAAGACAGACGCAAAGTACTTATTAAGTTCTCCAGCCATTTCCTCGTCTCCCATCACTAGCCTTCCGGAATCAGTTTGGATTGGCCCAATGTCTACTTTGGCCTGTCGTTTGTTTCTTATGTATTGAAATAAACTTTTACTATCATTTCTTATATTACTGGCTAGCCTGCCTTCATATTTGATCCTCTCCTTCCTTATTTGTCTCTTTTTTAACCTCTGTTTGTTTTTGTAGCCTTCCCAATCTTCTGATTTCCCAGTGCTTTTGGCCACTTTATAGGATCTCTCTTTTTCTTTGATACATTTCCTGACCTCCTTTGTCAGCCATGGCTGTCTAATCCCTCCCCGGATAATCTTTCTTTTCTTGGGGATGAACCTCTGTACAGTGTCCTCAATTATGCATACAAACTCCTGCCATTTTTGCTCTACTGTCTTCCCCACTAGGGTCTGCTTCCAGTCGATTTTCGCCAGTTCCTCTCTCATGCCCTCGTAATTACCTTTATTTAACTGTAACACCATTACATCCGATTTTGCCTTCTCTCTTTCAAACTGCAGACTGAACTCAACCATATTATGATCGCTGCTTCCTAAGTGTTCCCTTACTTTAAGATCTTTTATAAAGTCTGGTTCATTACATAGCACTAGGTCCAGAATAGCCTGCTCCCTTGTGGGCTCCATGACAAGCTGTTCCAAAAAGCCATCTTGTAAGCATTCCATGAATTCCTTTTCTTTGGATCCACTGGCTACGTTATTTACCCAATCCACCTGCATATTGAAGTCCCCCATGATCACCGTGACCTTGCCTTTCTGACATGCCTTTTCTATTTCCCGGTACATGTTGCGCCCCTGGTCCTGACCACTGTTAGGAGGTCTGTACATAACTCCCATTATGGTTTTTTTGCCTTTGTGGTTCCTCAATTCTACCCACACAGACTCCACATCATCCGACCCTATGTCGTTTAGTGCCATAGATTTAATTTTGTTCTTAATTAACAAGGCAACCCCACCCCCTCGGCCCACCTCCCTGTCTTTTCGATAGGTTGTATATCCTTGGATGTTTAACTGCCAGTCCTGAACCCCCTGCAGCCATGTCTCTGTGATGCCTACCACATCATAATCATTCATGATGATCTGTGCCATTAGTTCGTCTACTTTGTTACAAATGCTACGAGCATTCAGGTAAAGTGCCTTAATGCTAACTTTCTTATCATTACAGATATTGGAAGTCCTAAGATGTCCAAAGTTATCCTTCCTTTTTGTTGAATTCCTAGTCTGCCTCAAGCTTAAATCCACCTGCCTACATGTTATCCTCCTGCGTATCTTGCCATTTAACTCCATGCTCCCTGTCGCTTTCACTTTCCCTAAGGAGATAAGGTTCCCTAAGGTTCTAAGGAGATAGCTGAGTAGATTGTGGGGGAATTGGTGGTGATCTTTCAGGAATCACTGGAGTTAGAGAGAGTACCAGAGGACTGGAAAATGGCTAATGTAACTGTCAAATCCCCCACGGGATTCCGGGGTGGGAATTATTAACTTCCCCATGGTTCTTGTGTTGCACAAGCGCCCCCGGCTAAGGGGCGGAGGGGACCTCTATTTAGCATTATATAAAAGATCAGCCAGTAAGTCACCGGCCATGGAGAGACCTGGTAAAGATCCACCGGGAGTTGTATATAACATAACTGCAAATGAAACAAAGTTCTTTATTCTTATTCAGTGTGGACTCCACATGTCCTTATAAAAGTAACACTCCTGTTTAAGAAGGGAGGGAGGCAGAAGACAGGAAATTATAGGCCGGTTAGCCTGACATTGGCCGTTAGTAAGATTAGAGTCCAATATTAAAGATGAGATTGCAGACTGCTTGCAGCTTCCTTCTTTTGTTTATTGTAATGGATTGAACCTACAACAAAAGGGACCATACCAGGTGCCTGCAACAATTATGCAAGACAATGGAATCTGGATTTAGGACCTGGATGAAAAGGGCCGAGAGAGACAATGACCAGCCACCTTCATATCTTGTCAGTACTGGGGCTACATAGAATAAAGACTTGGGGGGAGGTGCAGCATAGAAAAGGTTAACATGGGACAGGGTGCAGTATCATCCACACTATGATGTAAAGAAACACATGTGACAAACAGCCGACGGCGGAGTGAAACCTGGACTGTTTCACTCCGGCGTCGGAGGCCGCTCCTCGCACCCTATTCTCCACCCCCCCCCCTCCCCGCCCCGGGGGGCTAGGAGCAGTGGCGCGTGAATTTTGAGCGCCGGGCCTTGACGCTTGCGTCAAAGCAGAATGACGCGGCCGGCGGCGCCCAAGTGCCATCTTCCCCTCTGCTGCCCTGCAAGACATGGCGGCTTGATCTTGCGGGGCGGCGGAGGGAAAAGAGTGCGTCTGTTAGAGACGCCGGCCCGACGATCGGTGGGCACCGATCGTGGGCCAGACACCTCCTGAGCACGCCCGTGGTGCTCGATCCTCCCTCCGCCCCCCACAGGCCCCACAGGCAGCGGTCGTGCGATGTTCACGCCGGCAGCGACCAGGTGTGGTTGGCGCCGGCGTGAACTGATCGGGTTTGGCAGGCCGCTCGGCCCATCTGGGCCGGAGGATCACCGGTCGCCATTAGAAACGGCGAGCAAGGGCAGCACGGTGGCGCAGTGGGTTAGCCCTGCTGCCTCACGGCGCCGAGGTCCCAGATTCGATCCTGGCTCTGGGTCACTGTCCGTGTGGAGTTTGGACATTCTCCCCGTGTCTGCGTGGGTTTCACCCCCACAACCCAAAAATGTGCAGGGTAGGTGGATTGGCCACGCTAAATTGCCCCTTAATTGGAAAAAAAAAATTGGGTACTCTAAATTTAAAAAAAAGAAACGGCGAGGGGCGATTCTCCGAGTGGCCTGTCGCAAAACGCGTGCGGGTGCCAGGGCGGCATGGCGTGATCTGCGCGGCACTCTCGCGATTCTCCCACCCGGCGTGGGGGTCGGAGAATCGCGCCCATGACTTAATTTGGAGGGAAATCTTATATTGGACAGAGACGTGTGTAGAAGCAAGTATGGAGACAGCTACTAGATTGGACCTTATACAGTCTTTTTGCATATAGTTACTAGCTGTTCATAAGAACTTCATGTTAAACTGTCCAAGACTCCAAATCTTTGTGAGACCTGCTGAACTACACACATCTTACAACACCTTTGCTCTTACCTTGGTTAAGCACACATGGCCAGAGAAAATGGTAACTAATTTGTGGTTACACTAAGCTGTGGTAACACCTTTCACCCGACAGGGCCATCATATCTTTTAACCAAGCCTCTGTGATGTTAATGTGACCTTATTACTAAAGTCATATCGAGACGTACAGGACTGTGAGCAATGCTTCGAAACCGAGCGGCAGCTAGGTGCAAATAATTTGTCAGTGTTGCATGTTGTTATTAATAGTGCCGGTGAGATGTCCCTCACCCCAGTTGGGGTCTTGTTGGGCTGTGCAAGGTCAGCACATGGCGATGAAGCGCTGCGGTGATCTAAAAACAACCACGCAACCTCAAACAAACCATTGTTTGCAGCAAACTACGCAGCCTTCAGAACAGCGACCACGACACCACACAACCCTGCAAGACATGCCAGATCATCGACATGGATATCATCATTACACGTGAAAACACCACCCACCAGGTACGCGGTACATACTCGTGCGACTCGGCCAACGTTGTCTACCTCATACGCTGGAGGAAAGGATATTCCAAAGCGTGGTACATTGGCGAGACCATGCAGACGCTGTGATAACGAATGAATGGACATCGCGCGATAATCACCAGGCAGGAATGTTCCCTTCCAGTCAGGGAACACTTCAGCAGTCAAGGGCATTCAGTCTCTGATCTCCGGGTAAGCGTTCTCCAAGGCGGCCTTCAGGACGCGCGACAACACAGAATCGCCGAGCAGAAGCTTATAGCCAAGTTCCGCACACACGAGTGCGGCCTCAACCGGGACCTGGGATTCATGTCACATTACATCCATCCCCCACCACCTGACCTGGGCTTGCAAAATCCTACCAACTGTCCTGGTTTGAGACAATTCACACCTCTTTAACCTGTGATTATCCTTCTCCCTGGATCTGTAATGATTTGATTACCTGCAAATGCTCACATTCAAAGCATTGTCTGGCATCTTTGACTTTGTCTATAAGTATGTTTCTGGAACATCCCTCTCCATTCACCTGAGGAAGGAGCAGTGCTCCGAAAGCTAGTCTTCGAAACAAACCTGTTGGACTTTAACCTGGTGTTGTAAGACTTCTTACTGTGATCTAAAAAAGAGAATGGTCCCACAAGAAGCTGATAACCCGAATTTACAGACATTGTGCAGAGCACAAAATCCTGCCAGTGGTTGTTCCCGATGCCAACATAATACCTATACCAATATGGCAGGCAATCCACTTTCAGTAAAAAGTGCATATGTGCTTTATTCCCACCAATTTCAGGAATCAGTTGGTGGAAACATTCTAGAACCATATCATCTGAACAACTTTACTGCTGCATCGTTTGAATCCTTGGCATCTGAGCTAATGTTTTAAACAACCTTTGTCCCGATCCTATAATAATCAAGAGTTTTTCAACACCTTCGAGACCAGGGGCTGGATTCTTTGGTCCCCCAGCCGCGTATTGCTCACCAGCTCACAGTTCGCTGGTAGTGGGGTTCTATCTTCCCAGGGCTTGGCAATGGAATTTCCCATTGCAACCATCCCACGGCGCCAGGAAACTCATGGACTCATGGCAGGCAGGAAACGTGAATGGCAACAATCGGAGAATTTCAGCCCAGGTGTCTTCCTGGGTGACCAGATACTCCTAAAAAATTGACCATTGTTTCAAATCTGAACTAAAACCTCCTGCATTTAAATGGTCACTCCTCTCCTGTGTGGTCCTGTCTGGGAAAATGATTTATTTTCTGGAAAATCTCTGCCCCAAAACACGCAATAAAAATTGGTTATACGCAATTATTTCCTCAAGGAGAAAATAGTTGCAGAGTTACCATTTATTGAAAGGTGAGAGGTCAAGGCGTTTGTTGAGAAATGTCAATACAATATTGCAATCCAACTGTGAAGACCCCTTAGTGAAATTGATCACTTGAAGGGTATTGCAGGTAATTGCTAAAAGCAGTCACAGCCATGGATGAGACAGCAGCGCCAGCCAGTGCTAAAACGCAGACATGCAAAAACACTGCAGCTTCCAACTCTCATGCACAACACCAGTTGTGCAGTTGTCACTGGTAACACTCTCACTTGTGGGCCAGGATTCTCCCCTACCCAGCGGGGCGGGGGGTCCCGGCGGGATGGAGTGGCGTGAACCACTCCGGCGCCGGGCTGCCCCAAAGGTGCGGATTTCTCCGCATATTTAGGGGCCAAGCCCTAACCTTGACGGGCTAGGCCCGCGCCGGAGTGGTTGGCGCCCCGTCGGCCGGCGGGAAAGGGCCTTGGCGCCACACCAGCCGGGGCCGAAGAGACTTCGCCGGCCGGCGGAAGTCCGCGCATGCGCCAGAGCATCAGCGGCTGCTGACGGCATCCCCACGCATGCACAGGGGAGGGGGTCACTTCCGCATCCGCCATCGTGAAGACTCTGGCGAACGCGGAAGGAAAAGAGTGCCTCCGCGGCACAGGCCCGGCCGCCGATCGGTGGGCCCCGATCGCGGGCCAGGCCACTGTGAGGGCACTCCCCTGGGCCAGATCGCCCCGCGCCCCACCCCAGGGCCCCAGTGCCCGCTCGCGCCGCCTGGTCCCACCGGTACCGGCATGACAGCGGCGGGACTTCGGCCAATTGAGGACCGGAGAATCGGGAGGAGGGGGGGGGGGGGGTTCCGCCGATAGGCTCAGCGCGATTCCCGCCCCCGCCGAATCTCTGGTGCCGGAGACTTCGGGAGACGGCGGGGGTGGGATTCACGCCTGCCCCTGGCGATTCTCCGACCCGGCGGGGGGTCGAAGCATCCCGCCCCTGAGTCTGAAGATTAAGTGTCAAGTCCCACTCCGGGGACATCCGAATAAAATGTTGGCTGACACACCGAGTGCAGTACCATGAGAGTGCTACACAGTCAGACGTACCAACTTTCAAATGAGAACCACGTGAATCCCACCCCCGACGCTGGCTGCCGGTTTTTCCGGCACCAGTTTTTCAGCGGGGACAGGAATCGCGCCGCGCCGGTCGGGGCCGTTGGCAGCAGCCCGCAATGGGCCGACTGGCAGCCTGTTTTCGGCGGGTCCCGCCGGCGTAAAATACACCAGGTCCGTTCAGGCGGGACCTGGCTCTGCGGGCAGCCTGCGGAGTCCTCAGGGCGTCACGGGGGGGGGGGGGGGGGGGGGATCTGGCCCCTGGGCCACTAACGGTGGCCTGGCCCACGATCAGGGCCCACCGATCTGCGGGCGGGCCTGTGCCGTGGTTTGCTGTGAGCTGTTTGAAAGGAAAAGCCAGTTTTGAGGAAAAGAGCTTGGGTGTGTCTGTGTTTGCAGTGAGCTGGATGTGCTGTGATGTCTGCCAGGAAAGACTATCTCTGAATCATTTGGGTGATTTAAACTCATAAAAGCTTTAGCTTCATCAGGCTTTAACCTGATGTGTTTCTGTTTAAAGGTGTTAAGTCTTTTGGAGGTTTGAAGGAACATTTTGAGGGATTATTTAGTGTTTGTATTATTTTCGGGGTTATTTTTGAAGTAAGGGGTGTTAAGGGATCCAAAGTTTATTTAAAATTTAAAATTATTTTGTGTTTAAAAACCCACGTGTCCATAATTGTAATACCACACCTGGAGACCAAGCCGTGCGCTTCAAAAGCAACAATACATTAAAGGGAGAGGTTGGTTGAACTCCATGATACATTTTGGGGTTCTGAAAACGCCGCTCCCATAACATCCAACAAACGCGCCTTTCAAGTGCTCAAACATCGAAAAGGAGAAAGACATCTGTCACATGAGACAAAGGCATCAGTCACATCAGCTCTCCAAACCACACACTGTCCTGACTTGGAAATGTATCAGCCGCTCCTTCACTGTCATTGGCACAAAATCCTGGAAATCCCTCCCCATGGGTGGTCAAATCAGGAAGCAATTCACTATTCCTCGCCATGCAATTTTATGCTTGGAGAGGAAAACGGTGGTTTCCCGGGGGGCCCGCTATCGGTCGCCATTTTGAGCGGGCAGGCCAATGTTTACAAACATCAACCATATAAAATAAAGGTAATGCATCCTTTTAAAATGGACTCTATAAGATGGCTGCTGAGGGGTCACCTAATATTTGCATCTTCAACATCTTAGAAAACTTTCTGGGAAGTTCTAACTTCAATTATAATGAGCAGGGGTCTCCCTTCAATGGGCATGTCTAAGCAGTACTCTTCTGTGAACTTTCATACCTGCTATTCGTAAGATCTACTCCAAAACACAGGGACAATAAACTCCCAGACTCTGACTCCACATCTGCCATGTAACAAAGGAGGGATTTTGAGACCAATGTTCCACAATGAAGAGCTAAAGACCACTATCTTTCTTGTATTGTCCATCAGCGGCCCTTGACCACGTGATTCAAACTTCTTCTTCACAATGAAAGAGCATAATTTGCTTTCCACTGTGTAACAATGGTATTCACCACGTGATTGAAACTGCCCCATGATTCTGAAATGCTTTTATCCAAAAGCTGAGAGCAGGCAGTCTGCAGAACACCAGCGATACTATTACAGCTGCAAAGTAAAGGCTTTGTCATCATGTCTTTTCAATATCTGTGAGGCTTAAGTTTATTAAAAAGCCTCTGACAAGCTGCCTTGAACGGCTTTGAGTTTGCCTGGAAGAAACTAGGCACGGTGGCACAGTGGTTAGCACTGCTGCCTCACAGCGCCAGAGACTCAGGTTCGATTTCAACCTCGGGCGACTGTCTGTGTGGAGTTTATATCTTCTCCCGTGTCTGTGTTGGTTCCGTCTGTGTGTTTCAGTTGTCTCTCACTGTCCAAAGATCTGCAGGTTAGGTGGATTGGCCATGCTAAATTGCCCCTTTGGGTGGGGGTAGAGAAATCGAGCGGGGTGTTGGGAATAGGTAGCGTGATCTTTCAAAGGGTCAGTGCAGACCTGATGGCCCGAATGGACTCGTTCTGCACTGTAGGGATTCTATGATTCTATGAAACTGGACTTTTGACTGTAACAGCCACCAGGACCTGACTACACAACCTGCTGAAGAGCCTATACTTTGACAGAACACGATAGTTAATCTCTGCTTGACCCTAATTGTCTGAATTTAGCCATGCTTCAATTCCAGAGTGGGGAAAGCTCCCTCTTTCACTGGACTCTCCAAGATATATGAACTCCCATCTACTACATTTGGTTTTAATACTTGTAGAAGTATACTATCTTCTTTAATTGTATCTTTCTTAGGGTGTATTTCATATGACTGACAGAGCAATAAACCTTGTTGCTGAATAATACTCGTTACTAAATCCATGACATTCTGTTGTTGGATACTTTTAAATTGACCACACACAAAGGACGGGGGTGGGGGGTGTTGTGCGTTTTCTCTACTACTTGGTCTTTTCTGTGGTTCTGTTCCAATTAGGTTAATCAGTGAATTTGCCTTCTTTCTATATTGTCTATGTCCGCATGCTGAGAGTCGCCGGTATCAAATGATACCACCACAAGTTTCAACCGGCTATCGATCAAAGAGCAAACACCAGTTAGTTAGTTCAAGGTCAAGTGTACTTTATTTACATACAATCAGTCATGCAACATAAACACTACACGTCAACTACACCCATTACTAAGACAACCTGTACTTAACTTCGGGCACCCGGCTTAGGTCCTCCATTCCGTCTGGAATTTGCTGACAAATATGCATTTCAGGCTCTGAGCCTGCCTGATTCTTGGCTTATCCATTTTACCCATCAGTCTTTGCGAATTGCTCTGTACCTAGTTGGAGGTGGCCATCCCAGATGGCTACGGGGGGGGGGGGGGGTTGGCACAGTGGTTAGGGGACACAAATATCAATATTAATTACAATAATTACGGAGAAAAGGGTAAATAACTTGGAGTTTCAGTTTATCTCTCCCCCATCTGTAAAACAATGATATCATTCACTCCCTCAAGCACACAGACAAAATTCACAAGAAAAGATAAGTTCTAAAGATGCCTCATGTACTTCGATTATTCACAAAATAATAGGAAATGTATCACGTTTCTTAAATAGTTCTTTAAGATGAAGATGTTGCAGGCCTGATGGGTTTACTTTCTTGTTTATTTAAAAACAAATGGATTTTCATATGAAATCATAGCCAAGCTTCTGTAAGAAAAATGTATATTCTTGCAGCAGAAACAAATGAGCCCCTCTCTCGCTGTTTGGGTTATCTGGTTGCTTGGCAGATTCTGTGCTTCATGCTGGATGGTGGTTTCCTTGGTGCTGCACGTCCTAAGGCAGACTTACCTCTGGCTATTCCTTGGAATAATAAGATATGTTCCCTCAAGTTAATTTGGATCATGTGCCTGCATAATCAATATTTCCATTATCCACATAGCTGAAATGATGTTCAAACGATGAAACGATGGATGGTGGCCTTCACACTTCCTTGTGATAAACTGGTTTCTATATACCTCTCTTTATTAGGTTTTGTGCTTGCAGATACTGGTCTGGGAGACCACCGTATTTGAGCTTCTGCATGTAGATAATGAGATAGTAGGAGCAGTAAATTCCACAAGAGGTCTTGCATTTTGGATGCCTTTTCGAGGACGGTGCGGGGGGTGGGGGGCTTTCCTCCATCCCCGCACATTTATATTTTAATAACTTTATGAGACATTAGTTAGTCCTTGTCTGAGCAGATATCGCATGGCCATTTAGCCACCTGGACTCCATTATGGCTTAAGGTATATTGTCCATATGCCAAGCTGTTTATGGCCATTCTCTCCATAGGTTTATGAGCATAAGATGGGATGCCAGACTCCTCTCGCTTCTTTCACTATCCATGTGGGAGCAGCTGGGTTCCATTCACTGTCTCTCGAAGGGAACAAGGTTAAAATGATGAACAGATGGGAGAGATTGCGGCTGCAACAATCCTCTCCATGGTACCAAACATTGCCACTGAATTGCTCTTACCCATACTTCTAATCATTTTGTTTTTATTTGGCCGTCTTCACCAGTGTTTCTTGAATGCCTTCAACGGCTGTCATTTGAGGTTATTCAGTCAGAAACCTGTTGCCGGGCCAATCTGTCACTTTGTGGAATGGTTAAACAAATTTTATGGAAATCCATTTCGACTCCTGTTCACTGTCGTTGGGTCTCAGGGAGAGGCGCTTCTTATAACCCCTGCCCCCCTCTACCATCACCACTCACAGCACAACTAGAATAAGGGCAAAAAAAAAGTTATCAAGGCGTTTTTAATTTGTGAGATTTGGGTAGAAGGTATGAGATTTGAGTTAATCTTTTTTTTAACTATAAATATTCTGTGGTTTTAAGTGCCTGACTCGCCAAGTGGCAGCCCTCCCTGAGAACTCCAAACAAGAGCCTCCAATCAGTGAATTATGTTGACAAATTATTGAATTTGGCCTCAGAATTGTAACCACTCATCGTCACCTCGCTCATAATTTTGCAAGTACATCGATGCCACACACGTCAATATTAAACAGTTTCATATAAAGGCTCTGTATGTCGTTATGTCTGGTGTTTCCATGGCAACGGAATAGTTACAGCTTTCCTTCCTGTTTCTGGTGCTAGTTTGATTTAAATCTTCAACTTGATTTAGAGCTGTACAGACAGGATTGGTTTTCTCATAGTCCTTAACTAACCTGCAAGTTGTTCTCTGATAACTACCTTATCATGCTCTTTTCTCAAAGGAGACTCTAACAATTCTGACTACTTCGGAACAAAGCATAGAGTATGTATTGACATTTCATGGTCACAGTGCTGCGATGATAGGGAACCGCAATATGTTCACACTCCTGTGCCATTAATCATTACGCAGATCTTTCCTTATTTCAGTTTTCACTCTCATTTTCTCTCGTCTGGTCTCTATCTTCAGTTTTCTCTCTCATCCCCTGTCTCTCTTGCCTCCCCACCCCTTTCTTTTTACTTTCCTGGTCCTTAATTTGCTAAACTCTTTAATTTAACAATCCGCTTTTCTGAAAGCTCAGTGAATCACGGCAAAGGGTTAACCAGGAAAAGTCTCAGGGTTCATCGACTGGCTGAGAAGTCTCTTGTGTTATGTACTTGATGAGACCATCAATTCACGCGACACGTGGTTAGAAGCGAACAGTGGTTTTAATCGTCTTACAACAGAGCCTGCCTGTGACGAGATGAACTCCAGATGAACTGGCAGGCAGGCTCACAACAGCAACCTTTATACTTCCGGTTAGGGGGAGGAGCCATGGGCGGAGCCATGGGCGGAGCCATGGGCGTCGCCAAGGGGGGAGCCCAGTACAAGCTCCTCATCTCCCCCTATGGGTGGAACCACACAACTACGCATGATCTAGTACAAGGTACAGGCTCAACACATGTTGTACAATACAGTGGTGGGATTCGATCCTGCCGGCGCTAGGTCCCGGAGGGATACAGTGTCCTGACGGCCGTCAGGGTACTCTATGAAGGCGTATTGGGGGTTTGAGTGTAGTAGGAGCACTTTCTCTACGAGTGGGTCAGTTTTGTGCGCCCTGACGTGCTTCCGGAGCAGTACCGGGCCCGGTGTCTTCAACCATGCTGGGAGCGAAGCCTCCGTGGTAGTGCCCCTGGAAAAAACAAAGAGCCGCTCGTGAGGGGCCTGGTTGGTGGCGGTACATAGGAGGGACCTAATAGCGTGGAGCGCGTCAGGGAGGACTTCCTGCCAATGGGAAACCGGGAGATTCCTGGACCTGAGGGTCAGTAGGACGGTCTTCCGGACCGTCGCATTCTCACTCTCCACCTGCCCGTTCCCCCTGGGGTTGTAGCTGGTAGTCCTGCTCGAGGCGATGCCCTTGTCGAGCAGGTACTGACGCAGTTCGTCGCTCATGAAGGACAAACCCCGGTCGCTGTGGAAACCAAACAGGGTGAAGATACTATGCAGGGCCCTAATTACTGTGTGGGAGGTCATATCGGGGCACGGGATAGCAAAAGGGAAGCGGGAGAACTCGTCGATGACATTCAGGAAGTACACATTCCGATTATTCGAGGGAAGTGGCCTTTTGAAATCGATGGCGAGGCGTTCAAAGGGCCGAGAAGTCTTGACCAGGTGGGCCCTGCCTGGTCTATAGAAGTACGGTTTGCACTCCGCACAGGTTGGGCAATCCCTGGTGATGGCTTTCACCTCCTCTGTGGAGAAAGGCAGATTTCGGGCATTGACGTAGTGGGCGAGCCGGGTGACCCCCGGGTGGCAGAGGTCATTCGTGGATGGCTTCCAGGCGGTCGCTCTGCGTGCTGGTGCACGTGCCGTGGGACAGGGCATCTGGGGGCTCGTTGAGCTTCCCCAGTCGATACATGATATCGTATTTGTAGGTGGAGAGTTCGATCCTCCACCTCAGGATTTTATCATTTTTAATTTTGCCCCTTTGCGAGTTGTCAAACATGAAAGCAACCGATCTTTGGTCGGTGATGAGGGTGAACCTCCTACCTGCGAGGTAGTGCCTCCAGTGACGTACAGCCTCCACGATGGCTTGTGGCTTCCTTTTCGACCGAGGAGTGTCGAAGTTCTGAAGCGGAGAGGGTTCGGGAGAAAAATGCGACTGGTCTCCCTGCCTGATTCAGTGTGGCTGCAAGAGCGACCTCTGAGGCATCGCTCTCAACCTGGAAAGGGACGGATTCACCCACCGCCCGCATGGCAGCCTTGGCGATGTCCTCCTTGATGCAGTTGAAGGCCTGGCAAGCCTCAGCCGACAGGGGGAAAAGTGTGGCCTTAAATAGTGGGCGGGCTTTGCCCGCATATTGAGGGACCCACTGGGCATAGTATGAAAAGAATCCCAGGCACCGTTTGAGGGCCCTGGGACAATGAGGGAGAGGGAGTTCTAAGAGCATATGGTCCGGGTCGGGGCCCAGGCTCCGTTTTCCACGACATAGCCGAGGATGGCTAGCCTGGTCGGGCGGAAAACGCATTCTCCATGTTGTAAGTGGGGTTGAGTTTCTGGGCCGTCTGGAGAAATCGATGGAGGTTGGCATCGTCATAGCTGCAGATGGTGACGTTATCCAAGTATGGAAACGTGGCCCGCAGCCCGTACTGGTCCACCATTCGGTCCATTGCTCGTTGGAACACCGAGACCCCGTTCTTGACGCCAAAGGGAACCCGGAGGAAATGGAAGAGGCGGCCATCGGCCTCGAACGTCGTGTAGTGCCGGTCCTCTGGGCGGATTGGGAACTGGTGGTATGCAGACCTCAGATCCACCGTGGAGAAAATACGATACTGGGCGATCTGATTCACCATGTCTGCAATCCTGGGGAGGGGGTACGCATCGAGGAGCGTAAACCGATTAATGGTCTGACTACAGTCCACGACCATGCAGAATTTCTCCCCGGTCTTGACAACCACCACCTGAGCTCTCCAGGGGCTGTTACTGGCCTCTATGATCCCCTCACGTAGGGGCTTCCGGACCTCGGTTCTGATAAACACCCTGTCCCTGTACCGCCTGCTGCGAGTGGCTACGGGTTTACAGTCCGGAGTGAGATTGGCAAAGAGTGGAGGGGGGGAGATTCGCAGCATGGCTAGGCTACAGATGGTGAGTGGGTGTAGGGGTCCGCCGAAGCTGAGGGTGAGACTTTTGAGGTTACGCTGGAAGTCGAGTCCCAGTAAGAGTGGGCCGCAGAGTTCGTGCAGGACGTATAGTTGAAAATTAGAGTAGCTAGCGCCTTGGATCGTTAGGGTCACGACGGTGTGCCCTTGGAGGTGAACAGAGCAGGAGCCCGAAGCGAGGGAGATAGTTTGCCGTGCAGGAAAAGCAGAGAGCGAACAGCGTCTTACCAGATCTGGGTGTACGAAGCTCTCAGTGCTCCCGGAGTCGAAGAGGCACGGTGTACTGTACCCGTTGATTTTAACGGTTATCATGGAGTTGCGGAGGTGTTTCGGACGCGACTGGTCCAACGTGACCGCGCTGAGTTGTGGGTCGGCGGCGGCTCGATCAGCTGTGCTGGAGTGGCCCCGTGATGAATGCCCACTGAGGTCGCAGTCTTCGATCTGAGTTGCTGAGTTTGGAGAGGATGGAGACCAAGATGGCCGCCCCCGTGGATCGCATGTGGCGGGCGGCGAGGAAGATGGCGTCCAAGATGGCGGCCCCCATGAGTCACACGTGGCCGGCCGCGTGGTGGGGGTTTGCCAAGATGGCGGCCCCCATGGGTCGCACGTGATGGGTGGGGGCAGAGTCAGAGTACAGGCAGCAGTCGTTACGGGGCCTGCGGGCCTGCGAATTCAGGGAGCGAGTGCTCTGCGCTGCGGGAGGGTTTGAGGCTGGAGCTTTCTTCGCCAGACATACTCTGGCATAGTGTCCTTTGCGACCGCAGCTGCTGCAGGTCGCGTTACGGGCCGGGCAGAGCTGCCGCGGGTGCTGGGGCTGGCCACAAAAGTGGCAGGCTGGAGTAGCATAGTGGCTGGGTGGCCGCGCGGCGCAGGCCTGGGGTTGTCGCTGGTCGAGGGCCCATGACGGGGTCGCGGAGTCCGCGGGGAATGAGGTGAGGCTGCGGAACGAGACCTCCATAGTAGTGGCGAGCTCTACAGTGTCTTCTAAGTTTTGGGCCCCCTTCTCAAGCAACCGCTGGCGCATGTAATTAGATCTGAGGCCTACAACAAATACATCGCGGACAGCGAGTTCCCTATGTTCTGCAGCATTTACAGCCTGATAATTACAGTCCCGGGATAAGGTTTTTAAGTCTCTTAGAAATTCTTCTAGCGATTCTGTCGGGCGCTAGGTGGTGAGTAGTAAAAACGTGGCACGCGTAGACCTCATTGACGGGCCTCACGTACATTCTGTCGAGTAGGGCCAGGGCCTCTGTATATGAGCCGGTACAATTAAGTTGAGTAGATATACGATGGCTCACCCTTGCGTGCAGTAGGCTGGGTTTCTGCTCCTCCGTTGTATCTGTGGAGCTTGCTTCAGCCAGGTAGGCCTTAAAACATCGGAGCCAATGCAAAAAGATTTCTTTCGCCTCTGCATCCTGTGGGTCGAGTTCCAGTCGATCAGGTTTGAGGGCTGATTCCATGGTCATTCCTTACTGTTTCTTAAGACGATTAAATTGATGAGACCATCAATTCACGCGACACGTGGTTAGAAGCGAACAGTGGTTTTAATCGTCTTACAACAGAGCTTGCCTGTGACGAGATGAACTCTCAATGAACTGGCAGGCAGGCTCACAACAGCAACCTTTATACTTTCGGTTAGGGGAGGAGCCATGGGCGGAGCCAAGGGTGGAGCCCAGTACAAGCTCCTCATCTCCCCCTATGGGTAGAGCCGCGCAACTACACATGATCGAGTACAAGATACAGGCTCAACACATGTTGTACAATACAGTGTGGGTTATTAGTGTTTATAATTCACCACAGTACTCTGCACAGGCTGCAACTGGATGCAGCTTTAACCAAAAGATACTCCAGACCTTGAAGTTAGTTCAATCAGATTTATTGAACCAGTATCACAGTTAGCACAGTTCTCTTTGAGTTCGACTCTCTGCTAACCTAAGTGTGGTTACTCTGTCTGACTGAACCAGACTTGCTCTTAGCCATGTGCTGGAGGTGTGATACTGTACATACACCCTGACTGACTCTCTAGATGTTCATCAGTGGAAAGAGGCGGAGTGTGAGTGCCTCGTGCCTTTTATAGTGAGATACCACCCCTGAGTGTCCTGCCTGCTCATTGATCATATCCTGTTCGCTGTGTTCATTAGCTGCCTGTCTGAGCCTGTCTGTATATCACTATTTGCATGTCTGCATTTCGTGACAAAGTCCACCAAATTTGATTGCTTCTGTTTCCTCTCTCTCTCTCTCCACATGATATGATACGTAGGCTGTTTTGAGATCCGGGTCTAGCCTATAACTATAGGCTTTGTGAGTAAATTTAAATACGATAAATAGGGTTTGCACTCTGCATCCAAATTCTCCCTCGTAACCATGGATATGTGGCCTGGATTTTCCACTTTGGCAGCATGCTGGTGTGGCTTTGGCAAGGGAAGGTTTCTGGCTGCCTCAAATGCTTGGCCCAGGCTCCAGCCAATTTTATGGGATTAGGTTAATTTAAATTGTGTTGTTGGGCTCCCAGGGGATGTTCCCACCTCCAACAGGGAGCCCCGAAGATTGCTGGGGCAGTCCTCAAGTGGTAGTCAATACTTAACGGTGCCAGACAGATTATGAGGAGAGCACGTCCATAGTTCGTATGGCTGGGGGCGTGAGGGGGGGGGGGGGGGGGGGGGTGGGGGGGGGGAGCGTGGAATTGAACTGTCGTTTGACTAAGCCGCAGTGTTGCTTTTGGAAGAACATTCCACTTTGCCAAGTGTTTGACGGGGAATTTCCTGCTCCCATCCCTTGGAGCTGCCACATCCCGAAGCAAGTGTCGTAGTTTAGAATCAAGAGGCCTGATTTAACTCCGGATGCTTTCCAGGCTTTTCTGATTGCACATATTCTTGAAGCTGTCATCACATGACGTCGCGCCTCTAACCCCACCCCATACTCCTGCCAGTGGTCACCCATCCGAGCAGTAGCCCGCCTTCTCACACTTGATGGGATGATACTCAACGGTCAGCCAAACATCATTTTTCTAACTCTCCTGTGGCTATTCTATTGGGTGTCGCCACCTGCAGTGCCCTGGTGATACTCTTTAATTCATTAAGACTCCAAAGCAACCTGACAGATTGGAAAACTAACCAAGCGTCTTTGAGCTGAGGCCTGTTTCGATCGTCAGGCATCATTTGGGTTTCATTGATGAGGTGCCCGATAGTTTCCAATGGTGGTAGGCCACCGCCCAATAGGAGAGTGGGATTTCTGGCAGGCCCACTTCACGTTCACAAAATCGAGGTGGCCACTTCACCCAACTCAAATCAAACTTGCTATTTGGAAGCTACAGTGCATCCACTCATGCTTCAGATTCTCTCTCGGTATTATTGTGAGCCAGCTTGTTGGGCAGGAAAGAGAGAGAAAGAGGAAGAACTAACATTCACATAGCTCCTTTCGTCACATCAGGATGTCACAAAATGCTTCACAGCTGAACAAACACTTTTGAAGGGCAATTTCGTCTCAAGGATAATCAGAGCTGGGCAATAAATGCTGGGCGAGCCAGCGACACCCTCATCCTTTGTGACGCTTTATTTTCAACCCTGCTGTAATGGGAAAGGTGGCAGCCAATTTGTGCACAGCAAGATCCCATAAACAGCAAAGCAATGAGAACCAGATCATCATAGGGGAGGCAGGGGTGTAATGGTATTGTCGCTGGGCTAGTACTCCACAGACCCAGGGTAATACTCTGGGGACCCAGGTTTGAATCCCACCATGGAAGATGGTGAAATTTGAATTCCATAAAAAAACCTGCAATTCAAAGTCTAATGATGACTGTGAAACCAATGTCGATTGTCACAAAGCACATTGGGTTCACTAATGTCGTTTGGGGAAGGAAATCTGCCATCCTTACTTGAACTGGCCTACATGTAACTCCAGACCCACAGCAACGTGGCTGCACCATAAATGCCCTCTGAAATGGCCGAGCAAACCGTGTTAGGGAACTGGAGCTGGAGCTGGATGAACTTCGGATCATTCGGGAGACAGAGGTGGTCATAGATAGTAGCTTCAGGGATATAGTTACTCCGAAGAATCAAGATAGATGGGTGACGGTGAGAGGGGCTGGGAGGAAGCAGTCAGTGCAGGGATCCTCTGTGGTTGTTTCCCTCAGTAACAAGTATACCGTTTTGGATACTGTTGAGGGGGACAACCTACCAGGGGTAAGCCACGGTGAACAGATCTCCAGCACTGAGTCCGTCCCTGTGGCTCAGAAGGAAAGGAGGGAGAGCAGGAGAGCAATAGTTATTGGGGACTCGATAGTTAGAGGGACAGATAGACGGTTCTGTGGCAACGAAAGAGACTCACAGATGGTATGTTGCCTCCTGGGTGCCAGGCTCCATGACGTCTCAGACCGTATTTTCAGAATCCTTAAGGGGGAGGGGGAACAGTCACAAGTCGTGGCACACATAGGTAAGAGAAGGGATGGGGATTTAAACCAGGAATTTAGGGAGCTAGGGTGGAAGCTGAGAGCCAGGACAAACCATGTTGTCATCTCTGGTTTGTTGCCGGTGCCACGTGCTAGCGAGGTGAGGAACAGGGAGAGAGTGCAGATAAACACGTGGCTGCAGGGATGGTGTGGGAGGGAGGGTTTCAGTTACGTGGATAATTGGAGCACATTCTGGGGAAGGTGGGACCTGTACAGACAGGACGGTTTGCACCTGAACCAGAGGGGCACCAATATCCTGGGAGGGAAATTTGCTACGGCCCTTCGGGGGGGGGTTTAAACTAATTTGTCAGGGGGCTGGGAAAACGAGCTGCAGTCCAGAAGCCAGTGTTGAGAGTAGTGAGGTACTGAGGAGGGTATCAAGGTCGCAGGAGTGTACCGGCAGACAGAAAGGTGGGTTGAAATGTGTCTACTTCAATGCAAGGAGCATCCGGAATAAGGTAGGTGAACTTGGGAGCGTGGATTGGTAATTGGGACTACGATGTTGTGACGATTATGAAGACATGGTTAGAATAGGGACAGGAATGGTTGTTGGAAGTTCCGGGGTATAGATGTTTCAGTAAGAGTAGGGAAGGTGGTAAAAGAGGTGGAGGAGTTGCATTGTTAAACAAGGATAGTTTAACGGCTGCAGAAAGGCAGTTCGAAGGGGATATGCCTATTGAGGTAACATGGGCCGAAGTTAGAAATAGGAAAGGAGCAGTCACGTTATTAGGAGTTTTCTGTAGGCCCCCAAATAGTAATAGAGATGTGGAGGAAGAAATTACAAAACAGATTATGGATAGGTGTGGAGGTCTCAGGGTAGTTGTCATGGGTGACTTTAACTTTCCAAATATTGATTGGAACCTCTATAGGTCGAACAGTTCAGATGGGGCAGTTTTTGTACAGTGTATGCAGGAGGGTTTCCTGACACAATATGTGGATAGGCCGACAAGAGGGGGGGGGGGGGGGGGGGGGGGGGGGGCACATTGGATTTGGTATTGGGTAATGAACTGGGCCAAGTGTTAGAATTGTTTGTGGGGGAGCACTTTGGAGATAGTAACCACAATTCAGTGTCTTATAAGTGGGGGAGGGGTAATTATGATGCGATTAGGCATGAATTATGGAGCATAAGATGGGAACAGAAACTGTCAGGGAAAGGCACAAATGAAAAGTGGAGCTTGTTCAAGGAACAAATACTGTATGTTCTTGATAGGTATGTCCCTGTCAGGCAGGGAGGAAATGGCCATGTGAGGGAACCATGATTCACAAAAGAGGTTGAATGTCTTGTCAAGAGGAAAAAGGAAGAGTATGTAAGGATGACAAAACAAGGTTCAGTTGGGTCGCTTGAGGGTTACAAGGTAACAAGGAATGAGCTAAAAAAAAAGGGCTTCGGAGAGCTAGGAGGGGGCATGAGAAGTCCTTGGCGGGTCGGATCAAGGAAAACCCCAAGGCTTTTTACTCTTATGTGAGAAATAAAAGAATGACCAGGGTGAGGTTAGGGCCGGTCAAGGACAGTAGTGGGAACTTGTACATGGAGTCAGAAGAAATAGGAGAGGCTTTGAATGAATACTTTTCTTCAGTGTTCACCGAGGAGAGGGGCCATGTTTTGAGGATCAGAGTGTGATACAGGCGGGTAGGCTGGAGGAGGTAGATGTTCTGAGGAAGGATATATTAGCAATTGTGAAAAACCTGAGGGTCGCCAAGTCCCCTGGGCCAGATGCAATATATCCAAGGATTCTTTGGGAGGCAAGGGATGAGATTGCAGAGCCTTTGGCTTTCATCTTTGGGTCCTCACTGTCCATGGGGATAGTGCCAGCAGACAGGAGAGTGGCGAACGTTGTTCCTCTGTTCAAGAAAGGGAATAGGAATGACCCTGGTAATTATAGGCCAGTTAGTCTTACTTCGGTGGTCGGTAAGTTAATGGAAAAGGTCCTGAAGGATAGGATTTATGACCATTTAGAAAGATGCAGCTTAATCCGGGATAGTCAACACGGATTCGTGAAGGGTAAGTCTTGCCTCACAAATTTGATTGAATTCTTTGAGGTAACAAAGTGTGTAGATGAAGGTAGAACAGTTGATGTCGTATACATGGATTTTAGTAAGGCGTTTTATACGTTTTCCCATGGTCGGCTCATGAAGAAAGTAAGGAGGTGTGGGATAGAGGGAAACTTGGCCAATTGGATCAGTAACTGGCGATCACATAGAAGACAGAGGGTGGTGGTGGATGGAAAATTTTCAGACTGGAGACCAGTTACCAGCGGTGTACCACAGGGATCAGTGCTGGGCCCTCTGCTATTTGTGATTTCTATCAATGGCTTGGAGGAGGGGACTGAAGGGTGGGTCAGTAAATTTGCTGATGACACCAAGATTGGTGGAGTAGTGGATGAGGTGGAGGGCTGTTGTAGGCTGCAAAGAGACATTGATAGGATGCAGAGCTGGTCCGAAAAATGGCAAATGGAGTTTAACCCTGATAAGTGCGAGGTGATTCATTTTGGTAGAAAAAATTTGAATGCGGATTACAGGGTCAATGGCAGGGTTCTGAGGAATGCGGAGGAACAGAGAGATCTTAGGGTTCATGTCCACAGATCTCTGAAGGTTGCCACTCAAGTGGATAGAGCCATGAAGAAGGCTTATTGTGTGTCAGCGTTTATTAACAGGGGGCTTGAGTTTAAGAGCCGCAGGGTTATGCTGCAACAGTACATGACCCTGGTGAGACCACATTTGGAGTACTGTGTGCAGTTCTGGTCACCTTATTATAGGAAGGATGTGGAAGCATTGGAAAGGGTGCAAAGGAGATTTACCAGGATGCTGCCTGGTTTGCAGGATAGGTCTTATGAGGAAAGGTTGAGGGAGCTGGGGCTTTTCTCTTTGGAGCGGAGGAGGAGGAGAGGCGACTTAATAGAGGTTTATAAGATGATGAGGGGGATAGATAGAATGGATGTTCAGAGACTATTTCCTTGGGTGGATGTAGCTGTTACAAGGGGGCATAACTATAAGATTCAGGGTGGGAGATATAGGAGGGATGTCCGAGGTAGGTTCTTTACTCAGAGAGTGGTTAGGGTGTGGAATGGACTGCCTGCTGTGCTAGTGGAGTCGGACACTTTAGGAACTTTCAAGCGGTTATTGGATAGGCACATGGAGCACACCAGAATGACAGGGAGTGGGCTAGCTTGATCTTGGTTTTGGACAATGCTTGGCGCAACATCGAGGGCCAAAGGGCCTGTTCTGTGCTGTACTGTTCGATGTTCTATTTTCTAAACCACTCCGTTAAAGGGCAATTATGGATGGGCAGCAAATACTGCCCGAGCCAGCGATGCTCACATCCCCCCAACAAATTAGAAATAAAGTCTGTTGCAGCTTTTGGATGAGGAGCAAAAGTTGGGAAGGACACTGGGGAGAACTTCTCTTATTCAAACAACGCTCTGGAATCTTTAGCATCCGTCTGAAGAGCACAGATGGGAGTCTTAGTTTAATGTTTTATCTGAAAGGCAATGACTCCGAGAATTGTTTTGGCCATGCTGGGTGAGGCACAAACATTAACCTAGATACTGCTCTTCGAATAGAGATGTGAGACTTTTTAGATCTCCGTGCGAGGGACACTAGAGTTCCAGCCGCAATTACGTGCTCACGTTTATGGGGAGGGGGAGGGGAGGGGAATGACCTCTTGACAGAGGTGAGAATGCGACTGTCATAATATACATCCATGTATATGATGGAGTGCAGACAGGCAGTGATTGGCACACAGGATGACCAGTGAGCACACAGAGCACAGCAGCCAATCACCATACAGGACACGACCACTATAAAGCCAGAGGTCACCAGTTTTCCTGCTCTCTTGGGATTCAGCCTCTGAGACAGTCAGAGCTTGTGAGCAGCAGCCAGTGCAAACACCATGTGGTAGTCAGTTAGTCTGGTCAGGCTAGCCTCAGGTCTCCAGTCAAGTCAGCATCGTATCAACCCACAGTTAAGCAAGTAATATAGTTAGATGTTAAATAAAATCGTGTTGCATCTCATCAAGTGTTGGAAGCTTCTCTCTCTCCACTGCATCAAACGCATAGACCCAGCCTACCCAACGCATCAGCGACCACTGAGCCAAGACACCGTGTCAATGTGTAGCTACTGGAAAGGACTGTGTAGATTCATTTGGTCAGCCTCATCCACTGTGCACAATGAGGGAAAAGCAGCAAAGATGCGAGCAAGATCTGGAGGTAGAGTTGCTAGATCTCCAGGGTTGGAATGGAGTCTCCAGGAATCATAGCATTTACAGTGCAGGAGGAGGCCAATCGGCCTATCGAGTCTGCACCAGCCCTTACAAAGAGCACCCTACTCAACCCCATATATCTACCCTATCCCCGTAACCCAGTAACCCCCAGTTAACCTTTCTGGACACCAAGGCCAATTTAGCATGGCCAATACACTTAACCCGCACATCTTTGGACTGTGGGAGGAAACCGGAGCACCCGGAGGAAACCCACACAGACAGGGAGAACGTGCAGACTCCACACAGACAGTGACCCAAGTCAGGAATCAAACTTGGGACCCTGGAGCTTTGAAGCAACTGTGCTTACCACTATCCTACCGTGCTGCCCATTGAAGATCAATGTCCAGGACGCTGTGTGCAATCCTGAAGACAAATAAACAGGACATTGAAAAAGATTGTTCTTTTTGTCATTTTCTTTGACATGTTCCTATATCAGATAGAAAAATATTGAAAATGCAGGGGGGTGGGAAAAGGTTGGCCGGGGGGGGGGGGGGGGGGGGGGGGGGGACTGATTGGCTGACAGTCAAGCATCATTCAATTGGCTAATGTGGATCATTCGCTTTTGGCATGGGAAGGCCATGGATGGATGTGTTGGTCGACAAATGGCTGGAGGGTGGGGGCACGACAAACCTCCAGGAATGCATTTAGTCACAGTTGGCAATCCTAACCGGAATGGTCAAGTACAAGAGAGTATCACCAGTGTGAAATAATTAAGCAGTTAGCAGAGGAGTGAAGTGCACAGCAGTTGCTGTCAGGTAAAAGGAACATGTTGTTATTGCCTACTGTGAGAGGAACAGGTCAGTGTGTCGTGTGAAAGACATGAGGAGAGTTGCTGCACCACTTACTTCAGATTGATGAGGATATGCCAGTGGTGCTGAGGGGCCGGTGTATTCTCAGCACTGCTGCAGGAAGAGCGCGGTGCTTTGGTCAACTGTAATGCGGAGAGATAGAGATTGGAAGATTGCTTACCCTAACTATCCCAGTCAGGTCATTCAAACAACTCTGGCGTGCAACCGACACCCTGGGGGTGATGATGTAAATGTGTACATTTACTTCTCTTTTCATCTGTGCTGGCTGCTGCATCGGAGAAGTGAGGAGCTCTTATCATAGAATTTGCAGTGCAGAAGGAGGCCATTTAGCCCATCGATTCTGCACCGGCTCCTGGAAGAGCACCCCACCTAAGCCCACACCTCCACCTATCCCCGTAACCCAGTAACCCCACTTAACCCAAGCGCAATCTACCTAACCTGCACGTTTTTGGACTGTGGGGGAGGAAACCGGAGCATCCGGAGGAAACCCACGCAGACACGGGGAGAACGTGCAGACTCCGCACAGTCAGTGACCCAAGCCTGGGACCCTGGAGCTGCGAAGCAACCGTGCTAACCACTGTGCTACCCGTGTCGCCCCAAAAACTGCCTGAAGTTAAAATGGGCCCCGGTGCCATCTGGAGGTGGGGGTGTTGGAGGAGTAAGGGGGCGGGGGGGGGGGGGGGGGGGGGGGGGGAGCGTGGGGGAGGGGATTTCAAATATCGTCCTTAAGTGTACCTGTGGAGAAATTTTGATGCTACAAGCAACTGTATAAAATATTTCCTGTGATTTTAAAAAGAAGGCATTGATAAAATGTGTTTTATAGATTTCTCCACCTGAATGCGAGAATTAAGAGTAATTTGCTGTCACTCAGAATTGGTGCAAAGTTACATTTCACAAGTGTGAAATTAATTAAGAGTGAGCTTTTTTGTTTGTTCGAACATTCTGTTCAGCCTGGAGAGACACGGCCTGTAATTAACCGTAATCAAGCAAGGAGGTGACATAGTCGAGGAAACAAAATTCAGAGTGTACAGCAAAAACAGTGAGGAAAGGTGCAAATGGGGAAGCTTATTGTCTGCCTTGAATAGTTAAACCAGCATCTATTCTATTGGGTTGTCACAATCTCCGTGGAGACCGATAATGTTTGTAAAGAGATTCAAACTTCCGTTCATTCAAGCAGAATAAATGACACACCGAAATTTCATGTTTTATCCATTTTACTGTAGCGGGGAAGGGCCATGGGGCCAGAGCCCTCCTCCCCCATGGGACTGGGGAGGTACCCAGGAATGGATCGCCATTGCCGCAGCCTGGAAGGCAGCCATCTTGCTGCACACCCCACTGACCCACCTTGGCCACTTTTTCTGCCCCCACCCCGTCCCCACACCCACATTCCACCCCACCACCCCCACACCTCATCTCCGCCATACCACACACACACCCCTCTCCCCCCCCCCCCCCCAACTGGCTGGCACCTACCGGCAGGCACCACCCGGCCAAACCAAGGGCAATGCCCATTGTAGCCTCTAAAAGGGGTGTGCCGGACGGGAGCTGCTGACCGCTGGCTGAACTGTGGTCCTGAACCAAGCCTACCCACAATGTCCATCAAATCCTTCCGCCCCCCCCCCCCCCACTTGTGCCCTCCCTGAGGCCATCCCAGACCAGCCCACCCCTCACACCCTTCTGACAGTGCACAGAGGCAGGTTGTAATATTATACATAGGTTTTTAATGTGAACAAATATGCACAGATTTGTGCGTCCTGAGCCGCTATCACTAAACTGTGCCCTGCCCAGATGGCACATGAGGAGTGGAGGCAGCCTGCTGTGATTCCCACCATGTGATCTGGGTCCATTTTGGCAGGTGTCTTCAGGACCAACCGGGTCTGGATGGGTCCACTGCTGCTCCGGTGTCCCAGGTGGCATTGCGCCACCTGTTCTGCCCATCAGATGTGCCAGAGACAGGAGTGGGGGGGGGGGAGTTTGAAGTGCTGCGGTGTTCTGGCACCTCCCCTGCGGGAGTCACCAGCACGGGCCCCATCACCTCCTCATCCCTTGGGATGCCTGATGGCCCCCCGGGCTATTCCATGGGATGGGGGTGCAAGCGGAGCTAATCGCTGAGACTCCCCTGCCAGCTGGCCCTACCAGTCCTAGAGGCCCGTTGCTGTTCAACGAGGTCTGCATTCTTGCACAGGGAATGGACCATCTCCATCTGGGACTGCGCCACATCACACTGCGATTGTGCCACCACCTTCTAAGTCTGTTTCACATCAGCCAATGACTGTGGCATCTCCCTCTGGGACGCCACCTCCCTCTGTGTCTGTGCCATGTCAGCCAGCGCCTGGGCAATGCCGCCGGTGCTCTCAACATTGGCCCGCTGTGACTGGGCCACACTCTGGAGCGCCGCTGCAATGTCCAGGTAGCTTTGGTTGCCTGTGAGAGGGCAGCCTTGTCCTTGGCCTCGGCTACCGTCTGCACAGAATGCCTCAGCCTTAGACATGCTGATCCATGGCCGAAACCCTCACTCCTAAGGCCTCCACCATGGATGCCACCCATGCGGTGTTGGCCTGTGTGGCATGCATGATCGGCACCACCTCCTGCTGCTGCACGCAGTAGGACTCCTCCAACTGCGCCTGGAGGTGCTGGATGCTCGTCAACAACCCCTCATGTAGTCCCTGGCTCTGTAACTCCATCTCCACGATCGCTAAGACTGTCCGTTCCAAAAGCCCCAAACCGATCTAGACTGCAGCTAGTTACTGGGGTCGGCCCACCCTCCGACCGTCCGCCCCTCGGGACTTCGTACCTCCACCTGATGTACTGGAGTATCTGTGTGGTTACCACCAGATAGTATCCCAGGAGCCTCTTCACTGAAGTGCCAACCGCGGTGTCTCTGGGATGGTGGAGGGTGTTGGTGGCAGCAGTGACAGGAAATCTGTGTGATCCTCGGACTCATGTTCCGGGGTGTCCTGGGTCTTGGGCATTTCCGTTCCCTCTGTGTCGATATCCTCTTCGCTGCTCAGCACCCGACACTCTGGCCGTAGTTGTGGTTCGGAGCGGGATACACCATAAGGCGGCATGGCAGCACAATGGTTGGCACTGTTGCTTCACAGTGCCAGGGTCCCAGGTTCGATTCCCGGCTTGGGTCACTGTCTGTGCAGAGTATGCCTGTGCCTGCGAGGGTTTTCTCTGGCTGCTCCTGTTTCCTCCCACAAATCCCGAAAGACGTGCGGTTAGGTAAATTAGACATTCTGAATTCTCCCTCAGTGTACCCGAACAGGTGCAGGAATCTGGAACCAGGGGATTTTCACAGCAACGTCATTGCAGTGTTAATGTCGTCGTGTTAGTCACCTTGAAATGAAAATGAAAATGAAAATCGCTTATTGTCACGAGTAGGCTTCAATGAAGTTACTGTGAAAAGCCCCTAGTCGCCACATTCTGGCGCCTGTCCGGGGAGGCTGGTACGGGAATCGAACCGTGCTGCTGGCCTGCTTGGTCTGCTTTAAAAGCCAGCGATTTAGCCTTGTGAGCTAAACCAGCCCCTTGGGGTAACACGGGCTGCAACTGGATGCAGTTGTACTTGAAAGTAGACTCCAAACTGTGATGTTAGTTCAATACGTTTTACTGAACTTCTTAAGCAGTGCACACAGTTTGCTGTGGGTTTGACACTCTACTAATCTCAGCGTGCTTACTATAACTAACTAGACCAGACTAGCTCTCAGCCATGTGTAGAAGATGCTAACTGATATATACACCCTGTCACTACAGTTGTCACCAGTGGAAAGAGGCAGAGTGATGATGCCTCGTGTGTTTTATAGTGGGAGACCACCCTCGAGTGTTCTGCCTGTTAATTGGTTGTGTTCTGTCCTGTGTGTTGATTGGCTGTACTGGGTGTCTGTCACTGCCAGTCTGTATCTCATTATGTGCATGAATGCATATCATGACATCCCTCCTTTATTAAAAAAAAATGTTGGTTGCTTGGAGCATATGCAACTGTATTTACATGTATAACTATTTACATTAAATGGCAAGTGGATGAATATATACTTAAGAGATGTCTAGCGTGCAGATACAGAACAAACTTTACAAGATAAATGTCTATAAGTCCAATCTTTGGGGCTTGCGTCTGATCATTGCCGACCGCCTGAGAGGTGAAGGTGGGGACATTGGCGCCTTGACAGGCGGGATTGCTGCCAGATTAGTGGCCTCGTGGTGCCCGGAGGAGACATAACAACATCTGGAAAAGTAGGATCTGGTGGTGGGCAGGCAACTTTGCGCAGTGCCCTTCTGTTGCGCCTGACAATGGAGCCATCAGCCATACAAACTACGATCTGGGAGCAGCCTGAGGAACAACAACAGCTGGAGCTGACCAGCCTCCATCAGGTAACTGGATCCGAACAGCATCTTCCGGAGATAGCACAGGCAAATCAGTAGCATGAGCATCGTGCGTCAGCTTTTGCCGATTCCTGAGTTGCTGCACCTTTTGCAGCACTGGGAGGTTATCCATGTCTGGTAGGTGTATGGCTGGAACAGCCGTTCGCAGGTCTCTATTCATGAGGAGTTGGAGCCGGAGACATACCGGTGGACAGAGGGGTTTCCCTGTACGCCAACAGCGCAAGGTTGAAGTCAGAAGCAGAGTCCGCAGCCTTGCAGAGCAGGTGCTTCACATTATGGATCCCTTTCTCAACCTTCCCGTTAGACTGCGGGTAGTGTGGGCTTGAGGTGATGTGGTTGAATTGGTATGACTTGGCGAAATTGGACCACACTTGGCTGTGGAAACGGGGACCATTGTCACTCATGACAGTGATTGGAATACCATGCCTGGCAAATGTCTCCTTGCAGGCCTTGATGACTGTCCTTGATGTGAGGTCTGACAGCTTCACAACTTCCGGGTGATTTGAGAAGTAATCTATGATGAGCACATAGTAATGCCCATTGGCGTGAAACAGGTCGATTCCCACCTTGGACCACGGAGAGGTCACAATCACGTGTTGCTGGAGTGTTTCTTTTGTTTGAGCAGGCTGGAAATGCTGGCAGGGCGCACAATTGGGGACCATGTTAGATATGTCCTGGCTGATTCCAGGCCAGTAGACAGCCTGCTGGCCATGCGCATTCACTTTTCGATTTCTAGGTGTCCCTCGTGGATTTGTTTGAGCACTAAGCTCTGCAGACTGTGAGAAATAACGATACCATCTAGCTTGAGGAGGATCCCCTCGACGACTGTCAGGTCGTCCTTCACATTAAAGAACTGACGGCATTGCCCTTTTTGCCAGCCATTCGCAAGGTGGTGCATTACACGCTGCGGAAGAGAGTCTTTGGCAGTCTCTTCACAAATGTTGATCATTCTTTCATCTGAGGCCTGGAGGTTGCTGGCACACAGTTGCACCTGTGCTTCAATCTGGTGGATGAAGTCAACCTGTTCACAGGGAGAGGTGATGGAGCGTGACAGGGCATCCGCAATTATCAGCTCCTTGCCTGGTGTGTATACTAACTCAAAATTGTACCTTCGGAGTCAAAGGAGAATGCACTGAAGCCTGGGCGTCGTCATTCAAGTCCTTATGAATGATATGGACCAAGGGTCTATGGTCAGTGTCCACTGTGAATGTAGGTAGATCGTAGACATAGTCATGGAACTTTACAATGCCGGTTAGGAGGCCCAGGCACTCGTTTTCTATTTGGGTGCACCTCTGTTCAGTAGGAGTCATGGCCCTTGACGCATAAGCAACTGGAGCCCAGGAGGAGGAGTCATCTCTCTGGAGGAGCACTGCACCAATGCCGTCCTGGCTTGCGTCCGTGGAGATTTTTGTTTCCCTGTCCGACTCAAAAAGCCCTTGTACCGGAGCAATGGCGAGCTTTGTTTTGAGCTCGAGCCACTCTGCTCGATGTGTGGGTAGCCACTGGAATGCAGTGGCCTTCTTCACGAGATGCCTGAGAGCCGTGGTGTGTGACGCCAAGTTGGGAATGAATTTTCCCAAGAAGTTCACCATTCCGAGGAAGCGTAGTACTGCCTTTTTGTCTTCTGTGGTCTTCATGACGTTAATGGCCTTGACCTTGTCCGGTTGCACACCCTGCTGGGATATCTGGTCGCCCAAGAACCTGATGGTTGACATGCCAAAGGAGCACTTGGCCTTGTTCAGCTTGAGGCCGTTTGCATGGACATGTCGAAAGACTTGTTTGAGACGAGAAATGTGTTCCTCGGAGGTCGTGGACCATATGATTACATCATTTACATAGATATGCACACCCTCAATGCCCTCCATCATCTGCTCCATGATCCTGTGGAAGATTTCAGAGGCTGAGACAATGCCAAACGGCATACGGTTATAACAGTACCTGCCAAATGGTGTGTTGAAGGTGCAGATCTTCCTGCTGGACTCGTCCAGTTGTATCTGCCAGAAACCATGCGATGCACCTAGCTTCATGAAGAATTTGGCGTGTGCCATCTCACTGGTCAGTTCCTCCCGCTTTGGGATCGGGTAGTGTTCCCACATTATGTTCTGGTTAAGATCTTTGGTATCTATGCATATCCGCAACTCCCCCGAGGGCTTCTTCATACCGACCATCAAGCTGACCCAGTCAGTCGGTTCCGTTACTTTGGAGATGATGCCCTGGTCTTGGAGCTCCTGTAGCTGTGCCTTTAATTGTTCCTTTAGAGGAGCCGACACCCGGCGTGGTGCATGGATTACAGGCGTGGCATCAGGCCTGAGTAGGATCTTGTAGCAGTATGGCAGAGTACCCATTCCTTCAAACACATCTGGATATTGAGCCAGGATGTCATCAATGTCAGCCTGAAGATCCACATTGGAAGAAGACATGGCATGGACTCGCTGTACGAGGTTGAGTAACTTGCATGTATGGGCACCGAGCAGGGATGCCTGATCAGGCTTGACGATTTTGAATCGCAGTGTGACATTGATGGTCTTGTTGGAGACGAATAGATGACAAGATCCTTGTGCAGTTATGGCATTGCCATTATAATCGAGGAGCTGGCAGGCTGGCGGAAGAATTTTGGGTTGCTTTTTAATGCGGTCAAAATCAGCTTGAGAGAAGAGATTGGCAGAAGCACCAGTGTCCAGCTTGAACTGGATGTTGCATTGATTTACGTGCATGGCAGCACGCCATTCATCCACGGAATCCACATTGAGGATAGATAGGCGTCTTGCTGAATTTGAGGAGCCATACTCACATGTAGTGATGATGCCCATACGATAGGGGGACTCCAGGCAGTTGTCCTCGGGATCCGTAGTGCTACCAGGATCAGAATCCAGTAAACCTCGCTGTACACATTGAATGCGTTTGCGTTGGAAATGGGATCGCTGGCCCTTGACTGGTGGTGCAGATCTGCACAAGGCTGCATAATGTCCAGGCTTCCCGCAATTTAAACATTGCCTGCCTTTTGCACGGCATTGCCGCTTTGAGTGGGTGGTGCCGCAGTTCGGGCACGTCATGACGTTAACTTTGTTACACTCCGTGCGTCGTTGCACATGGACAGTACGGTCAGCCGCGTTTGCACATGCGTAATTTGGTTTTCGCCCGCTTCGTTCTCCCGTTTGTGTTGCGCATGCGTGGGGTCCTGGGAAAAGCGCGCAAAATGGCCGCTTTCATCGATACTGAGGAGCTGCATCCGAGCGATGGCCTGTACACTCTCTACCTCGCGGGAGGCAATATTTTTGTAGTCTGGCGTTTTGAGACGGCAGCACCGATTTCTTGCATGCTCATGCACTATACATGTCTCTATTGCGACTGGCAGGGTCAGGTGCTTAAGTTTGAGGCGTTGCTCCCACAAGGAATTGGGGTGCACCCCAAACATGATCTGATCCCTGATGATGGAATTGGCAGTGTCACCATAATTGCAGGACTGCGCTAATTATGGAGATGAGTTAGAAAGGATTGGAAAGGTTCATCCTTACCCTGAAGGCATGGTTGGAAGATACAGCGCTCAAAGCTCTGGTTTGTTTTGACTTCACAGTAACTGTTGAACTTCTCTAAAACTCTTGAATTTGGTCTTGCCCTGGCTGTCGGTAAAATTAAGCGAGTTGAAAATCTGGATGGCTTGGTCCCCCGCAGTTGATAGGAGAAGCGCTATTTTTCTGGCATTGGACGCATCCTCGAGGACTGAGGCCTCAATGTAGAGAAGGAACCTTTGCTTGAAGACCCGCCAGTTGGCGCCGAGATTGCTGGAGATCCGTAGCTGTGGAGAGGCCTGGATCTTCTCCATGCCGCTGGATTGCACTTGCTGGTCGTCATGGAATCACTCGAGGTAAACCACTTAGAGAAAGTAGATTGCTGGTACCATGTCGTGTTATTCACCCTGGGGTAACACGGGCTGCAACTGGATGCAGTTGTACTTGAAAGTAGACTCCAAACTGTGATGTTAGTTCAATACGCTTTATTGAACTTGTTAAGCAGTGCACACAGTTCGCTGTGGGTTTGACACTCTACTAATCTAAGCGTGCTTACTATAACTAACTAGACCAGACTAGCTCTGAGCCATATGTAGAAGATGCTAACTGATATATACACCCTGACTGTCACAACAGTTGTCACCAGCGGAAAGAGGCAGAGTGTTGATGCCTCATGTATTGTATAGTGGGAGACCACCCTTGAGTGTTCTGCCTGGTGATTGGGTGTGTTCTGTCCTGTGTGTTGATTGGCTGTACTGGGTGTCTGTCACTGCCTGTCTGTATCTCATTATGTGAATGAGTGCATATCATGACATATGTAAGCCTACTTGTAACAATAAATATTATTATTATTAGAAGGATCCACTCCATCACCATCAGGCCTTGCAAGACAGAAGACAAGATGCATGATTAGACCAGGGGCTAGGGGGAGGAGTGAGATGGTGGGCTGTGTTGAGCGGGGTGAGGGGGTGGTGTGGGGTTGGGGGTGATGTTGGGTTGAGGGTGGTGTTGGGGGATGGTGGAAATGACACACACGTCACGGGGAACCACAACTCAGCGGGGTCTCACTTCCTCGCCAGAGGCCGATTTCCAGCCCGCCGACTGCCCTTTCCTCCGGCTCGCCGACCACGTCCAGAACCCGCTGCTCTGCTGTGATGAGGGTCCACAGGTCCGGTGATTTTCCCCCTCCAGTCTTCTCCCTCTCCCAGCAGTGATGGGCAGCCTTCTCCTGGAGTGGGGAAACAGAATACAATGTTAGACAGTTCAACACTTGCAGCCCAGGGGGTGGGTAGCTAGTGGCTACAGTAATCGGGGCACCCGGCCATGGTGGCCGGTATGGGCGCTGGCATGTGGTGCAATGCGGGGTACGGCCACCCTCCTGGTGGGGTGAGGGGGTGGAGGAGGGGTAGGGTTTGGGTGTGTGAGACAGGAGCTGGTGCCTACTCACCCTGGCCGCCCTGAGGATGTCATGCGGTATCTTCCGGCACTGCTGGCCGGTCTGGATGGTGTTGCTCGTGACGTTTACTGCCTCTGCACTCAGGCACAGTGAATGGCGGCAGCTGGCAGCCTCCTTCCCGGGCCGGGTACAGGGATACCTGCCTCTCCTCCAACGCGTCCAGGAGGGTCTCAAGCTTGGCGTTTATGAATTACGGGGCCGCTCTCCTTGCTGCCATCTTGTTGGCTAGGATGGTATGTGTGTGTGGGGGGAGGGAAGTGTATTTATGCGGCTGCAACTTGTCAGCTCGATTGTCAATCACGAATCCGGCGAATCCAGCACCGTTTCTCCTTGGAATCAATTGCGTTCCATGTGACGCTGGTGCTAGCCTATCCGGTGGCTACATCGGTCCAGGTGCGGCGCCAGCTTTGCTGTCGTGGAAGTCCACGATTCCCACCCCAGCATCAATACTTAGTCTCAGGAAAGGAGAAATCTGGCGTATTAACTTTTTGTAGGTCACTTATACTTAAAACGACAGAAAATAATGTTCCCCTTTCATACTTGTCAAACACCCCACACTCTGCAGAATTATAGTCCTTGTGACAAACAGTCCAGATTTACTCCCACCTTATAATGTGCTTCTTTACCCCTGTTTTGCCAAGTAGTATCTTCAAGTTCCCCTTTTTCAGTACTTTACTCAGTTTTCGGTCAGTTTCTTAAACCCACTACCAGCAGTAAAAGCTATTCTGATGATTTTTCATCCCCCCCTGATCATGCCACAATCCCCTGGAATTTTTAAATGGCTGCATGATGCATCCCCTCGTCTAGAGACAGTCTCTCTCCCATACCTAGGTGGATGCTCACAAAGCAGCCTTTTCTCTCTGCTGACCATACAGAAACTCTGCTGTCTCTCTGTGACATTCAGAGATTTGTCGGGAAATCTGTAAATAGGGATGGGATTTTCCGGCATCCCAGCCACGTGTTTCTCTGCGGCGGGAGGCAGCGCACCGTTCACTGGCTGCGGGATTCCCTGCTCCCACCACTGTCAATATGAATTTGCATTGAAGCCACCCCACTCCGCTGGGAAACCCACGAACACTGGTGCACTGCCACCGGGATCAGAAAATCCCGCTACCAGCAAATGGTCAGAGAACTCTGGCCTAGATCTCAAGCCCATGGCTTCCTCTGCTCCTTTGCAACATGAACCACATCAACTTGCATCCAGATTAACATGCTACTTGGCTATCCTTGATCCTAACTTCCTTCCATCTTCAATGTACATGGACAGATAACAGTGCAACTGTTACAACCCGATACCAACAACACCTTTCTGGAGTTTTGGAAGACTCAGAGTGAACGCATTTTAAACTCAGAGACTGGTGCCATTCTCTTTAAACGTAAATACCTTGCACCTTCGTTCCAGTAAAACAGTTTGAATCTCCTCATGATGCCTCACAATCAACCCACCCAGGTTTACAGTCAGGCAGACACATGATTCGGTCACATGAGCTCCTCCATTTGCTCTAAATTAAAGTTGCAATCACAACACATAATAAATGTTCTAAACCCCACAATGTAATGTGAGTTGAAAGTGCCAATTCAATGGTGGGACATTTGACCTACACCCCGAGTCCACATCTAGCTTCCAACTCATGACAATCCACAAAAATACATAAAACAGCAGAAGAGACCATGTAGCCCATTACACCTTCCTGCCATTCAATCCTGATTGATCTTGGGTTTCAACTCCAGTTTCCTGCCCGTTCTCCATACTCCAGTTCCCAAACCCAGTCTACTTTGTCGGGGATTTATTTGCTGCTTTGCTCTGTTTTAGTTTTGTGGCTCCAGAGGTTTCTAGAGGGGCATATTTGCACTCCTGTCCCACTGGTGGCTAAATGCTAGTTCAGCGTATTAACGTGTTTCTTATCAGCGTATTAACATGTCCGTGGAAATCAATACTGAACGGCATCCTAGCGATCTCTCCCAGGTGCAGCCATTAGGTCCCGAGCACCGAGACAGTCCGTAAAATCATATATTTAAGCCGAATGGCTGATTTAAATATGCAGATATGGATCACGCCCAGTGTGGACAAGATCCAGATCGTGACGAATCCCGCAAGGCATTTTGAGCGCCGCAAATTGCTGGCCTCTCGCGAGATTCAGCGGCCACATCCCGACACCAAGTCGGGCATGACCAGGCTATTAAATCATTCCCGTAGAGTCAAGTATTCAGAGGTCAGAGAAAATATTCCGAGGAGCACTATTCCTGGCAGTATAGAGACAATTGCAAAAGGTGAGAAAGATTGTGATGGAGAAGTTGGAAAGCAGTGGAGTATCTCGCATTGAATCTGACATTTAAATCTGCTCAAACATTTCATTACAACATATACAAGATACTGCACAAAGATTTTCTCTAACCCTGGCCATCTTATAGATTAGGAAACTCACTTTATTTACCAAAGGAGAATTCTCACTGATGCTCTCTCCAATGCACATGTGCACACGTCAGTTATCACAAATCTTTTGCCGTGTTCAATGATTCTTTAAACTTGGCTGACCTTTCAGATGGTTTAGAAGTGTTGGGTTTCCACATGATTCCCAGTGTACTCATTGTGAGTTTGCAGCTGATTGAGCTGCAATGTGATCGGCGCAACAATCATCAGAGCTGCACAGGCATGAGAGAGTCTAAAATAAAACAACGGGCAAATCGTGCAGGTTTCGACCGTATTTCCCAAAAGTTAGAAGAAACTAACTTCCACAGCCATGGGCCGGAGCCTGTGACTATCTCACGTAGTCTTGTGAAACAGCAAGAAACCAAGTAAGAGTAATAAGCTTGAACGAATTGGCACTGCAACAATTAGGTTTCTCAGAATTGTTGATGTGGAAAATTAAATTCATCTTGGTCATGTGGGAGTGTTGTTCAAAGTTTATTATATACAAGTTATATCATAGAATTAGCAGTTAAACCCACAGTCCATATTGGTATTCTTTCATAGAATCCTTAGAATCTGTACAGTGTAGAAGGAGGCCATTCGACCATTGATTCTGCAGCCACCCTCCAAAAGAGAATTCTGCCTCAGCCCACTCCCCCGCCTTATCTGCGCAACCCCACCTAACCTGCACATCTTTGGACTGCGGGAGGAAACTCAAGCACCCAGAGGAAACCCACTCAGAAACGGGGAGAATGTGCAAACTGCACACAGACGGACACCCAAGGTCGCAATCCAACTCAGGTCCTTTGTGCTATGAGGCAGCAGTGCTAACCACTGTGCCACATATGCAGTAACCTGAATACCATGTGGTTTTCAGGTTCCCATATCCATCCATTATGCTTTCATTAGAATGTTCCATCATTCAATTAGATCATGCCTGATCTCCATCTCATTTCTAGATCCCCCATGTCTGTTCCCTATCCTTGATATCTTTGCCGAACAAATATCTATTAATTTCAACTGACCCAAGATTGGACCTCTCCTTCAACCACCTTTTTATTTTTCTTCAATGATAATAACTTTATTGTCACAAGTAGGCTTACATTAACACTGCAATAAAGTTACTGTGAAAATCCCCTATTCGCCACATTCTGGCGTCTGTTCGGGTACACAGAGGGAGGATTCAGAATGTCCAATTCACCTTCTCAAACGTTGACATGGCCCCTGTTCTAATCGATAGCTCCCTGACTGTAGTCCCCAGCTTCATAACTTTTATATAAAAATATTTCTGCTGCTCTTCATCCTAAATCTCTTGGGCAGGATTCATTGTTGCCCGATGCCAATATGGCAATCAGGCAGAGAATCCATTCCAACACCCAAATCGGGGCCGGTGCTGGTTTGACGCCGGTTAGCCATGCACCGCCCCCTTGGAAGTGGCATAAGCGCACCGCAACGTTGCAATGGCATTAGCGGGTCAATGGCAGGCGCTCCGATAATGCGCTGCCCCCGATAAGCCGAGTTCCCGACCGCCTGGTTGAGGTGTGGTCTGAGCGGTCAGGAACCTGGCATGGTGGTCGTGGACAGTGCCCAGCACCGCTGCACTTGGCCGAGATCCGTGCCGCTGGCGGGGGGGGGGGGCTTCGCAAGGGTTGGGGGGAACTGGTGGGGGGTAGCCAGGGGGAGGCCTGTGAGGTTACAGATGGTGGGTCGGGTCCACGCAGGACCTGCCATGTTGTACGGCGCGACCGCTTCAGGTCGTGCGCATGCGTGGTCAGGGACCTGCCCATTCTCCGGCCGTTTTCGGTGCGGGAGACAGGAGTTTCACCCGGCGCCACGTTGTAGGAAACGTCTGTCGATATTAGAGGCAGGGCAGAAAAGATTTACGGAAATGGTTCAAGGGCGAGGAGCGTCAGTTTTGGAGATGGAATTGAGAAGTTGAGACTCTTTTTCCTCAGCAAAGAGAAAGGAGATTTGATAGAAGTGCTCAAAATCCGAGTGGATCTGGAAAAGTAGATCGGGAAAAATTGTTCCCATTGGTGGAAGGGTCAAGAGAAGGCGAACACTAATTTGAGGTGTTTGGCAAAAGAAGCAATATCGACATAGAGTTATAGAAAAGTTACAGCACAGATGGAGGTCATTTGGCCCATCTTGTCCATGCCAGCCCAAGGACATCCTTTCTAACCCCACCTTCCTGCACCAGGTCCATAGCCCTGTAGCTTACAGCACTTAAGGTGCAGATCCAGGTACTTTTTAAAAGAGTTTCGGATCTCTGCCTCCATCACCAACTCGGGCAGCAAAATCCAGACTCCCACTACCCTCTGCGTAAAAATGTTCTTCCTCATGTCCCCTCAACACCTTCTGCCACTTATTTAGAATATATGTCACCTGGTTCTAGAATTCTCCACCAAGGGAAACAATTTTATCCTCTTTGTCCTTGACAAAGGGTCACCTGGACTCGAAACGTTAGCTCTTTTCTCTCCCTACAGATGCTGCCAGACCTGCTGAGATTTTCCAGCATTTTGTCTTTGGTTTCAGATTCCAGCATCCACAGCAAATTGCTTTTATCCTCTACACTCTGTCTCTTCTCTTCATAATGTTGTACATCTCAATTAAGTCTCCCCTCAGCCTTCTATGTATGAAGGAAAATAAACCTAACCTATCCAATCTCTCCTCGTAGCTACATTTTTCTAGCCATAGAACATAGAACAGTACAGCACAGAACAGGCCCTTCGGCCCTCAATGTTGTGCCGAGCCATGATCACCCTACTCAAACCCACGTATCCACCCTATACCCGTAACCCAACAACATCCCCCTTAACCCTACTTTTATTAGGACACTACGGGCAATTTAGCATGGCCAATCCACCTAACCCGCACATCTTTGGACTGTGGGAGGAAACCGGAGCACCCGGAGGAAACCCACGCACACAGGGGGAGGACGTGCAGACTCCACACAGACAGTGACCCAGCCGGGAATCGAACCTGGGACCCTGGAGCTGTGAAGCATTTATGCTAACCACCATGCTACCCTGCTGCCCCTAACCATGTTGCCCTGTTGCCCTGGCAACATCCTTGTAAATCTCTGCCTTCCTGTAATGTGGTGACCAGAACTGCACACAATACTCCAGTTGTGGCCTCACCAGTGTTTTATACAATTGCAATGTTGTATCCTTTCTTTTATATTTTATATGTGTCCAGTTTTGGGCCCCACATCTCAGGAAGGACATACTGGCACTGGAGCGTGTCCAGCGGAGATTCACACGGATGATCCCTGGAATGGCGGGTCTAACATATGATGAAAGGCTGAGGATCCTGGTATTGTATTCATTGGAGTTTAGAAGGTTAAGGGGAGATCTAATAGAAACTTACAAGATAATACATGGCTTAGAAAGGGTGGACGCAAAGAAACTGTTTCCGTTAGGCGAGGAGACGAAGACCCGTGGGCACAGCCTTAGAATTAGAGGGGGTAAATTCAGAACAGAAATGCGGAGACATTTCTTCAGCCAGAGAGTGGTGGGCCTGTGGAATTCATTGCCGCGGAGTGCAGTGGAGGCCGGGACGCTAAATGGCTTCAAGGCAGAGATAGATAAATTCTTGATGTCGCGAGGAATTAAGGGCTACGGGGAGAATGCTGGTAGGTGGAGTTGAAATGCCCATCAGCCATGATTGAATGGCGGAGTGGACTCGATGGGCCGAATGGCCTTACTTCCACTCCTATGTCTTATGGTCTTATGGTCTTATATTCTATACCTCTGCCAGTGAAGGAGAGCATTCATATGCTTTCTTTGCAACCTTGTCTACTTGAACTGCTGCCTTTAGGGGCTTGTACGCCAAGATCTCCCTTGAACAAAATCACTTTTAAGTGGTAAAGATCTGGGGTTGGATTCTCCGATTCTGGGGCTATGTCCCCACACTGGTGTGGAAACGGTGGCGTTTTATGCCAGGAAAACTGGCACAAAACAGCTACCAATTCACCGATTTGCTGGGGGCTAGCAGGATGGCAGCGTAGAGCACTTGGCTCTAGCTGCCGATATGCCCCAGAGAAATGCCGGGTCTGTGGCTGCTCATGTGAATGGCAGCGGCCGTGCCGTGCTTCATGCCGGAGGCCTCACATGGACCCAGCACGCGAAATAGTCCCCGTTGGCGGCGGCACGCGCGCCCGGGACCCCCCTCCTTCACCCCCCCCTCCCCCACAGTGCCCCCAGCCCTGAATAATGTCCCCTCCCTGCCCGCAGATCATCGCTCCCCCAATTGTGGTGGCGCTGGACTGAGACCGCAGCCGTCACGCTGAGTTCCCGACGGGTGGGACCATGAGAGACCCACGGCGTCGGGATCTCGGCTGGCCAGGGATGGAGAATCGGGGGGGGGGGGGGGGGGGGGGGGGGGGCGGACCTTAGGCAATGTCCTAAGGCCGTTGATAACTGGGCGCTGCTTTGGAGGGGATGGATTATCGGGAAAGCGTCGCTATCCCCGATTCTGTCAGAAACTTGGATTCTTCGGCCAGTCGCCGAACGCGATTTTGGCGTCGCCGATCGGAGAATCCAGGCCCCGGAATGCACTGTCGGAGAGTGTGACGGAGACACGGTCAAAAGGGAATTAGATTTTTATCTGAAAAAGGGTTATGAGGAGAAGGTAGGGTAATGTTTTTCAGTGAATTGCTCATTTGGGGAGCTGTTTCAGATGGACTGAATGGCCTCCTTCTGTGCTCTCACAATTCTGTGTGTTCATCGCAAGTGGTGCAGTTAGCCTGTTCCTCTTTAAAGGCAGCCTACCCTTCTTAACGGGAAACTGCACTCATTGCTAGAGACAGCCTTCAAGTAGGAGACTCACAAATGATGCACAAGAGAGGAAGCTCCTAGGTTGATGGGTGCATTGCTGGAGGATTTAGTAGTGGAGGGGGGAGATCATGTTCCCAAGGTAGGCCATGAGACCCTCGAGGAGTACCCTCTGAAGGAAATCGATGCAAATGGGCAATGAGATCAAAGCCCGAAGTCTGATCCTCGAGGACCTGGCAGCAGTGCTGGAGAAGTTACTGGCCTTGAGCTAATGGTGAGGTTCACTGCATGCATCTTCACATGTCATCTCCAATCCCATCACCCCACCAAACTATTCCCACAGCTCAATACACTACACAGGCTGAACTCCCTGACTCTTCACCTCATCCTAATGCACTTTCCAATGATACCAGCCTTACAGCCGCCACTCGCTGCTTCCATGTACCCACAGCTATTCAGATGTGGCAGGCACATCACACAAATACAATCACTGGCATTCTGCGCTCTATCTCGCAGGAACGTGTGGAATACAATAGAAGGGAGAGAAGTCGAGTTGGCTGGGCACAGGCCCACCTTCATCCCCCGAGCCTGATGGAGGAGGTAATGTGATAAGTTGCTTCAAAGCTTGTATCACTGAAATGCCCCTTCCCAACCTTCACCTCACCCTCATACTACAGCCTGGCATAATGTGCAAGCTGCAGATGAAGTCACTGTGGACCTCTTGCTTTACACCACACCCTCATCCTCCCTCACCCCAACTCTCCCTTCTGATTTTATACTTTCATATAGCCAACAAATGGGTCTCTTGTCATTGTCAAGCAACATGGAGCAATTCAGCTCCCTTTTGGCACAAGGATTTGCAATGTTCTTTGACTGGACTGATGTGAATAAAGAACATGAGACTTTGTTTTATAAACAAAGCTATTTATTACCAACACTACTCTAACAAATAACTAAAATGTCTAAGATGAATACAGTTGGAAATAAATGTCTAACACTGACTTACACGAAGATACAACAGAGCTCCTCTGATCTGCGACTGCTATCAACTCCAAACAAACACCTTCTGAAGGAATACATGGTGCATCCCGGGTCCTGGGACTCCGTACTTGCCTCACCTGCTGGTCGGATGGTAGAACTACAACAGTAAAACATATAACTTATAATACACGTGCAGATCATAGAATTTACAGTGATGATGAATTACTCATATTATATACAGATGATAGTCTACCCATTATCACATCCTCCTTCCTTTCCAAATGATTTTGAATCACAGGCATGTACATTCAAACAATACACATTGATTTTAGTCATGTAAAACTGCATGCATGTGACTGTTCATCAGTTCAATCGATCAGGCTTCCGACTGATTCTGCTGCTGAACCGCCTTTGTTGCCTGAAGTGGTCTTTTTCTGTGCTTGTGGTCTTGAAATATGTGTTGACTTCTTGTTTTCTTTGGTCTATTTTTGAAGAACCATTGACTTCTTGCTTCTTGAAAGATCGGTTGCTGAAGCATGAAGTACTCTTGTTCTTTTCTGTTTTCTCTCTTAAGACAGGCTTGGTATCTATACGCACCTTGATCTATATTTGTCTTGAGCGTGAACTGGTCTAGTTGGGAGACCTGACTTGCTAAGGTTTCACGGAGTTTGGTTAGGTTCGCCTGAAACCTCTGTACATCCTCAACTTATTGTATTGTCTCACGGTCTTTTGCTGCCAGTTCAACTTGCCTGACTTGATCGTGTTAACATTTTGATAGCCTGTTCCCCACCAAGAGCTTTCTGGTTCTGGGTGGCCAACTGTAGGGATTTGTTAGCTGAGAAAAGTTGCTCATATAAGGTGTCTGTCTCTCTTTGAACCACATCTGCCCTCTGATTGGCTCTTTCCGGATCTGCCCTGACAACTTCAACTTCATCCACTTTGGCAGTTGATTCTGCATCATACTTCACTTTTAAATCACATGGCTCAGTCTGTGCTGATTCCAGGGCTGTCTGTAATACTTGGACTTTGTGATCAGCCTCCTCAAATTTGGAGGTCAAAAATATTTTAAGTCAGAGAGATCTGGGCATGCAGGTCCACAGATCTTTGAAGGTGGCAACACAAGTGGAAAAGGTAGTCAAGAAAGTATACGGAATGCTTGCCTTCATTGGACGGGCATCAAGTATAAAAACCAGCAAGTCATGCAACAGTTGTATAGAACCTTGGTAAGGCCACCCTTGGAATATTGTGCACAATTCTGGTCGCCACACTACCAGAAGTATGTGGGGGCTTTGGAGAGGCATTTGCCAATGCGAGGAGATTTACCAGGATGTTGCCTGGTCTGTAGGTATCAGCTATGTGGTGAGGCTGAATAGACTCTGACTGTTTATATTGGAAAGACAGAGGTTGAGGCGTTGTGCTTTATTTTCCTCAGTATTTTTATGGCTCTGTTCCAATTATGGTAATCAGTGAGTTTGCCCTTCTTTCTTTTGAAATCTATGTTCTAATGCTCAGAGTCGCCAGGTATCGAATGATACCACCACAAGGTTCAACCGGCTATCGATCAAAGAGCCAAACACCAGTTAGTTAGTTCAAGGTCAAGGGTACTTTATTTACACACAATTAGTCATGCAACATAAACACTACTAGTTAACTACACCTATCGACTAAGACAACCTGTACTTAACTTCAGGCACCCGGCTTAGGTCAGTGAACTGTGGCTGCTCTCCGATTCTGGATCTATTGAGTCTGGTGAAGTAACTGCTGCTCAGCCAGGCTCATCCGTCTGGTAGAGAGCGTTGAACTTGGACTTGCTTCTGGTGTTGCTGCACTTGGAAATGGTCGTGACTGGGGTGCCAGGTCCTAGAGAGGACGAACATATGGCGAACCCTTCTTCTTATACTTGGGGGTTTTCGCGCTCTTTTGGGCGGTCCTTCAGTTTAGGCCCCACTAATTGGGTGATCCCTGATCATTCTGTTTGATTCCTAACCAATAAGTGGATGCGGATCTGGATGGCTGGGTGTGTCACAAGCGGTCACTGACCCCGTTGTTTATGCTTCCCTTGAACAGGGAGTGGCGCCGAAATGTCAGGGACTGTACCGGTCGCTCGAGTACCAGTCCTTTGTTTTGGTGAAGATGGGCCATCAAATGCTAATCGGCCCCATCGAGACCGTCTGGACTTCTTGCTCGCAAATATACATTTCAGGCTCTGAGCCTGCCTGAGTCTTAGCTTATCCATTTTACCCATGAGGCTTTGCGAGTTTCTCTGTCCCTCGTTGTAAGTGGCCATCCCAGATGGCTACAGAGGGGTGAGCTGATAGAGGTCTACAAGATTATGAGGAGCATGGATAAAATGGATGAGCTTGAGCTGTTGTCCAGGGTGGGGGGGTCAGTCACCAGGGGCTTTGGTTTAAGGTCTGTGGGGCAAAGTTTAGAGGAGATGTGCGAGGCAGGTTTTTTACGCAGAGGGTGGTGAGTGCCTGGAACACGTTGCCTGGGGAGGTTGTGGAAGCAGATACGTTAACGGCATTCAAAAGTCATCTTGACAAACACATGGATAGGATGGGTCTTGAGGGATATGCACAAGGAAATGTTGAGGATTTTGACAAATATTGGTAGCATGACCGGTACAGGCTTGGGAGGGACGAAGGGCCTGTTCCTGTGCTGTGTTGTTCTTTGTTCTTTGTTCTTCTGCAACTTCCTGTCCTTTTTCATGAAGCCATTCCGTAATGTCTTCTCTTTTCCAAGAGCTGCTTTCTGCTTTGCTGCTCAAGGTCTACTCATACTCGTTCATTGTTTCTTTAAGTGCCTTTATTGTTGCTTCCTGATTGTTGACTTCTACAAACTCCTTGTTGTATTCCTCAAGTGTGTCCCGCAGTTTCTGGTTCACGGTTTCTATATCTTGCATTCGTTGGACTACGAGCTTGAGCTGTTGTCCTAGATCTAATGCTGGAATGGGATCACCGAGGTCACAGTTGATGATCCGCAGAGTTGCATTTTCAGATTGCAATGAGCAGTTCTTCTCCAGCACAAGTACCTCTAGGATTTTGTATGTGTCCTATGATCCAGACTCTTCTGGTGCTACCCGTCCCATCGACTTCAGGATACTCAGCTCTTTTTAACTTCTTCATGGTCAGAGTGCCCTTTCAGCTTTTCTTCTAGTTGCTGGAGTGTGATATTCTTTGCACTGAGCTGTTCTTTGGTATCTCTGAGATTATCCGTCACCATTTGCAGCTCTGCCTTTTTCTCTTGCAGGCAGGTTTCCATATCTCCTGTTTTTCTATTTAGCTCTTCCTTCTGGATGTCCAGCTGCATGATTTCCTGATGCAATGCAATTCACCTATCTCAGTTTGTAGTTTCTGCAGTTTAAACACAGCGTTTCGTTTGTTGTCTTCACTTGCTTCAAATGCATTTTTCGACTGCATAAGTTTGTTCTTTAATTCATGGAAATTCCCTTTCATGTGGTTTCTCTCTCTATCTCCAGAGACAATAATTTGCTGAAGGGATTTCATTTTTGTGTTGAGCAGGTTTATGAATTGCCGATTCTTCTCTATAATCTGTTTCTGGTGTGCTATTTCTGTGTTTCGTTGTTTAGCACCTTCATTGATCATGTCCACGAAAAAAGAACCTTCCAGGCCATCTGGTGCAACATTAAACTCAGCTTGCCTGTTCAGGGCTGCACTTTGCATAATTGACAAATCGCTCATTTTTGTAGCCTCAGTTATCACATTAATACTATTAGGTTGCTGGGTTCTTGCAATCAACAGGCATTGCTGGGCAAAATGTTTTTTTCTGACACATCTGGCACAGGTTTTGCTGAATGCAGGGCATTTTCTCGAACCGTGCGTTCTGCTGCACCTCCAGCAAAAATGGCGTTCTCTAATAATTTCTCAAAATGGCCACCGCCCGGACCAGGTTTCTGATCCCGCTGCGACACAGCAAAGATGGCGTCAGTCACGCCCTCTTTTCTCCCACCATTTTCTTGTGTCTGAATCTCAGTGATTTGCTTTTGTGCAATCTCACTGGCCTTGCATATTTTTATGGCACCTGCTATTTTTAAATCGTTTTCTCTCAGCAATCGCGCACGTAATTTAGCACATTGCAGACTGTATACAATTTGGCCTGTTATCAATGAATCATGGAGTTCTGCAAAATTGCAGGATTGCGCTCTGAGGCGTAGATCCGTGACAAAACAGTCAAAGGTTTCGCCTGATTTCTGCAGTCTCATCCTGAATACATAGCGCTCGAAGGTTTCATTTTTTTCAGATGGCAACAGTTATCGAATTGCTCAATTACTTTTGAGTAGCTCTTCCTGTCTTCCTCTGAAGCAAACTGAATAGTATTATACAGATCAATTGCTTGGGGACCGGTTACTGTCATTAGGAGTGCTATATTTTTCCCATCCGAAGCTTCTTGGAGACTAAGAGCTTGTACGTAAAAAGTGAACTGGTGCTTGAAAGCTAACCAGTTCACATCTACATTACCAGTCGTGAGCAGTTGGCTGGGAGTCTTCAATGCTTCCATCTTGCTTTGATGATCCTAGTAGTATTTCTTTAACAGCCGATTTTTTTTCGAGTCTCTGTCTGTTCTCTTGTGTCTTCTTGACGTGTCTAACTTTCCCTAACTGTTCTCTTTCGACATCCACTCCAAAGGTACCATGTAATGCACTTTAATTGGGCTGATGTGAACAAAGAACGTCAGACGTTGTTTTATAAACAAAGCTATTTATTACTTGTGGTGATATGCATCACTGTAAATGATAGGACATGACCAATGGGCAGTCAAGACAAACCCAGAGGTGACACTACCACAAGGGGGCTACCCATATAAAAAGGACAGGGCACACATGCTCTTTCTCTTTCCATAGGCGACACTCAGAGACACAGGGGCAGATCAGGGAAGCATCACACCCACCGCATGGATTAGAGCAGACTGGTTAGTTAGAGCGAGCTACTATAGTAAGATTAGCAGGAGAGTGGAACCAAGAAGGAGAATTGTTAACTGTTCAATAAATGTGTTAAACCTATCTCCAAGTTTGAACCTTCCTTTGTAGGAGTATACATCAAGGAAGCAGCTTATGCTACATGAAGAAGCATAACACAACACTACTAACACTACGTTAACAAATAACTAAAATGTCAAAGATGAATACAGGTGTAAATAAATGTCTAACAGTAACTTACACTAAGATACAACAGAGCTCCTCTCATCTGCGACTGCTATCAAGTCCCAACAAATACCTTCTGAAGGAACACATTGTGCATCCCGGGTTCTGGGTCTCCATACTCGCCCCACCTGCTGGTCGGATGGTAGAACTACAACAGTAAAACATATAATTTATAATCCAAATGCAGATCATAGGATTTACAGCTGTGGCCATCTGGGGTGGCCACTTCCAGAACACAAAATGGACGATCACAAAGAATGTAGGGAAACGTGGACAATGCTAGACAGCAAGCAGGCACAGTGCCTGATGTATTTGGGAAGCAGTTACCAGACGGAATCGAAACTCTGGGTTGATTAGCATATTGATGGCTCATCTCCGAGAAACAAAAGGACAAACACTCAGTTAGTTGATACTGTTGCAGACATCCCGGCGCCAGAAATACTCAAACAAAGCAAGGCCAACAGCCACCTAAGACACGCCCAGCCATCAGGGGACACGCCCAGCCATCAGGGCACCCACCCCTTTATTGGACAAGATCGATAACAATGATCGAGAAGTGGCCCAATTAATTGGGGCCAAGTTTAAGGCCCACCTAAAAGTACGCAAAGCCCCTCCAAGTATAAGAAGGAACCCCCAAGAGAGATTCGCTCTCTTGGATTTAGCTCTCAGACGGAGAGACCCATCCACCAGCATCACCAGAAGCAAGTAAGTTCAAGGTCAACGCTCGCTACTAGACGGATGACCTGAGCTGTTCTCCTGTTACCTCTTTGAACCCAACAGCCTCTGATCTGAACAACAGCCATTGTTCCTCTGACTAAGTGGGCACCCGAAGTTAAGTATAGGCGTTAGCGTTAGAGATAGTTTAATTTGCAGTACTGTTGTGCATGAGTAGATCTTACTGTGTGTGTGAATAAATAGTATTGACTTTGAACTAACTAACTGGTGTATTGGCTCGTTGATCGTTATTCGGTTAGAACCTTGTGACGGTATTGAGAGATACCTGGCGACTCTGAAAGTAAACATAATTAGGATTAAGGAAGACGATCATATTGATTGCTATGTTTATAGCAAGTAAACAGAGCAACATTACTGGCGACTCTGGTGGGTCTCGACCTTGAAGTGGCTTTGTCACTCCGAGAGAAACCAAATGTGAATTAGAATCCAATTGGAAAAAGAAAAAACACAAGCGTAAGCCCAATACTGATCAAACCACCAAGATTTGGAAGTGTGTTATTTGCATGCGTACTAACAGGGATATAAGTTAAACCTGAGAGATTTTGTTGCGTAAAACTGTCGGGAGTTTTGTAGGCCGGAAAATAGCGTAAGCCGTACCCGTGTTTACATCACCGCTTTATTCCCCCTGTTCAAAATTCGGTAGAAACCCCAGAGATAGCGATAGAAATGACAATGAAGGTAATGGAACGCCTTATGAACCCCCAGGAATTTGAGGTCGCAGCGATCAGTAGAGTAGGACAGTGTCCCGTATGGGAAGAGAAGATTAGAAAATATCTTAAAGGGAAAGGATGGCCCCTTTGGAGTGAATTTTGTGCGAACGATGAAACAGGTCCCGGAAATATAGGGCATACTTGGTGAGAGAACCTGACAGAGATCCATAAGACGAGCTTCGGGAAAGCGCGTAAGCCGATGGCTATCATGTCCTGCTTGGCACAATTGCGAGGCACAGAGGAGGTTGTGAGGACGCTCTGCAGAGAGATTGAAGAGAGAGATAAGAATAGTGAAGGAGACGTGAGTGAGTACGAGAAAGCAAACAAGGAACTGAGAGAGCAGTTTGCGGCGAAGGACAAGGAGATGGAGGATGTCAATCAGGCAAACCAATCTTGTCGCGCCCATTTAGGCAGCTTTCAGTCGCAAAATGATAAGGCCTACCAAGACACACAACACGCGGTGTTGGTACAAGAAGAGACAGAACACTAAGTCGAGCAGTTACAGAAACAATGTAATGATTAAAAAGCAGCCCTACGAGCACTCCACAGTTCCACGACGGAACAAAGGCAGAGCCCAGTAGATCACAATAAATGCCGAAAGCAAATTGCAGAACTGCAATCTCTGCTTTCCGTACAAAATGGATCCCAGAGCACGTTTGGACCCCAATTAGACCAAGAAAAAGGCCCCGATTGGCCGGAGTTAAATGAGACTGCCCATAGATATGTACATGCCACATGTACACAGGAGAAACCACAGAAAAGAAAAGCACCCCCACCCCCGACTGCACAGGCAGAACACAACCCTGTCACCACCCAGCGCAGGGCCACAACAGACGGAGACCCAGATTTTCTGTACACCACCCCACTGACCGTCACTCAATTAAGGGACACGCAATTAAGGTATGTGTGTGACAAGATTACACCGCTCCTACCCACAGCAGATCCACACCATTATTTCGCAAGAGTAAAACAACAGGCGACCATGTACGGCCTGGATGAAAAAGAGCAAGTGAAGCTCACAGTTTTGAGCCTCGACCCCTCAGTCGTGGCAGCCCTTCCCGACCCACAGAATGTAGGAGGAGGCACCCTCAAAGTGGATAATTGGAGCACATTCTGGGGAAGGTGGGACCTGTACAGACAGGACGGTTTGCACCTGAACCAGAGGGGCACCAATATCCTGGGAGGGAAATTTGCTACGGCTCTTCATGGGGGGGTTTAAACTAATTTGTCAGGGGGCTGGGAAAATGAGCTGTAGTCCAGAAGCCAGAGTTGAGAGTAGTGAGGTACTGAGGAGGGTATCAAGGCCGCAGGAGTGTACCGGCAGACAGAAAGGTGGGTTGAAGTGTGTCTACTTCAATGTAAGGAGCATCCGGAATAAGGTAGGTGAACTTGGAGCGTGGATTGGTACTTGGGACTACGATGTTGTGACGATTACGGAGACATGGTTAGAGTAGGGACAGGAATGGTTGTTGGAAGTTCCGGGATATAGATGTTTCAGTAAGAGTAGGGAAGGTGGTAAAAGAGGCGGAGGAGTTGCATTGTTAATCAAGGTTAGTTTAACGGCTGCAGAAAGGCAGTTCGAAGGGGATCTGCCTACTTAAATAGGAAAGGAGTGGTGACATTGTTAGGAGTTTTCTATAGGCTCCCAAATAGTATTAGAGATGTGAAGGAAGAAATTGCAAAACAGATTATGGATAGGTGTGGAGGTCTCAGGGTAGTTGTCATGGGTGACATTAACTTTCCAAATATTGATTGGAATCTCTATAGGTCGAACAGTTCGGACGGGGCAGTTTTTGTCCAGTATGTGCAGGAGGGTTTCCTGACACAATATGTGTATAGGCCGACAAGATTTGGGCACATTGGATTTGGTATTGGGTAATAAACCGAGCCAAGTGTTAGATTTGTTTGTGGGAGAGCACTTTGGAGATAGTGACCACAATTCAGTGTCTTTCACTATTGCAGTGGAGAGGGATAGGGCCATACGGCAGGGTAAGGTTTATAATTGGTGGAGAATTAATTATGATGCGATTAGGCAAGAATTAGGGAGCATAAGATGGGAACAGAAACTGTCAGGGAAAGGCACAAATGAAAAGTGGAGCTTGTTCAAGGAACAAATACTGCGTGTCCTTGATAGGTATGTCCCTGTCAGGCAGGGAGGAAATGGCCGTGTGCAGGAACCATGGTTCACAAAAGAGGTTGAACGTCTTGTCAAGAGGAAAAAGGAAGAGTATGTAAGGATGAGAAAACAAGGTTCAGTTGGATCGCTTGAGGGTTACAAGGTAGCAAAGAATGAGCTAAAAAAAAGGGCTTAGGAGAGCTAGGAGGGGGCATGAGAAGTCCTTGGCAGGTCGAATCAAGGAAAACCCCAAGGCTTTTTACTCTTTTATGAGAAATAAAAGAATGACCAAGGTGAGGTTTGGGCCGATCAAGGACAGTAGTGGGAACTTGTACATGGAGTCAGAAGAAATAGGAGAGGCGTTGAATGAATACTTTTCTTCAGTGTTCAGCAAGGAGAGGGGCCATGTTTTTGAGGATGAGAGTGTGATACAGGCGGGTAGGCTTGAGGAGGTAGATGTTCTGAGCAAGGATGTATTAGCAATTTTGAAAAACCTGAGAGTTGACAAGTCCCCTGGGCCAGATGGGATATATCCAAGGATTCTTTGGGAGGCAAGGGATGAGATTGCAGAGCCTTTGGCTTTCATCTTTGGGTCCTCACTGTCCATGGAGATAGTGCCAGAGGACTGGAGAGTGGCAAATGTTGTTCCTCTGCTCAAGAAAGGGAATAGAAATGACCCTGCTAATTATAGGCCAGTTAGTCTTACTTCGGTGGTCGGTAAGTTAATCGAAAAAGTCCTGAAGGATAGGATTTATGACCATTTGGAAAGATGCAGCTTAATCCGGGATAGTCAACACGGATTTGTGAAGGGTAAGTCTTGTCTCACAAATTTGATTGAATTCTTTGAGGAGGTAACTAAGTGTGTAGATGAAGGTAGAGCAGTTGATGTCGTATACATGGATTTTAGTAAGGCGTTTGATAAGATTCCCCATGGTCAGCTCATGAAGAAAGTAAGGAGGTGTGGGATAGAGGGAAATTTGGCCAATTGGATAAGTAACTGGCTATCATATAGAAGACAGAGGGTGATGGTGGATGGAAAATTTTCAAACTGGAGACCAGTTACCAGCGGTGTACCACAGGGATCAGTGCTGGGTCCTCTGCTATTTGTGATTTCTATCAATGACTTGGAGGAGGGGGCTGAAGGGTGGGTCAGTAAATTTGCTGATGACACCAAGATTGGTGGAGTAGTGGATGAGGTGGAGGGCTGTTGTAGGCTGCAAAGAGACATTGATAGGATGCAGAGCTGGGCCGAAAAATGGCAGATGGAGTTTAACCCTGATAAGTGCGTGGTGATTCATTTAGGTATAAAAAATTTGAATGCGGATTACAGGGTCAACGGCAGGGTTCTGAGGAATGTGGAGGAACAGGGAGATCTTGGGGTTCATGTCCACAGATCTCTGAAGGTTGCCACTCAAGTGGATAGAGCCGTGAAGAAGGCTTATAGTATGTTAGCGTTTATTAACAGGGGGCTTGAGTTTAAGAGCCGTGGGGTTATGCTGCAACTATACATGACCTTGGTGAGACCACATTTGGAGTATTGTGTGCAGTTCTGGTCACCTCATTATGGGAAGGATGTGGAAGCATTGGAAAGGGTGAAAAGGAGATTTACTGAGATTTGTTGAAGGAGATTTGTTGAAGGAGTCCTAATAATTCATTGAGAAGCGAAATGTGCTCTTTCTACTGTGTCTTTAGACGCAAGTCGTCTACATACTGGACAGTATGTAGACGACTTGCTTCTACAGACAGCCAGTAGAAAGCACCATGGGAATGGCTTCCACAGCACACGGATGCCGTGGATGCATTAAAAAGAGCCCTCAGCACAGCCCCTGCTTTACAGGTCCCAGATCCACTCTCCCCGTATGCAATTGAAGTTGCAAGCACCGACCTTACCAAAAAAGACATGATAGTTTTGGCCCCGTAGCATACACCTCACGAGTACTTGATCCAGTTGAGCAAGGATTTTCTGCCTGAAAAAGGCACCTGCTCGCAGTTTTTTGGGCAGTTCAATACTTCGCCTACATAACAGGAATCAACCCCATCACCATTTTAACTGAGCACACCCCAACACAACTTCTCCTGGATGGTAGACTAAAGGACGGGACAGTCAGCCAAATTCACGCCGCCTGATGGACCCTTCTATTACAGAGACGGGACATAACAGTGAAGAGGACAAAAACATACACTTTCCTCGCAGACAATTTACACTATGCTGGCACTCCACATGAATGTGAAATCATCTCCACCAAACACAACACAGTACCCTTTGTACCAAAGTCAGCTCCCCTGAAACCAGGTATGACACCCCAGAGACCCCAGCCCAAGACATAGGCGCTCCCCTTAGGATATATGTGGATGGCTCCTCTACAGTTTTGAACGGTAAAAGGATTACCGATTGTGGTATATATGTAGAGGACATGCAGGGATGCGCATTAGAAGAAATTTCTTTGAAATTACCAGGACACCTAGGCTCACAGGCAGCAGAACTAGCAGCCGTAGCGTATAATGTAGAGCACCCCGACTCGTTCCCGACCCCAGCCGACATATATTCCGACAGTCCATATATCTGTAATAGTTTAACGGAATTCCTACCCCTGTGGGAATCTAGAGGATTTGTATCCGCAGACGGAAAACCCCTACCCTCAGCCCCATTACTCCAGCATATCTTAAGGACAGCTAAAGATCGGAAATATGGTATTATTAAAGTTTGTAGCCACCATCGTTCTTTCCCCCCCCCCCCCCCCCCCCCCGGTACGTTAAGGCAGACGCCCTAGCAAAGGCAGGTTCCAGACACAATCACTTTTGGAATCCGCCCCGCGATTCAGGTGTCACAGACCAACATTTAGGATTTGGCACAGGCCCAAAAAGATGAGAAGCTCACAAAATGGGTGCAAGCCTTTCCATCCAGAACGAACACAGCTAAAGCGACAGCCAAGATCCTCACCCAGCACATTTTTACAAGATGGGGACTTCCACGCAGAATAGAGTCCGACCAAGGCTCACATTTTACAGGACGAGTGATAAAAAACGTCCTTACAATCTTTGGAATCAAACAAAAATTCCACATTGCATACCACCCCCAATCAAGTGGAATAGTAGAAAGAATGAATAGGACTTTAAAAGCTATCCTGAGGAAAATTGTGCAACAGCACAACAGCACCTGGGATACAGTTCTCCCCTTTGCACTGATGTTCATAAGAAACACGGTATCCACGTCGACAGGACAAACCCCCCACACCCTCATGACTGGACAACCCATGAAAGGGACAGAATATTTGTTAGGACTCGATTTGGCCAGCCCCATGTCATCGCCCTCACGCATAATAAAGCAGCACAACAGATTATCGAGAATGTAAAAGCAGCCCAGCTCGCCGCAGCTGTTAGGCTTGGGACACACAAGAAGCAAAGCAAAGTTTGCTTCGACAAGACAGTACACACCACAGAATTTGTAGTAGGGCAGCAGGTCATGCTATCCCTATACAACCCCAGTTCATTACTCTCCCCCAAATTTGCAGGACCCTACTCCATTTCTGATAAAGTCAGCCCCTCCGTGTATAAGATCACCTATCCCAATGGCAAGTCTGGATGTTTTCACATAAACCAGCTTAAGGCTTACGGCACACAGAACAACCATTCACACCACATCTCACTTGCAGCAGCAGATGAACACGCCCTGCCCACGAACAATCTACTCCTACCCTCCCCCAACCAGTCCAGCCCATCCTCAGACACTACGTCGACTCCACCCCCAGAGGCACGGCTCTGCCTCTCCCTTCCTCCGATCAGCAGCGACAGCGACACCGATAGCGACAGCCCCACAGCACCACGACACGATTACACCCCTGCACCAGGCCCCACTCCCAGCGACTCCAAACAAGATTCCAGCGACCCCTTTGAGACCACGTACATTAAAACCCCTGATCCAGACCCACCACACGACGATTATGGATTGCCCCCTACCACCTCCATTGGCACCAAGACAATTTGTACAGACTCATCCGGAATGATGAGATGGACCCCAATTCGCCCCAAGCAGCTTTGGCACGACTACTCCAGTCACAAGTATAGCAACCGGGAGAAGGTGATGACTTAGAGTCTGACTCCCACCAGACGAACCCCTTTGCGACTCTGTTCGCTATAGAGCAATGAGGTGCCCGTATTATGGTAAAAAGCAACCGACGGAGATTTACGGTGTCCTTTCTGATGGAACCTGCACGGTTTTGATATGTTCGTTTGTTATTTTAAATGTGTGTTACTGTAAATGTGAAATGTTATTTGTGCACTTAAAGTTTTTTCATGGCCCCATGCCACCACTCTTTTAACGCCCACTCGCAGTTAATGGAACAAGTTTTTCGGCAGACAACCGATCATAGCTACTCTTCTGATTCGAAGGTAATCATAAGAGGCGACATCCACGGCGAACACAAATTCTTTCCGTTCTTGTCTGGTCACTCAGGCAGTGGAGTAATGGCACTGGTCCCCACCCTGCCTGAGGACCCCCTGGTCAGCTATACTCGGGTCGTGCATATACGGCACTGGTCACCGTCTTACCCAGGGATTCTACCCATTCTTACCCACCGTGGCCCATACGCATCCCATTCGGAACTTTTGGTTCAAAACTCTTGTTTGTTTTCCAGCGACCCTTAGGTTGCTCTCCATATGCTATTTACATCCTCAAACACTGGGATGGTACACTCACCACATCGACAACACAGGCTGCAAGATTGCTCACACTGTCAGTATTTTCTTCTCGGATGTCTTGTCCCAAAATATTTGGTTTAAAAAATAAAATGAGGGAGTCACAGATGGTGACCAATTATAATGGGTAATTGATAATAAAGGACAGACAGACAGACATATGAGATCTTAAGCAAGATAATAACAGATATTATGCTTGTGCCCACAGAAATCCAGAACCACAGAAGCCACAGGAAGACCACGGAAGGAAGAAGCATCATGGTCTACATTTGGATCTACACGGGATCCCTACAGTTGCGCGCGGACGCGACCCCCCTGACCCCTACCCCACAAGCCGTGAATGTTTCCCATCCCTACCACCCACCACACGCAGAGACAGCAACTGATACACCAACCTGGGGCAAAATTCTCCGACCCCCCCCCCAGGGTCGGAGAATCGCCCGGGGCCGGCGAAAATCCCTCCCCCGCCGTGGCCGGAAATCTCCGCCACCTGGGAATTGGCGGAGACGGGAATTGCGCCGCGCGGATCGGCGAGTCCTCCGTGCCGATCGGCGAGCCCCCTGCGGCGATTCTCCGGCCCATGATGGGCCGAAGTCCCGCAGCTGAGAGGCCTCTCCTACCGCCGTGGTTTCAACCACCTCTGGTGGCAGCGGGATTGGCGGCGTGAGCGGGCCCCCGGGGTCCTGGAGGGGTGCCCCCACGGTGGCCAGGCCTGCGATCGGGGCCCTCCGATCGGCAGGCGGGCCTGTGCCATGGGGGCACTCTTTTTCTTCCGCCGCCACCATGGCCTCCACCATGGCGGAGGCGGAAGAGAACCCCCCTACCGCGCATGCGCCGGTGGTGACGTCAGCGGCAGCTAACGCACCGGCGCATGCACGAACCGGCGAAGGCCTTCCGGCCAGCCCCGACGCTGGTCGGCGGGCGTCAAAGGCCGTTGGCGCCGGTTTTGGCGCCAGTCGACGTGGCACCAATGACTCCGGTGCAGGCCTAGCCCCCAAAGGTGCGAAGAATTCTGCTTGCTGTCTAGCATTGGCCGACGCCGGAGTAGTTGGCGCCACTCCGCTACGCCAGGACCCCCCGTCCCGCCGGGTAGGGGAGAATCCCGGCCCTGGTGTGACAAGTTCATCACCTGGTATTCCCTGTCCTACGTTGTAGATGCACTGTTAGTCATTGCGATACTCTGCAGTGTCATTCAGACACTGAGACTTAGGAAATGGCAGAGGAAAGCCTCCCGCACCCCGGTATATACCTTCAGAACCCCTATTTCCGGACTCCAGAAAACCCCCCCACTCTCTATAAGTGAATGAAAGTGCATCGACTGTTTTTTTGTTGTTTGTTCTAATAAAAAGATGTAAAACTCTTTGCTTGACTGGCAAGCTACAGAGACCTGTATATTGCTGCTACTGTATAGTTTATAATATGTATGCTTTTCATCGATTAAGGATAGTTTAGATAAGAATAGTAAGAGGTTCCCGTGTTTTTATTTTGTAATGCATGCCTGAATGTCATAGTGCCCCATAGAATTTTATAATGATGTGTGTATTTCAAACAATTTAGGTAAAGGTTCCAATCCATAGGACAGAGTAGAGTAGAGCCTGTCTTTGATTGCAGGTGCTCGACTTAGGCAGAGAACAAAGAAGCTTCAGTAATACGATCCTTCACGCTTCATGTTTAGGATCACAAGGAGGGAGTGTAGCTATCTGTGATGGCCACTTCCAGAACACAAAATGGACGTTCACAAAGAATGTAGGGAAATGTGGACAATGCTAGACAGCAAGCAGGCACAGTGCCTGAATGTATATTTGGGATGATGTGGAGATGCCGGTGTTGGACTGGGGTGAGCACAGTGAGAAGTCTTACAACACCAGGTTAAAGTCCAACAGGTTTGTTTCAAACACTAGCTTTTGGAGCACTGCTTCTCCCTCAGGTGAATGAGGTGAACATACCTCTTCATTCACCTGAGGAAGGAGCAGTGCTCCGAAAGCTAGTGTTTGAAACAAACCTGTTGGACTTTAACCTGGTGTTGTAAGACTTCGTACTGTATTTGGGAAGCAGCTACCAATAGTCCGCTCTGCATTAGAGTGGAACATGAAGCGGATTTTAATTCCTGGTGAAAATCAGTTTTTCTTATGTTACACAGTGACCATACTTCATTAGTTGTAAAGTACAACATTATTAAAAGACATTGCAACTTGCAGGGCAGGTGGTTTAGATTAATCTCTGCTATTGCAAAATTGGTGGAAGTACCGAGGAGTGTTTTTTCATGATGTGCTGAGTTGCTGGATTGGGCAGAATGTGTTGCTGCCATATAACTACTGTGGTTACTGGAACTGGTCAAAGGCTAGGAATCTAGTCAAAGGCATGTAACTCACCTCCTGACCCCTCAAAAGCCTGACACCCATCTACAAGGCGCAAGTCAGGAGTGTAATAGAATGCTGTCCACTTGCCTGGATGAGTGCAGCTCCAACAACACTCAAGAAGCTCGACACCATCCAGGACAAAGCAGCCCACCTGATGTTTTTAATGTTGAAGTTGGATCAGAGCGAAATCTGAGGCACTAGCCTTATGTGCAAAGACCATTAATTAGTCTTATATGCAAATAAGACTAATTAATGGTCTTTGCAGATAAGGCTAATTAAAAAGTAAAAGTGAAAACAGGCAGGGTTGAGCCATTTGGGGCTTTTACTTCCCACCTGACCCCATGCCCGCCTATTTTTGGGGAGTGAAGATCCCCACAGTAGTTCCTGTGGATGTGAATCAGAGAGTAAGAATGGGCTCAGAGAGTTTACAAACGGTGTTACCAAGAGGACAGCAAGCCGGGATTGAGTCGCAAATGGGGAACACCGGACATTGTGGAGTTTTGCTCAATTATTTTTAAAGATTGGGGAACATTTCTGCTGGATCACCCCTCGGGGAAAGAAATGCACGAACGGGTAGATAATCTTGTAGCTCGGGTGATCCAAGCTTGCTTCGGCTCATAATTTGATTTTATTATCGATCGTATACCACTTGAGGCGTTTTATGTAACTCATTAAGCACAAAGTGAAAAATGCAAATTTTTGCAGATTTGACAATTTTTTTGCTTGGTCTTACGGGAACTGCACACTTCCTGCAGAAGCAGAGAACAGTTTTGAGGGAGGCAACTCAATTGACTTTGGAGAGTGAAAGAGAGAGTTGACGCTCGCATGAAACATTGGGTGAGAAATTCCATACAATTCTAACAGTGTAGAAGGAGGCCATTGGGCCCATCATTTCTGCACCGAACCTCTGAAAGAGCACTCTAGTTAGGCCACTCCCCTGTCCTATCTGCATAACCCCATTTCCCCACATGACCTGCACATCTTTGGACACTATGTGGCTATTTAGCATGGCCAATCCACCTTTGGACTGTGGGTGGAAACCGGAGCACCCGGAGGAAACCCATGCAGACACGGGGAAAAGGTGCAAACTCCGCACAGACAGTTACCCAAGGCTGGAATTGAACCCTGGTGCCTGGCGCAGTGAGACAGAAGTGATTAACCACTGCCCGACCATACCGACCTTAATCAGAGTCTTCGAGAAACTTTGCTGCCCCAGTTATATCCGAGTTTTAAAATACTCCAGTTCGAACTCCACTGCAAAATATTTTTGTTTGTCCCTCAAGCAAAGGGAGCCTGCAGTGTGTTTCAGCTCAACGAAGGAGTATGAATATTTATAATGCTATTGAAATTAAATGCTCCTACTTTTCAGCATTGAAAGGTATGTGTAACAAACTCATTACCATTGCAACATATAATTGCATGTTTGTTAGCGAACATTGAAGAAAGCAATTTGCAAGTGAAATTTTTACCAGAATTAAATTGTATGGCACCATGCAAGTCACCTTATAGATGAATATATTAACGAAATTGGGACCGAGAGCACAGAAGCGGCCACGTGAAGGAAACCTTCACAAACTAAAGGAGCAGGGAATTGAAGGCATCTCTATAACTCATCTATCAAAATTGAAAATAATGGACAGAGTGGGGTATTGCAGGCAGTACTTTTTCTTACTGTGCCTCCGTTGTGCTTGAGCTGAAATCCCTCTGTGCATTAAACAGGTTAAAATGAAAAGCAAATGTAAATAAATGTAAATGATATGATGCAATTTTAAAGTGGGTGCAGGAGAAAGAGAGACCTGGGCCGTTCACATTCACAAAGCTTTATAAGCTTGTCCCTCCTTCCTCTATTTTCTTGTTCAGGTCTTTTTTTCAGGCACATCTGTTCATTATTCTGTCATTCTCACCCACTCTGGATTCAGCATTTGTTTCCTTCCTGCAACCATTGCCACTCCCTCTGCCTTTTGTACCTTGAAATCTTTTGTCCTGTAATCTTTCCTGCCCTCCACACTCCCCCTCTTGTTCTTCCTCCCCGTCTCCCCCACCCCCAATCCCACCACCCTCGCTGCCCTCAACCCTTTCATTTGCTTAAAATCTACTCCATTTCTAGTTGTTTTCAGTTCTGAAGAAAGGTCTTTGTCCTGGAAGGTTAACTTTGTTGCTTTTGTCACAGATGCTGTCAGAACGGCCAAGAATTCCCATAGAATTCCTACAGTGCAGAAAGGTCATTCGGGCCATCGAGTCTGGAAAGACCCTCTGAAAGAGCCCCCTTCCTATCCCCATATCCCTACCTAACCTGCACACGTTGAGACACTAAGAGGCAATTTATCATGGTCAATCCACGTAACCTGCACACCTTTGGACTGTGGGAGGAAACCGGAGCACCCGGAGGAAAATTACACAGACACTCGGAGAATGTGCAAACTCCACACAGTCACCGAGGTCAAAATCAAATCCAGGTCCCTGGCACTGTGAGGCAGCAGTGCTAACCATGGTGCCACCGTGCCTTTAATAGCAGATCATTGGCTTTATAAATAGTATTTAAAATCAAAAGAGGTAATCACACTAAATCTTTCTAAGTAACGGGTTAGCATCCATCTGGGGGATTGTGTTCAATTCTGAGCACCCCACTTCAGGGAGGATGTCAAACTCTTGAAAAGGGTGGCAGAGGAGATCTATCAGGATGTCTCTGGGGATGAGGGACTTCAAGGATACAGGGAGATGGGAGAAGCTGGGATTGTTATCTTTAGTGCTGAAAAGGTTAAGGGGAGATTTAATGGAGATGTTCCCGATTATGGTTTAGACTGAGTGATTAAGGCCATATTGGTTTCAGTAACCAGTAACTTTGTATTTTGCCCAACAAATTGCATTGATCTGGAATGCACTGCCTGAAATGGTAGTGGAAGCAGATTCAATAGTATTCAAAAGAGAATTGGATATATAATTAAAAATGAAAAATTTGCAGGATTGTGGGGAAAGAGCAGGAACGCGAGGATAGATGGTGCTTTCAAAGAGCCAGAAAAGACACAATCAATTGAAAAGGCATCCTCCCATGTTTTAAGATTCTATAAAAAATCTAATTAAAAATCAAAACCTCATTAAATTATGCAGTGGGGGCCTACACTTATTACTTTTGTCGGAATGCCCATCTCCACTAATTATGTTATGGCGCCACCACTGAATGTCATGGGTCCATTCAATGTCTCAGTGGTGAGGTCTGTGTGTTGTTGATCTTTAACTATCTACAGATCCCAGTTAATGCCATGCATGGTGCTGCTTCTCCATGCAGGTTGTTTTTGGAGTGTTCTCTCTGAGTCTATTACCCTGTGACTCGATACATCATACGGTGGATGGTGCTATTCTCCAGCCCCACATAACCCTTGTTGCACCAAGGATCCTTATGGCATGCAGTCACATAATACAAGGACTTCCTTAAATCATCTTCAAGTGAACCTTTAAGTGCTCATGGGCTTAGATACCATGGCACAATTTCATACATTCCAAAATTAATTGAATGAGAGACGAGATGAGCAGGTGAAGTACTCTTGATAACACATCAGGAATATCAAAAAAGGGTGAAAGACAGAATAATAAGGGTGAAGGCAATAAGATAAAGAAAATGGTTGAATAAGAAAGAAACAGAAAGTTATTATTAAAAAGATATTCTTATTCAACTTTTTTCCATTTACATATAATATAAATCAAAACAACACAACCAAACAGAGTAAGAACCTCCAATACCACCTACCATCCTTTATAACCTAACCCCACCCTTTCCAAAAACCTAACCCCTCCCGCTTCCCCTCCCCCCCCCCCCCCCCCACTTAGCGACTAACGGTGAACAGCTCCTTGAAATACACAATAAATGGCAGCCATCTTCAGTAAAACCCCTCAATTGCTCCCCACACAGTGTACTTGACCTTCTCGAGGTAGAGGAGCTCCAACAAATCACCCAGTCACTGGGTGGAGGCACTGGGTGGAGAAGCTGACCTCCACCCCATCAGCACTCACCTCCAGGCAATCAGTGAAGCAAACACCAGGATATTAGCCCGTGCTCCCGTGTGCAGCTCCAGTGAGTCCGAAACCCCTAGTATGACCACTAAAGGACAGGGCTCCAGCTCAATTTTCAGAATCGCCGGCATGGTGTGAAAGAAGGAGACTGAGAAACCCAAAAGCTCGGAATACAACATATGTACATGGTTGGCCGGACACTTGCACAGTGCTCGCACTTGTCCTCCACCCCTGCAAAGAACCAACTCATCCTGGATCTAGTCAATTGAGCCCTATACCCTATCTTAAGTTGTATGAGACCAAGCCTCACATATGAATACATGGAGTTCAGCCTCCGCAGGGCATCAATCTACACCTCATCATCCAAAATAGGCCCAAACACCTCCTCCCACTTGACTAACCCCCACCCCCCCAGCCCGACAGGTACTGAGTCCTCCAAGATAATCCATGCATAGATACCAGAAATACTCCAATCCTGGGAGCAAGAGAACCCTTTCCATTACCTAGGTTGACAGGTGCCACAGGGAATGTTGGGAAGATCTGTTTCTCAAAATTGCAAACTTGTAAGTATCTGAATGTTCACATCGCGAGAGCCCAAACTTCACCGGCAATTCTTCTAAAACTGGCAAACGGTCCCTCCAGGAACAGATTCCCCCATTCTTTCCAACACCTTCCCCTCCCACCCCTCGAATCCAACCTCGCAGGCAGAAACATGGGGAGGGGGGGGTGATTCTGAGGCTAAGTGTTGACACCGTTGGAAACGCATTTCCCGACGGCGTCAACACAGCCTCAGGATCAGCAATTCTGGCCCCTACAGGGGGCCAGCACTGCACTGGAGCTGTTCACACTTCTCCAGCTGCTGATTCTGTCGTGAACTGGGTGCCGCGGGATCTGCGCATATGCAGCAGCACCGGCGCCAACACGCGCATGCGCAGTGGCTCCATTCAACGGCCGGCCCCAATGCAACATGGTGCAGGGCAACAGGGGCTGGTGTGGAAGAAAGGAGGCCCCCAGCCAGAGAGGCCGGCCATCCGATTGGTGGGCCCCAATCGCGAGCCAGGCCACATCGGAGACCTCCCCCCCCCCCCCCTCCCCCCGGGGTCGGACCCCCCTTCCCCCACAGGCCGGCCCCCGATCCTTCCATTTCGAGTTCCCGCCGGCTGAGAGCAGATGTGGACTCGGCTTGTTTACGACGACCGGCCAGCCCATCCTGGGCCGAGAATCAGCGGGGGAGCCGCGTAGAGCGGCCCCTGACTGGCGCCGCGCCGACCTCACCAGCGCCGATTTTCCGCTCTGCAAAGAATCGTGTGCCGGCGTCGGGGTGGCGTGGTGTGATTCACGCCAGTCGCGGGATTCTCCGTCCTGGCCCCGGGCTGAGAGAATCCCACCCAGGATTCACAGAAATCGGAGTCAGCTTCGATACAGCCCCCAATTTAAAATGCTGCTGAAATTGTCTCCATATCTTCAAGGTCGAGACAACCACCAGATTTGCCGAATATTTCACCGGTGAGAATGGGAGAAAGGCTGTCGCTACTGCCCTCAACCCATACCCTCGACATGACTTAGATGACCAAACCCATGTGGCTCCCCAGATCACTAGACCAACCAAACACCTTCTCTGCATTCGCCGCCCAGTAATAATGTGTCAGGCTCGGCAACATCAAGCTCTCTGTCTGTCTGTCCCTCTGAAGGACAGTTCTTCGAAACCTCGTGGTCCCGCCCACCATATAAAGGATGTGATCAACTTTCCGACTCCCACATAAGAAGATTTAGGGAGAAAGACCAGCAAAGACTGAAACAAAAACAGAAATCTTGGCAAAATATTGATTTTGACAGACTGAACCCTGCCCGCCAAGGCTAGAGGAAGATCATCCCACCTTCGCAGATCATTACTGACCCGACACACCAAGCTCAAATAGTTCAGCTTACGGAGCCGGGCTCAAACCTGGGCCACTTGGACGCCCAGATACCTAAAGTTGGAACTGGCCAACCGGAACGGCAGCTGCTCCAGATTGACTCCCCTCCCTGGGGGATTAATTGGGAAGCACTCACTGTTTCCAAGTTTAACTTGTACCCGGAAAAAGAGCCAAAGTGCCTCAGCAGCCCCATTATACTGCCCATGGTGGGGATCGGGTCCGTCACACACAATAAGAGGTCATCGGCGTACAAGGACAACCTCTACTCCACCCCTCCGCTCATTATCCCTCTCCACCTACCTGAAGACCAAAGGCCCGATCGCCAGTAAAAACACAAAGGGGGACATGGGGCTCTCCTGTCTCGTCCCTGTTTAATTGGAAATGCCTCTTGTGCATGTTATTTGTCCGGACACTTGCTTTTAGTGGTTTATACAACAATCGTACCCAAGACATAAACATGGGTCCTAACCCAAACTTCTCCAATACTGCAAATGAACATCCCCATTCTATTCTATCGAATGCCTTTTCGGCATCCAATGCCACGATTACCCCTGGTTCCAGCCCCTCCTACGGGGACAGCACCACATTTAATAATCGCCACATATTAGACGACAGTTGCCGACGTTTAACAAAACACGTCTGATCCTCCCGATAATTTGAGGGAGACACCAGTGCAGCCTCAGCAAATATTTTAGCATCTACATTCAGTGAAGTAATAGGTATGACTCGCATTATACTGGGTCCTTATCCTTTCTGAGAAGAAGTGAAATGGGCGTTTACATCAGTGTCTCCGGTAGGGAACCCCGTGTAACCGAATCCGCGAACATCTCCACCAATAACGGTACCAACTGTCCTGCAAATTTCTTAGAAAATTCCACGGAGAACCTGTTCGGCCCCAGTGCCTTACCAATCTGCATTCGCGGTCATGACCTCTTCCACACCCAACGGCCCTTATAACCCTTTATGCTCTACCTCCTCCACTTTGGGACACTCTAACCCCTCCAAGACCTCCATCATACCTGACCCCTCCCTGGGCGATTCTGACCTGTAAACAATCTTATAAAACGCTTCAAATGCCCCACTGACTTTGTCCAGCATGGACACCAGCCCATCACCTGTGTTTCAGACCTGGAGAATCTCTCAGGAGGCTGCCTGCCGCTCAACGGCAAGGCAAGGCCTTCTCCCGTACTCGTGCATGACCCCCCCCTCGAGCACCGCAACTGGTGCACCACCTTATCTGTGGATAACAGGTCAAACATCATCTGCAGCTTCTTCCTACTAGCTAGGAGCTCTGGGGTTGGGTTACTCGAGTATCTGCCATCTACCTCCATCTTTGGTATTCTTCCCTTGCCTCCCTGTCTATATGCGCTTTGTGTGAGATTATCTCCCCTCTAACCACTGCTTTCAGGGCTTCTCATAGGACCGAGGGTGAGACCGACCCATTCTTATTAAACCCCACATACTCATCTATCACCCTTGATATCCATCCTCAGAACCCCAGGTCTGCCAATTACCCCACATTGAGCCTCCATGCTGGACACGAAACCAGACCCGACTTAAGGTACCCTCAATTACGACACAGGAGAGAAGATTGGTAATTCAAAGGCTTTAATTACCAGAGAACCGGACAGCTGCCGAGAAGGGTGCTCACAGCATGCTGCCCAGTAAGCATCGCCTTATATACACCGTTTCCTGGGGGCGGAGCCCCCCAGGGTTCCAAGCCCGGTCTTAAAGGGCCAATGTATTAAAGGCAAGGTACAGTTACTAGCAGTTATACCGATACCATTCATCACACGTCTCTAATGTCATATCTACCAGATGTGGGGCATGATCTGAGATGACTATCGCAAAGTATTTTGCTTTTCTTATCCCAGGCAAAAGAGACCGTCCCACCATAAAACAAAGTCAATCTGTAAATATACGTTATACACTGGGGAGAAAAAATAAAGTTCCATTCTCTCAGGACGCATGAACCACCATGGGTCTACCCCGCACCTCCCATCCCCACCCCCAATCTCCTCCATAAATGTCATCAATATCTTTGCTACCCCTAAAGGGGCCAACAACTTCTGCTTAGGCTGATCTAATTTTGGATTCAGAGCACAGTTCAAGTCATCACCCCAACATCAACTGGTGCATGTCTAAGTCTGGTATTGCAGCCAGCAGTCTATTTATAAACTCATCAGCATCCCAACTTGGGGCGTACACATTCATCAACACCACTGACTTACCTTCCAGCGTCACAGTGCCTATTATGTATCAACCTCCCTGATCCGCCACGAACTGCCTGAAACCGGAATATTTTATTAATTACGATTACCACCCCCAGGAACCTGTGATAAAAGCCTGAGTGGAACACCTGACTCACCCAGTCCTTCTGAAGCCTAGTCTGATCCCTCACCCGCAGGTGGGTCTCCTGCAGAAGCACCACAACGGCCTTAAATTCTTCAAATGAGAGATAACTCTCGCTCATTTCACTGCCCCCCCCCCCCCCCCCAAGCTCCTAACATTCCATGTAAGTAGTCTGATTGGGGGTTTCTCACCCCACCCACCCCTGAAATCAGCCACTTCCACTGCGAGGGAATATCCCCTCCATCTTCCAAATTCCTAATACCAGGGCCAACCCAAGATGGCCACCAGCCTCACCCATAAGGTGAGACAAAGAAAACCCTGGTCACTGTCAGCAATCCAGCCTTCCCCTCACCCCTTCCCCATCCTGGGAATCTGTTCCTCCCCCCCCCCCATCCCCCCATCAACTTTGCCAACATCTCGGCAAAATACTCACCCAGCCAAGGGATCTCCAACCCTTCCAGAAACCCTGAGGTTCTGCCTCCTCAACCTGTCCTCCAGATCCTCAACCTTCACCCTTAGACCCTTATTCCTCTCCTCCACCACCAGAAGCTCAGCTGTCAGTCAGGCTATTTAGTCACTGTGTCGCGACTAGGTCTCCTCCACCCTCTCCAGCACTTCTCCATGCTCCAGCACCATCTCCAAGGTCTTTCTCAATTTCTCCTTTATCAGGTGCAACGTGTCTTCCACTGACTTTTTGAGGGTCTTCAATATCTCCCTCCCTTGCCTCTCAAAGTGTTTGCCGAATTTCTCTCAAACTTGGCTGCCATTACCTCCATCAGTTCATCCACTGTAATAAACACGGCCCCACCTGATGAGCTTGCCTCCAACACCTTTTCTCCCAATGGGCTTCTCACCGTCCCCATCTCCTCTGAAGGGCTGACACTCGTTCCCTTCTTTCCAATGTTCTTTTTTGCGGTCTTTGACATCCTCTCACAAAGGACTGTTAGACGGGCCGAGTCTATCCACAAAGTTCCCCCAGGATCAGGGCTAAAAGGACCGGAAAAACAAGGACTCTGGCGGCAGCAACTTGTGCGACCGACTTCTGCATGTTTCCACCGGAAACCTCCGAAACAGAAAATTAAACAGAAGGAATGAGCAGACGATAAGAACAAGTCAGAGAACAATTGACAGGAATAGGAAACTTGGGTGGGGGGTTTTAACTCACCCATGACAGGCTGAAAGATGGTCGGAGAGGGTGGCTGGGGCGGTTGCAGTTCAATCAGCTCATTTGCAAACTTCCCAATCTGTCACAAAAGCTTCCAATTCTGCTTTAACGCAACAGGTTTCTTGGCACCCATTAAATTCGGCAGGACCTCCACGCTCCTGAGATTTTAAAATCCCCGCCCACAACTTCCTCCTCTCTCCTCATAAATATTGGGCCCATTATGTTAAGCAAGAATGATTTCAATATTGAGACATATTGGAAGCAGTTGACTGGAAAAGGCATTAAATGAGACTCAAAACAGTCGGTCTGAACACTGCAAAATTCTATTGGTTTAAATAATCCCAGCCATCATATCCATCTTGTTTCATTAAAAGCTGGGCGACCCTGCTGCATTATCTGTGCATGTGCTTTATGGGAATTAAGCATCAGTTATGCAAGGAATTCTCCTTGGGTCTTACATATCACTGTGCAAGCTGAGTGGCAGAGGAAATATTAATGAGCTATTTTGTAGAAGAAATGGGCAAATTGCAGTAACGTCTGACTTCTTGATAGTGTGAAGGCAATAAACTTCAATTGATTGTGTTTGTCTTTATTAAATTCTGTTCTGGGAATAAACTGCAGTAATATTTTCTAATCGCACAGCGATGCCCATTTTGTAGTAATCCATTCTGCATTGCTGCCCTGTTAATGTGCTGGTTCTGTGGCCAATTAAATGCGACAAGGATCAAGCTACAAGCATACAGCCAACATAATATAATTACATGTTGGGGGAGGGGTGGTGTTAAAGTCCCCATCAAGTTGTCTACTCCTGTCTATCATTCTCCAACTTATTCTTGACTTCTGCTCCTTGCTTCTGCTTAATATTCTGCTTCTCGTTCAACCATTTTCTTTATCTTATTGCTTTGACTCTTTCTCTGACTCTTTCTCTGAGTCTTTATCTCTCACCATTTTGCTTCTTGATGTTCCTCTTTTGTGGGGTGGCATGATGTCACAGTGTTTAACACTGCTGCTTCACATCGCCAGGAACCCGTTTCAAATCCGGGCTTGGGTGACGGCCTGTGTGGAATTTGTACATTCTCCCTGTGTCTATGTGTGGATGCTCCAGTTTCCTCCTGATGTACCATCAATTGAACGCGAGATGAGTTGCTGAACAAAAGTATGGCTTTAATATACTAGATGTTAAGCCCTGCGGTCGATTACAGTAGAAGGACGACCACCGGGAGTACTGGGTATTTATACCCCGCCCTGGAGGCGGGGTTAACTCAGCCTCTCAACCAATCGGGGAGCCGTCACATGACTGGTCTCAACCAACCGGTCGAGAGGCACATGACCGACCAGGGCCAATGGTAAGCTGGTGTTATGCACCAATGGCAGGCAGCTATGCTAATCATACCACCACACCTCCCAAAGTCCAAGGATGCGTAGGTTAGGTGGATTGGCCATGCTAAAATTGCTCCTTAGTGTTCAAAGATAGGCAGGTTAGGTGGATTGGTAAAATTGTCACTAAGTGTCCAAAGATATGCAGGTTATGTGGATTGGCCAAGCTAAAATTGACACTTAGTGTCCAAAGATGTGCAGGTTAGGTGGCGTTACGGGGATAGGGCAGGAGAGCGAGCCTAGGTACGGTGTTCTTTCAGAGGGTCGGTGCATACTTGATGGGCCGAATGGACTCCTTCTGCACTGTAGAGATTTTTTGGTCTCCACCTCAACAGCACTTTGTGTTCCAAGAAGTAATTCTTTTTAAAAATAAATTTAGAGCACCCAATTATTTTTTTCCAATTAAGGGGCAATTTAGTGCGGCCAATCCACCTGCTCTGCACATCTTTGGGTTGTGGGAGCGAAACCCACGCAGACACGGGGAGAATGTGCAAACTCCACACAGACAGTGACCCAGAGCCGGGATCAAACCTGGGACCTCAGCACCGTGAGGCAGCTGTGCTAACCACTAAGCCACCATGCTGCCCTCCAAGAAGTAATTCTGGATTAATTTGGGATTGTACAATTGAAAAAAAAGAGATGAGCGAGCAAAGTCTATGGACATAATAGCGCACAGTTTCACATTATTTCTGCCACTGATTAAGTGTGATTTTCCACTTCTGGGACACTGGCTCTAGCAGGATCAATTTTCCATCAGGCACACAGCTTTGCTTGGCTGTTAGATACTGAGACCATCCTGTGCTGTTCTTTGTGATTCTTGTTCTCAGGATGGATGTTGTCGTGTTCACAAAGACCACAGAAGCTAAGTTCATTAACAAAGCTATCATTTATTTACACAACTTATTAAAGCTCGACCACTTACTCCTATAGTAAACAATAATCTAGTAATCTACACTCACTAACAGTCTCTACACTCTATCTGTCACTGTACTCTGATCTCTCTCACTACTCCCATGCTCTCCTCTCCAGCCTTCTCCCAGAAGTCTGTGAGTCAGTGCTTTATATAGTTCTGCATCTAGCTCCATCCAATGGTTAATTATGATATGATGTTAACCCTTTGAATTCTGAACATTCCCATAATGTCACACATCCTGCAGCACACGCCTCTCCCGATCCCAACCTCCCTTCGCGAGAACCTGTACATAGAGAGGAATATCTAAAAAGATATCCTTCACTTCTGTGCATCCTTGTCAAAAATACAGTTCCCTCAAGTAATACCGACAGGTGGCTGACAGGTCGCAGCTTTAGAAAAGGATGAATAACAATCATAATGAAACCGAGGACACCAGAAAATAAGTGCACAATGTTTGTTCTGTTCAGCTTGCCTTGACATTAGCATTGTCTGTCAGGCAGCTTAGCTAAGGGAGAGACTGAGAGAGAGCAGAGGGAGAGAGAGAGAGAGAGAAACAAACTGAATAACAAGCTATACAGAAAAAAGGGCTCAGGATTAAGATTCAAGGATAAAAAAGAGATAAGTTGAAGAAAGCCTTCACTCAGAATGGCTATGAAGTAGCTATTGAAACAGAAACTGTCAAGCCATTTCAATCGGAATCGAAGAAGAAAACAGGAAAGGATTTGGGGAAAGGCAAAAATCAGACGGCATCAGTTGAGGAGTTGGCACTGGGCACAGGTGGGCAATCTGAATGGTGCTGTTTACTGCTGTGATTGAGCCTCGGTAGAATGGGAACGGGCTGGATTGATCACCGTCAACGGTGACGGTCAGCATTTGGTCTAAAAGGGACGTGGAGTCCGTTCTACCATGTGAAAAAGAGACTTTGTGACACAGACACAGCAGGGTTGAATGCTTCACATGGCACTACTGCAAGCGTCTTTTGTGACAATAGCCACAAGTTGGCTGAGAATATTTTCTGGACTTCCAGGTCGGCACTGAGGGTTACACATTTCCCCTTGGCAGTATTCCAACTAGTAATGTCCTGGTCAAGCTCTGACCAGGGCCCATGCTATAACTTTCAGAAGGGATTGGATTTATACTTGCAAATGAGCTTGGGTGGCCTTTAAAAGAGGTTTTTTTGACAAATATTTTATTGAGGCATTTATATTATAAATTTGAACAGAAGAAGCAACCACACACCAAAAACGACCAAAGCCCAACCAACATGGTTGACATAAAAAACACCCCAAACACAATTCCCCACCAACCTTCCCCCACCTTACCCACCTCCCCATGCCTCCCCTTTTTAACCCCACCCAACCACTCGATCCCCGCCCGCTGCCACCCCTGAAACCCCCCAGACATCCCCCTGGAGCAAACCGGTGATTGTCACATATTGCAGCCCACAGCGACGCCTCCTCCAACCCCATGTGCTGCCGCCACTGTCCCCACACCTCAGGGCAGCCACTACTACCGTGCTTGTGGATTATCTGGCTGGCGAGAACGGCAGGCTCTGTTAACAGTGCCCCTAAACTCATGTCCTTACATGAGGCTGCCTCCATCCGCTCCCATACCGACCCCCTCCCCCACTACCCATTTCCTGACCATCGCTATATTCACCGCCCAGTAGTATTTTATAAAGTTCAGGAGGGCCAGCAACCCGCCCCCCTCGATGCTCTCAGTGCCATCGTCAATGGCTCCATAGCCAAGGCAAATAGCAGTGGGGAGAGTGAACATCCCTGTCTCGTATTCCAGTGCAGTCTAAAATAGCTCACCCGGTTCGTGCGCACTATCGCCACCAGTGCCTGATACAGCAGCTAGATCCAATCCACAAAACCCTGCCCAAACCCAAAATTCCCCAAAACCTCCCACATAGTCCCGCTCCACCCTATCGAAGGCCTTATCGAAGATTCATAGCGACCACCCCGTCTTGTCCCTCAGGGGGGCATCATTATCACATTTAGCAACCTCCGGATATTAGCCGCCAGATTACTCCCCTTCACAAATCCCATCTGGTGCTCCCCTATCACCCTGGCAGACAGTCCTCAATTCTCGAGACCAAGATCTTGGCCTATAACTTGGCATCCACATTTATCAGTGAGATCGGCCCATACAACCCACACTGCTCCAGATCCTTATCCTACTTCAAAATCAAGGAGATTGAGGCCTGCGACAGACTCGGGGGGAACACCCACCGCTCCCTCACCTTGTTAAATGCCCTCACCAACAAGGGTCCCAGGACCCCCAAAAACCTTTGATGGAACTCCACTGGGTATCCATTCGGGTCCGGGACCTTCCCCGACTGCATCGCCTCCACCACTTCTACCAGCTCAATGGGGGCACCCAGCCCCTCCACCAGTTCCTCCTCCACCCTCAGGAATTCCAACCCCTCCAGAATAGCAAATGTTGTCCCCTTGTTCAAGAAGGGGAGTAGAGACAACCCTGGTAATTATAGACATGTGAGCCTTACTTCGGTTGTGGGTAAAATGTTGGAAAAGGTTATAAGAGATAGGGTTTATAATCATCTTGAAAAGAACAAGATGGCTAGCACGAGGGGACATAGCCTTAAATTGAGGGGTAATAGATATAGGACAGAGGTCAGAGGTAGTTTTTTTATGCAAAGAGTGGTGAGGCCGTGGAATGCCCTACCTGCAACAGTAGTGAACTCGCCAACATTGAGGGCGTTTAAAAGTTTATTGGAAAAGCATATGGACGATAATGGCATAGTGTAGGTTAGATGGCCTTTATTTTTTGACTTCCCATGTCGGTGCAACATCGTGGGCTGAAGGGCCTGTACTGCGCTGTATCAGTCTATGTTCTATGTTCTAACAAGTTGATTAGCGATACTCAACACAGTTTTGTGAAGGGTAGGTCATGCCTCACAAACCTTATTGAGTTTTTTGAGAAGGTGACCAAACAGGTGGATGAGGGTAAAGCGGTTGATGTGGTGTATATGGATTTCAGTAAGGCGTTTGATAAGGTTCCCCACGGTAGGCAATTGCAGAAAATACGGAAGTATGGGATTAAAGGTGATTTAGCGGTTTGGATCAGTAATTGCCTAGGTGGTGGTTGATGGCAAATGTTCATCCTGGAGTTCAGTTACTAGTGGTGTACCGCAAGGATCTGTTTTGGGGCCACTGCTGTTTGTCATTTTTATAAATGACCTGGAAGAGGGTGTGGAAGGATGGGTTAGTAAATGTGCAGATGACACGCAGGTCGGTGGAGTTGTGGATAGTGCTGAAGGATGTTATAGGTTACAGAGGGACATAGATAAACTGCAGAGCTGGGCTGAGAGGTGGCAGATAGAGTTTAATGCGGAAAAGTGTGAGGTGGTTCACTTTGGAAGGAGTAACAGGAATGCAGAGAACTGGGCTAATGGCAAGATTCTTGGTAGTGTAGATCAACAGAGAGATCTCGGCATCCAGGTACATAAATCCCTGAAAGTTGCCACCCAGGTTAATAGGGCTGTTAAGAAGGCATATGGTGTGCTAGCCTTTATCAGTAGGGGGATTGAGTTTCGGAGCCACAAGGTCATGCTGCAGCTGTACAAAACTCTGGTGCGGCCGCACCTGGAGTACTGCGTGCAGTTCTGGTCACCACATTATAGGAAGGATGTGGAAGCTTTGGAAAGGGTTCAGAGGAGATTTACTAGGATGTTGCCTGGTATGGAGGGAAGGTCTTACGAGGAAAGGCTCAGGGACTTGAGGTTGTTTTCGTTAGAGAGGAGAAGGCTGAGAGGTGACTTAATAGAGACATATAAGATAGTCAGAGGGTTAGATAGGGTGGACAGTGAGAGTCTCTTTCCTCGGATGGTGATGACCAACACGAGGGGACATAGCTTTAAATTGAGGGGTGGTAGATATAGGACAGATGTCAGAGGCAGTTTCTTTACTCAGAGAGTAGTAGGGGTGTGGAACGCCCTGCCTGCAACAGTAGTAGACTCGCCAACTTTAAGGGCATTTAAGTGGTCACTGGATAGACATATGGATGAAAATGGAATAGTGTAGGTCAGATAGGGTTCAGATGGTTTCACAGGTCAGCGCAACATCGAGGGCCAAAGGGCCCGTACTGCACTGTTATGTTCTATGTTCTAGAATCAGCCTCATCCCCTCCACCCCGGCTGGGGGTTCCGACTCAAACAGCCTACTGTAGAAATCCCTAAACACCCCATTCATCCCCACCGGGTCCAAAATACCATTTCCCACCTGTCCTTCACTTTCCCAATCTCCCTCGCTGCCTCATGTTTCCTCAACTGGTTTGCCAGCATCCTGCTTGCCTTCTCACCATATTTATACACCGTTCATCTCGCCCTCCACAGCTGCTCAACCGCCTTCCCCGTGGACAACAACCCAAACTCCACCTGTAGCTACTGCTGCTCCTACACCAACCCTGCCTCCAGAGCCTCTGAGTACCTCCTGTCCACCTGCAAGATCTCCTCCACTAGCCTTTCCATCTCCATCCGCTCTGCCTACTCTCTGAGTGCCGGTATCTATATAAACTCCCCTCTCACCACTGCCTTCAATACTTCCCGCAACGTGGCTGTCGAAACCTCCGCTGTGTCGTTTAGCTCCACATACCCACATCTAGCCTCCATTGCAGGCGTTGTCTTCCTCCCTTATTCACCCGCAAGTCTACCCAATGCAGAGGATGATCCAACACCACTAGCGCTGAATACTCCACATCGGCTACCAGCGCCAACAACGTCCTATCTAGGACAAAAAAGTCAATTCGGGAGTACACCCTGTGAACATGAAAGAAGAATGAAAATTCCTTCGCCCTCAGCCTCCCAAACCTCCAAAGATCCACCCCCCCCCCATGTACTTCATAAAGCCCCTCAGCTCTTTCACTACTGCCGATACCCTCCCCGACCTCGAACCCAACCCTATTAAAATCCCCCCCATTATCAACGAATGTGAGTCCAGATCAGGATCTTTCCCAACACCCGCCTCATAAACTCCACATCATCCCAGTTCGGAGCTTAAGTATTCACCAGCACCACCGGCATTCCCTCCAATTTCCCACTCACCATCACGTATCTCCCCCAGAGCCAGCCACTATACTTCCCACTATCCCGGTGCAAACTCAACAACATCCACCCAACACAAAGAAAAGAGCAACCCACCATCCCCCACCAAGAACAAACACAGAGCAATGGCCCCAAAAACAATACAAAAATAACCCAAACAAACCCAAAGGAACAGAAGGAGAACATCTCTTCCAAAGTTGTCCTCCATCTCCTGCCAGTTTATTGTCCCTGACAAATTCCATCGCCTCCTCAGGCGTCCCGATTACAGCTCCCAACCCTTATAGGTCACCCACGTGCGCTGGGTACAGCACACCAAATGTCACCCCCTTCTTAAATAGGGCCGCCTTCACTTTGTTGAAAACCGCTCTCCTCTTGGCCAACTCCACACCCAGGTCCTGGTACACATGCAGCTCATTACCCTTACCATCGCCTCCACCTTCTGGATCGTCTGGCTCTGATCCCAGCCTTTATCAGGTCCACCACCCTAGCCAGGTCCTCCAAATTCTCCTTCAGGGTGAACATCTTATTAAGGAAGCCACCCAGCTGCTTTGTCAGCCATTGAGAGGGCAGGGCCGATCGCTGACCCTCCGCCACCTTCACCTGTGTCGCAGGCACAACTCCAGCTATCTCCAACTGTTCCTTTTGGACCACCCAAATCCATCCACCGGTGGGACCCTCTCTTCTACCACCCTTCCTGCACTTTTTTTGATCAACAAATCCACCCGTTAGCCGGGGAAAGGTCCAAAGATTCCACCACGCGCGGGAGCCACCAAATGTGCGACCACTCACATCATAGTCACCACGGGAAGTCTCCCCTTTAAAAGAGTTGGCACGGCCTGTCTCTGTATTGTTTGATTCTATAATTGTAAACCATTAAACTTAAGTGAATCAGTGACTTCCAGAGGTGCTTGTGAGCGGAGCGGCCGCATGAAGAGGAGGCTCCCGCCATCGGATATTTGTTTCAGGTTTTTTTCCGGTTTTTGATCCCGATCCTTTTCGACTTTAGGGCTCGAGGGACGGACGCCAATCCAAACCGGTTTAAAACCAGTGAAAAACCCCCGTGGGAGTGTCGGGCAGCCGGAACTGAGGCGCCGAGCCCAGAGTGCGGGGCAATTGGAACGGCGGGGGCGGAGTCTGACACATGAGGCAGTCAAGCCGGCAGGCCCGAGTCCAGGACACGAGGCAGCCAAAACTGTGGCAGAGGGCGAGACAGCTGGAGCAGCAACACTGAAGGCAAAGTGTGGAGCAGCAGAACTGAAGGCAAAGTGTGGAGCAGCAGGAGCAGCAGGAACATCCTCCCCGTGTGTGCGTGGGTTTCCTCCGGGTGCTCCGGTTTCCTCCCACAGTCCAAAGATGTGCGGGTTAGGTGGATTGGCCATGCTAAATTGCCCGTAGTGGCCAAAATTGCCCTTAGTGTTGGGTGGGGTTGCTGGGTTATTGAGATAGGGTGGAGTTGTTGACCTTGGGTAGGGTGCACTTTCCAAGAGCCTGTGCAGACTCGATGGGCTGAATGGCCTCCTTCTGCACTGTAAATTCTATGACTGTGAGCAGAGTGTGAAGCAGCTGGAGCAATGAGACTGAGGTCAGTATTTGAAGCAGCCGGAGCAGCGGGGCAAGGCCCAGAACACAAGGCAGCCAAAGGTGGCATGTAGAGGGGTCGTCACACGTTGGGTGACTCCTGCTTAAGGCACATATGTTTTTTTTTCTTTTTGGGAATTGGAGGCAATTTGGGTCCTGGAGGCAATTCATGAAGGACTAGGAACCAGTAAAGAGGTAAAATATGTCGAAAAATCAGAGGAAGACAGCAGCGTGGAAGGGAGAGAATGAGATCTCGCCATCGAGCGTGAGGACCAGCCCATGGGCTAACAAGCGGGTGGAGGCCGGGCCGTTAAGTGGAGCCGCACTATTTGCAGCAAAGAGGATGGCTGAGGTGGTGTCTCACGAACACGAAAAGCAATTTGAAAATCATATGGAGGTGATGAGAAAGGAGATGGCAGTGACACTGAAGGCGTTGGTAGGGGAGGCAATTGTCCCAGTGAAGGTAGCTGTTGCAAAGGCGTCGGCTGAGGTGAGGGAACAGGGTGAGAAGATGAAGGGAGTGGAGGAGGCCATATCGCGGCACAGCGATCAGCTCACCTCGATGGGAGATGGGCTGCAGAGTGTGGTTGAGACAAATAAGGGGCTGCGAGCAAAGCTGAAGGACATAGAGAACCTCTCGAGGTGACAACATTTAAGGATTGTGGGCCTGCCCGACGGAGCGGAGGGCCCAAGGCCAACAGAGTACTTTGCCAAGATGCTGGCAGAACTGATGGGGGAGGGAGAAGAACCCTCTTGGTATGAATTGGGCCGAGCTCATTCGAGGTGCAATGGCCTGGTGTCAAGATTCGTATTTATCAAGACTTGACGGTGAAACTGGCAAAGCGGCGAGCAGCTTTCGGCCGAGTAAAGGCGGCGTTGTACGACAGTGGAGTGCGGTTTGGAGTGGTGTATCCAGCAAAGCTAAGGGTGACCTCCAACTCCAGAGACCGTTTTGAGATGGTGGAGGCGGCGGAGGTATTTATGAATGCAGAAGGCTTGGGACAGAAGTAAAGAGTGGGAGAATGTATATATGTAACATTGAATAATGTTCCTACTTCATACTGTTTTCGAGGTTAAAAGTTTTTTTGTTGTTCTTTATAGGTTTGAATAATGTCCTTACTTCATGCTGTTATAGAGGTTAAAGATTTTTGTTGCTGTTCTTTGTAGCGATGGTTTCTTATGAAAAGTATATGATTGATTTTGTTCTGGGACTGGGCGGGAGGGGAGGAAAGACCTGAGCAGGGTCCCCGCACTAGCGAACTTGAGTCAGCTGGTGAACGGAGGTGTTTTGGGGGGACGGGTTACGGACACTTGAGTCTGGTGAGCAGGTTTTGATGGGCCGAGGAGGGCAGGGGATCGACATTGGGTGGGTTTCTTCGAGAGGGAGTGTAGGGGGGGATTCTAGGAGGGGGGGTGGGCTTCGATATCAACAATGGATATGGACAGGTCAGGTTCAGTGGGTAGGACCTGAAAGTATGATGATGGTGGATGAGCAGAGAGGGAGGGGGTGGAGAGATCCCCTGTTAGGATTGTTACATGGAACGTGAAGGGGTTGGGAGGCCTGGTAAAGAGGCCGAGGATGCTTGCGCATTTGAAAAGTTTGAAAGCAGATGTGGCAATGCTGCAGGAGACTCACTTGAGAGTGAAGGATCAGGGGAAGCGTAGAAAGGGCTGGGTTAGCCAGGTGTTTCACACGGGTTTTGATAGTAGGGCGCGGGGGTTGCAGTTCTAGTGAACAAAAGCGTGAGGTTCCATGTTGAGCAATTTGTGGCAGATCAGGGAAGTAGGTACGTAATAGTGACAGGGGCATTGGAAGGGAGGTAGGTGCCGTTAGTAAGCATGTATGATCCCAACTGGGATGATGCAGGGTTTGTAAAGAAGGTGTGTGGGGGCCATCCCCGACTTGGGTTCACATGAATTGATAGTGGGTGGAGACAGGAACATGGTGCAGGAGCCAAAATTGGACAGATTGGACAGGTCACGACTGTGATCGCTTACCCAGTCAAGGGGGAGGGGTGGTGGCGGGTGAGGCTTTGTCTGGGCTAATGGCGGAAATGGGAGGAGTGGACCCTTGGAGGTTCTTGCACCCGGCGGGAGCGGGAGTATCCTGTCTTCTCTTCAGTTCATAAAGTCTATTTGCGGATAGATTTTTTTGGGGTGGGGAAGTCGCTGTTGGCCGGGGTCAAGGGGTCGGAATATTCGATTTGGCAATTGCGATATTGGACCATGCACCACACTGGGTTGATATAGTGTTGGAGAAGGGAATAGCGCAGAGGCGGAGGTGGGGATTGGATGTGGGCTGTTGGGGGACTGAGGGTTTTGTGATAAGTTTGGAAAAATGATTGAGGAATATGTGAGGTTTCATTGTCCGAGTGAGGTCTCACAGGCAGTGGTGTGGTAAGCTTTGAAGGCAGTGGTGAGGAGGGTGGTGGTATTGTTTAAGGCAAAGGTGGATAAAGAGGAGAGGGTGGAATGGCAAAGGTTAATAGATGAGATGTTGGAAGTGGACAGGAGGTATGCAGAGGATGTAGATCCAACACTGTTGGAAAAGAGGAAGGAGTTGCAGGTGCGTTTTGACCGGCTGTCCACAAGGAAGGTGGTGCGCCAATTGAGGCGGGCAAGGTGTGGTGGTATGATTTGCATAGCTGTTTGCCATTGGTGCAGAACACTGGCTTACCATTAGCCCTGGTCGGTCATGTGCCTCTCGATCGATTGGTTGAGACCAGTCATGTGACGACTCTCCGATTGGTCGAGAGGCTGAGTTAACCCCGCCTCCAGAGCGAGGTATAAATACCCAGAACGCCCGGCGGCCGTCCATTTACTGTAGTCGACCGCAGGGCTAACTTCTAGCTTATTAAAGCCTAACTTTTGTACAGCAACTCGTCTCGCGTTCGATTGATGGTTCATCAATTTAATAAGCTAGAATTTTGAAGATGGAGCTCCGGATCAAGCCCGAATGCCTCCGCATCTGCCCGCAAACTCAGAACGCCTCAGAAATCTTTCAACATTGGCTGGCATGTCTCGAGGGATACCTGGCGTCCGCAAACAGCCCCCCCACCATGGCACAGAAGCTTCACATCCTCCACTCCAGCGTGGGCACGGCAGCCTACGCGATGATTGCGGAGGAAAAAGATTACGATGCGGCAATGCTTAAGCTGAATGGACAGTTTCTTAAAGCGGTAAACAGAGTATTCGCCCGACATCTGCTGGCCACCAGGCAACAGTTCCCCAGTGAGTCATTAGACCAATTTTACCAGGCCCTCGCTGTCCTGGGGAGGAATTGCTCCTGCCTCCAAGTTTCAGCCACGGAGCACATGGAACTTCTGATTAGAGATGCTTACGTGGCTGGGGTGCAGTCCCCCGCTATCCGGAGAAAGACGACCTCAGCCTAACTGAGGCACGGACTCTCTCCACCTCTCTGGAGGTCGCCGATTTAAACGCCCGCGCCGATGTCCCCAGCCGCGCTGCAGCACATTGGACCTCCTGGCACGCTACCCCACCGCCATCCGCCGCTCCCGACCTCCCTCAGGCTTGCGCCGCGTGACGCCCTGACAAGTCCGCGGGGCCCCGTTGCTAATTCTGTGGGTTCGCTAAACACCCTCACCCGCGCTGCCCAGCCCGCTCCGCCCTCTGTAAAAGCTGCAGGAAGAAGGGCCACTTTTCATCCGTCTGCCAGGCCAAATCGGTCGCTGCCGTACCGCGCAGCGACCGGGGATCCCCCCCCTCCAGGCCTTGCGGGCCCTTTCAGTACGCCGCGCCAATCTCCCCCCCCCCCCCCCCCACCTCCGGGCCCCTGTGCCCGCCCAACACGCCTCCCCCCCTCCTCCGGGCCCTTCCAGCGTACCGCGCAACTCTCTCCTCGCCGCCCCTGGGCCCCTGCGCCTGGCCTGCGCGCCTCTCTGCCCCCGCTCTCAGCCGCTCCGGTTGGCCTGCCGGCACCGCTAACCCCGCCCCCAGCAACCACGAGGGCCCCGCGGGCGCCGCCATCTTGGGCCCCTGACGCCACGTGCGGGTCCAGGGCGCCGCCATCTTGGGGCGCCGACTCCACGTGTGGGACCTGGGCGCTGCCATCTTGGGGCCCCGACTCCACGTGCAGGTCCTGGGCGCCGCCATCTTGGGACCCCGACTCCACGTGCGGATCCTGGGCACCACCATCCTGGCCTAGCACACAAGGTTCTGCCAGCTACTACTCAGCCGACGACGACTGCGACGATGGTTCTTCTCCACGGCTCGCGGCCATTCAACTCGACTAGTCACGGCCACGCACGCTCGCCAAAACAACGACGCTGATCCACCTCAACGGCCACGAGACGGGCTGCCTGCTGGACTCAAAGGTGAAGTTCAAAGCAATAAAGCTGTGCACCAATTAGTAAGTCCAAAACAATTAGAGTTTATTATAACACAATTATAATAACACTCATGCACACGCTAAAGATTAAACTTACTTCTACCACTAAACAATTAATATTTAGCTAAGAAGGAACTGCGAGGTCAGGGAACAAGGCCTTTGTTCTGTTCTGGTCTGCAGGCTTCGAATCGCTATCAGTTGGCAAGGGTGTCAGTAATGCCGGTTTCAGGTAGCGGTCATCGTTTAGGCACTTACTTGTTGGTGGCTGCTGCTCAACGGCTGGTGTAGAAGACAGGGGTCTGGAGGCTGGAGCCGGAGGCCAGAGACAGGAGACTGAACCATGTGTGGGACCTGTCTTTTATAGGTCCCGGGGGTCCGCGCCCCTTTGGGCGGACTCCCTTACCTGCTTGGGATCGATTGGGCCTCTTCCCAATCGATATGTTTTGAACAGTAGCACAGTGGTTGTGGGCAGCATGGTAGCACAATGGTTATTACAGTTGCTTCACAGCTCCAGGGTCCCAGGTACGATTCCCGGCTTGGGCTACTGTCTTTGTAGAGTCTGCACATCCTCCCGATGTCTGAGTGGGTTTCCTCCGGGTGCTCTGGTTTCCTCTCATAGTCCAAAGATGTGCTGGTTAGTTGGATTGGCCATGCTAAATTGCCCCTTAGTGTCCAAAAAGATTAGGTGGGGTTACTGGGTTATGGGGACAGGGTGGAGGCATGGGCTTCCGTAGGGTGCTCCTTCCAAGGGCTGGCGCAGACCTGATGAGCCAAATGGCCTCCTTCTGCACTGTAAATTCTATGATATAACATCACTAGTTTGGTGGGGAGGTTGAAAGTGGATTTGGCAAGATGGGATTGCCTTCCTCTTATCGCTGGCAGGTCGGGTGCAGGCACTTAAGGTCAATGTGTTGCCGTGGTTTTTGTTCATTTTTCAGTGCCTGCCCATCATTTTATCAAAGGCGTTTTTTAAGGAAGTACAAAGGATGATTACGTTTATTTGAGGGTGAGCGGGTGGAGTGGTGGGGGCGGGGGGGGGGGGGGGGGGGGGGGGGGGGGTTAGCCAGGATTAGGAAGGTGCTGTTGCAGAGAGGACGGCAGTCAGGGGGCTTGGGTCTCCCGAATATCCTGCATTATTACTGGGCGGCGAATGCCGAGAAGATGCAGGGCTGGGTTACGGGGGGGGGGACCCCCAGTGGGTTAGAATGGAGGAGAGTCTATGCAGGGGGTCGGGGTTGAGGGTGTTGGCAACAGTGCCGCTCCCGATGGCCCCAGGCAAATACACAGGGACTCCGGTGGTAGTGGCGACGCTCAGGATTGGGAGGCAGTTGCGCCAGAACTTTACGTTGTGGACTGGGTCAAGGGAAATGCCGATTGGAGGGAATCATAGATTTGAACCTAGGAGGTGGGAGGGGAAATTTTCGGAGATGGGAGGAAAGGGTAGTTAAGTTATTAAAGGATTTGTTTCTGGGAGGCTGGTTTTCGAAGTTGGAGGAGCAGGGGGAGAAATATGGGTTGGGGCAGGGGGAGATGTTTAGGTATACGTAAGTCCGAAATTTTGCCAGGAAGGAGGTAGAGAGCTTTCCAATTGCACTGGCCTCCACACTGGGGGGATTGGAGAACGGGGTGGTGTCAGCCATTTATGGGGTTATTCTGGCTGAAGATAAGGTATCACTGGATGGGATTAAGGCAAAGTGGGAGGAAGATTTGCGGGAGGGCATGGTGGAGGGGTTGTGGTGTGAGGTGCTTCAGAGGGTGGGTGGGATGAGGGGATTGTTGGCGAGGGGATTGCCATTGTATTTGTTGTTATTGTTGATTATTTGTTGTTGTAAATATGATGAAATTGTGAAAAAGGAGGATAAAAATATTTATTTTAAAAATCTTCAGTTAATCGGTAGAAGAACCACTGGGGTACAAACATGAAAATATGGGTCAGGATTCTCCATCGGCCAACACCCAAGTAGGGAAAGACGATTGGGCGGACAATTGGTTTTGATGCCGAAATTGTGGCGAGCGCGAGTTCACGCCAAATTGCGATTCTCCAGTGCCTCGACAGCGGTGTCAATGTGTTCCACTCCGCATGTACAGTAAATGCCGTTTGCATATCATTAGCTGGTTTGACCAGGTATTCTCTGTGGCCTCCGCGATGATCCGCCTCCGCCGGTGAATTCCTGACAGCGAGGTTCACTTGTGCTTTTAAAATTCAGGAAACAGGCGGCATGGCTGATGAGGGAGAGAAGAGGAGCAAAAGCGCGACCATAGGCTGCCAGCCCTGACATTGGTTGGGCTGGCTGGGAGGGGGGACTGCCAGGGCCGAGGTGGGGGGGCGGGGGGCACAGCCCACGCCAATCGGATGAGAGGCTCATGACCAGCCAGAGCCAATGGGAAACCAATGCTCTGCACCAATGGCAGTGCTCACATTCATACCACCACATTCACCCCTTGTGGAGAAAGAAGGCGGGGGGGCGTGTGTAAGTGGAAGAGAGAGGGGGGTGCGGAGGGGGGGGGGTCCGAGGACTGGTGGTATGAGCAGCGAAAATCGAGAAAGGTGGGCTTCCCACTGGCTCCTGGCAAAAAAACAATACTACTACTACTAACTTAAGGTGCAACAGAATAACAACAAGGTCCAAAAAAAAGTCCCATGGTCACATCAGGTGTTCTGGAGAACCGTCGCAGTGGAGCCAGTGACGTCGGGCCGATGGTCGTTCTTGCCTCCAGGAGCGGCAGTCATAGATGTGTCTCCGTACCCCGGGCCGGTGGTGGAGACGCTGTAATTTGGGGAGAGGGGGCATGTGCGCTGGGTCGTGGGGCCACGGGGGGTGCTGGGGGAATTGGAGTTGGGGGGGGAGGTGTTGATGTAGGGGGAGAAGGCTGCATGCCAGCAGGTGCCAGGTCCCGAAACGAGACCGTATCCTGCCGACCGTCGGGATACTCCACGTACGCATACTGCGGGTTGGCGTGGAGTAACTGGACTCGCTCAACCAACGGGTCGGACTTGTGCACCCGCACATGCTTCCGGAGCAAGATGGGCCCGGGGGTGGCCAGTCAGGTCGGGAGAGGGGATCCTGAGGACGACTTCCTGGGGAAAACAAGAAGACGTTTATGAGGTGTTTGATTAGTGGTAGTACAGAGGAGAGACCGGATTGAATGAAGGGTGTCGGGGATGACCTCTTGCCAACGGGGGATAGGGAGATCTCTGGACCCTAGGGCCAGCAGGATGGTCTTCCAAATGGTGCCATTCTCCCGCTCAACCTGACCGTTACCCCAGGGGTTATAACTGGTCGTCCTGCTAGAGGCTATGCCCCTGCTGAGCAGGAATTGACGCAGTTCGTCACTCATAAAGGAGGACCCCCGGTCGCTGTGGATGTACGCGGGGTAACCGAACAGGGAGAAGATGGATAGGAGGGTCTTTATGACGGTTGTCGGTACAGGGAATGGCGAAAGGGAAGCGGGAGTATTCGTCGATAACACTCAAGAAATATGTGTTACGTTTGTTGGAGGGGAGGGTACCCTTGAAGTCTCTACTGAGACTTTCAAAGGGGCGGGAAGCCTTTACCAGATGCGCTTGTTCGGGGCGGTAGAAGTGCGGTTTGCACTCGGCGCAAACGTGGCAGTCATTGGTGACGGTCCTGACCTCCTCAACAACGGAGTAGGGCAGGTTGCGGGTCTTAATAAAATGGTAAAAACGGGTGACCCCTGGATGGCAGAGGTCCATGTGGAGGGAGCGGAGGCGGTCAATCTGCGCTCTGGCGCAGGTACCGCGGGATAGGGCATCGGAAGGCTCGTTGAGCTTCCCAGGATGATACAAGATATCGTAGTTGTACGTGGACAACTCGATCCGCCACCGCAAGATCTTGTCGTTCTTGATCTTGCCCCTCTGTGCATTATCGAACATGAAAGTTACTGACCGTTGGTCTGTGAGGAGGGTAAACCTCCTGCCGGCCAGATAGTGCCTCCAATATCGCACTGCTTCGACTATGGCCTGTGCCTCCTTTTCCACCGAGGAATGGCGGATTTTGGAAGCGTGGAGGGTCCAGGAGAAGAAGGCCACGGGTCTGCCCGCTTGGTTCAGGTTGGCTGCCAGAGCTAAGTCAGACGCGTCGCTCTCGACCTGGAATGGGAGGGACTCATCGATAGCATGCATCGTGGCCTTTGCGATATCCGCTTTGATGTGGCTGAAGGCTTGGCGGGCATACATCCACAGGGGAAAGGAGGTGGACTGGATGAGGGGGCGTGCTTTGTCGGCGTAGTTGGGGACCCACTGGGCGTAATAGGAGAAGAAGCCCAGGCAGCGTTTGAGGGACTTGAGGGAGTTGGGGAGGGGGAGTTCCATCAGGGGGCGCATGCGTTCGGGATCGGGGCCTATTACTCCGTTATGCACTACGTAGCCAAGGATGGCTAGACGGTCAGTGCTAAACACGCACTTATCCTTATTATAGGTTAAATTAAGGAGTTTCGCGGTTCAGAGGAATTTTTGGAGGTTGATGTCGTGGTCCTGCTGGTCATGGCCGCAGATGGTGACGTTATCGAGATGCGGGAAGGTGGCCCATAAACCGTGCTTGTCGACTATTCGGTCCATCTTCCGTTGGAAGACCGAGACTCCATTTGTGACACCGAATGGAACCCTGAGGAAGTGGTAGAGGTGCCCATCTGCCTCAAACGCGGTGTACCTTCGGTCACTCGCGCGGATGGGGAGCTGGTGGTAGGCGGACTTAAGGTCCACCGTGGAAAAGACTTTGTATTTCGCGATCCTGTTAACCAGGTCGGAAATACGGGGGAGAGGATACGCGTCCAGCTGCGTAAACCTGTTGATGGTCTGACTGTAATCGATTACCATCCGGTTTTTCTCCCCAGTCCGAACTACCAGTACTTGGGCTCGTCAGGGACTGTTGCTGGCCTCGATAACTCCTTCCTTAAGGAGCCTCTGGACCTCAGACCCGATGAAAGTCCGGTCCTGGGCACTGTATCGTCTGCTCCTAGTGGCAACAAGTTTACAATCTGGGGTGAGATTAGCATACAAGGAAGGGGGGTCCACTTTGAGGGACGCGAGGCTGCAAACAGTAAGAGGAGGAATAGGGCCGCCGAATTGGAAGGTCAAGCTCTGCAGGTTGCACTGGAGGTCCAGGCCCAGGAGTGCCGGGGCGCATAGACGGGGGAGGATGAGGAGTTTGAAGTTTTTGAAAGCCCTCCCCTGGACTGTGAGGTCCGCTAGGCAGCACCCGGTGATTTGGACGGAATGTGAACCTGAGGCCAATTCAATTTTATGTTTAACTGGGTGGATGGGGAGCGCGCAGCAGCTTACCGTGTCGGGGTGGACGAAACTTTCCGTGCTCCCGGAGTCCAGCAGGCATCTCGTTTTGTATCCGTTGCGCTGGATCGTTGTCGTAGTCTTGGCGAGCGTGCGTGGTCGCGACTGGTTGAGTTTGATGGAAGCAAGTAGTGGCGAGAGTTCCAGATCCTCCTCGGTGGCAGAGTAATCGCTGGCAGGGCCTTCCGTGTTGGTCCAAGGTGGCGGCGCCCAGGACCCGCACGTGGAGTCGGGGTCCCAAGATGGCGGCGCACAGGACCCGCACGTGGAGCCGGGGCCCCAAGATGGCGGGGTCCATGGCCCGCAAATGGCTTCCGGGGCCCAAGGTGGCGGCGCCCGTGTGAACCTCGTGACGGCTGGGGGCAGTGTCAGCGGCGTCTGCGGGCCGGTCGGGGCAGCTGGGAGCGAGGGTCGGGAGGACCGTTGGACCGTTGCATGGGTCGGGAGGTGGGCCGGAGAGGTTGGTGTGCGGCGCTGGGCCCTAGGGGTCCCGGGGGGGGGGGGTCGATCCGCGGTCGCTGCGCTGGACAGCAGCGACCGACTTGGTCTGGCAGACCACCGCGTAGTGGCCCTTCTTCCCCCAGCTCTTACACAGAGCGGAGCGGGCCGGTCAGCGCGGGCGGGGGTGCTTGGAGAGGCCACAAAAATAGCAACGGGGCCCCGCTAGTTTGTTGGAGCGACCCACTGCGCAGGCCTGGGGGGTGGGGTCGGGGTCCACGGAGGATGGGGTGGCGCATGCCATGAGGTCCAGGGGGTTGCCGCGCGGATAGGGGCGTATGCGCGGGCATGCAGGTCAGCAACCTCTAGGGAGGTTGCAAGGGTCCGTGCCTCAGCTAGGCTGGAAGCGTGGAGGGTTCGTGAGAAGAAGGCCAAGGGTCTGCCCGCTTGGTTCAGGGTGGCTGCCAGAGCTAAGTCAGACGCGTCGCTCTCGACCTGGAATGGGAGGGACTCGGCGATAGCATGCATCGTGGCCTTTGCGATATCCGCTTTGATGTGGCTGAAGGCTTGGCGGGCATACATCGACAGGGGAAAGGAGGTGGACTGGATGAGGGGGCGGGCTTTGTCGGCGTAGTTGGGGACCCACTGGGCATAATAGGAGAAGAAGTCCAGGCAGCGTTTGAGGGACTTGAGGGAGTTGGGGAGGGGGAGTTCCATCAGGGGGCGCATGCGTTCGGGATCGGGGCCTATTACTCCGTTACGCACTACGTAGCCAAGGATGGCTAGACGGTCGGTGCTAAACACGCACTTATCCTTATTATAGGTTAAATTAAGGAGTTTCGCGGTTCAGAGGAATTTTTGGAGGTTGATGTCGTGGTCCTGCTGGTCATGGCCGCAGATGGTGACGTTATCGAGATGCGGGAACATAGAACATAGAACATAGAACGATACAGCGCAGTACAGGCCCTTCGGCCATCGATGTTGCACCGACATGGAAAAAATCTAAAGGCCATCTAACCTACACTATGCCCTTATCATCCATATGCTTATCCAATAAATTTTTAAATGCCCTCAATGTCGGGGTGGGAAGGTGGCCCATAAACCGTGCTTGTCGACTATTCGGTCCATCTCCCGTTGGAAGACCAAGACTCCATTTGTGACACCGAATGGAACCCTGAGGAAGTGGTAGAGGTGCCCATCTGCCTCAAACGCGGTGTACTTTCAGTCACTCGCGCGGATGGGAAGCTGGTGGTAGGCGGACTTAAGGTCCACCGTGGAGAAGACTTTGTATTTCGCGATCCTGTTAACCAGGTCGGAAATACGGGGGCGAGGATACGCGTCCAGCTGCGTAAACCTGTTGATGGTCTGACTGTAATCGATGACCATCCGGTTTTTCTCCCCAGTCCGAACTACCAGTACTTGGGCTCGTCAGGGACTGTTGCTGGCCTCGATAACTCCTTCCTTAAGGAGCCTCTGGACCTCGGACCCGATGAAGGTCCGGTCCTGGGCACTGTATCGTCTGCTCCTAGTGGCAATAGGTTTACAATCTGGGGTGAGATTAGCATACAAGGAAGGGGGGTCCACTTTGAGGGACGCGAGGCTGCAAACAGTAAGAGGAGGAATAGGGCCGCCGAATTGGAAGGTCAAGCTCTGCAGGTTGCACTGGACGTCAAGGCCCACGAGTGCCGGAGCGCATAGACGGGGGAGGATGAGGAGTTTGAAGTTTTTTGAAAACCCTCCCCTGGACCGTGAGGCCCGCTATGCAGCACCCGGTGATTTGGAAGGAGTGCGAACCTGAGGCCAATTCAATTTTATGCTTAACTGGATGGATGGGGAGCGCGCAGCGTCTTACCGTGTCGGGGTGGACAAAACTTTCCGTGCTCCCTGAGTCCAGCAGGCATCTCGTTTTGTGTCCGTTGCGTGGATCGTTGTCATAGTCTTGGCGAGCGTGCGTGGTCGCGACTGGTTGAGTTTGATGGAAGCCAGTCGTGGTGAGAGTTCCAGATCCTCCTCGGTGGCAGAGTAATCGCTGGAAGGGCCTTCCGTGTTGGCCCAAGATGGCGCCGCCCAGGACCCGCACGTGGAGCCGGGGCCCCAAGATGGTGGCGCCCATGGCCGGCACATGGTGTCCGGGGCCCAAGGTGGCGGCGCCCGTGTGAACCTCGTGGCGGCTGGGGGCAGTGTCAGCGGCGTCTGCGGGCCGGTCGGGGCAGCTGGGAGCGAGGGTTGGGAGGACCGTTGGACCGTTGCGGGGGTCGGGAGGCGGGCCGAAGAGGTTGGTGTGCGGCGCTGGGCCCTAGGGGTCCCGGGGGGGGGGTCGATCCGCGGTCGCTGCGCGGAACAGCAGCGACCGACTTGGTCTGGCAGACCACCGCGTAGTGGCCCTTCTTCCCGCAGCTCTTACACAGAGCGTAGCGGGCCGGGCAGCGCGGGCGGGGGTGCTTGGAGAGGCCACAAAAATAGCAACGGGGCCCCGCTAGTTTGTTGGAGCGACCCACTGCGCCCCTTAACGGTCGTGGAATCAGTCCAGCCAGTTTTGCTGTCGTAGAACTCCACAAGTCCTGCCCCATTAACACCGGCCGATAGGAGCAAAAGCAGGCCATTCGGCCCCTTGAGTCTGCCACTCCCTTTGGTTTAGATTATTGGCTGATCTGTATGTGTTTTGAGTTGCAAATTCCCCACCTACCCCTCGTTAACTTTTGATTCACTTGTCTTAACAGAATCTATCTACCTCTGCCTTAAAAATATTCAGGGATCCCGCTTCCCACCGCCTTCTGAGACAGCGAGTTCCAAAGTTGCAAACCCTCTGAGAAAACAAAATATCTCCTCATTTCTGTCCTCTAAGGATGACCCCTAATTCTAAAACAGTGCCCCCTAGTTCTGGACTCACCCACAAGAGGAAATATCCTTTCCTCATCCATCTTGTCAAGGCCATTCAAGATCATGACCAGAATTCTATGGTCATCAGGATTTACCTTTCCCGCTGGTGGGTTCCCTGGCTGCGTGGACTGGCTTCAATAGGAAATTCCAATAACAAGCAGTTGGAGGATGGCCAAGAAACACACAGCTGGGGTATTGCAGAAACACGGCACCTATACACTTCAATCCCTCATCTTCTAATCTCCAGTGGAAACAAACCCAGACTGTCCAACCTATCCTCTTAAGACAATAGGCGGGATTCTCCCTTCTGCGGACTAAGTCCCCACACCGGCGGGAAAATTGGCGCCAACCACTCCGGCGTCAACAGCCCCCGAAAGTGAGGAATTCGCCAAACTTTCGGGCGCTAGGTTGCCGCCTCTACAGCCGGCACCAAAGGGCCGGCTCGAGTCCGCGCATGTGCGGAACGGCCAGCGTGATCTAGCGAAAACGCGAACAGGCTGGTATATTTCCGCGCATGCACAGAACTGCCAGCGGGATTCGGGCCTCCACCCAGGGATTCTCCGACCCGGCGGGAAGTCGGAGAATCCCAGCCAATGTGTTTGCATTGGAGACTATGGGGGAAAGAGCAGGCAAGTGGGACTTATTGGATAGCTCCCTCAAAGAGTTGGCATAGGTATGATGGGCTGAATGGCTCTTTCTGTGCTGTATAATTCTCTGATTCAGCAAACAATGAAATAATTGGGTCAACATATTTTCTACAACTTCCAAAAACGACCCCATAGGGTTTGGGAAGTCATATGACTGACATAGCTAGCAACCATGGAAACGAGCAGCACTGTCGAGATGCTGAGATCACAATCTCAGCCAAGGGCATCATTAATATCTTTTCTAAGACCTTATAGGATCTGGAACATGTTTGACACACAGGTTGCAAACCCCATGAGTGCTGTCCCCCCACATTGTCACACTCACACTCAGCGCTTTAGCTTGCTGGCGAGGATATGAACTCTCCGTGTCTGATAATATAATAATAATCTTTGTTAGTGTCACAAGTAGGCTTGCATTAACACTGCTAAGACGTTACTGTGAAAATCCCCTAGTCGCCAAACTATGGCGTCTGTTCGGGGTAACTGCATGTCTAATTCACCTAACAGCTAACAAGCACGTCTTTCGAGACTTGTGGGAGGAAACCGGAGCACCCGGAGGAAACCCACGCAGACACAGGGAGAATGTGCAAACTCCACACAGACAGTCGCCCAAGCCGGGAATCGAACCTGGGTCCCTGGTGCTGTGAAGCAACAATGCTAACCACTGTGCTACTGTGCCGCCTAATACATCTCATCTGCACCTATTGCTCACCAGTGTCCTGGGCATTCAGCGTTCTATTAGTAGCCCATTCACATTTCCATATAAAACTAGAAATGTATGTATGTTTGGGGTTGAAAGTAGAGTGTTTAACTTGTACATGGATCACATTTTTTTTTTTTAAATTTAGATTAGCCAATTAGTTTTTCCAATTAAGGGGCAATTTAGCGCGGCCAATCCACCTACTCTGCACACATTTTTGGGTTGTGGGGGCGAAACCCACGCAGACACGGGGAGAACGTGCAAACTCCACACGGACAGTGACCCAGAGCCGGGATCGAACCTGGGACCTCAGCGTCGTGAGGCGGTTGTGCTAACCACTAGGCCACCGTGCTGCCCACATGGATCACATTTTGCTTCTGATTGCTTTTCGGCTGGGCAAACAATTTGCTCAAAGATGATGGCTTTATGCTACAAAACCCCCAACCACCTATCAACTAACAGTTAAAAACTAGCGAGAATTTGGCTTGATACATTCATTAGGGCACAGAAATTTGGTCATTTGGCCCATCAAGTCCACAGCACCTATCATGATCTCAGGACATCTCAAAGCACTTTTCAGCCCACAATACATTTTTGATGTGTGGTCACTCATTGTGTAGAAAATGTGCCAGTCCATTTGTGCCCAAAGAGATCCCACAATTCACAATAAGAGAAATGATCATGTCATCTGTTGTAGACATGCATTAATTGACAAATATAGGCCAGGGAAGCAGAATTATTCTGTTGCTCTTCCTTGACGAGGGGATCTTTTATATCCATCCAACAGTGCAGAAAGGTTCTTAGTTTAATGTTTCCTTCAAAAGACAAGATGTGGAGATGCCGGTATTGGACTGGGGTGAGCACAGTAAGAAGTCTTACAACACCAGGTCCAACAGGTTTGTTTCAAATCACTAGCTTTCAGAGCACAGCTCCTTCCTCAGGTGAATGAAGAGGTAGGTTCCAGAAACATATATATAGACAAAGTCAAAGATGCAAGACAATGCTTTGAATGCGAGCATTTGCAGGTAATTAAGTCTTTACAGATGCAGAGATCAGGGTAACCCCAGGTTAAAGAGGGTGAATTGTCTCAAGCCAGGACAGTTGGTAGGATTTTGCAAGCCCAGGTAGGATTTCATACGTTGTTCAAGAAACAACACAACGGAGAGTGTAACACTGCCTCAGTGTTGCAATGAAATGCAAGGCCTCACTGCATATGAAGGTTTCTGGACTCTGAGGGCAGACTCAACCAGAAATCGACAAAATCCGAATTTGGGTGGGGAAAATGACATTTGACCCTCGTGCTTTGTCCGCCATATTTAGTGGCACTTTGTTTTGAAAATGCAGAGGCACGTGTTTCATGGCGGAACCCTGGAGAGTCGCTCCATCCCGCTGTGACTTCAGATCTTCAGTTATCCGAGCGCCATATTTAAAAGTCATCCCTGCACAGAGCTAGCACTCTTCAAAGGATATGCTGGGAACCGATGGCTGCCAAAGCTAGGAAACATGCAACCCCAAATCTAGCGACGCCTCCCTCGAGTGCCGACTAGATGCAATGGGGGCCCGCTGTTATGTCATCTACCCCCTGCTCTGAGTGAAGGACACCAAGCAAGGTCACCAATCCAGCACGGGAGGCGGAGGCAGTGGTGGTCATCACCAATACAAAAGAATTGGCCATCCAGTACTGAATAGAGGATGAGTGATCCCTTCTGTTCCGCCAGGGTAAGTCACTCTTCACATCGCTCTCAACGCACGCACTCACAGAGCCATCACACATCCACAGGCACCTCAGTCACTGATAGCTCAAAGGACACCACCACTAACATTCTCATGCACACCTTCATGTCCCCGAGGTGTGGGGGTCCTCATCCTGTCCATAGCCCCACTCACCACCCACACATGCCGGGCATCCTTCTCCTCTGGCCCGCCAGACATCCTGCTTTCATTCTCTCCATCTGTCTTCATTCAGGACAAGCTGGCACACAACGAAAGGCAGAGGTCCCAAACTGGTGGAGGAATGGCTGAACTCAAGGTCCTGACAGATTCTGCAAATATATAATAATATATAATAATCATTTATTGTCACAAGTAGGCTTCAATGAAGTTACTGTGAAAAGTCCCTAGTCGCCACATTCCGGCGCCTGTTCGTGGAGGCCGGTACCCACGCTGCTGGCCTTGTTCTGCATTACAAGCCAGCTGTTTAGCCCACTGTGCTAAACCAGCCTCTGGGAGCAGCTTAGTTAGCTGGCAAGGATATGGAACCACTCGTATGCTGACGGAGGTCACTGGCACTGAACGAAGTGAGGATCCAGCACTGCAACATCCATCAGGAAAGCAATCGAGGTGACATGACAAGGTCTCCATGACAGTGGCCATCATACCAGTGTTGACCTCAGTGCATTGGATGTCGGAACGATCCCTGCACTGCTGTATGATCTGCACTCCATGGCTGAGGCACTTGCTGTCATCAATCAGTATCAATGTCAGAGTGGGCAGAGCATATCCAGCTCAGTCCAGTTGCCTGTCCCTCTCAAGGGGACAAACAAGGGCCTCAGAGACTCATAGGGAGGAGGATCAGATGGTGCACTCACAGGAGCCATTCACTGAGGTGACCCTGGGAGTGTTTGGCCCATCCAAAGCCCCTCTTCCTCTGACCCTAGCAGCTCCAGTTCCACAGGCTAAGGAGGGTGGCACTGCCACACAGCAGAACCCCAAAAGGAGTCTGGAATCCTCCAAGTCTTGGCCCTCCAGAGGACGCCCACCAAGGTCATTACAGACAACAATGTGTAGCAGGCAGCAGGTCTGCTCCAACTCCACTGAGGTTGTTGGGGATACATCAAGACGTAGCAGCAGGGTTAGAAAAGTCAAGGAGGTATAGTTGTACACCGTGGGCCTGGGTATTAATCAATTAAATATAATGTTAACTACACTCCCAAGAATGACTCGTGGCCAATGGTGTCATGATGAACAGTGTTTGTATCAATCAGGTGTGAAACCTTCGTTCCTGCACAAAATTGAGGCAAGTCCAGGGCCTCCTCACTGTGCAGTGTGTAAACTTCTGAGAGCAGGGAATGTCCGGCTTCAAAGTCACTCTCCAGATCAGTAAGAAGTCTTACAACACCAGGTTACAGTCCAACGTGTTTGTTTCAAACACTAGCTTTCGGAGCACTGCTCCTCCCTCAGGTGAATGAAGAGGTATGTCCTCATTCACCTGAGGAAGGAGCAGTGCTCCGAAGGCTCGTGTTTGAAACAAACCTGTGGACATTAACCTGGTGTTGTAAGACTTCTTACTGTGCTCACCCCAGTCCAACGCCAGCATCTCCACATCATGACTCTCCAGGTCAGTGGTGCCTGCACCTCAATGTGGCTGGTGTTTGCTGCAAAAATCCCGTACCCAAGCATCAGAGTTCCATGGCATTCCCTGTATTCACTCAGCATCTTAGTGGGGCTGTCCTCCATTTTGTCAGCATTCCGGGCATGTGAAGGTGTGGTGCTGGGGGGACCAGGTGATGAAGGCTGACAAAGGATCAAATGTTGTTAAAGTTCATGTGCAGGCTTGTACCTCAGCAGCGTCTCCATGAGCTGACCCTCTTCACAGAGCCAGACAGGTGCAATAGGAAGACCTCAGGAGTGCCTCAAGGTATCTCTTCACCATCCTCTTGGAATCTTGTGGCTATCAGTACCGCATAAGAATGTCTGCCTCATCTGGCCTGTACAATGGCCTCATTGCCTACGTTCTCACCTTCCAGGACCTCAGCACTTTTGTCCCGTTTGACCTTCTCCTCATCAGAGGAGCTCTCCCACATCTTCATCATCCAAGACCTGTGCCTTTGCACCGCCAGATTGCAGCACACAGAAAACCACAGTGATGTGTGACATCCTCTGGGGTGTGTACTGCAGTACTCCACCAGATCTGTCAAGGCACTGGAATCTCATTTACAAGATTCTCAAGGTGTGTTCCATCTAACTCCAGGTTGCAACATGAGCCGCATTGGCCCTTCTCTGAGCAGGAGTCTGAGGCCGCCATGCTGGCAGAATATGGACGGCACGGTAGCCCAGTGGTTAGCACTGTTGCTTCATTGCGCCAGGGACCCAGATTCGATTCCTAGCTTGGGTCTCTGTCTGTACGGTGTCTGCGCATCCTCCCCGCATCTGATGTGTTTCCTCCGGGTGCCCCAGTTTCCTCCCACAAGTCCCAAAAGACGTGCTTGTCAGGTGAATTGCACATTAGAACATAGAACATAGAACATAGAACAGTACAGCACAGAACAGGCCCTTCGGCCCTCGATGTTGTGCCGAGCAATGATCACCCTACTCAAACCCACGTATCCACCCTATACCCGTAACCCAACAACCCCCCCTTAACCTTACTTTTTTAGGACTCTACGGGCAATTTAGCATGGCCAATCCACCTAACCTGCACATCTTTGGACTGTGGGAGGAAACCGGAGCACCCGGAGGAAACCCACGCACACACGGGGAGGACGTGCAGACTCCGCACAGACAGTGACCCAGTCGGGAATCGAACCTGGGACCCTGGAGCTGTGAAACATTTATGCTAACCACTATGCTACCGTGCTGCCCTGAATTCTGAATTCTGAATTCTGAATTCTCCCTCAGTGTACCCGAACAGGTGCCAGAGTTTGGGATGAGGGGATTTTCACAGTAACTTCATTACAGTGGTAATGTAAGCTTATTTGTGAAACTAATAAAGATTATTGTTATGATTATTATTATTAGCCACTTCCTTTGTGGGTAGCCCTTGTCCCTGAGGAGAAAACCTTGCATCCTCTGTGATCCCTGGAAGATGTCATGGATTTGAGACCTGCTGCGGATGTATGAGGCATGGATATTGTACACAAACCTGCAGGATCCAGTTATAATGGTCGCAGATGAGCTGAACATTGAGAGAGTGAAAGCCTTTGTGGCTCAGACACTGGACTGCGTATAGCTAGGGGCCCACACGAGTGCAGTTAGCAGCAACCTGCATCTAGGGGAATCCAGAACTTGCAGCAAATCCCAACACTCTTGCTTCCTGGCTCATCTAACCTGTTTTGAAGTTACCAAGTTGCGTGCCTTGGCTAAAATGGCATCCATGACCTCCAAGATGTATTTGTGGGTGGAGGTTGCAAAATCTCACAAAGGTCTCCAATGGAGCCCTGGAAGGAGCCACTGCCATAGAAATCGAGCACAGAGGTCACTTTCACTGCCATAGGCAGTGGATGCCCTCCAAGTACCCGTTAATGCCAAATCCTGCAGAAGGCGATACATGTTGGTAACTAGTTCCCTTGACATGTGCAGTCATTGGCAAAACTGGTTCTTACTAATCTGCGGCTAGCACATGCACCTTCTATAAACCCTGGGTCTCTTAATACAAAGAACATTTCACTGGGGTTCATCGTCTGTGTGCAGAGGCCATGCGCTCTTAGTGTTGAGGTTTCTGCTCCTGATTTAGCGAGTCATGTGATGCCTCCATTAGAACATAGAACATAGAACAGTACAGCACAGAACAGGCCCTTCGGCCCTCAATGCTGTGCCGAGCCATGATCACCCTACTCAAACCCACGTATCCACCCTATACCCGTAACCCAACAACCCCCCCCTTAACCTTACTTTTATTAGGACACTACGGGCAATTTAGCATGGCCAATCCACCTAACCCGCACATCTTTGGACTGTGGGAGGAAACAGGAGGACCCGGAGGAAACCCACGCACACAGGGGGAGGACGTGCAGACTCCACACAGACAGTGACCCAGCCGGGAATCGAACCTGGGACCCTGGAGCTGTGAAGCATTTATGCTAACCACCATGCTACCCTGCTGCCCCTAATGCATTCATCTCCTGCTTATAAGCAATGAGGCAGACGGCGAGATCACCAGGCTCCATCTACCTGCCTCTTCACTGCAGTACCAAAGAGAGAGACACATGGGTCAATAATTATCTCCTAATAAGTCGGACGCTGGCCCACCAGCTCCGGAAGCGGGAGGCGGCGAGGGAGATAAGGGGAGTTAGGGACAGAGGAGGGAGTCTGGTGCGGAGTGCAAGGGGCATTAACGGAGTGTTCAGGACCTTCTATGAGGAGTTATACCGGTCAGTGCTCCCTAGGGAGGAGGGTGGGATGCACCCCTTTTTGGACAAGCTGGAGTTCTCGAGAGTAGGGGAGGAGCAGGCGGAGGGTCTGGGGGCACCAGTCGAGCTGGAGGAACTGATCAATGCGATGGGGAGTATGCAGTCAGGGAAGACACCGGGGCCTGATGGGTTCCTGGTAGAATTTTACAAGACGTTTTCAGACCTGTTGGGCCCGCTGTTAGTGAGGACCCTGAATGAGGCAAGGGAGGGGGTCCTTGCCCCCGACGATGTCCAGGGCATTAATGTCATTGATTTTGAAGCGGGATAAGGACCCCCTCCAGTGTGGGTCTTACAGGCCGATCTCGCTCCTCAATGTGGACGCGAAGCTGCTGGCCAAGATACTGGCTAGGAGGGTGGAGGATGTGGTCCCGCGGGTCATTCATGAGGACCAAAAGGGTTTTGTGAAGGGGAGGCAACTGAATGTCAATGTGCGGCGGCTTCTTAACATCATAATGATGCCGCGGTGGACGGGGAGGCGGAGATAGTAGCATCGATGGATGCAGAGAAAGCTTTTGACAGGGTGGAGTGGAGCTACCTGTGGGAGGTATTGAGGAGGGTCGGGTTTGGTGAGGGATTTATTAGGTGGGTGAGGCTGTTGTATAATGCTCCGGTGGCGAGTGTGGTGACGAATGGGAGGAGGTCGGAGGACTTTCGGTTGTACCGGGGGACGAGGCAGGGGTCTTGTCTCCCCTGTTGTTCACATTGGCGATCGAACCCCTGGCCATGGCGCTGAGGGAATCGAGGAACTGGAGGGGGATTGTGCGGGGGGGGGGGGGGGGAGCACCGGCTGTCGCTGTACGCGGACAATGTATTTCTGTACATTGCAGATCCGGCGGGGGGGATGCCAGAGGTGATGAGGATTCTCGGGGAGTTTGGAGACTTCTCTGGCTATAAGCTCAATGTGGGGAAGAGTGAGCTGTTTGTCGTGCATATGGGGGACCAGGAGAAAGAGATCGGGGAGCTCCCGTTGAAAAGGGCAGAGAGGAGCTTGAGATACCTGGGAGTCCAGATAGCCAGGGGCTGGGGGGCCCTGCATATGTTAAACTTCACGAGGCTAGGGCAGCACGGTGGCACAGTGGTTAGCATTGCTTCCTACTGCGCTGAGGACCCGGGTTCGAATCCCGGCCCTGGGTCACTGTCCGTGTGGAGTTTGCACGTTCTCTCCGTGCCTGCGTGGGTTTCACCCCCACAACCCAAAGATGTGCAGGTTAGGTGGATTGGCCACGCTGAATTGCCCCTTAATTGGAAAAAAATAATTGGATACGCTAAATTTATATTTAAAAAAACTTCACAAGGCTGGTGGAGCAGATGGAGGAGGAGTTCAGGAGGTGGGATGTGTTGCCATTCTCCCTAGCGGGCAGGGTCCAGTCGGTTAAGATGACGGTGCTCCCGAGGTTTCTGTTCCTCTTTCAGTGTTTACCCATCATGATCCTGAAGGCTTTCTTTAGGAGGGTTAGCAGGAGTATTACGGGGTTTGTGCGGGCGCAGAAGACCCCGAGGGTGAGAAGGGTATTCTTGGAGCGAGGCAGGGAAGTGGGTGGATTGGTGCTGCCCAACCTGTGTGGGTATTACTGGGCTGCAAACGTGGCAATGATTTGTAGGTGGGTGATGGAGGGGGAGGGAGCTGCATGGAAGAGGATGGAGGCGGCGTCCTGTGTGGGCACGAGCTTAGAGGCGCTGGTGATGGCTCCGTTGCCCCTCCCCCCGGCAAGGTACTCTACGAGTCCAGTAGTGGTGGCTACCCTCAAAATCTGGGGGCCGTGGAGGCGGCATAGGGGGGAAGTGAAGGCCTCAGTTTTGTCCCCGATACGGGGGAACCACCGGTTTGTCCAGGGAGGATAGATGGAGTGTTTCTGAGTTGGCACAGGGCAGGTATCAGGCGGATGGGGGACCTCTTCCTCGACGGGAGGTTTGTGACCTTAGAGGAGTTGGAGGGGAAGTGGGGTCTCCCCCCCAGGGAATTCCTTTAGGTATACGCAGATTAGGGCATTTGTTAGGCGGCAGGTGGTGGAGTTTCCGCTATTGCCGCCAAGGGGGGTTCAGGATACGTTGCTCTCGGGGACGTGGGTCGGTGAGGGTAGGGTCTCTGCAATCTATCAGGTGATGCAGGAGGGGGAGGAGGCCTCGGTGGAAGAACTGAAAGCGAAGTGGGAGGAGGAGTTCGGGGAGGAGGTTGAGGAGGGGACGTGGGCGGACGCCTTGGGGAGGGTGAATTCCTCCTCCTCTTGCGCACGGCTTAGTCTAATCCAACTAAAGGTGCTGCATAGGGCGCATATGACTGGGACCAGGCTGAGTCGGTTCTTTGGGGGAGAGGACAGGTGTGGCAGGTGCTCGGGGAGCCCAGCGAATCACACCCACAAGTTCCGGGAGTGTCTGGCGTTGGAGGGTTTCTGGAAGGGGGTTGCTGGGACCTTGTCTAAGGTGGTTGGCTCCAGGGTGGAACCGGGCTGGGGGGCTCGCTATTTTTGGGGTAGCATCGGAGCCGGGAGTGCAGGAGGCGAGAGAGGCCTATATTCTGGCCTTTGCGTCCCTAGTAGCCCGGCGCAGGATTCTTTTACAGTGGAGGGACACGAAGCCCACCGAGCCCAGAATCCTGGATTAACGACATGGCTGGGTTCATTAAACTGGAGAGGGTCAAGTTTGCCCTGAGGAGGTCGGTGCAAGGGTTCTTCCTGCAGTGGCAGCCTTTTCTTGATTTCCTGGCGGAGCATTGGAGGGTGGTCAACTTCAGCAGCAACCCGGGGGGGGGGGGGGGGGTGCGGGGAGGGCTACGGGTTCGTTACGGGGGTTTGTTCTCATGGTTTTATGCTTCTTTCTTTTTCTTGTTAATTTATTGTTTTTGTATTGGAGGGGAGCGGTTACTGTTTTTCTTTGTTGTGGTAAAATTTGTTGTTGAAAATTTGTTGTTGAAAATTTGAATAAAAATTATTTTAAAAAAAAAATAATAATTATCTCATGAAGACCACTCTTGCTCACACCATCGCCTGTGGCTGCCTCTCAGGGTCCCTTTATGCATTCTGCAGAGTTCTGGCCACCACATGGAAGGCCATGTTTATGGTACATGATGGTTTCCCAAAATCCTCTGTCCCCCACCACCGCCCCACACTTAGACCAGTAAATCATCGAGTGTATGCTCAAATACCTGAGAGTTTGAATTGCATTTTTAAGATATCTAGAAATAAAGTGCTGGGCATAGTACATGACCAAGATGGCAGTATAAAACCCATTGCTTTAGTGTCATTTAGAGAAGAAGACCTGCACACTGAGGTGCTCTGGCCTTTATGTGACTCCAGCCTTACACCATTGTGGTTGATTCTTAACTTCCCTCACATAGCCTAGCGAGTCATTCAGCTTTGCAGAAATCAAGATGACCAAAGAGGCACAAAAAATGGCTCCTTTGCCAGGACCACCCATGTCCCAAGAATGAATATATTTCAAAAAATTGCTCTGCGGAACCGTTAGTTTTCATAACCTTTGTGAACTCTGTTGCATCCTCAGTATTATTGAGTTATGACTTGGCTCCCCCCAGCCAATAGCAGCCAACTGGTAGAATGTTTTAAAAAATCACAATGTTGGTGTCAACTGCCAACTCAGTCGCTGTGTTCTGGCCTGGCGTGGTGTGGCATTTAATAAAAATAAAAGTCACATTCCTTCCATTTGCTCCACGCATGTGTCAGGATATGTAAGAGAAATTACTATATCCTGTAAGAGTCTCACTCCGATGATCTTTTTGGATACAGGCCATTTAACAGAGAAACAGAGAAGCATAACACACGCAAGGCACCTTGTGACTGCCAGAGACAGGCAGATTTGTACGTAAACTGCAGGATGAGCCAAGTGTGGGGAGGCTCAGTGAGTGGCCTTGCACAGAGGCTAGGGATTCTTTGAAAATCTCATAGCTGAGATTGAGTTTTGTTAGGAAATAGTTTTAAGAGACATGGATCCAAGGCAGATAAATAATAATAATAATTTTTATTAGTGTCACAAGTAGGCTTACATGAACACTGCAATGAAGTTACTGTGAAAAGCCCTTAATCACCACACTCCAGCGCCTGTTCAGGTACACTGGGGGAGAATTCAGAATGTCCAATTCACCTCACAAGCACGTCTTTCGGGACTTGTGGGAGGACACTGGAGCACCCGGAGGAAACCCACGCAGACACGAGGAGAACGCACAGACAGTGACCCAAGACAGGAATCGAACCAGCGACCCTGGCACTGTGAAGCAACAGTGTTAACCACTGTGCTACCGTGCTGCCCTTAAATGGAGTTAAGATAAAGATCAGACATGATGTAATTGAATGGCGGAGCATAGCTGAGAGCCTGAATGACCTATTTCCATTCCTATGTAATTCCAATCTGGCACTAATCTGGTTGACACTAAATTTCTCTCTATGTTGTCCTCAAAATGCAACAAAGAGGGAGCTTTCTGAGGGCAACTGGAGATGGGAAATTGATGCTTTGTCTGCAACACTCACCACCCGTAAATGGATGATAAAAAAGTTCATGCCATTCGTTCACCCCAATGTGAGAAATGACCTGCTGATTCCTTTTGAATTCTTTTCAGGACAGTTATTTCCATTTCAAACTGACTTTTAGTGAAGTCAAGCTCATTTTTCTCCTAGCCAGATGTATAATGGTCATTGCGTGAGACAGCTAGCTCTGCTAGATCAATAACCAATTATATTCTCAAACAAACTCTGTAATGATCTTTAAAACACTGTACTCCCTTCACATGTGCGATGCATTTCTTTCTATATATTAATGTGTCGGGTCTGAACAGGCAACTTTACACTTGAGTCAAAATGTGTTTTGGGCAGTTTTGATTTTTCCTTCAGAAATGAAGATGTGATGTATACAGGCAACTTTACACTTGAGTCAAAATGTGTTTTGGGCAGTTTTGATTTTTCCTTCAGAAATGAAGATGTGATGCTTTACATTGCTTTGCCACAATCACCAACCAGCATGCCTTGCCATAGATGTAAGAGGGTGAGTTTCATGAAAGAATCACGATAGTAGAGAACAGGGCAATTCAGCCCATCAAGTCTGCACCCTCTGAAAGAGCCCCCTACCCAGGCCCATTCCTCAACCCTATCTCCGTAACCCCATCTAACCTTTGGACAATTTAACATGGCCAATCAAAATAACCTGCACATTTTTGGACTGTGAGAGAAACCAGAGCACCCGAAGGATAGATACGGGGAGAAAGTGCAAACTCCACACAGACAATCACCCAAAGCCGGAATCAACCCAGGTACTTGGTGCTGTGAGGCAGCAGTGCTAGCCAATGTGCCACCATGCCACGCACTTGTACCCCAAAGCGGTGTGTTGTTTTTCGCCTCATAATTTAAATAGTTCCTCAATTCTAGATTAGGGGTTTTCAAGCTCAGGGTCATGACCCACGGGGTCGCAGGCAGGTTTCAGGAGCATCGCAGTGAGACTGATTGCAGCGTTCCTGATCGCGGGAGGAACGTCCAACGACCACAAACGGCTTTTTAAAATGCCGGCAGCAACGGACTTCTGAGATCGCCGGCCATCCCACGCATCCATGCCAGATCAAGCAGTGTGATGAGCCATCAGTTGCACAAGAGACGAGTTGCTATACAAAAGTTAGGCTATAGTAAGCTAGAACTTAGCCCTGCGGTTGACTACAATAAAATGGACGACCGCCGGGCGTTCCGACTATTTATACCTCGGTATGGAGGCGTGGTTAACTCAGCCTCTCGACCAATCGGAGAGCTGTCACATGACTGGTCTCAACCAATCGGTCGAGAGGCACATGACCGACCAGGGCCAATGGTAAGCCGGTGTTCTGCACCAATGGCAGACAGCTATACAAATCATACCACCACATTGTGCACAGGCCTGAGCCCAGGGTGGACCCCCTCCTCCTGACGTCAGTGCATTGTCCAGCGCCATTTTGTTTCAGCAAACGATGGCTCCTCCCACCGGAAGTGGCAGTAGAGAGCAGGTCATGGGCAGGCATGCTGATGTCACATGTTCTGGGCATGAGAGAGATTCCTCCTTTTTACAGCTACCAGCAGGGCTGCTGTGAACTTCAGAGCTTCAGAGTGAACAACCCATAAAGAAGAAGCTGAAAACAGGAACAAAACAGCATAAAGATGAGGATATGGATTATTAATTGCACCACTATAGATTCAAAGTTCATACATGCAGGGAAGCACTGGCAAATGAAAGTTTAAAACCCTCAAAACTTCATAGACATTTGAAGACTAAATATGGCAAGTTCAAGGACAAACCTCTTTATTTTTTTCACTGAATGCAGTGAGATCTTAAATAATCAGCTGAAGCCATTATCAAAAATGTAACATGGAATAACAGGGCTAAATCGCTGGCTTTGAAAGCAGACCAAGCAGGCCAGCAGCACGGTTCGATTCCCGTACCAGCCTCCCCGAATAGGCGCCGGAATGTGGCGACTAGGGGCTTTTCACAGTAACTTCATTTGAAGCCTACTCGTGAGAATAAGCGATTTTCATTTCATTTCATTTCATTTCAAAGCAAGTGAGATTGTGAGGACTAAGAGTGCTCATCTGTCACATTAAAGGCAAGTGAAAATACTGGGTCATGAGGATTGGCTGGCATGGGTCGCAAAGGTTCATTGCCGTGGGTTGCAAAGGTCGACTGGCGTGGGTCGCGAAGTTCGGCCACGTGGGTCACAAAGGATGGGCGGTTGGTAAAAATGGGTCCTGGGCAAGAAAGTTTGAAAAACACCGGTCCAGATCATACATGCATGTCGTAATTGGGGAAAGCATGATCACATACATGCAATAACTGATGGACCATGTACTTTACAGAGTGGTGAATTTTCAGGACTCTGATTTTAGGAAATCAGCTTCTCCATACGGAGAACGGCAAAAAAGCTTTGTTTGTATAAAAATTGCCAACATTACTATCCTGTTACAATCCTTGGCCAGACCACAAGATATGGAGGGAGAATCAGTTAGAGACCAATAACATTTTGCTCAAATTAGAAAAAGGTTAAGATTGAAAACATCTACTTTTAGATTAAGGTCACAAGGTTCCACAGGTTTTGAACAAACAAAACAAACGTTACTATACAAGGTCAGAAAAATAAAACAATTTACAATTCAGGGTAAGAATGAAGTATATGTGAATTAGCAGCTGAATAATCGTTGAACACACTACACCATACAATAAATGACAGATGCAACCAAAACAGATTCTGTGAATTTCTCAGCAACTCACACCAGACTTTATAGAACATAGAACATAGAACATAGAACAGTACAGCACAGAACAGGCCCTTCGGCCCTCGATGTTGTGCCGAGCAATGATCACCCTACTTAAACCCACGTAACCCGTAACCCAACAATCCCCCCATTAACCTTACACTACGGGCAATTTAGCATGGCCAATCCACCTAACCCGCACATCATTGGACTGTGGGAGGAAACCGGAGCACCCGGAGGAAACCCACGCACACACGGGGAGGACGTGCAGACTCCACACAGACAGTGACCCAGCCGGGAATCGAACCTGGGACCCTGGAGCTGTGAAGCATTGATGCTAACCACCATGCTACCGTGAGGCCCCACTTTAGTCCCACTTGAGTTAAACAATCTCACTGAATTTCATAGAATTTCATAGAATTTACGGTGCAGAAGGAGGTCATTCGGCCCATCGAGTGTGCACTGGCTCTTGGAAAGAGCACCCTACCCAAGGTCAACACCTTCAGCCTATCCCCATAACCCAGTAACCCCACCCAACACTAAGGGCAATTTTGGACACTGAGGGCAATTTATCATGGCCAATCCACCTAACCTTCACATCTTTGGACTGTGGGACGAAACATGAACACCCGGAGGAAACCCACGCACGCACGGGGAGGATGTGCAGACTCCGCACAGACAGTGACCCAAGCCGGAATCGAACCTGGGACCCTGAAGCTGTGAAGCAATTGTGCTATCCACAATGCCACCGTGCTGCCCTTTGTAACTTTGTCTTTCTCATGAGAGTTTCCTGTCTCCACATTTGAAGATCTCTCCTTGGAATTCTCTCCAAAGGCTATTCCCACATGGATGGCTTTAGCAATGGCACACCTCTCAGGGTTTCAATCTCGCTTTCCAAGGTTTAGAGCGGCATGGTGGCACAGTAGTAACCTTCATGTCTCACAGCGCCATCGTCCCAGGTTTGATTCCAGCCTGGCGGTGACTTCCTCTGTGGAGTTTACACATTCTCCCCATCACTGTGTGGGTTTCCTCTGTGTGCTCTGGTTTCTTTCCACACTCCAAAGATTTGTGGGTTATGTAGATTGGCCACGATCAATTGCCCCTTAGTGTTCAAAGGTTAGGTGGGGTTACAAGATTTCGGAGCTAGGATGGGGGAGTGGGCCTCGTTGGAGTGGTCTATCAGAGGGTTGGTGCAGACTCAATCGGCTGAATGGCGTTTTTGGGATTATTTGATTCCTTCTCTCTGGATTGCTGTGTGCACTAAAACGGTAGTTCACAAGCACTTTTTCAGAACTTTGGTCATGACAAGCAGAGCACTACTGTTCCAAAATGTAACTTTATCCCATCAACCCTCTTTACTTAAAGTCTGGTCCTCGCAGCCCTATCTCTCAATTAACTTAATCCAATTTAACTCTGCCTGCCTGTGACACTTCATGGCTGGCAGACTCTCTGAAACTGTCTGCCTCAAGAAGAGTTGTTCAGTGACATTGAGATGATCTGGGGGCCTATCAAAGCACTCCCATCAGGGGAGGATCTCAGGTGACATCCTGAGGCTGTCCCAGTGGCATACGGTATACTCAACGATTGCTCCGTTTTTGAGGGAGCGGAGCCTCTGAAAGACGGCGCACCCCACGATTTCGGAGTAAAAGCGGATCCTCCAGTCAATCGTCGAACGTGATTTCAGTGTCAGCAATCAGAGAATCCCGCCCTAAGTGTTGATGCCAGGACAGAATCAGGACAGCAAAACTGGCGCCAACCTCATTCCAGTCCCACATGTCCTGGAGTCACAACCCAAGTAAATTAACCAATAATTATTAGAAAAGTTCCCCATGTCTTTGGCTCTTGGCTGCCCAATAATTGCAGTCGCCAGATTTTTACATTGAAACACAATTACTGTTTATTTATAACAAGAATAATGGGGAAACACGCAGCAGATACAGTTGGTTAAATATTGATAACTCCCACATTAACTTGCCTCCCAACCCTCTAGACAAACACACAAGACAGACAAACACAGAGGGGTGCAAAAGGGGAAAAAACATAAAGGAAAGAGAAGAGAGTCTTTGCTTCAGATGATGGGTCCCTGCAGGCTTTCTCCGCTGTAGTGTGGGAATTTTCAGCCTGTGCTCACAATTTTCCTGAAGAATCAGAGTCCCTATTTCATCGGACTTTGCGTTTGGTTCATGGCCTGCCGTCAGGCCCTGTTTTCAGAGAGAGTTAGCTGGGTATTTTTTGAATGGGCTTAGCAGCCGTTTTCTGGAGAGGATTTAGCTGGACCTTTTACCTCTGCTGCCAGAGTCAAAAGTAAAAGTAAGGGCAGCACGGTGGCGCAGCCCTGCTGCCTCATGGCGCCGAGGTCACAGGTTTGATCCCGGCTCTGGGTTACTGTCTGTGTGGAGTTTGCACATTCTCCCCGTGTTTGCATGGGTTTCACCCCCACAACCCAAACGATGTGCAGGCTAGGTGGATTGGCCATGTCAAATTGCCCCTTAATTGGAACAAAAGTGAATTGGATACTCTAAATTGATTTTAAAAAAGTAAAAGTAAAATGGAACCTCCTCGTGTCTGTGAAAAAACATTTCAGAGCGATAATATCCAATCACCGCCTGCAACCGGGCAGAGCGCAGGCTTTTGGGCCAATTCATTGGCCACCAGTCAGATCAACCAGGCTGAATCCCAGCTAATTTTTGTCATTGCTGCTGGTCCACAATTTAAATCAGCACAGCCTTCTGGATCTTTCCATTTGAATCAAAGGCAATGGACACTGCTTTCTTCTGCTTGAATTAAAATGGTCGGCTACCTTAAAGACACATGTCCATCAATCATACATGGATCATAAATGCAAAGGCAAAAAAAGGGGGGGAAACAAGGGAATAGACAGGAAATAAAGAAGAAGAACCCTTACATAGTGCATGAGTCACAAATGTTAGCATGTGGGCGCAACATGGAATGAAGAAGGCTATTTGAATGTTCTCCTTTATTATTAGAGGAATTGAACCACCCCCCCCCCCCTTCCCCCCCACCCGTCAACATTCTGCAGGGATTGGTCCCTCTGTGACACCCTGGTCCACTCTACCATCACGCCCAACTCTCCATCCCCTTCCCACGGCACATTCCCATGCAATTGCAGGAGTAACACCTGCACCTTTACCTTGTCCCTCCTCACTGATCAAGGCCCCAAATACACCTTTCAAGCATAGCAATGTTTCACTTGCTTCTTATTCCATTTGCATTTACTGTTGCGGTCCCCTCCACATTGGGGAGACTAAATGCAATCTGGAGGACCGCCTTGCAGAAGACCTTCAATCAACCCGCAAACATGGCCCCCAACATTCCTGTTGTTTGCCGTTTTAACTCAGCACCTTGCTCTCATGCCCATATATCCGTCCTTGGCCTGCTGCAATTTTCCAGAAGCCCAGCGCAGGCTGGAGGAGCAGCATCTCATCTTCTGGTTGGTCATGTTGCAACCCTTGTGACTCAATGTTGAGTTCTGCAACTTTAAACCTCGACCTTTCTCCTCCATCTTTAATCCCATTTTTTTTATTATCCCAGACATGTGTTGCCCCAGTATAAACACTCCCTTCCTCACCAGGCCATCAGTCTTTTGTTCTTAAAGTTGCTACTTATTGTTGCAGTTTCTAGAGATCAAACGCATTAGTGGATGGCACGGTGGCACAGTGGTTAGCACTGCTGCTTCACAGCACCAGGGACCCAGGTTCAATTCCATCCTTGGGTGACTGTCTGTGTGGAGTTTGCACTTTCTCACCGTGTGTGCGTGAGTTTCCTTCAGGTGCGCTGGTTTCCTCCCACAGTCAAAAGATGTACAGGTTAGGTGGATTGGCCATGCTAAGTTGCCCATTAGCGCTCAAGAATGTACAGGTTAGGTTACGGGGATGGGGTAGGGGAGTGGACCTAGGTGGGGTGCTCTTTCAGAGGGTAGGTGCAGACTCAATGGGTTGAATGGCCTCCTTCTGCACTGTAGGAATTCCATTATTCTATGACTCTTCCTCCCTTCACTTCTGATGAAGAGTCTCTAGACTCGAAACATTAAATATGTTTCTCTCCTAGTAGATACTGGAAGACCTGCTGAGTTTTTCCAACATCCTCTGTTCTTGGTTCCAGCATCCACAGTATTTGACTGATATTTGTGAGTGATAAAAGTAAGAATGTTATGCTTCAGTCATACAGGGCTTTGGTGAGACCAAATATCTGAATATTGGGTGGGACATAGCGGCCTGTTAGCCACGGATGCAAAACCTTTAATGGTCAATCATACTTGAACCGGTGAGATGTTGGAATGTGCCTTCTCTACCCCCCTCCAATAACACAATCAGGTTCATGCCCAGGAAGGGCGCAAACCTGGGTTGCATGAATTTAAATCAATTATAGTATACTTAGTGGGCTTAACATCGTATGCTCTGCCCACAATGAATCTTCCCAGCCACCGGCCGTGACATCACACCAACGAAAATCACTACAGCTCTCTAAAAATGAGAATCAGGGTGTGAAATAGGAGGTGAGCTGCTGTGCCCCCACTGAGCACCAAGGAGTCCAAGGGGAGAATGGGGCTTCAGACCCGTGATCGGGTCTGGCACCTGGACGCGATTCTCCGGCGACCAGATAATCGCCGCAAGTCGCGCACGCGCGGTCAACGCAGCTCCAGTCGGGAGCCGTTGAAAGAAGCCCCCGCGGCAATTCTGCACGGTTGACAGGTTGAGTTCGCGCCGGCGTAGTTCACGTGTGGTTCCACCCGCAGGGAGCTCGGCGTCATGGTTGCAGTGGCCGTCCTTCTTGGGGGCGGGGGGCTTATCAGTCTCGGGGGGGGGGGGGGGGCTCCACGATGGCCAGGCCCGCAATCAGGGGCCACCGATCGGTGGTCGTGTGCGATCTGTGGGGGGGGGGCCACCTTCTTCCGCGCCGGCCCGCTGAGTGGCTCCACCATGTTGCGCGGCGCCGGTGTGGAATCGGCGCGGACCCGTGGCCTGCCGCCGCGAGCATGCGCGGACCCACGGCGAGCAGTGCAGGGTCGCATACGGCAGCTGCAGCAGTACGGAGGATTCCAGCGCCATGCTGGCCCCCTGTGGGCTACAGAATCGCTGCGCCAAGACGCCCGTTGACTCCGGCGTGAAACACTCCGGTGTTTATGCCAGCGTCAACACTTAGCCGCGATTTTAGAGAATCCCGGCCATTGAACTTCCATCCACTTGTAGAGGGTGCTGGCACTCAGCAGTGTGGCCAGCGTCTCCCAGGCAGGGTTCATGAATGTAGTGATCTTTAGGATGGCCTGATTTATATTACAAGAACACTTGTAACTAAAGCTAAAAATGATTTATGAACATTAAATGTGGGTAAACTATACACAAAACAACAAATGAATAACAGTATGATCATGCACAAGCAACTTCTCTCTCCAGCTCCTTCTAGTCAGTCTGAGGGGTCACCTGACTCTAGCATTCACTTATATACTAATAAGACTCCAAGTGGTCAGTCGGTGAATTACAACACAACCATGATATCACTTACATCCCCTTTCTTTTGAAGGAATAAATCAATACATTATCATCAGTATATTTACATGTGATATCATGAGCCTGTGAGTCTAAAAGTATTAATTTTTCTTTTAATTCTCACAATGTCATCACTACTCAGAGGTGGTAAAGTTCTCGACACTCTGTCATAGAACTGCTTTTGTTTTGTCCTGACCTTTAACCTGTTTGTTGGTGTGCGAGGAGCTGCAGGAACTTGCCCTCCTTTTTTTGGAAGTTTCCCACCTTTTTGGAAAAAGGGCAGCAACCGGAGTGTTTTCCTCCAAGAAGACGCTGCCGTTACTGAGAAACATTTTAGAATGCTGTGCTGCTAGTTCGTGAGCCTGACAAATTTTAACTGTTTGTCCCAAAGACAGCTCCAATTTCCTCAGCAACCATTCCCTCAACTTATTTTCATTCACACCAAATACAATCTAATCCCAAATCTTGGAAGATTCCACCGCAGAAAAATTACAGGTTTTAGCCTTTAACTTTAAATCAGCGATGCAATGGTCTATGGACTCTTCTGCCTTCTGTAAACATGATCTTAACACATAGCGTCCATAAATTTCATTCTTTCTGGGAGTCCAATATATATCAAGTCTTCGAATTACTTCCTTAAAATTTTTACTATCTTCATCGTTTGCAGATTTAAACGTATTAAAAACAGCAATTGCTTCAGGCACTGCCGCAGTTAGGAGCATTGCTACCTTACACAAATCTGATTGATTTCCTAAATTTACTGCAGTATGAAAAAGATTAAATTGTTGTTTAAACACATGCCAGTTGCTGTCCGCATTACCATGAAATATGAGACTCATTGATGGCTTCAAAGACTCCATGTAGTTCATTTGAGCAGTTTGCAAAATCTTCAAATCTCTGTGAACCTCGTGGCAACGAGTATGATGATGCACAAGCAACCTCTCTCCCAGCTCCCTAGTCAGTCTGAGGGGTCACCTGACTCTAGCATTCACTTATATACTAATGTGACTCCTAGTGGTCAGTCGATGAATTACAACACAACCATGATATCACTACAGTGACCTTGCTGGGCGGTCTCCTGCCAGCCTGAAGGTAGATGGTCCGCCTTCTCTCCTCCACGGCATCAAACATATAGGTGACCTCTGTAAAGCAGGGAGCAGACGTTTTTGCTGCTATCCTCCTGGCTTGACTGTGAGCAAGTGCTGTGGAGCTGTTTAAATGCAGAACCCCCTCGACGGAACAGCTCAGGTAGCCCTCAGGATGGGTGAATCAGGCATTTTCCATGTAGGAAATTTATTTTCGAAGTCGCTAAAAATTGCGGTCCGAATCATGTTAATGAGGCCAATGGGAATAGCACCAGTTTCCGCACCGACAATGGCACCAAGCCTAATTTTGTGAAAATTTGCCCATTGTGTCCAGTTTTGGTCTCCTTATTTAAAGAAGGATGCAAATGTGTTGGAGGCAGTTCAGAGGTTGAAATGAGTTGATTGTTTTATGAGTAAAGGCTGGATAGATTGACTTTGTTTCCACTGAAGTTTAGTAATGTAAGGGGTGACTTGATTGAAGTGTATAAGTGCCTGAATGACGTTGGCAAGATAGACACGGAATGTTCCCTGTTGTGGGTGAGTCCTGAACTAGGGGCCACTGTTTTACATGACAGAGATGAGGAGAAATTCTTTCGAGAGGGTTGTAAAACTTTGGAACTCGCTGCCTCAGAAGGCGATGGAAGCAGGATCACTGAGTATTTTTAAGGCAGAGGTAGATAGATCCTCGTTGGGCAAGGGAATAAAAGGTTAGAGAGGGTTAACTCTGTCCCCTAGTTGTAGTCTGCCCCAGAAGAGGAAATACCTTCTCTGTATCCACCTATCAAGTCCCCCCAGGAGCTTCTGTGGGATATAATATGATAATAATAATCCTTATTGTCACAAGTAGGTTTACATTGCAATGAAGTTACTGTGAAAAGCCCCTAGTTGCCACATTCCAGCGCCTGTTCAGGTACATTCAGAATGTCCAAACTACCTAACAACATGTCTTTTTGGGACTAGTGGGAGGAAACCGGAGCACCCGGAGGAAACTCACACAGACACAGGGAGAGCGTGCAGACAACAACTCAAGCTGGGAATCGAACCTGGGATCCTTGCGTTGTGAAGTCATAGTGCTAACCACTATGCTACCATGCTCTCTGCCTGCAGAATCTTCCATTTTGCCGGCAGCGCAACCATGCCCATGCGTTTCCCGATGGCGTGGAGTGGCCCACGATGGGAATCCCATTGGCCAGTTACAGGAACGGAGAATCCCGCTGCCGGCGGAGGCGCACTGCGCCGGAAAACGGGGTTGGGGGGATGGAGAATCCCACCCTATATCTTTCAACAAGATCTCCTTCCATCCTTCCTAATGAGTATAGGCACAACCTGTTCAAACTTTCTTAAAGCAGTAAGCCGTTGATCCCAGGAATGAGCAGCACGGTAGCACAGTGAATAGCACTGTAGCTTCACAGCGCTAGGGTCCCAGGTTCAATTCCCCACTGGGTCACTGTCTGTGCGGAGTCTGCATGTTATTCCCGTGTCTGCGTGGGTTTCCTCCGGGTGCTCTGGTTTCCTCCCACAGTCCAAAGATGTGCAGGTTAGGTGGATTGGCCATGCTAAATTGCCCCTAGTGTCCAAAAAGATTAGGAGGGGTTATTGGGTTATGGGGATAGGGTGGAAGTGAGGGCTTAATGTGGGTCGGTGCAGACTTGATGGGCTGAATGGCCTCCTTCTGCACTGTATGTTCTATGAGTCCAGTGACTGCTGAAGAAAGAGGCTGCTGAGGCCTGCTGAGTTTTTCTAGCATTTTCTGTTTTTACTTCAGATCTCCAGCATTTGCAGGATTTTGTTTTTATGCATTTCTGACCTGGTATCAGTGGATGTGGAATGCTTTGAGACATTCCGAGGTTGTAAAAATTTCTCGATAAATCAAGCTATTTAATTCAAATGGGAATAGCTTGCACTCAGAGGAGTGGTGAAGAAACACCTCAGGTTTGGTTATGTTCGCATCAGAAAGTTCAGTGATTGCGTAAGTGCCTGGAGTAAAAAGTGACTGAATGATATTGAAAAGTGCTGGGATGTGATAACTCTTGGGATACATGGCACCGGCCGGGTGGTGACGGTTTGGTTCAGTACCGTTCCCATGACCTGTTCATGAACGGAAACAGGGTGGACAAAATGGCGTAACAGTGACACTCATCTCAATCACGTTTCTCCTTTGATGACTTCCTATTTGGGATTTGTGAGTTGAGATTTCTTGCTGCTGAAATGATAACCATTGCATCAGAAAAATATCATAGCACTACTACACACTCAACTGATAAATCTGTCTGCACGATGGCTATTGATTCACAAGCTCTTTGGCACAAGAGTGATGAGTTTCTGCAGGTATTGGTATTTTTTTCTGATGTATGATTTATCTGCGCAATGAGATAACAGACTTCTATCCACTGTATCGAATAGACAATAGAGCCTATTTTTCCTTTATAGGGTTAATAAAATACCTTGCAGCTCACAGCCAATAAAGTTCAGATTCATTATTTCAAGCTGTGATTGACTCAAGTCCTGATTTTAACTTGCCAGGAGGCAGCAGCTGAGGAAATATCCACCGGCCGTATGCTATCCACCTGGATTTCAACTTTGGGCCTTATCACCATTCCCCAACATTGAATTCCACCCTACGCCACTGGGAACCAAAGTGCAGCTCTGTGTTGTAATATGGTCACATCTTAATACATAAAGAGGCAGATAGCAGGAGTGAGCAACAAACAAATTTGGCTTTTGAAGGTAGTGTGAGTTTGCAGACTATCCCTTAAATACACTGCAGCATATTCTGCATTAAACAGTAAGTACATTTTGTTGGCTGAGGTGCTTTGGGGATCCTGAGGCTATGTAAAGTGCAGTTCTTCCCTTATGAAGCAAGTGAGCAGGGAGTCTCTCTGCTAGAAACTCATGCTCCTTAGGCTTTGTTGGGGACAGGGTACCTGTGAAGCCAGAAAGCTTGGAGATATAAGATACACTGACATCCACAAGGATGGATGTGGGCTCAAAAGATGAGGTTCACGCAAGCTGACCTGGGACCCTGAAGATAAGAGATGTTTTTTTCCTTGGTTATCAGATCACCTGCAGAAAAGAGGACTGAGGAAACCAAGGGGTGCTAGTCTCAGCAACCTTCCCATCCTGCACCCCACTGTGGGCTAGCCAGCTGCCATAATTTCAGTTGCTATGGGCAACCAAGCACTGAAGATGTACTCAAAGTGGCACTTGTGATCACTTGTCATGTGGCAATGACATGCCCTCCCGTTGACCCTGAGACCTTTGGCAGGGTCAATGTTCGAAGGCACCACATGGACCTTTGGCACCAAAATCCTTTCACTTATGAGGTCAGGATTTGGATCCAGCACAGAAGGATATAGAAGGGAAAACATTGATTTTTCTCCCCTCAAAGGACAGTGTCCTGACTTGGGAAACCTAATGGTTCCAATCCCATGAGTCCCACCCCAGGTCTGTATGGTTTGGATTTTCCCTCAGATCACAATGAATAGGCCTATTGTACAGTTAGCACATAATCCTTTTTTGGATATGTAAAAACGTAGCCATTTAAGGTTAAGGTAGATGTTATAACCCGCACGAGACAGATTGGGTTGAAGCAATCAGTCTCCTCGTGAGTCTCGTTGAATATGTGCTGCCCCGTTAAAAGGGTGGGGAGCTCTAGGTCATTCATGGTTAAGATCAGTATAAAGTGTTGCTATATTTATCTGGTTATAAATATGGCAGTCAATATGGCCTTCCTTAACCCTAATTATGTTTACACTTAGAGTCGCCAGGTATCTCTCGATACCGCCACAAGGTTCAAACCCGAATACTGTACTGATCAAAGAACCAATGCACCAGTTAGTTAGTTCAAAGTCAATACTATTTATTTACATACACAGTAATATCTACTCATGCACAAAATGCCACAAACTAAACTATCTCTAACGCTAACGCCTATACTTAACTTCGGGTGCCCACTCAGTCAGAGGAACAATGGCCGTTGTTCAGATCTGAGGCTGTTGGGTTCGAAGTGGTACAGGAGAACAGCTAAGGTCGTCTGTCTGATAGCGAGCGTTGACCTTGGACTTCCTTGCTTCTGGTGCAGCTGGTGGACGGGTCTCTCTGCTTTGAGAGCCGAGTCCAAGAGAGCGATTCTCTCTCGGGGGTTTCTTCTTGTACCCGAAGGGTCTTCGCGAGCTTTTGGGCGGGCCTTGAACTTCGCCCCACTTAATTGGGCCGCATCTTGATCACTGGTATTGATCTTGACCAATGAAGGGGTGGGTGCCCTGATGGTTGGGCGTGTCCTAGGTGGCCGTTGGCCTTGCTTTGTTTACGCTTTTGGTCTGGGGAACTGGCACCGGGATGTCTGAGGCTGGATCGGTTGCTTGAGTGTCATTCCTTTGTTCCCGGAGATGGGTCATCAATATGTTAATTGACCTACAGTTTCAGTCTCGTCTGGGAGCTGCCGTCCCAATATGCATACAGGGTCTGTGGCTGCTTGCTTTCCTAACGTTGTCCATAGTTCCCTACAATCTTTGCGAGCATCCATTTTGTTTTCTGGAAGTGGCCATCCCAGATGGCTACAAAAGTCAGCCAGGTATAGAACTGATAGAGCAGAAGTTTTCTTTTTACTAAATGTTTACAAACATTTGTGGCCTACATAACTGGTGACGAGGATACAACTAGATTACTGTCAATGCTGCTACATCGATGGTTGAACCACCTCCTTTACTCTGCTGAACCAAGGTTGGAGAATTTATTTTCCGGATACGATTTTGTTTGGGAGATTGGACGTGTTCGATGCAAGCTTAGAGGATTGGACACAGTATGCAGAATGCAGCCTTTACTTTTTCCAGGCGAACACAATCGCAGATACTGATCGACAGACAGTGATATTGCTGACAACCTATGGAGCTCATATGTATGGTGTGATAAAAAACCTTACATATTCTGCAGCTCCGGACACTAAAACGTTTGAGCAATTGGTAACCATAGTGGTGCGACACTTTAACCCTAAACTGTCCATGCAGAGTGCAGAGATACTGTGTTAATACAGCAGAGTGGACCCCTTGAGAGTCTTGTAACCGGGTTTTTGACAAGGCTACAAAAACAAGCCAAATATTGTGAATACAGAACTACCCTTTATGAAATGCTGCATGACCATTTGGTCTGCAGCATAATTAACATGGCTACACAGAGTAAGCTGCGAGGCGAACCGTCCCTAGATCTTCAGCGGGTCAGACAAATTTTGCTCTCCCCTGAAAGTGCCGAGAGAGGAATGCAAGAGATCCAGGGGGTGGAGGTAAACACCCTCGGATGCACCCCACCTCCCAGCGAGCACTCCGCCCCCAGGACTGATACCCCGCCCTGGGCCGAGTACTATGGGGGCCAGGACCATTGGTCAAGGACCGAGTTGTTCCAACGGGATACCTCCCCAGAGTTTATAGAGGGAGAGCCTGGACATTGCAGGGCATGCGGACGCAGAGGCTGAAGGCAGTGCAAGGCACAAGTCAGCTAGAGATCCAGGTGCTCCATTCGAGGAAGGTGCCAACCAAGGGCTTGCACTTTCTACGTGGATCAGCCAGAGGAGGAGTGTGTGCAGCTGACTTGTGTTATGGCACCCCAAAATAACTGTGCAAGTTAATGGGCATCCATTAGACATGGAGCTAGACATGGGTGCTGCGGTTTCCATTTTGGAAAGCATACAGGATAAAGTCAGGGGCACAGCAGTTGGATCTGCAGGACACTGATGCAAGATTAGTGATGTATACCGGTGAACCGTTAGCCATTGCAGGAACCACAATGACCCCAGTAGTTTACGGCCAACAATCGATGCGTCTCCCATTGATCATAGTCAAAGGACACGGCCCCAGCCTGCTCGGCCATGATTATCTAAAGCGCCTGCATCTGGATTGCCAGCAAATTTTCCAAATAGGATCGGGGGGTCTGTGCTGGAAAAGTACCCTGAGATTTTCCAAGCAGGACTGGGGAAAATAAAAGGGCCATGGCAGAAAGTTCAGGTCAAGTCGGATGCACAGTCCTGATTTTTCAGAACTCACCTGGTCCCTTACGCTTTGTTGGCAAAAGTTGACGCTGAACTCAGCCGGCTCGAAGGCCTTGGGATCATTAGGCCAATTGGACAGCGCTGATAGTTCCGGTGCTCAAATAAAAGTCGGTCAGATTGTTTGGGGACTATAAGTTAATGGTCAACAGGGCCTCCTCGCTGGACCGTCACAAAATGCCCTACATCAAGGATCTGTGTGCAAAACTAGCCGGTGGACACTCATTTATCAAGCTCAATGTGAGTCATGCGTATCTATAAACATCCATAAAGGCCTGCATGAGTGCACCAGACTACCCTTTGGAGTGTTGTCGACCTGTGCCATAGTCCAGAGGGTACTGGAAAACATATGGCGAGGTTTGCCGTGAGTGGCAATATGTCTGGATGATGTGTTGGTCACAGGGATAACCAAACAAGAACATTCGAGTAATTTGGGCGAGGGGCTCCATCGTTTCTCGGAGGCAGCCGTTGGCCTGCGGAGAGAAAAATGCATTTTCCACGCTGGGCAGGTGGTGTATCTAGGCTACTGAGTGGACCGTGAGGGGTTACACCCAGCTGCGGAGAAGGTATGAGCTATTCAGCAGGCTCCTACACCTCAAAACACCACAGAGTTGTGATCTTTTTAGGGATTGGTCAACTATTACAGCATGTTCATCACCGGCCTCGCGACCATGTTAGCCCCCCTACATCTCCTCCTAAAAACAAACCAGGAATGGGTATGGCGAAAGCAACAGGAAGCAGCATTCACGTAAGTAAAAAAAAAATTGACTTCCTCCGGCTTGCTGGCACATTGTGATCCTGCAAAACAGCTAATTTTCATGTGTGATGCAACGCCTTATGGCATTGGTACTGTTTTACCAAATCGCATGGTAGATGCCAGCAAGAGGCCGATCGCTTTCACCTCCCAGACATTGGCGGTGGCTGAGCCCAATTATGCTCAATTATGCTCAATTCGAGAAAGAAGGTTTCGCAGTTGTCTTCACTGTGAAGAAATTTCACCAAATCGTGTACAGTCGCGTTTCACGGTCATCATGGACCACAAACCGCGACTCGGTCTTTGTAAAGAAGACAAGGCAATTCCGCCCATTGCCTCCGCCAAGATACAGCATTGGGCCCTCCTGCTGGCCACCTATGAGTATTTGTTTGAAAAACGTCCTGGTACCCATATCACAAATGTGGATGCATTAAGCTGCCTGCCTTTGCCGACACCCCTTCCTTCTCCTTCCAGGACAGATGAGGTAGCAGTTATATTGTATCTATGTTGATCTATATCTATATATCCTGATCTATATTGTAAATATAATTGCTTTGCACTAAACCAAGTTTTTTTTTCGGACTCATTTGTTGCCTACAAAAGTAGGAATAAGATGCTTGGTCTATAAGCATCAATGGCTGACAAGTAAAATATTTAACATTGGCAAAGATAAACATTAGGAATGCTTCAGAGCTCATAAATTACATGACTGTATCAATAATTTATAGTATTTATAATGTATAATATATGACATTAATAAGATTTCATCCTTCCAGGCAGTTTCCCTGTGCATTGTCTTCAATGACATGTGTCCCAGAGTTGCTGCCAGTCAGCTGGTAAGAGGTACAAGTTAAATAATGCAAGTCCGATCATGACATTATTTTTCACCCTCCTTCTCAACCTTTAAATGAAAGGCTTGACTTGTCTGTTCTGTTTTAATCCTTATCAGAAAGCTGATGAAAATCAACCAACTGGGATACGTAATTATGGGTAACAGAAAAAGCAGCATTTAACTCCTGATGGCATCAAGGGGCCCAGTCAAAATGGAACTCAAAATGAATCTGTCCATTGGTTGCAGTCATATGGAGTACAAAGGAAGGTGGCTGTGATTGGTGGAGTTCGGTCACCTTAGCCTCAGGACATACTTTCAGGAGTTCCTCAGGGCAATGTCCTAAGTCCGACCATCTTCAGCTGCTTAGTAATGACTATTGTTCCATTATAAGAAGTGGGAATGTTCATTTAAATTACGCAATATTCAGCACCATTCACATCTCCTCAGATAATAAAATGATATGTGCTCACATGTAGCAAGACCAGGATAACAGTCAGACATGGATTGTTAAGTGGCAAGTAACATTCGCGCCACACAAGTTCCAAGCATTGGTCATCTCCAACAAGAGAAAATCTAAGGCCTTACCTTTGCTGAATTCTCACCATCCTGGACGTTGCCATTGACCAGAACTTTAACTGGATCAAACATATAAATACTATGGTCAGAATTCTCCAGTCATTTGCAGGCAATGGGATTCTCTGGTTCCATTGGAAGCGCACCTCTTCCCGTGGGTTTCCCGGCGGCCTGGGGTGGCTTCAATGGGAATTCCCATTCACAGCGGCGCAAGCAGAGAATCCCGACACCAGCGAATGGCATGCTACCTCCCACCGCCATGAAACATGTGGCTGGGAGACCGGAGCCAAGCGCAGGTCAGAGGCTGGGAATTCTGCAATAAGTAACTTGTCTCCTAACTCCTCAAAGCCTGTTCTCCATTTATCTACATATGGTACACAGATAAGGTAGGGCCCAAGGAGGAAACGGATTTGTTTTTGGAAAAGCTGCCAATCCGTATCCAGATCCAGAACAGGTTATTGGATGTGGATTGGCCCCCCTCAGCAGGATGGAAGACCTTCATAAAAAGCTTTATTTTTATGCTTTGTAATTACAGAGCATCAACTAGGCTGGGAAAAACCAAAATGAAAAGCTGCATAACTGTAATAAAGTTGGGTTGACAGAGCATGGTGGTGGTATGCACTCTATTGCATGCCCTCTTCCCTTGTTACCTTTATTACTCACATATTATGAGCCAGAACACAACACATCTGCTCCGAGGTGATAGGAGTGCTTAACGCCTGGACTACCCCTAGATTCAGGACAATCCCCATTTCTATGGGCCAACCATTTGTTGGTTTTTCACATCAGGCATAAACAGAATAACTCTGTCACTCAAATATTATCTGAAGCAATAATATTATGTGTATAAGCATTCTTGACTCATTCCACTTACTTTTATCCAAACCAAAACTCCCTCTAAAACCTTGACATTTCCCTGGTTTTGAATTCATCCTTTCCCGAATCTCTCCTTTATTAGTTCAGAAGCCCTCTCTACTGCCCAGGATACTGCATCCAGATGTGGGAGGGTGTTAACAGGACCCGCGAGGTCCCAAAAGGCAGCACGGTCACCAGATCAGTACTTGATGCTGACTGACATCAGAATCAGCTCACTCTGCAGGCTTCACCACGGGGCATGTATGGAACACTTTGCTATCGGCCTTGAAAACATGGCAATCAACAGAAACCACACCAGCAGTTATTGGAACTAAAATCAATCGCCATCTTTTCCCTTCCCAGTTACCATGGTACCAAAAACTCTATAGCGACAAATTTTTCAGTCTGTGATTCTATTATTGATTTGGACAGGTAGAAAAAAATCTTCACCGACATGTGTCACTTTAAAGATCACACAATAAGGAGCTTGCTGATTCAGATTTGGTCAATTTAGTTCTGTGCTGTACTGTTCTATGTTCTTTGTAATACACAGGGTATGCAAAACCTCTCCATTTTCACAGACACCCATTGAAAGAAATAACATTATGTATCAGGGTGCAGTGCTTCTGGTCTGTGAGGTTAATGGAAATACTTAAGCCTTGGACTGCCTGAAGATTCAGGACAATTTTGGGATCTGTGGGACAACCACTTGTGGTTGGGGGTGGGGGGGAGGGGGGAGATCGGACGGAAGGGAGGATGGAGGGAAGGAGGGAATGGGTGTCAGTCAGTGAGGGAGGGAAGGGGTTAGTCCGGTAGGGGTGGGGTTCAGTCCGGGTTGCACTGGGAGGTGGGTTCAGTTTGGGCTCGGGGGCTCGGGGGGGTGGGGGGTGGTATTGGGTGATGGGGAGGTGTTGGTACAGACAGGGTTCAAGGGAGAAGGAGCTTCAGGTTGGGGGGGGGGGGAGTTCTCTATGTTCACGGATGGCGATGACTTTGTGGTTCAATCAATTAGAGAACAGACAGCTTTGTGAAAGAACAAAATTGTTTATTAACTAACTAAAACACTGAAGAGTTTCTATGATTACAGTTGGATACTATGGCTCAATACTGTTTAGTTATGCTCTTGACATAGCATAAGCTGCTTCCTTGATGTGCACTCTGACAAAGGAAGATTCAGACTTGGAGATAGCTTTAATATGTTTATTGAACTGTTAACAATTCTCTTACTTGGATTCGACTCTCCTGTTAATCCTGCTATAGCTACTCAGGTTGACGAACCAGTCTGCTACAATCTACGTGGTGGGTGTGATGTGTTTCAAATCAACTCTGTGTACTCACTGAGAGTCTCCACTGGAAAGAGGAAGATCATGTGTGCTGTGTCCTTTTATATGGGTTTGTGTAATGCCCTCCTGTGGTAGTGTCACCTCTGTGTGTGTCGTGAATGCCCATTGGTCGTTTCCTGTCTTACTGACCTATTGGTTGAATGTCTGTGTGTCATGATGTCTCTGGTGCTCCCTCGAGTGTCTATCTAGTCTAAGTGTATTTACATTAACCCCTTGTGTACTTAGTGATGCATATCACCACATCCCCCTTTCTCATGTTTCATATGTTCTGTACAGTGTTAAAGAAAATTGAACAAAAACAGGTAGATAAGTGATGCGATGTACAAGTTATGGTGACTGTGATGACTGTACAATAGACCAAATAATAGTTGCGATGACTTTGAGGATAAGACAATACAAAATAAAAGTTATGAGTCCAATAGTTCATGAATTTATATGGTCTGGTATGGAAGTGTCAACGGTGATGTTGTCATTCCACTGTGAACGCCGTCAGTGTCCTGGTGTTTGGTCATCAGGAGGTGTTCAAGTGTTCAAATCACTTCAATGACTGATTTGGTGCCTGTTTCTTTTTTTTACGATGCTTATGGTAGCAAGTTTTGATGGTATCTGTCCAGAAAGCTGGGTTGCCTGTTGGTAGTGTAGCAAACGTGAATTGCAAAAATGCATCGTCCTGCCATGTTATGTCATTGTACTGAGCTGAGCAGCAACAGTGTCCCTCATGGACAGAGTCATACCATGTTCACGGTTCACAGTTCAATGCTTATTGTCACGAGTAGGCTTCAATGAAGTTACTGTGAAAATCCCCTATTCGCCACATTCCGGCGCCTGTCCGGGGAGGCTGGTACGGGAATTGAACCGTGCTGCTGGCCTGCTTGGTCTGCTTTAAAAGCCAGCTATTTAGCTGAGTGAGCTAAACCAGCCCCTTAGTGAGCTAAACCAGCCCCATGTCGTACCAGTCGTAGTTCCAGTGGCGTTGCGTTTGTCGTGCTTGTTGTCGACGCTGTTGCCTTTGGTACGCTTCTTGTTATTGCCTTTGATGTTGTTGTTGTGTTGGTTGGTTTTGTTGTCGTGTTTGCTGCGCTCAGGTACCACACTCTGTGGATAATACGAGTCCTTCACACAGTTACTCGTGTCGGCGTCCTTTGTGGCATCTGCTGTTTACTTGAGCGTGCCGTCACTGAGTTTGCGGCGCTCCCCGTCTGGAGTCAAGTCCGGCTTACTTGAATAAGCTTTGACTTGTGGGTGCTTCTGGACCCACGATGGTAAGTAGAAGCTTTATTTTTTCTGCATCTGCCACGCCATCTAGGTCGGACGCTACCAGGTAGATATCAAATCTCTGCCTGAACCAATGCCAGTTTTCACTGAGATTGCCTTGGTACCTGAACTGCTGTGGAACCGGAATCCCAAACATCATCTTGCCTGGGTGCTGTTGCTGGTTGTCACTGTTTGCTGAGTTGTAACTATATGGATTTAACAGTCCATCCCTGGGTACCATGTTTTGTTATGCTCTTGACGTAGCATAAGCTGCTTCCTTGATGTGCATTCTGACAAAGGAAGGTTCAGACTTGGAGATAGCTTTAACACGTTTATTGAACTGTTAACAATTCTCCTCCTTGGATTCGACTCTCCTGTTAATCCTGCTATAGCTACTCAGACTGACAAACCAGTCTGCTACAATCCACGTGGTGGGTTGGATGTGTTTCAAATCAACCCTGTGTACTCACTGAGAGTCTCCACTGGAAAGAGGACGGTCATGTGTGCTGTGTCCTTTTACATGGGTTGGTGTAATGCCCTCCTGTGGTACTGTCACCTCTGTGTGTGTCGTGAATGCCCATTGGTCGTGTCCTATCTTACTGACCTATTGGTTGAATTTCTGTGTCATGATGTCTCTGGTGCTCCCTCTAGTGTCTATGTAGTCTTAGTGTATTTATATTTTATTTTAACAAACAATTTTATTGAGGTAGTTTAGGTATATAGAAAAAGTGACATTGTACAGTACAAAAAAAAAGAAGTCAAGACACAAGTTACAAAATAAACATAGTGCAAACCATGGCTCTGTTCATGCACAGACCCACCTCAATATCCCCCTACTCTACTCCACCCTTGCTCCCCCCTCCCTCCCCACCTTTCCCTGCTGACGCTTACTCCTCTGCGAAGAAGTCACTAAATGGCTGCCACCTTCGGGCGAACCCTAGTAGCGAACCTCTCAAAGCGAACTTAACGTTCTCTAGGCCAAGAAAGCTTGCCATGTCCGATAGCCGTACCTCAGCCCTCGGGGGCTCCGAGTCCCTCCATGCTAACAGTATTCGTCGTCGGGCTACCAGGGAAGCAAAGGGCAGAACATCGGCCTCTCTCTCTTCCTGGACTCCCGGATCCTCCGAAACCCCAAAGATTGCCACCTTCGGGCTCATTACCACCCCAGTTTTCAATACCCGGGACATGACATCTGCGAATCCCTGCCAATACCCCCTGAGTTTAGGGCACGACCAGAACATGTGTACATGGTTAGCTGACCCCGCACCCACCATCCATTTCCTTATCATCGCTATGTTGGCCGCCCAGTAATAGTTGCTGAAGTTCGGCAATGCCAGCCCCTCTTCTCCTCTGTTCCTTTCAAGCATCACCCTCTTCACCCGCGGGGACTTCCCTGCCCACACAAATCACAGAATAATTTTATTCAGCCTCTGAAAGAAGGACCGCGGGATAAAAATGGGGAGACACCGAAAAACCGCGGGAGAATCATTATCTTAACAGTCTGCACCCTCCCCGCCAATGACAGCGGGAGCGCATCCCACCTCCGGACCTCCTCCCTCACTCGTTCCACCAGTCGGGACAGGTTGAGCTTATGCATCCTGCCCATCCCGTGCCACCTGAATCCCCAAATATCGGAAACCCTCCCCCACTAGCCTGAACGGCAACCCCTTCAACCTACTCTCCTGCCCCCTCACCTGAATTACAAACAACTCGCTCTTAGCCATGTTCAGTTTGTACCCGGAGAACCGGCCAAATTCCCTCAGGGTTGCCATAATACCGTCCATCCCCACCATTGGGTCCGATACGTATAACAGCAGATCATCCGCGTATAACGAGACTATATGTTCCAATCCCCCCCGGACCAGCCCTTTCCAGCCCCTAGAAGCTCTCAGTGCAATTGCCAGCGGCTCTATGGCCAGCGCAAACAGCAGTGGGGAGAGCGGGCAGCCCTGTCTTGTCCCACGGTGCAGTCTAAAGTAGTCCAATGTCGTCCTGTTCATCCTTACACTCACCTCCGGGGCCTGATACAATAGCCTAACCCAGTCGAAGAACGCTGCCATGAACCCGAACCGTCCTAGTACCTCCCACAGATAATCCCACTCGACCCGGTCAAAAGCCTTTTCAGCATCCATGGCTACCACTACCTCTACTTCCCTACTCTCCGGGGGCATCATAACCATGTTGAGCAGCCTTCTTATGTTGGCCACCAGCTGCCTCCCCTTTACAAACCCGGTTTGGTCCTCCACAATTACATCCGGTACAGTCCTCAATTCTGGTCACCAAAATCTTGGCCAATAACTTGGCGTCTATGTTGATCAAGGAGATCGGCCTGTATGACCCACAGGCCTCCGTGTCACTATCCCATTTTAGAATGAGCGCGATGGTGGCCTGCGACATCGTCGGGGGTAAACTCTCTCTGTCTCCTGCCTCGTTAAAGACCCTGACCAGCACCGGCCCCACTACCCCGGCAAATTTTTTGTAAAACTCCACCGTGTACCCGTCCGGCCCCGGGGCTTTGCCCGACTGCACAACGTTCAGGCCCCCCAATACCTCTTCGATCCTGACCAGGGCCCCCAGTCCGACCACAAACCCCCTCCCCACTCTTGGGAAGGTCAGTCCGTCCAGGAATCGCCACATTCCCTCCCGATCCCCCGGGTGGTTCCAAAGTGTACAGCTTCCTATAAAAGTCTCTAAAGACTTTGTTCAGCCCTGCTGGATCACCCACTAGATTACCATTCCCATCCACTACCCTCCCTATTTCCCTAGCCGCTTCCCTCTTCCTCAGTTGCTGCGCAAGCATTTTACTGGTCTTCTCCCCATGCTCATAAATCGTGCCTTTTACATTTCTAAGCTGCTATACAGCCTTGCTTGTAGTCAGCACCCCAAACTCGGCCTGCAGCCTCTGTCGTTTCCTGAGTAACTCTGGCCTCGGGAATTCCGCGTAACTCCTGTCTGTCCGTAGAATTTCCTTAATCAGTCGGTCCGTCTCTGCCCTATCCGGTCTGTCCCTGTACGTCCAGATTGAAATCAGCTCCCCTCTCACCACTGCCTTCAGTGCCTCCCAGAGCACCTCTGCCGAGACTTCTCCAGTATCGTTCACCTACAGGTAATTCTGCATGCATTTCCTCAGCCTCTCACACATCGCCTCATCCGTGGGTAGTCCAACTTCCAGCCTCCATGGTGGGCGCTGAAAGCTGTCCTTACAAAACTGCAGGTCTACCCAGTGCGGAGCATGGTCTGATATGGCAATTGCCGAATATTCTGCCCCCATAATTCCAGCCAGCAGGTCCCTACTCACCACAAAGTAGTCAATTCGGGAATACACCTTGTGGACGTGGGAGTAACACGAGAACTCCCTCGCCATCGGCCGGCTAAATCTCCACGGATCTGCTCCCCCCATTTGCTCCATGAACCCTCTCAATTCCTTTGCCATCGTTGGCAACCTGCCCGTCCTTGAGCATGACAGGTCCAGGCTCGTGTCCAGGACTGTATTAAAGTCCCCAACCATGATCAACTTACGCGAGTCCAAGTCGGGGATCTTCCCGAGCATCCTCCTAATAAAATCCACATCGTCCCAATTAGGGGCATACACACTGACCAGGACTCCTCTCACCTCTTTGAGCTTACCCCTCACCATAATGAACCTGCCACCCCCATCCACGACTGTGCCCTCCACCTCAAATTGTACCCTTTTATTAATCAGGATCGCAAACCCCCCTCGTCTTAGAATCAAGCCCCGAATGAAAGACCTGACTGACCCAGCCCTTCCTTAACCTAACCTGGTCTGCCACTTCCAGGTGCGTCTCCTGCAACAAGACTATGTCCGCCTTCAGAACCCGCAGATATGCAAACACACATGCCTTCTTCACTGGCACATTTAACCCTCTAACATTCCAGGTGATCAGCCTGGTTGGGGAGCACTTTGCTCCCCCCCCTCCCCATTTGCTGATCAGCCATCCCCTCTCCTTGGCCAGCCCCCCAGCCATGTGTCGCACTTCCTCTGGCTTGCCTCCTGGCTGGCTCCACCCATGACCTCCTCACTGTTATCATGCCCAGTTTCCATCCCCGTCAGCAGAACAACTTCCCCCTCCCCCCAGCAACACGGTAGCATTGTGGGTAGTGCAATTGCTTTACAGCTCCAGGGTCCCAGGTTCGATTCCGGCTTGGGTCACTGTCTGTGCGGAGTCTGCACATCCTCCCCGTGTGTGCGTGGGTTTCCTCCGGCAGCTCCGGTTTCCTCCCACAGTCCAAAGATGTGCAGGTTAGGTGGATTGGCCATGATAAATTGCCCTTAGTGTCCAAAATTGCCCTTAGTGTTGGGTGGGGTGACTAGGTTATGGGGATAGGGTGGAGGTGTTGACCTTGGGTAGGGTGCTCTTTCCAAGAGCCGGTGCAGACTCGATGGGCCAAATGGTCTCCTTCTGCACTGTAAATTCTATGATAAAAAATACCATCCTATCACCTAACCCCTGCTCTAATCTAACTATATGGACACCCCCACCTCAGCTTCCGTTGACTAGCTGCACTCAGCTAGCCTGGGGCTCCCAGCCTCGGCGCCAACCCGTCTCCCATCCATTGTTCCCAGTCACCCCTCCCCCTGACCCCTCCACACCGCTTCCCGAGATCAGCCCTACTGAAGCAAAAACAACTCCACAATAGCACAATTCAAGTTAAACAAGAAAAAAAAGATAAGAAATAACAGGCACTCTTCAGTCCTAGCCATACAGACACAGAAATAGATGGCACAAAGTTCCCCTGAAGCATCCATTTTAACCCAACCCTTTTAACTGTTTTCTTTATTAATTCCCCCCAGCCAAACTCCAACTAAGCAAAGAGCCCAAACAGGAAACATTCAGGAAAACCATGCAAAAAACACGCAAAAACAAGAAAAAAAAAGATATACCCCAAAACGGGAGAGACACCACTTATACTTAAAAGCTCTAACATGAGTCCAAACGTCCTCAGCTCAGGGCCAGCCCTTGCTTCTTAACAAAATCTATCGCTCTTCAGGTTCCTTGAAATAGTGGTGCTGACCCTTATACATAACCCACAGTCACGCCGCAAAAAGCCCGAATTTCACCTTGTTTTCATACAGTATCTCCTTCACCTGCCTGTAGACTCCCCTCCTCCTGGCCACCTCCGCACTCAAATCTTGGTACACACGCAGTGTGGTATTGTCCCAAATACAGCTTTGTGTGCTCTTTGCCCATTGCAGCACCCGTTCCTTGTCCAAGGTATCTGTAAAAGCGTACCACCATCGCTCGTGGGGAATCCCCTTGTCGTGGCTGCCTCACCTGCACTCTGTGTGCCCCGTCCACCACCGGCAGTGCGGTAACACCTCATTCCCCAGCAACTTCTGAAACATACCCTCCACAAATGCGGCAATGTCTGGCCCCTCTGCCCCCTCTGGGAGGCCCACGATTCTCACGTTCTGCCGGCGGGGTCTGTTGTTCAGGTCCTCCAGCCTTTCCAAAAGCACTTTTTGCTGGTCCCTCAGCCTCCGAATCTCCACATCCGCCACCGTTTGACAGTCAGCCTGCTCTTCCACTGACTTCTCCAACTGCTGGAGCTTCTCAGCCTGATCAACCAGCCTTTTTCTCATCTGATCAATCGACTTCTGAAGCGGCTCCAAGTTATCACGCTTCAAAGCCAAAAAGCCCTCCTGCATAGCCTGCAGCAGCTGCTCCATTGTGGGCTGGGCTGTCGGCTCCTTGCTGTGAACACCAGCCATGCTGGTCTCCCTCACAGCCTCCACTGTACCCTTACTCAACCACTTCTTCTGCTGTTTACGGTCCCTCCGGCTTCTTAGGTCCATATAATTCTGTATGGGTCCTGTGCCTGAGTACTATTGCTTTCCAGTTCCGCGCTCAAAAGCGCAAAAAAAGTCAGGGGAAAAGGTCCAAAAGTCCGACCGAAACGGGAGCCAACAAATGTGCGACCTACTCCCTCATAGCCGCCACCGGAAGTCGCCTAAGTGAATTTACATTAACCCCTTGTGTACTTACAGTGATGCATATCACCACAAATACAAATAACTATGATTAACGAGTATTAATTACTATTGACCAAGGAGCCACTCGATATGCGACTGGACTCTCCACCTGCAATACACGTTCTGCCTCACATGCGCCTGTGTTCCAGTAACATTCTCCTGTCGCCACACCACCTGTGGTCGGATGCTAGAATTATAATGTATACATGCAGGCACTAATATTTGTATGCAGTTTGGTTATTATGCTATGTACACAGATGATAGTTCATATATCATCACTGGGATTTTGTGGCAGGTCCCCTTGGGGGTGGGGGAGGGGGGTTCAAGTTCATGCGGGGTACCTCATACAAGGCTTGGTATGGATGTTTAAATAGTTACTCTGGACTTTAAAGTTTTTTTCCCCCTTCTAACTCTTTCAAATTAACAATGAGGGTAAAACTGGCAGAACCATCTGAAGGTCGTGATTTAAATCGCTTCTGTTGGATGATTCCCAGCCCAGCGCAATTGTCCAGAGGAAATCAGTGCATCTGAGCAATCGGTGGGTAAACGCTCACATGGAAACTTCCTCGAGGGATTCCCAGCGCATCATAGGGGTATCCATTAAATGCAACGCTGGAAAATCATTGCTCCTGCTTCTACCCTGTCAGCCTTTTCCTCGGGTTTTTTTTTCCTCATTCTCCCTGCCTCATTTTTGTCTCCAACTTAATTCAGCCACTTCCTGGACATTGAACTATTTTTCTTTCGACAATACAATCTTTAATTTTTCTTTCTAACTTGCTCCTGTCTGTCTTCTTGTGCTTGAGAATAAAGGGTTCCCTGAAAACTGGCTCTGAAGCATTCATTCAGCAGCCAAACAAAAGCCAGCATTAAGAAGGTCTTTCAGAAACACTTGCAACTCAGAAATTGCTGTCGGCAGAATTACTCATCCATGGCTTCTTCAGTCTCACATCAGCCAGGTAAGTGAATTAGCTTGTGTTGCTCAAAGTTGTAATTTAAATTTCAAGACCATAAGTGCAGCAATTCATTTGACAGGCCCACCAAGTAGAGGATGCTTCAAAAGAGAAAAACTTCCATTTAATGTTTTAGAACATGCCTCAGTTATGTCTCAAATATTCCTGAAAGATAAAGAAAGACTTGCATTTTAGCACCTTTCATGACCTCAGCTCTTTGCAGCCAAAAATGTCCAGTCGCCTTCATAATGTAGAACATTAATTCTTTGAGATTGCAGTGACTGTCGTTATATGGAGGTAAATTTAGCAGCCATCTTGGACAAATGAAAATCCCCCAAGTCGCAATGTGCAACCTGGCCAGTTAATTTGCTTCTCATGAAGCTGGAACAATGTTGGCCGGGACACTGAAGTGCTTTCTCAAATCTGAGGCCTTTAACATCCTGAGCCACTGAAGCAGGCAGATGGGATCTCCAAAGTGTTGACTTGGCTGCACTTTCAACCTTCTGGAGTGAAGCTGTTGAATCAGAGGAGAGGGTTTTTTTAAAATTTTGCTTTCAGGACGTGGGCAATGCTGGGAAGGTGGCACTCCTTGCCCATCTGGTAGTTACTTTGAGTATGATAGCAGTTGGCCTTCTATTGCTGCTGTGTCCCCTTTGATAAGTGTTTGTGCACAATGGGGTTAGGTGGGGAGGCCCAGCAACAATAAACGTGACCTCAGACGTGTAAGTTGTGTTGGCGTTTGACTTGGAGGGGAAATTGGAGGTCATGGTGTTTCCATGGCACTGCTGCTTTTGTTGTTCTCGGTGGTACAGTTGGTGGAACGTGGAGGTGTTATCAGGATCTTAGTTCATTGCCAAGCTGGCAGAGCCTTTGAAGGAAAATGGTTGCTGTTATATTATGTTCAGTAATATCTTGTTACTCATTTGCTTACTGCCAGATGGTCGTATGCTTGATGTTCAATAACATTCAAAGTCTTCAAATAAAGCAAATACTGTTTATTGAGTAATGATTATAAATTAACTATGAGTTCATTCACTCTTCTATAATCATAACTGCAGATTACATAAATAAGATTAAGTATATATATAATGATTAACTACACCTGCACACTAAGCTATATCTCCAATACTCTGTTCACTAATCACTCCTGATACGAAGAGGCGGGATTTCTCTCTGAGTTTACCTTATATACCTACATCTGGTGCTGCCACCTAGTGATTGTATAGCAGTTACTTATAGATGTTAACCCTTTACATACCTTCAGATATACAGATCACTACAGTTGCGGCAAATGGAGTGTTTTGGTCACGTTCCAGCAACAAAAATCCTTGATATTTTAATATACTTGCGTACTAGATTGAAAGCCATATAAATGGATTACTGCTAGTTACAGAGCAGGTTTTCCAGACAGTACAAATGCAAGAGGTTATTTCAAAGGTGCTACACTGGCAACATTTACTGTTATATGTTAATATGATTCCAAAACAGGGAATAACCTACAGTCCGTCCAAAATGTTTTGAGGGATACATATGTTTCAAGAAAGGCCATTCAATTAAGATTTTAATGTCTTTTCAGTCCTTTGAACTATTTACTGAATTGACAGCACCATTTGAGTGTCTGGGACCAGTTTAACATCCCTACAGAAGCCATTGTGGACAGCACAAGAAATAAAAAGATTCCATGGTGGATTAGCTGTGAAAATCAGGCTTAAGGCCAAGGAACTTCAATTGCAGTCTTACATTGATTTTTAGCAGAACTAAAAGACTTTTAAAATATATTCCAAGAGAGAAAGCTAAGTCGGTGTACTACTGTAAAACTAATGTTAGTTTTTGTTGCGGTTCACTTATCTACTTTCTAGATACAGGCCAGTTTAACTCAGTTGACTGATAGTTGGCTTGAGTTGCAGAACGAGACCAATGGCGCTGATTCAATTCCCGTACTGGCTGAGGCCATTCATGCCTTCTCAACCTTGCCCCTTGCCTAAGGAGTGATGATTCTCAGGTTAAATCACCAGCCAGCTCTCCTCCTCAAAGGGGAAAGCAGCCTATGGTCATCTGGGACTATGGCAACTTACTTTTTACAGGTGCAGAAATAATTTAGGAGGCTAATGGAATATTGACCTTTATCTCAAGGGGGTGGAAGTTAGGTTACAGCTGTACAAAGTTTTTCATTCAGTTCTGGGCTGTGCTTCTCAGTAAGGATATATTGGCCTTTGATCAAGCACAGTTCTGATGCACCAGGATGATGTTTAGGCTAAAAATCTTCAGTGATGAGGGCAGCTTGTATAAACCAGGTGTGTATTCCCCTGAATATGGAAGCGTGACATGATATCTAATTGAGATGTTTAAGATTAATAAAGGAGTTGACAGGACAGATCTTTTTCTGTGCTATTTTGAATATTAATTTTTAATTTCATCAGCTGGTTGAATATATATTAAATTTTCTTGAAAAGGACTTTTAAAACAAGAAAAGTGATTGTATTAAGATGGCTGTCACAGGTCACCTGACACATCTGGTATTACAAGTGAGTAAGTTTCTGGAAGTTTCCAATGTGGATTACAATTAGGTCATGCCAATGCAAAGCTCTTCTGGAAGTTTACACCTTCTGATGTCAGGAATTACTTCAAAGGTGAACTAAAACTGTAACTGGCTGTCACCATTTGCATTTCTTTAAAGAATGTTTACCAGGACAATGGCCATATAGAAGGTGTTGATATGTTCTTCCTAACTCATCACAGGGAAAAATGGTCCATTCAGAAGTGATGGCTTAGCCATCAAAGAAATGAATCATCTAGACCATAACATAATATCCAAGGTCTGTCCAGACATGAGCTAATCAATTACCTTCTGTGGAATACTCATCATCGAGAATCTGGTCATGTTACCAGACTCACCATTTTAAAATATCTTGTATCATAAAACCCTGCTTGATTGTGGCAGACCTGAGAATACGTCTACAAAAGGAACAGTAACACCATCTCTTCCTCCTCTCTCAAGTTCAGGACCCTATCTCTGTTGCGTTGCGGAATTGTAAGGATCCTCTAATTAATCCTTGTTTGTCCCTTGTTTTTTCCTTTTGATTTCTGTTATTCTGTTATATGAAAATTCTTTTCATCTGGGCAATTAATGGGACCTATGCCTTTAAGACCAAGCAGCGTACCTTTAATCCAAAACAGGAAGCTCCAGCAGGATGTGCTGCTTGGTCTGACATCAGTGATGGACCACACTGACTGTCTTGATTATTGGCCAATGATCTAATCCCACGAGCCGGGTTCTTCTCAAGGACAGGTAGTGATTGATAGGGGATTTCTCTGGAATGTTCCTTCCTCTGTGGGACTTTTTTTTTGCTTTTACTTTCCTTTTTGTTCAGAATCTGGAGGGTCACAGCTCTGACATCTCTTATCTAATGGATTATTTCTGAAGATTTAGAGCAAATACATTTCTCTCTCCACAGCCAGATTGAACTGTTAAAAGATTCAATCCAGCCACTGGCTGAAAGCAGGGTATGTTGTTTAAAAATACTTTTAAACAATCATATGTGGGGAACTCTGTTCTTATCTCAGAAAGGCTGTTAGTCATTCTGGTGGAGTTGTAAACAAGTCAGAATTAAACAGGCCTGAGGTGAATCTCCTGAGTGAAGGCCCAGGTTAATAAAAGCTAAAGTGACTCCACAGAGGGACTCCTACAGCCTGGGAGTACTGACTGAAAGTTGGTGCCAGAGGATCTCCATTAGCAGTCCACCAGTGGTTTCGAGCCTTAAGCTTCCTGGGAGGTCAGCCTACTGCAACAACTTCTACATCAGAAAAAAGAACACTCATCTTTCATTTTGTATTAATCCTCTTATTAATTTGTATTAACCCCCCCCCCCTTCCTCTGTATACATCTGTCTTATTTGTGTTTGCCATGATGTGGAGATGCCGGCGTTGGACTGGGGTGAGCACAGTAAGAAGTCTTACTGTGTGTTTGGTTAGAGGGTGGGATGGTAAAAGGGGGAGTAGTAGATTAGCTGACAGGCATTCAAAGATAATTATTGCATATTTCAACTTTGTTCCTGTTATAAATAAACAGTTCTTGTGTTCAACTTTCAAACTTGATAGCTCAGTTTAAAAGAGATTATCCCCAGAAATTGCAGTTTACGCCAGCCTCAACCTCCCTGGAATTGGAATACCTCGATAAAAAACTGCCTCATACATGACCAACAGTGAAGGACTCATAATCTGTGAACTCTATTTTTTGCCTTTTTATCATTTTGCCTTAATTTGCCCAAAGGCTAAGCTCCCCTACTGTATAACTTGTAATTTTGCATGTTTGTGTGTGTGTTGTGAAGGTTGCGACATGGGTTGACCATTATAAATAGCTTCATTTACTTACTTGGGTGGGTATTGAGCACAATAAAAATAACCCTTTGTGTTTAAACACAGGAAAACCCATTGGACTTAGTTCTTTGCAATCAGCAGAAAAATGATTAAGTACATATACTGAATTAATACCTTCATCCTTATAAAATACAAAGAAAGCCCCATTCTGATCAACAGAGGGAGGGAAAGAAAGGTTAAGGCCAGTTGTAATGTAGTTCACTCAGGGAATCTGCGTTCCCGTAGCAACATACACTTTTGCATGCACATTAATGTCTTGGTGCTATGGGTAGTGATGGTGGAGGCTCCAATGATCTTTCTATCACATGGCGGACCAAGTATCTCTCTCGCTCTGACATAAGAACATAAGAACATAAGAACTAGGAGCAGGAGTAGGCCATCTGGCCCCTCGAGCCTGCTCCGCCATTCAATGAGATCATGGCTGATCTTTTGTGGACTCAGCTCCACTTTCCGGCCCGAACACCATAACCCTTAATCCCTTTATTCTTCAAAAAACTATCTATCTTTACCTTAAAAACATGTAATGAAGGAGCCTCAACTGCTTCACTGGGCAAGGAATTCCATAGATTCACAACCCATTGGGTGAAGAAGTTCCTCCTAAACTCAGTTCTAAATCTACTTCCCCTTATTTTGAGGCTATGCCCCCTAGTTCTGCTGTCACCTGCCAGTGGAAACAACCTGCCCGCATCTATCCTATCTATTCCCTTCATAATTTTAAATGTTTCTATAAGATCCCCCCTCATCCTTCTAAATTCCAACGAGTACAGTCCCAGTCTACTCAACCTCTCCTCATAATCCAACCCCTTCAGCTCTGGGATTAACCTAGTGAATCTCCTCTGCACACCCTCCAGCGCCAGTACGTCCTTTCTCAAGTAAGGAGACCAAAACTGAACACAATACTCCAGGTGTGGCCGCACTAACACCTTATACAATTGCAACATAACCTCCCTAGTCTTAAACTCCATCCCTCTAGCAATGAAGGACAAAATTCCATTTGCCTTCTTAATCACCTGTTGCACTTGTAAACCAACCTTCTGTGACTCATGCACTAGCACACCCAAGTCTCTCTGAACAGCGGCATGCTTTAATATTTTATCGTTTAAATAATAATCCCGTTTGCTGTTATTCCTACCAAAATGGATAACCTCACATTTGTCAACATTGTATTCCATCTGCCAGACCCGAGCCCATTCACTTAACCTATCCAAATTCCTCTGCAGACTTCCAGTATCCTCTGCACTTTTTGCTTTACCACTCATCTTAGTGTCATCTGCAAACTTGGACACATTGCCCTTGGTCCCCAACTCCAAATCATCAATGTAAATTGTGAACAATTGTGGGCCCAACACGGATCCCTGAGGGACACCACTAGCTACTGATTGCCAACCAGAGAAACACCCATTTATCCCAACTCTTTGCTTTCTATTAATTAACCAATCCTCTATCCATGCTACTACTTTACCCTTAATGCCATGCATCTTTATCTTATGCAGCAACCTTTTGTGTGGCACCTTGTCAAAGGCTTTCTGGAAATCCAGATATACCACATCCATCGGCTCCCCGTTATCTACTGCACTGGTAATGTCCTCAAAAAATTCCACTAAATTAGTTAGGCACGACCTGCCTTTTACGAACCCATGCTGCGTCTGCCCAATGGGACAATTTCTATCCAGATGCCTCGCAATTTCTTCCTTGATGATAGATTCCAGCATCTTCCCTATTACCGAAGTTAAACTCACTGGCCTATAATTTCCTGCTTTCTGCCTACCTCCTTTTTTAAACAGTGGCGTTACGTATGCTAATTTCCAATCCACCGGGACCACCCCAGAGTCTAGTGAATTTCGGTAAATTATCACCAGTGCATCTGCAATTTCCCTAGCCATCTCTTTTAGCACTCTGGGATGCATTCCATCAGGGCCAGGAGACTTGTCTACCTTTAGCCCCATTAGCTTGCCCATCACTCCCTCCTTAGTGATAACAATCGTCTCAAGGTCCTCACCTGTCATAGCCTCATTTCTATCAGTCACTGGCATGTTATTTGTGTCTTCCACTGTGAAGACCGACCCAAAAAACCTGTTCAGTTCCTCAGCCATTTCCTCATTTCCCATTATTAAAACTCCCTTCTCATCCTCTAAAGGACCAATATTTACCTTAGCCACTCATTTTTGTCTTATATATTTGTAAAAACTTTTACTGTCTGTTTTTATATTCTGAGCAAGTTTACTCTCATACTCTATTTTACTCTTCTTTATAGCTTTTTTAGTAGCTTTCTGTTGCCCCCTAAAGATTTCCCAGTCCTCTAATCTCCCAGCAATCTTTGCCACTTTATATGCTTTTTCCTTCAATTTGATACTCTCCCTTATTTCCTTAGATATCCACGGTCGATTTTCCCTCTTTCTTCCGTCCTTCCTTTTTGTTGGTATAAACCTTTGCTGAGCACTGTGAAAAATCGCTTGGAAGGTTCTCCACTGTTCCTCAACTGTTCCACCATAAAGTCTTAGCTCCCAGTCTACCTTAGCTAGTTCTTCACTCATCCCCTTGTAATCTCCTTTGTTTAAACACAAAACACTAGTATTTGATTTTACTTTCTCACCCTCCATCTGTATTTTAAATTCCACCATATTGTGATCGCTCCTTCCGAGAGGATCCCTAACTATGAGATCATGAATCAATCCTGTCTCATTACACAGGACAAGATCTAGGACCGCTTGTTCCCTCGTAGGTTCCATTACATACTGTTCTAGGAAACTATCGCGGATACATTCTATAAACTCCTCCTCACGGTTGCCTTGACCGACCTGGTTAAACCAATCGACATGTAGATTAAAATCCCCCATGATAACTGCTGTACCATTTCTACATGCATCAGTTATTTCTTTGTTTATTGCCTGCCCCACCATCTCGTTACTATTTGGTGGCCGATAGACTACTCCTATCAGTGACTTTTTCGCCTTACTATTCCTGATTTCCACCCAAATGGATTCAACCTTATCCTCCATAGCACCGATGTCATCCCTTACTATTGCCCGGATGTCATCCTTAAATAACAGAGCAACACCACCCCCCTTACCATCCACTCTGTCCTTCCGAATAGTTTGATACCCTCGGATATTTAACTCCCAGTCGTGACCATCCTTTAACCATGTTTCCGTAATAGCCACTAAATCATAGTCCTTCACGATGATTTGTGCCACCAACTCATTTACTTTATTCCGAATACTACGAGCATTCAGGTAAAGTACACTTATGTTGGTTTTTTTACCTCTGTTTTGAATCTTAACATCTCCAGTTTTATTCCTTTTGTTATTACTGGGCCTATTCACTGTGCTCCCCTCAGTCACTGTACCTTGTACTGTCGCCCTTATGGATTTCTGACTATGTCTTCTCTGCCTTGCACTTTTCCCCTTACTTCCTTTTGTTTCTGTCCCTGTTTTACTACCTTCCAACTTCCAGCATTGGTTCCCATCCCCCTGCCACATTAGTTTAAACCCTCCCCAACAGCTCTAGAAAACACCCCCCCCTAGGACATCGGTTCCAGTCCTGCCCAAGTGCAGACCGTCCGGTTTGTACTGGTCCCACTTCCCCCAGAACCGGTCCCAATGCCCCAGGAATTTGAATCCCTCCCTCTTGCACCATCTCTCGAGCCACGCATTCATCCTATCTATCCTGACATTCCTACTCTGACTAGCTCGTGGCACTGGTAGCAATCCTGAGATTATTACCTTTGAGGTCCTACTTTTTAGTTTAACTCCTAACTCCCTGAATTCCGCTTGTAGGACCTCATCCCGTTTTTTACCTATATCGTTGGTGGCTATGTGCACCACGACAGCTGGCTGTTCACCCTCCCCCCCTAGAATGTCCTGCAGCCGCTCCGAGACATCCTTGACCCTTGCACCAGGGAGGCAACATACCATCCTGGAGTCTCGATTGCGTCCACAGAACCGCCTGTCTATTCCCCTTACGATCGAGTCCCCTATCACTATAGCCCTGCCATTTTTCTTCCTGCCCTGCTGTGCAGCAGAGCCAGCCACGGTGCCATGAACCTGGCTGCTGCTGCCTTCCCCTGGTGAGCCATCTCCCTCAACAGTATCCAAAGCGGTATATCTGTTTTGCAGGGAGATGACCGCAGGGGACACCTGCACTGCCTTCCTACTCTTGCTCTTTCTTTTGGTCACCCATTTTCTATCTCCCTCAGTAACCTTCACCTGCGGTGTGACCAACTCGCTAAACGTGCTATCCACGACCTCCTCAGCATCGCGGATGCTCCAAAGTGAGTCCATCCGCAGCTCCAGAGCCGTCAAGCGGTCTAACAAGAGCTGCAACTGAACACACTTCTTGCACGTGAAGGAGCCAGGGACAGTGGACGTGTCCCTGAGCTCCCACGTCGCACACGAGGAGCATGACACGGGTCTGGGATCTCCTGCCATGACCATCCACCATTGGTGTGTGTTGGAAGAATTTGCACATTGACACTGAACTTGTTCAGCCATGTTACGGACAAACCTTCCATGGCCTTCAACCCCTGGGGTGGTACTCTAAGCCGAAACCTCTGGCTATCCAACAGCCACCACAAGACCTCCCTCGATAGGGCCAATCGAGAAGAACCATTTCCTCGACTGGTAGAGCCCAGAAAGGCCGTAACCTTAAAATTACAACCAGGCTGCTCAGGGTTGATGTCAGGGAGCAATTCTTCACATAAAGGAGAGTGAAAATCTGGAATTGTCTCCACCAGAAAGCTGTTGAGTCTATGTGGTTTAAAAATTAGTGAGTTTGGTAGAATTACCTGAGGTGACGATATTCATGGACCAAGGTGGATGGATGGAGTTTAAGGTAAAGACCAGCCATGATCTAATTGACTGATGGAAATGGCTGAAGAGGCTGAGTGGCCTCCGCCTGTTTCTATATATTGTTTAATGATTCATTTACTGGTTTATAAGTTAAGTGACTTACTGTTGGTCGGACACCAGTGGGGTAATTTTGATGTTCTGTCATAGTGTGATATGGGTGTGTAAGCCTGTAGTCTGTTTTATATCTCTCCAGATATTTCTATTTGAAGTCAAGGTAACTAAATAATTGCGAGAGATGTCTATCCAGCTAACAATTCACTGGGTAGAATCTTGTGGAGGTGACAGGGGTCTTGGCCTTCAGCTGCAGGGCTTACCTTAGCCTTTCAGGAAGGCCAGCCGCATGTTCCATTACACCTGATACCTGACAGGCCAGCGGCAGATCTTCCCCGGGGTCTCAGCCGCTAAAGGATGCCACCCAATCAGAAACCAGCAGTTATATTGAACAGCAGTGCCACCAGGGAGATTGTGGTTGCGGCTGGTACAACACCCATCCGAAGCCTAGAATCATCACTGAATCCCAGGCCAGAGATGCGTCATGTAGGTGGGACATGGTGGATTGGGAGAAGGTGGAAATGGAGATTGCAGGGTGGGAGTCCTGGGGAAAGGATGGGGAAGAGTCGGGAGGATGGGAAGGGGGTGTTTCTCAGAAGGTCCCCTTTCCTAATGCCAGATCCCCTAATCTAGCCCTGAGTGCCTTTGAACCAGGGCTTCCCTCGGAGCCTATATGTAATCGTACGTGGGTTTCTTTGTCACATTCCCCACATGGGAAGAACTCCATTGGTTGGCGGGTTGGGAAAGCTGCTCAAGGGCCTTCCCATCACAGACTTAATCAGGTTGGGGACAGGAAAGTGATGGAGTCCCCACCTGCATACTTCCTGCCTAATTAAATGCCCACCACCCCCAAACTCACAATGAGTCACATAATTTCACCCTCTGTCTCTAATTTTGCACCAACCCACAAAGTTTAGATTTTTCCCAGTAAATTCTCCTAAGCTCCAGCAGGAGATCAGTATATGCAGGACGCCACTGATTTTACAATGGGAGACATGTTAGGCTTGTGGAAATGGTGCTCAAAGTGTCCCACCTTGTGAAGACGAAGAGATCGCCCAGGCATACATTTGTAACTTTTGAGCGTAAGTGACATTTGTCTCTCTTCCAGCACAGGATCGCGAGGAAACATTCGGCACAACACTTCCTTAAACAATGACATAGGACAGAATTGTATGGCCCTGTCGAGGTGGGGACGGGACTGGAAAACATGGTGAGCCATTCGGTACTCCATTGACTTTGATGGGACTGAAAATCCCACTGGCAAGAGATGCTGTAAAATCCCACTCCATGGATATTACCACTGAATTCCCCTTCTAACTTCAACTCCCCTGAAGCATTGTATTTCTAAAATCAGGGTTATTGGTACAAATTCTATAATGTAAGGTTTATATTACTGCGCTGCCCATTTACCCAGTCAATTCTTACATAAACATGAGACAAAAGCCTACTTTGCAAAATAGTTACCTAATTACAGATAAAAAAATATTTGACAGCTAGATCGTTACCGTTATTGCAAGATAAATGTCCCCGAGGTGGGTAGAATTCACTCTAATATTGTTCATTTTCTTTATGCCCAGCACAGTAATTGGTGTAAGGAAATTTAATGCAAATGTATCTGATACTTCATTCAATAATCTATTCTTCATCTGTTGGAAAAAGAATGTTATTTCTGTTTGACTACAGATGGGCAGACACGATTGTTGAAGAGCAAGAATTTAATGGTTCAGTGAGAGCCTAGAGAAATGATTCTCTTTTATCTGGTTACTGAAGCAATTATTCAAAACTATGAGCAGACAATTACTACGATTCCATTCACGAGTGAAAGCATTTTTCAATAGCGACGATGGATGACCGCTTTAAAATCATCTTTCTTGCTGCTGGACGCATTCATTTTTACCCATCTCCATGGCAACCAACTCTGAGGGACAAAAATGAGGCACACTTTGATGGAGGGTAGTGAAGACGTGGATGGTTCAGTTGGTGAGATCAGTGACTGGAGGGTGGTATTAGGGAGACTGGAGACCCAGGGGAAGCGGGCGAACATCAAGGGAGTAACGGGAATGGGGTCAACAGGGTTGAGGAGGCCCCAAAGTGTTTCCCAAATACAAAACTGTGCCCTTGCAATATTCCATATATAAAATACTTACTTACAATTTACCTCCTCAACCCTGTCACACTCTGGAAGCTGTTCCTCACTGCTCCCAAATACTACAGGAACTAACTACAATAAAGTTTTATTAACAATACTGAGCAGCTCTTGCATAGCTGGCTGCCATGCAAAGGGGAGAACTTCCATGCCACAGACACATGACCCTTTGTACCCATGTCATCCCAGCGTTCAGGTGACCACTCAGCCCACATCTTTCCTGGTTAAATTGGAACAACCAGTAATACTGAGGTGTAGTAGTGTAAGACAACAGTCACGAGGTGCAAACTATTTACAATATACAAAGTTAAACAGATATAACAACACACAACTATTTACATTGTTCAGAGCGCTGCAGGGGCTGCTACAGCTGACGCATAGCCCATCACGGCTCTTCCCACCTCCCCCCTCGAAAAAACAAAGTTCATTTGAAGATTGTTTCATCACAAAGTCCTTGAACTTTGTGTTTGGTTTGCTCTGGCACCCTGAGTGTGTGATTGTACTAGTTGTGCCAGTTGACTATGCTGGAGAAGCCCTTTGGTTGGTGTTGTTAGTGTAAATGGCATTATGCATCCTTGCGGTGTACCCAGTGGCTGCAGAGCTTGCTGAATTGGGCTCTGGAGGAGCCTCCATTTCCATTGGTGTAGGGGCCAAGATTGCAGGCTGGATGCTTAGGGTTCTGTGATGGTGCTGTTTCGGGGACCTGCAGTAGGTGACATACGCTTCTCACATAATAAACAATGTCCAAGGCAACCGCATAGCTGTTTGGCTGTGTGACATGGCTGTGGACCACCGCCAGATTGTCGTGGCCGTGTGTGGACTGGATCCTGACTGTTTGACCAAGTTCTCCATGCAGAGTTTGTGAGTATTGTGTTTATGATACCTATTTCCCTTTCGTCGTCACTTTATAAGGGTGCCACTCATGTTGGTTTCCATTTTCGGTTGTGTTATGGGCCAGGTTTTAGAGAACCCCAAAGTGTATCCTGGAGTTCACCTAACCCATGACTTTTAATAGATTGTGGTTACAGGGAGCACACGGTCCACTCTACCGGTATGGTGCAAACAGAGCTTTACAGTACTTTTAAATTAAAACCATGGTTATTCTATGAGCTCAAGTTAACCTTTTGTAAACATACAGTGAACATCTTAGCAACCATCAATTCAAATACAACCCGCAAAGAATATAACACTAAGAAATCCTTAATAACTTCCCAAAACAACATCCAGAAGGCAAAAGAAACACCTTTGAACAGAAGCACATTAGGTTTACATTCACTATTGAGAACATTTATAATTCTGAATTCACCAAATTATCAAGAGATAGTCTTTTCATCGCAGAGATATCAACAGTACACCTGCTCTGTCTGGCTTCAGCTCCAACACTGAAAATGAAACTAAAACACACCCTGTAGCAACAGCCTAAAATGAAAGTAAAAAGCTGACAGATAGCCCAGCTCCTCCCACTCTCTGACATTACTGCAGTAATAAACACCAATTTATTAAAGGTACTCTCACCAAAGATATTTATATACACACCCATTTATAAACACCCATTTCTTAAAGGGACTCTCTCATGACACCTCCCCCCAAGAAAAAAAAATAAACAACAAGGTCTCTGCATGATCCGTCCATTTCTCTACGTCTCGGCATTTCTATTTAAAGTCAGATACTTTAGTTCAATCTGATCACAGAGTCCCTTGTAATTCTCCAACACAGGAACATTGGTTATCACAGCTTTCAGGCAGTCAAATGCCTGTTGAAATTCCGCGGCCCGCTGAAGCTTTTTATGCTTCTTCAGCAAGTCCATCAGTGGAGCAATCAAGCTACAAAACTTTTTCACAAATGTTCGATCAAATCCACTCATGCCAAGAAATCGCATGATTTCCCTTTGTCTCGAGGGTATTGAAAACTCCTCAATAATTGTTGGTTTCACATCCCATGTGACCATTCGACCCTGTCTGATTGTATGGCCAAGGAAATTGACTTGGGCTTTTCCAAATTCACTGTTGGCTAGGTTTATCACCAAACCCACTTCCTGAAGTCGATCGAATAACTCCATCAGATGTTTCAAATGATCTGCCCATGTCTGGCTGAAAATTACCAGATCGTTGATGTATACCGCACAATTGGGTAATCCTGAAACAACTTTGTTAGTTAACCGTTGACATGTGCCTGGGGCGTTTTTCATCCCAAATGGCATAACTTTGAATTGGTATAAAAGATCTGGAGTTACAAAAGCTGAAAAGGGGCAACACGGTAGCATTGTGGATAGCACAATTGCTTCACAGCTCCAGGGTCCCAGGTTTGATTTCGACTTGGGTCACTGTCTGTGTGGAGTCTGCACATCCTCCCCGTGTGTGCGTGGGTTTCCTCCGGGTACTCTGGTTACCTCCCACAGTCCAAAGATGTGCAGGTTGGGTGGATTGGCCTTGATAAATTTCCCATGGTGTCCAAAATTCTATGATTAACCTAGGACAAAAGTTCGGCACAACATTGTGGGCCGAAGGGCCTGTTCTGTGCTGTATTTTCTCTCTATCTCTCCTTTGCCCTTTTGGATAAAAGTACCTGCAATAACCTATAAGTAAATACAGTTTGGAAATAAAAGCTGATTGTGCCATTTTCCCAATGCAATTATCAAAATGTGGGATAGGATAAGAGTCCGTTCTTGTAACTGCATTAACCTATCTATAGTCCACACACAACCGTTGGGTACCGTCTGATTTTGGTACCATCACTATGGGTGAGCTCCATTGGCTGCAATCCACTTCAATTATGCCATTTTTAAGCATACTCTCAATCTCTTTGTTAACCTGTGCCAATTGTAAAAGGTTAAGTCTATATGGATGTTGTTTGATTGGAACAGTATTTCCCACACCTACATCATGCATAGCCATTTTAGTACTTCCCAATTTATCTCTACAAACTTGCCCATGTGATATCAATAACTCTTTCAGGTCGGTTTGTTTTTCCTCTGGAAGGTAACTCAACAATTTCTCCCAATTTTTAAGAACATCCTCATTTTCCAATTTAGTTTGAGGTATGTCAAATTCACAGTCATCTGGATTTGGTTCATCACTTTGAGTTAGAATCATTAAAACTTCCTTTTTCTCTCCTTTCCTTTCAAAGTACCTTTTAAGCATATTCACATGACACACTCAGTGAGTCTTCCTTCTATCTGGTGTTTTTACCACATAATTCACCTCACTTAATTTCCTTTCAATCTGATAAGGTCCACAAAACCTTGCTTTTAAAGGTTCATCTACCACTGGTAACAACACCAAAACTTTATCTCCACTGGCAAAACTACAAACTTTGGCTTTCTTGTCCGCTACCCGTTTCATCACATTTTGTGCAACTTTTAAATGCTGTCAAGCCAATTCACGTGCTCTATTTAATCATTCCCTAAAATTTGACACATAATCCAATAATGTAATTTCCGATTTCTCACTCTTACCTCATGACCAAAAATTAGTTCAAAAGGACTAAATTTGGTTGACTCATTAGGATCATCCCTAATTGCAAACAGTACGAATGGAGTTCCTTTGTACAAATCCTCTGGATAATCATGACAATAAGCCCTCAACATTGTCTTTAATGTCTGATGCCACCTTTCTAACGCTCACTGCGATTCTGGATGGTACGCAGTTGATTTAAGTTGTTTTATTTCTAAGCTATCCATAACTTCTTTGACTAACCATGAGGTAAAATTTGATCCTTGATCCGATTGTATTTCTGTGGGTAGTCCATATCTAGTAAAGAATTTAAGTAACTCCTCCACAATCTTTTTAGCTGTAATATTACATACTGGAATGGCCTCTGGAAACCTAGTAAGAAGTCTTACAACACCAGGTTAAAGTCCAACAGGTTTGTTTCAAACACGAGCTTTCGGAGCACGGCTCATTCACCTGAAGAAGGAGCCGTGCTCCGAAAGCTCGTGTTTGAAACAAACCTGTTGGACTTTAACCTGGTGTTGTAAGACTTCTTACTGTGCTCACCCCAGTCCAACGCCGGCATCTCCACACTCTGGAAACCTAGTCAAAAGATATTGATTCCCAATTTTTGTTTCAGGAAGCGGTCCTACGCAATCAATTAGGATCCTTGTAAAAGTTTCCTCAAATGCTGGAATGGGTATTAAGGGCGCTGGTTTTATCACTGCTTGAGGTTTCCCTATCACTTGACATGTGTGACATGATTGACACAATTTAACTACATCTTTATGAAGTCCAGGCCAATAAAAATGTTTCTGGATTTTAGCTTGAGTGTTCCTTATTCCCAAATGACCTCCCACTGGTACCTCATGTGCAACTCGCAACACCTCCTTTCTGTACCCTACCAAGAATACTACTTGATGAACTTCTGCCCACTTTTCATCCGCCTGCACATGTAAAGGGCTCCATTTTCTCATCAAGACATCACTTTTACGGTAATAACACTCTGGTATCCACTCAGATTCCTCTTCCGTGTATGCTTTCTGATACATCCATTTTATTTCTACATCTTTCTGTTGTAACTCCACCAATTTTCCTGAACTAAAAATATCTGCCTCATCCTCCACCTGTTCTTGTTCTTTTTCAACCATCTGATCAAAATCGTTTCTGATAATTGCACTTCAACTTCATCTTCACTCTTTGATTTTTCCTTTTGTCTTAACCTGTGACTTTGCGACTTTGTTACTACACAGTCTGGAAAAATCCCAGGATATTCGTCCTTCAACACTTCAGTTGTCTGATTCTCCACTGGTTTATCAACCACTGGAGGCATCACCCCTACCTGTAATCCAGCTATATCATTACCCAAGATAAACTGTATTCCTGGACAAAATAGTTTCTCTATTACTCCCACTACCACTTCACCACTCTTCACTGGACTGTCCAACCTTGAACACTACTCCTCTCACCCTGAATTCCACATATTACCACCTTTTCTGGCAATATTCTTCCCAAACTGCATAACTCCTCATCCCTTACCATTAAAGATTGACTAGCTCCTGTATCTCTTAAAATTGTGACTTCATTACCTGCTGCTCCTGATACACATGAGTAAATTTTACCCACACAAGTAAATTCTTTATCAATCACCTCTTGATCAGGCTGTACAATCTTTTGCACATCCTTCGCTTCACTTGGGCTTTCCTTTGCCACTTTAACAAACCCCACTGTCTTATCCTGTTTTACCGCATCAGCCTTCCCAGTGCTTTTCTTCAACCACCAACAGTGTGACTTTACATGGCCTAGTTTATTACAGTGAAAACATTTGAAACTTTTCATTTCTTTTCCACCGTCCTGGATTTCTTTTTAATCTGAGGTACACTCTCCTTATTATCTCCCATCAGATCACCTTTGCCTCTACCACTTGAGTATTTCTCATGTCCCCAGTTTCTATCCTTCACAGGCTGAAACTGATGTCGGAAAACGAGCTTAGATTTATGAACTAATTCATAATCATCTGCCATTTCTGCTGCCAATCTCACAGTTTTAAGCCTCTGTTATTCCACATGAGTTCTCACTACATCAGGAATTGAATTTTTAAATTCCTCCAAAAGTATAATTTCTCTGAGAGTTTCATAGGTTTGGTCTATTTACAAAGCCCGTATCTACCTATAAAAATTATTATGTTTGAGCCTTTCAAACTCCATGTATGTTTGACCAAATTCTTTCCTTAAATTTCTAAACCTTTGTCTGTAGGCTTCAGGCATTAGTTCATATGCACCTAAGATGGACACTCCACATATGTCCCATATACCTCCTCTGGTAGTGATGCAAACACTTAACTCGCTCTACCTACCAGCTTTGTTTGAATCAGTAATACCCACATGTCCTGTGGCTATTTCATTTCTTTAACCACCTTCTCAATGAAATGAAAAAGGCTTCTCCCTCCTTCTCGTCAAACCTTGGCAATGCTTGGTCATATTTAAATAGATTCCCTGCAAGCCTTCGACTTTGACGCTCTTTCTCACTATCCTCATCGCTCTCATCCAACTGTACATTTCCCTTTACGTCTGCCAATTTTAACTGACTGTCATGTTTCATGGCCATTTTCTGAAGTTCAAACTCTGTCTCTTTATCTTTTTCCCTGATCTGTAGCTCCCTTTCTGTTTCTTTTTGTTCTGCTAGGGCTATTCTTTATTTTCTCCTTTCTTCTCTCTCCTTTTCTTTTCTCCTCTCTCTCTCTCTTTCTTTTTCCTCTCTATCTCTTTCTCTCTCTTTCTTTTCCCTCTTTCTCGTATTCAAGCTGTTTTAATTCTTTCTCATGTTCATGTAACTGAATTTTTGCCATTTCCAATGAGTCAAACTGTATATCAGGGAACTTTAAATGCTTAGCCATAATCATCTCACCTTTTCGCATTTTGTCAGGTAATGTTAACTGCAATGTTTTTGCCAAATCTAACAGTCTGCTTTCAGTCTCTGTCTGTAAGGTACTGCGTGTAACCGTCTCCACCCCCAAAAACTTTAGAGCCTCTGAAAGAGCCATTGTCTACAGCACACTCCCTACTTAACTGAAATACCACACCTGAAAAGCAATCACAATATGCTCACACCTCACCATCTTTAAATTCACAAAGCCAATCCAATAAATAGACTTTTATCCCCCTTGAGCCCCCAATGTGTTATGGGCCAGGGTTTAGAGAACCCCAAAGTATATCATGGAGTTCACCTGACCGACAACTTTTAATAGATTGCGGTGTGGGGAGCACATGGCCCACTCTACAGTTTTGGTGCAAACAGAACTTTACAGTACTTCTAAATTAAAACAGTGTTTATTCTATGAACTCAAGTTAACCTTTTTAAAACATACAGTGAACATCTTAGCAACCATCAATTCAAATACGACCCCCAAAGAATACAACACTAAGTAATCCTTAATAACTTCCCAAACAACATCTAGAAGACAAAAGAAACACATTTTAACAGAAGCACATCAGGTTTACATTCACTATTGAGAACATTTATAATTCTGAATTCACCAAATGATCAAGAGATAGTATTTTCTTGGCAGAGAGATCAACAGTTGCCACTCAAGTGGATAGAGCTGTGAAGAAGGCCTATGGTGAGCTAGCATTCATTAGCAGAGGGATTGAATTTAAGAGCTGTGAGGTGATGATGCAGCTGTACAAAACCTTGGTCAGGCCACATTTGGAGTACTGTGTGCAGTTCTGGTCGCCTCATTTTGCTAGGCCTTTTCTCATTAGAACGGAGAAGGATGAGGGGCGACTTGATAGAGGTTTATAAGATGATTAGGGGAATAGATAGAATAGACAGTCAGAGACTTTTTCCCCGGGTGGAACACACCATTACAAGGGGACATAAATTTAAGATAAATGGTGGAAGATATAGAGGGGATGTCAGAGGTAGGTTCTTTACCCAGAGGTAGTGGGGGCATGGAATGCACTGCCTATGGAAGTAGTTGAGTCGGAAACATTAGGGACCTTCAAGCGGCTATTGGATAGGTACATGGATTAGGGTAGAATAATGGAGTGTAGGTTAACTTCTTAAGGGCAGCACGGTAGCATTGTGGATAGCACAATTGCTTCACAGCTCTAGGGTCCCAAGTTCGATTTCGACTTGGGTCACTGTCTGTGTGGAGTCTGCACATCCTCCCCGTGGCTGCATGGGTTTCCTCCGGGTACTCCGGTTTCCTCCCACCGTCCAAAAATGTGCAGGTTGGGTGGATTGGCCATGAAAAATTGTCCAAAATTCTATGATTAACCTAGGACAAAAGTTCGGCGCAACATCGTGGGCCGAAGGGCCTGTTCTGTGCTGTATTTCTCTATCTCTAAGTACACCTGCTCTGTCTGGCTTCAGCTCCAACACTGAAAATGAAACTAAAACACACCCTTCAGCAAACAACCTAAAATGAAAGTAAAAAGCCGACAGGCAGCCCAGCTCCACCCACTCTCTGACATCACTGCAGTAATAAAACACCCATTCCTTAAAGGTCCTCTCACCACAGATATGTATATACACACCCATTTATAAATACCCATTTCTTAAAGGTACTCTCACATGTAAATTGCTAGAGAGCCTTGGTGATGAGGATTATGGTCCTGATATATCTGTGCTGACAAGGGCAGACCCTGTCTTGGTACATTTTACATGCTGAGGAGTGCAGCATTGAAATCTCTGTTGTATCCAGAACACTTATCAAGTAGGCGCTTGGCTAAGCGTACCGCCTGTTCAGCCAGGCCTTTGGACTGTGGTGATAAGGAGGCAACTCATAATGTGTATTAAGCCCATATATGTGCAAAGTCTCTGAACTCCCTGGAAATGAACTGGTAAGCCTTCTCTGTCATTATCCTCTGAGAGATGCCTTGTGGCAAAGTGTCTCTTGAGTTTGCCTGTGACCATGTTGCTTGGCTAAGCCGGCAGATGGTTGATTTCAAACCAACCAGGATGCGAGTCGACAAGGACCAACTGCTGTGTACCATTCCTCATTTGAAGATATCAGCCATCGTGAGCGACCATAGGAGGTGCTGGACCTCATGTAGGTGCAGTGGTTCTTTGGCCTGAACCTGTTGCACTGTGCACACCTGAATACTTCCCACTCCATGTCTGCATACATTGACGGGCAGTCTAGGGATTCCTTTGCTCTGCACCTGGGTACGTCCAGCACTGGGTGCCCTTGGTGGAGCTGCTGGGTGTAGTATCACTACAGAGAGGTGGGGGATAACGAATTGCTAGCCATGAAGTATCAGTCTGTCTTGTACCGTTATCTCCTCTCTCATAGAGAATAATGTGCAAAGCTCATGGGGACGTTCCTCTGAAGACTCGGGCCAACCTTTCATAATGACATCGTGGAGCTGCCTGCATATGAGATCCGCCTGTCGGACATCCTTCAGTTTCTCGATTGGGCGAGAATGTATGGTCATGATGTCAATGTCCTTCTCATGATCTGCCTGGTCAGTGGTGGGTAGGGAGGCTCTGTAAAGGGCATCAGCAAGGTACAGCCCCTTACCGCGTTGGCAGACGAGACTGAGGTTGGAATGTTATAGCTTGCTTATCACGCACTGCAGTTGTGCAGGCGCAATGTGAAGAGGCTTTTAGAATACCTATAATTGGCTGATGATCAGTCTTAACGCTTCCAAGACAACCATAGATGAAGTCATGAATTGTCTGACAAGCGAAGGCTAGGGCATGGAATTACGTGTCGATTTGGGCGTAACAAGGCTCTTGATAGGATGGGCGCAGACTGTGCCAAGCTCATGTTGGGAGGCATCTGCTGACAGCAGTACAGGTGCCTGAACGTCGAATCAATGTTGCACCAGAGGGGCAGAGAATGCCTGCTTGTGCTGATTAAATGCAACATTATGGTGCCGCTGCCAACACTATTCAACATCTTGGTGGAGGAAATGATGAAGGGGTTTGGTGACTTCACTGTTGCAGGGAATGAACTTGGAAAGATAATTTGTCACACCAAGGAAATTCTGACAGGCATGCTTGGTCTCGGGAATAGACCTTGTCTGGATCCAGTTTCACACCATTGGCAGTGTAGGGAATTTGTTGACCATGAATCTGCATTGGCTGAATTTTCCTGATTCTGATGAGGACTAAACCTGCATCACGTTTTTCTATTGTACGGTTCCAGGGTGACATTGATGATGATTTCACAGGGTTATCCTGCAAAGAGTTGTTCCATGCACCTTTGGAAGACCTCACTGCCTGTGGAGATCCCACAGGGCATGCAAAGGACCGTATCTGCCCACTGAAGACATGGGTTTCAAGGGTTTTGCCAGAACCCACACTTCACATCCAGGATGCTGAAAACCTTGGCATTGGACATGTTAGCTACGGGGTGATGGGGTCTGAGCAGTGTGCCTTGTTTCGCTGAACTGGGTCGATGCAGATCCTGGCTGTGCCATATTTCTTTACTGCAGCCATTATTGCTGAAACCCACTGTGTGGCCTCGTCTATAGGGGCTATGACACCCAGTCTTGTCATCTGGTCAAGCTCATTCATCTGCTTTCTGCTTCACAGATAGAGGTACTCTTCTCTGAGCACAGACCATGGGTGGTAATGGGTCATCTTAGTCTCATGTCATATATTACAGCTAGCTTCTCAATGACATCGCAGTTGAATAAGTCTTTATATTCTATAATTTCTGGGGCTTGCGGCTGCAGAGTATGTATGTCTGGACCAAGATGGACTAGCCCCAGTGTAATGCTGCCCGAAGACCCAGCAGCGGCTTTACGTCTTGGTCAACGACATGAAACTGGAATCTGTTCTCCGAGCAATGGAGAGTGGCCACACCCTCCATGTGGATAGTTTCCCACCATACACCACAAGGTCCACCTGAATGGTAGGATCTGGTGCGGCATGTGGGTCGATTTCCCCCAACAACTGCCTGGGCAGAACTGCCTGTGACTGCGTTGCTGCAGGCAATGTTTAACGTGGTGAAAATCTCTCCCTTCTCCATAATGGTGTCGACACTCTCACAGTACCATGTTGTCAGAGGCTCAGTGCCTTGGTTACTCTGATTAAGCTTCAATTTACCCTGATCGTGCTCTAAACCCTGGAGAAGCCATTGGCTGCTATGTGGAGGTGACAGAGGCAGGCTGCTGCTGCTTGGAACCATTTCGTAGAATTGTTCCATTTGCCACAGTTGTTAGAGTGCTTAGTAAACGCAAAGCATGCACTTCTGTTCTGTGAGTGATGGCCACCCCAGTTAGTGTAGGGCGTGCTCTGTGTTGTGAAAACTTCTATTTCCTGCCATAACTCTTTGATTCATCTTTCTGACTACTCATTCAGCTTACGGATGTTGATGGCAGATTCCAGTGCTAGATCTTTCTCAAAAAGAAACTTCTTGACGACAACATCACTATGGACCCCATATCGCAATCTTTCACTAATTCGTCAGTGAGGGTGCCAAATGTGCATTTCTTTGCTGGAATTATTGGGGTCGTGTCATACGATTGATTACGTTCATCGAATTATTGGTTGGTAGTATTGAATATGTGTATATCAAGTATAATGGGATGGATTCTCCGCTTGTGACTAAGTCCACAAGCCGGCTTGAAAACAGTGGTGTTTTACGCCAGAAAAACTGGTGCAAAACGGCCACCAATTTCCTGTACCGGGTCGGGGGGCTAGCAGCCAGGCAGCGTAGAGCTCCCAGCTCTAGCTGAATAATACCCTCTTCAGCCAGTTTGTGCGCCCCACACTGCCCCCCCCCCCCCCAAAGTGCCCCCAGTCCAGAAAAGTGCCCCCCTGCCAACGGATCAGCCCTACCCTGACAGTGGCTTCACAGCTCCAGGGTCCCAGGTTCGATTCCCGGCTGGGTCACTGTCTGTGCGGAGTCTGCACATCCTCCCTGTGTGTGCGTGGGTTTCCTCCGGGTGCTCCGGTTTCCTCCCACAGTCCAAAGATGTGCGGGTTAGGTGGATTGGCCATGCTAAATTGCCCGTAGTGTAAGGTTAATGGGGGGGATTGTTGGGTTACGGGTATACGGGTTACGTGGGTTTAAGTAGGGTGATCATTGCTCGGCACAACATCGAGGGCCGAAGGGCCTGTTCTGTGCTGTACTGTTCTATGTTCTATGTTCTAGTGGCGGTGCTGGACTGAGTCCACAGCAGCCATGCTGAGTTCCTGATGGGTGAGAACACACGTGTCCCATGCCATCGGGAACTGGGCCAGTCAGGGACGGGGCATCGCGGGGCGGGACTCGGGCAATAGCCTGAGGCCGTGGATACGGCTTGCGGCGTACGCCTAGCTGCTTTTCAGGGGGCGGAGCATCGCAAAAGTGGAAGTCACCACTAGTAGTACTAGTGGTGACTTCCACCGATTTTGTCGTCATCGGTGATTCTCCACTCCGTCGCCAAACGCGATTTCGGTGTCAGGGATCGGAGAATCCAGCCTAATGTTCTTTATTTGCACACATATATGCTCAAACTTTTTTTTAGCAATATCACGGCATCCATCTTCGCTCCTCTGTTTGAAAACACGAGATTCGAATTTCTCGACGGCCTCTCAGCTCATTAAATTTAGGAGAGTACACACCTGCACCTTCTTTGATTTGTTTGCTGGGTCAGCACTGCGGTAGATACGCAACTCTTTTTCAAGTTTTCTCCAGTTATCTGCGACATTTTCTTTGAACATGAGTGGGTCGATTCTTCCAATTCCCGAGACCTGTATAAAGTACCATTGCAGTAATTGGCAAACAGGGACTAACAACAATAAAGGTTTATTAACAATACAGAGCTTACATGCTGCGTACATGCTTCCCATGCCCAAGGGGGAACTCCTGTGCTACAGATATGTGACTGCTTTTGTACCCACGCCATCCCATGTAGATGTGACCACCCATCTACAACTCACTAAGCAGCACCTTACCTCTGCCCCAACCTCCCCCGCCCCACTCATTCAGGAGCCACTTTGCTCAACACATCTTCCCTCTGCTCACTCGGCAGTCCCTCTCCCCAACCCCCATCCCACTGTGCACTCAGATGCCCGTCTCCTCATCAGGCTTTGTCCCCACTCACTCAAAAGCCCCTCTCCCAAACACCTCTCCCCATTTACTCACTAAGCAGCTCCTGCCCAGCACCCCACCTTCCCGGGCTTGGCAGACGCCTCCTCACCCGACTCAGGCCTGGAACAACTCGGGCCTGCTGCTGACTCCCGCCTCCTGACTTGGGTCTGTTGTTGAACACCTTCTCATTCATGGGTCTGCTGCTGAATACCGACCACACCCCCCTGGCTTAGACCTGTTGCCAGACCACCAAACTGGAGGCTGCTGCTGGATATCCATCCATCCCCCAACCAGCCACATGCCAAACAAATTTCAGTCTTGGTGCTGGCCAGTCCTCCTGCTCCTCGCCATTGGGTAAAGTGGGCTGTACATGCTCAGGTATCAAATATGGCCAGAGAAATATGGGGCACATAGCATCTCAGGAAGCCCACACATGGGGATGTGGGCCAGATTGGAAAATTACAGGCCGACCCCCGTAAAATACAGTTGATGAAAATGTCAGAAATGCTCAGCAGATACAGCGACATCTGTGAGAGAAACTGAATTGACATTTTAGGAAGTTAGAAAGTACTTTTTGGATAATATGTTTGAATTTATTCAAGTAAATCCTTTAACCTGACGGATACATTTCTGCTTCAGCAGTAAAATGACAATGAGATTAGGGAATGCCTGTTTGATCCCTGGACTCGATATTGGATAGGCTCAAGAACATTCCATGTAATACCAGTGCTTTATGGTAATGGACAAACACAAGAGAAACATGAGGTAATGTGATATCTGCTTTCAACGCCAACAATAAGCACCTGCATTCCAATAGCTCCTTAAATTTAGATTAAATGTCTCAATATGCTTCACTGGTGCACTATCAAAATGATGAGACGTCCAGTCAGATGGCTAAAATCATGATCAAAGAGAGGGTATATTGGATAGACACGCATTCAACCAAAGATGTGATGAATCAATTCAGTCATCCACTGTGACACTAAAAATACTAGCAAAGGAATGTGCGTTTGGTAACCTCACTGATGAACTTGTGAGAGATCGCATTATGGCGGGGTCCACAGTGATGTTGTCCGCAAGTAGCCTGTCACGAGAAAGATCGAACGCTGGAATCTGCCATCAGCATCTGTACACTGAATGAACAATTAGGACTAAACAGCAGAGTTGAGGCAGGAAATAGAAGGGTTTGCAATACAGAGCATGCCCAGTCCCAACTGCGGCGGCCATCACTCACAGAACAGAACTGTGGGCGCGATTCCCCGCTCCTCACGCCGGGTGGGAGAATCGCGGGAGGGCCGGGCGACTCATTTCACGCCCCCCTGGCGCCCCCGTGATTCTCCCATCCCCCCCGCTCGGAAGAATCGCCGCTACCGGCGATTCTCCGGCCCGGATGGGCCGAGCTGCCTGCCGTTCGCGACCGTTTCACGACGGCGGCTACCACACCTAGTCGCTGCCGTCATGAACATGGGCGCCAAAGGCCCGTTTGAAGCTTGTGGGGGGCGGAGAGGGGAGTGAGCACCACGGCCGTGCTCGGGAGAGGACTGGCCCGCGATCGGCCGAGTTCACAATGGCCTTCCCGATTTTTCCCGGGAGCGGAGAATTCCGCCCTGTATGTTTGGCATTTGGCAAATGCTGCAATAAATTTGGCAAATCGAAACATTTCACAAAATGCTGGCAGTCTGACGCACTATCAATTACCACAAAGACGAGAATAATGGAACAATCGAGGCTTTATTGAGCAAGATGTGGTGCTTCCTGTAGCTGGAACCAGAATGGCTGCAGTACAGGAGAGCACACACATTTATACGACACCTACTGGGCGGAGCCAGCAGGCAGGGATTTACCCTTGTACCTCTAATATACGGGCAGTGCCGTAATACATGTAATATACTACGAGTGGTGACTACCACATTCATCCCCTGTTAAAAAAAGAGTCCGGCGAGGGTGGTGGAAAATATTACAAGTTAAGTCTGTCGGGGGCCTTGGCCCTCCTCAGTGATCGCCTCAGTCCTGGTGGTGATGTGGGTGCCGATTTGGTCACCTGCGCCTCCGGGAATGTGTTGTCCACGTTTTCGTCATCCCTGAGTGGAACCAGTGGGAAGACGGATCCTGCTGGGTGGGGGCTGCGGTGAGGTACGCTGGAGGGAGGATGAGTGATGCAGGGGTGAAAGAGGCAACCGGGGGGAGGGGGGGGGTGTCAGGTCGGGGGTCGTGGGTGGAGATCCTGTGGGTGCCAGGTCCCGGAGGGAGACTGTGTCCTGGCGCCCGTCAGGGTGTGCCACGTAGGCATACTGCGGGTTAGCATGTAAGAGGTGGACTTTTTTGACCAAGGGGTCCGCTTTATGGGTTTGCAAATGCTTCCGAAGGAAGATGTGTCCAGGAACTGTCAGCCATATTGGTAGCGAGACCCCGGAGGTGGAATTCCTGGAGAAGGCAAACATACGTTCATGAGGGGTCTCGATAGTCGCGGTGCAGAGGAGCAATCGGATGGAGTGGAGCGCGTCGGGGAGGACATCCTGCCAGCGGGAGTCCGGGAGATTTTTAGACCGCAGAGCCAGCAGGACAGCCTTCCAGACCGTCCCGTTCTCCCTCTCCACCTGCACGTTTCCCCGGGAGTTGTAACTGGTCGTCCTGCTCGAGGCGATGCCATCGCTCATAAAATTAGGATCCTCGATCGCTGTAGATGTAGGTGGGGAAACCGAACAGAGTGAAGATGCTTTGCAGGGCTTTAATTACCGTGGCAGAAGACATATCGGGGCATGGGATGGCAAAAGGGAACCGGGAGTACTCATCAATCACGTCCAGAAAGTGCGTGTTGTGATCTGTGGCGGGGAGGGCCCCTTTAAAATCAACGCTGTGGTGTTCAAAAGGGTGATGGCCTTCACCAGGTGCGCTCGATCTGGCCGGTAGAAGCGCAGCTTACACTCTGCGCAGACTTGGCACTCTCTGGCGACGGTCCTGACCTCCTCAATGGAGTAGAGCAGGTTGCGAGCCTTGATTAAATGGAAGAACCGGGTGACCCCCAGGTGGCAGAGATCATAGTGGAGAGCCCGGAGTCGGTCCACTTATGCGCTGGCACATGTACCGCAGGATAGGGCATCAGGGGGCTTGTTGAGCTTCCCCGGGTGATACAAAATCTAGTAATTATAGCTGGAGAGATCGATCCTCCACCTCATGATCTTGTCATTTTTGATCTTGCCCCACTGTGTATTATTAAACATGAAGGCAACCGACCGTTGGTCAGTGAGGAGAGTGAATCTCCTGCCAGCCAGATAATGCCTCCAATGCCGCACAGCTTCCACAATGGCTTGGGCCTCCTTTTCGACAGAGGAGTGCCAAATTTCGGAGGCATAGGGGGTGCGGGAAAAGAAGGCCACGGGCCTGCCCGCCTGGTTGAGGGTGGCGGCCAGAGCTACATCCGATGCTCTCCACCTGGAAGGGGAGGGACTCGTTGACCGCGTGCGTCGTGGCCTTGGCAATGTCTGCCTTGATGCGGTTGAAGGCCTGGCATGCCTCAGCCGCCATGGGGAAAACTGTGGACTGAATGAGTGGGCAGGCCTTGTCCGCATAATTAGGGACCCACTAAGCGTTCTAGGAGAAAAACCCCAGGCATCGTACAGGGCCTTGGGGCAGTGGGGGAGAGGGAGTTCCAGGACGGTGCGAATGCAGTCTGGGTCGGGCCCTAGGACTCCATTTCCCACGAAATAGCCAAGGGTGGCTAAGCGGTTGATGCGGAACACGCATTTCTCCTTATTGTATGTGAGATTAAGGAGTTTTGCGGTCTGGAGGAATTTTTGGAGGTTCGCGTCGTGGTCCTGCTGATCGTGGACGCAGGTGGTGACGTTATCTAGGTACGGGAAGGTGACCCGCAGTCCGTACCGGTCAACCATTCGGTCCATCTCTCGTTGGAAGACCGAGACCCCATTAGTGACGCCAAAGGAAACCCTAAGGAAGTGATAGAGGCGGCCATCTGCTTCGAACGCAGTGTATTGGTGGTCCTCCGGGCGGATGGGGAGCTGGTGGTCGGCGGACTTAAAGTCCACTGTGGAAAAGACCCGGTACTGCGCAATCTGATTGACTATGTCAGATATGCATGGGAGGGGGTATGCGTCGAGCTGCGTGTACCGATTGATGGTCTGACTGTAGTCCATGACCATCTTGTGCTTCTCCCCAGTCTTCACTTGAGCTCTCCAGGGGCTGTTGCTGGCCTCAATGACCCCATCCCACTGAAGCCGTTGGACCTCTGACCTGATGAAGGTCCTGACCTGGGCACTATACCGTCTGTTCCTGGTGGCGACGGGTTTGCAATCCGGGGTGAGGTTTGCAAACAGGGAAGATGGTTCGAACTTAAGGGTCTTGAGGCCGCAGACGGTGAGGGGGGTAGGGGTCTGCCGAATTTTAAAGTTAGGCTTTGGAGATGGCACTGAAAATCCAGGCCGAGTAACAGGGCAGCGCAGAGGTGGGGGAGGACTTAGAGCCGGAAGTTGCTGAACTCTACGCCTTGGACGGTAAGGGTCGTGATGCAGTACCCCCGGATTTCCACAGAATGGGATCTGGAGGCCAGGGAGATTTTCTGGCTAACGGGGTGTACCGTGAGGGAGCAGCGCCTTGCCGTAGTGGGGTGGATGAAGCTCTCTGTGCTCCCGGAGTCAAAAAGGCAGGTTGTCTCGTGCCCATCGATCTTCACCATCATCGTCGCGATCGCGAGGTTGCGGGGCCGGGACTAATCCAGGGTGATAGAGGCGAGCTGCGGCAGATGCTGGGAGCGGTGCTGGTCCGCGGTGGCGGAGGTAGATGTGGGCAATGAACGGCCAGATGAGCAGGGGTCCTGAGACAACGTCCAAAATGGCGCCAAAGATGGCAGCGCCCACGGGGCGCACATGGCGGGCGGCATCAAAGATGGCGGCACCCCTGGGTCGCACGTGACGGGTGCAGGAACGCCGGACCTGGAAACAGCGGCAACCAATCGGGCCTGGCAAACAGAAGCGAAGTGTCCTTTCTTCCCACACCTGTCGCAGGTCGCGCTCCGCGCCAGCCAGCGCTGCCTGGGGTGTTTGTTTTGCCCGCAAAAATAACACTTGGGGGTCCCCCAGAGTTGGCTGGCTGCCGCGCGGCACAGGCTTGCGGTGAGCTGGAGTCGGCAGCTGGTGGGACCCATGATGCCCACGAGGGTGCCGCGCAGTCGGGGGCGTAGGACTGAATGTTACGGGAGGTCACTTCTAACAAGTTAGCGAGCTGCCTAGTTCCCGCAAGATTGAGCATACCCCCTTCCAGTAGCCGCTGGCGGACATACGCAGACCTCATGCCGGTGACGTAAGAATCTTTAATTAAAAGTTCTGTGTGCTGAACTGCCGAAACTGCCTGGCAGTCACAGTTCCTACCTAGGATGTGCAGGGCATGCCAGAAATCGTCCAGAGACTCCCCAGGGAGTTGCTGTCTCGTGGCCAAGAGGTGCCTGGCGTATACTTAATTTACTGGTCGAAAGTAATGTCCCTTCAGGAGCTCCATCGCTTCGGAGTAGCAGGGTGCATCCCGGATGAGGGGGAAAATGTCAGTGTTCACCCGTGAATAGAGGATTTGGAGCTTCTGCGAGTCCGAGGATTCCCCAGCGGCTGTTCTGAGGTAGCTTTCGAAGCAGGCTAGCCAGTGGTCAAAGGTGGACATAGCGTTGGCTGCTTGAGGGCTCAGCTGCAGACGATCAGGCTTGATGCGGAGATCCATCGTTTAAAAAATCTTGCTCAATAAATTGATGCACTATCAATTCCCACAAAGACGAGAATAGTGGAACAATCGAGGCTTTATTGAGCAAGGTGTTGTGCCTCCTGTAGCTGGAACCAGGATGGCTGCAGCACAGGAGAGCACAAACATTGAGTGGAAACTCTTTAGATCAAATAGTTTGGATGGGGTAGTGTTTGTGCAGTGTGTCCAGGAAGCTTTTCTAACACAGTATGTAGATTGTCCGACCAGAGGGGAGGCCATATTGGATTTAGTACTTGGTAATGAACCAGGGCAGGTGATAGATTTGTTAGTGGGGGAGCATTTTGGAGGTAGTGACCACAATTCTGTGACTTTCACTTTAGTAATGGAGAGGGATAGGTGCGAGCAACAGGGCAAGGTTTATAATTGGGGGAAGGGTAAATACAATGCTGTCAGACAAGAATTGAAGTGCAGAAGTTGGGAACATAGGCTGTCAGGGAAGGACACAAGTGAAATGTGGAACTTGTTCAAGGATCAGGTACTGCGTGTCTTTGATATGTATGTCCCTGTCAGGCAGGGAAGAGATGGTCGAGTGAGGGAACCATGGTTGACAAGAGAGGTTGAATGTCTTGTTAAGAGGAAGAAGGAGACTTATGTAAGGCTGAAGAAACAAGGTTCAGACAGTGCGCTGGAGGGATACAAGATAGCCAGGAGGGAACTGAAGAAAGGGATTAGGAGAGCTAAGAGAGGGCATGAAAAATCTTTGGCGGGTAGGATCAAGGAAAACCCCAAGGCCTTTTACACATACGTGAGAAATATGAGAATGACTAGAGTGAGAGTAGGTCCGATTAAGGACAGTAGCGGGAGATTGTGTATTGAGTCTGAAGAGATAGGAGAGGTCTTGAACAAGTATTTTTCTTCAGTATTTACAAATGAGAGGGGCCATATTGTTGGAGAGGACAGCGTGAAGCAGACTGATAAGCTTGAGGAGATACTTGTCAGGAAGGAAGATGTGTTGTGCGTTTTGAAAAACTTGAGGATAGACAAGTCCCCCGGGCCTGACGGGATATATCCAAGGATTCTATGGGAAGCAAGAGATGAAATTGCAGAACCGTTGGCAATGATCTTTTCGTCCTCGCTGTCAACAGGGGTGGTACCAGAGGATTGGAGAATGGCGAATGTCGTGCCCCTGTTCAAAAAAGGGAATAGGGATAACCCTGGGAATTACAGGCCAGTTAGTCTTACTTCGGTGGTAGGCAAAGTAATGGAAAGGGTACTGAGGGATAGGATTTCTGAGCATCTGGAAAGGCATTGCTTGATTAGGGATAGTCAGCACGGATTTGTGAGGGGTATGTCTTGCCTTACAAGTCTTATTGAATTCTTTGAGGAGGTGACCAAGCATGTGGATGAAGGTAAAGCAGTGGATGTAGTGTACATGGATTTTAGTAAGGCATTTGATAAGGTTCCCCATGGTAGGCTTATGCAGAAAGTAAGGAGGCATGGGATAGTGGGAAATTTGGCCAGTTGGATAACAAACTGGCTAACCGATAGAAGACAGAGAGTTGTGGTGGATGGCAAATATTCAGCCTGGAGCCCAGTTATCAGTGGCGTACCGCAGGGATCAGTTCTGGGTCCTCTGCTGTTTGTGATTTTCATTAACGACTTGGATGAGGGAGTTGAAGGGTGGGTCAGTAAATTTGCAGATGATACGAAGATTGGTGGAGTTGTGGATAGTGAGGAGGGCTGTTGTCGGCTTCAAAGAGACATAGATAGAATGCAGAGCTGGGCTGAGAAGTGGCAGATGGAGTTTAACCCTGACAAGTGTGAGGTTGTCCATTTTGGAAGGACAAATCTGAATGCGGAATACAGGGTTAATGGTAGGGTTCTTGGCAATGTGGAGGAGCAGAGAGATCTTGGGGTCTATGTTCATTGTTCTTTGAAAGTTGCCACTCAAGTGGATAGAGCTGTGAAGAAGGCCTATGGTGTGCTAGCGTTCATTAGCAGAGGGATTGAATTTAAGAGCCGTGAGGTGATGATGCAGCTGTACAAAACCTTGGTCAGGCCACATTTGGAGTACTGTGTGCAGTTCTGGTCACCTCATTTTAGGAAGGATGTGGAAGCTTTGGAAAAGGTGCAAAGGAGATTTACCAGGATGTTGCCTGGAATGGAGAGTAGGTCATACGAGGAAAGATTGAGGGTGCTAGGCCTTTTCTCATTAGAACGGAGAAGGATGAGGGGCGACTTGATAGAGGTTTATAAGATGATCAGGGGAATAGATAGAGTAGACAGTCAGAGACTTTTTCCCCGGGTGGAACACACCATTACAAGGGGACATAAATTTAAGATAAATGGTGGAAGATATAGAGGGGATGTCAGAGGTAGGTTCTTTACCCAGAGAGTAGTGGGGGCATGGAATGCACTGCCTGTGGTAGTAGTTGAGTCGGAAAATTTATGGACCTTCAAGCGGCTATTGGATAGGTACTTGGATTAGGGTAGAATAAGGGAGTGTAGGTTAACTTCTTAAGGGTAGCACGGTAGCATTGTGGATAGCACAATTGCTTCACAGCTCCAGGGTCCCAAGTTTGATTTCGACTTGGGTCACTGTCTGTGTGGAGTCTGCACATCCTCCCCGTGACTGCGTGGGTTTCCTCCGGGTACTCCGGTTTCCTCCCACAGTCCAAAGATGTGCAGGTTGGGTGGATTGGCCATGACAAATTGTCCAAAATTCTATGATTAACCTAGGACAAAAGTTCGGCGCAACATCGTGGGCCGAAGGGCCTGTTCTGTGCTGTATTTCTCTATAATCCATCGTTTAAAAAATCTTGCTCAATAAATTGATGCACTATCAATTCCCACAAAGACGAGAATAGTGGAACAATCGAGGCTTTATTGAGCAAGGTGTTGTGCCTCCTGTAGCTGGAACCAGGATGGCTGCAGCACAGGAGAGCACACACATTTATACACCGCCTACTGGGCGGAGCCAGCAGGCAGGGATTTACCTTTGTACCTCTAATATATGGGCAGTGCCGTAATACATGTAATATACTACTAGTGGTGACTACCACACAGCCCAAGCCACAGCAACCTGCCTGTGCCATCAGCCACAACCATGAGTTAGGATATAGGCAGCAGAGGTTTGGATCAGCTCAGGTTTATAGAGGGTGCAAGGTGGACAGTCAGTGAGGAACACATTGCAACAGCCAAGTCTCAAGCTAGCAAAGACGTGAATGAGGTTTGCAGCATCAGAACAGCTGAAACAGGGACAAAGATGAACATAGAACATAGAACGATACAGCGCAGTACAGGCCCTTCGGCCCTCGATGTTGCACAGACATGGAAAAAAAAACTAAAGGCCATCTAACCTACACTATGCCCTTATCATCTATATGCTTATCCAGTAAACTTTTAAATGCCCTCAATGTTGGCGAGTTCACTACTGTTGCAGGTAGGGCATTCCACGGCCTCACCACTCTTTGCGTAAAAAACAAACCTCTGACCTCTGTCCTATATCTATTACCCCTCAATTTAAGGCTATGTCCCCTCGTGCTAGCCACCTCCATCCACGGGAGAAGGCTCTCGCTGTCCACCCTATCTAACCCTCTGATCATTTTGTATGCCTCTATTAAGTCACCTCTTAACCTTCTTCTCTCTAACGAAAACAACCTCAAGTCCATCAGCCTTTCCTCATAAGATTTTCCCTCCATACCAGGCAAGATCCTGGGAAATCTCCTCTGCACCCGTTCCAAAGGTTCCACGTCCTTCCTATAATGAGGCGACCAGAACTGTACGCAATACTCCAAATGCGGCCGTACCAGAGTTTTGTACAACTGCAACATGACCTCATGGCTCCGGAACTCAATCCCTCTACCAATAAAGGCCAACACACCATAGGCCTTCTTCACAACCCTATCAACCTGGGTGGCAACTTTCAGGGATCTATGTACATGGACACCGAGATCCCTCTGCTCATCCACACTACCAAGAATTTTACCATTAGCCAAATATTCCGCATTCCTGTTATTCTTTCCAAAGTGAATCACCTCACACTTCTCCACATTAAACTCCATTTGCCACCTCTCAGCCCAGCTCTGCAGCTTATCTATGTCCCTCTGTAACCTGCAACATCCTTCCGCACTGTCTACAACTCCACCGACTTTAGTGTCGTCTGCAAATTTACTCACCCATCCTTCTGCGCCCTCCTCTAGGTCATTTATAAAAATGACAAACAGCAACGGCCCCAGAACAGATCCTTGTGGTACGCCACTCGTAACTGAACTCCATTCTGAACATTTCCCATCAACTACCACTCTCTGTCTTCTTTCAACTAGCCAATTTCTGATCCACATCTCTAAATCACCCTCAATCCCCAGCCTCCGTATTTTCTGCAATAGCCGACCGTGGGGAACCTTATCAAACGCTTTACTGAAATCCATATACACCACATCAACTGCTCTACCCTCGTCTACCTGTTCAGTCACCTTCTCAAAGAACTCGATAAGGTTTGTGAGGCATGACCTACCCTTCACAAAACCATGCTGACTATCCCTAATCATATTATTCCTATCTAGATGATTATAAATCTTATCTTTTATAATCCTCTCCAAGACTTTATCCACCACAGACGTTAGGTTCACCGGCCTATAGTTACCGGGGTTATCTCTACTCCCCTTCTTGAACAAAGGGACCACATTTGCTATCCTCCAGTCCTCTGGCACTATTCCTGTAGCCAATGATGACCTAAAAATCAAAGCCAAAGGCTCAGCAATCTCTTCCCTGGCTTCCCAGAGAATCCTAGGATAAATCCCATCAGGCCCCGGGGACTTATCTATTTTCACCTTGTCCAGAATTGCCAACACTTCTTCCCTACGCACCTCAATGCCATCTATTCTAATAGCCTGGGTCTCAGCATTCTCCTCCACAATATTATCTTTTTCTTGAGTGAATACTGACGAAAAGTATTCATTTAGTATCTCGCTTATCTCCTCAGCCTCCACACACAACTTCCCACCACTGTCCTTGACTGGCCCTACTCTTACCCTAGTCATTCTTTTATTCCTGACATACCTATAGAAAGCTTTTGGGTTTTCCTTGATCCTACCTGCCAAAGACTTCTCATGTCCCCTCCTTGCTCGTCTCAGCTCTCTCTTTAGATCCTTCCTCGCTTCCTTGTAACTATCAAGCGCCCCAACTGAAACTTCACGCCTCATCTTCACATAGGCCTCCTTCTTCCTCTTAACAAGAGATTCCACTTCTTTGGTAAACCACGGTTCCCTCGCTCGACCCCTTCCTCCCTGCCTGACTGGTACGTACTTATCAAGAACATGCAATAGCTGTTCCTTGAACAAGCTCCACATATCCAGTGTGCCCAACCCTTGCAGCCTACTTCTCCAACCTACACATCCTAAGTCATGTCTAATGGCATCATAATTGCCCTTCCCCCAGCTATAACTCTTGCCCTGCGGGGTATACTTATCCCTTTCCATCACTAACGTAAAGGTCACCGAATTGTGGTCACTGTTTCCAAAGTGCTCACCTACCTCCAGATCTAACACCTGGCCTGGTTCATTACCCAAAACCAAATCCAATGTGGCCTCGCCTCAGTAATGGAACAGAGGCAGCACTGGTGATGGAGAGCGGACAGGAAAAGGTTGCAAAAAGGTTAGCCACAGAAAATTGTGAGGGAAAGGGATGGAGTCAGTGCTCAGAGACTGGAGTTTGTGGTGGGGACCAAAGACAATATTGGGCAGGAATCTCCCCCCACCCTACAATGTTTTTTTCGGTGGTGGGGGTAACTCATCGTTGGCCATTGGCAGAATCTTCCGGTCCCACCGATGTCAATGCTGCTTTACGGGTGCTCCCATCCTGCCGCGGGGGTCACCATTGGTGGGACCAGAAGATCCGCTCGGCAGGACGGACTGGAAAATCCCACCTAATGGCTGTCATTGTGGACTCAGATTAGTGTCAGTCCTCAGAAGCCCCAAAGCAACATTGTGACACATAAGTGCTGCTGGACACTTCCGACATGTTCCATGTACACATCCCTACTGGGTAGGTATGACAGAATGAGGGCAGATCTGACTGTGACATAAATAACTCTTCCAGGTGATTTGATGACCGTTTCATGAATTTGGTTTGCATGTGTGCGCTGTACGCCTGTGCTAATCACTCTGAGCTGAACATGTGTTCAGCAGCACAATGATTCCTTGAAGCACGAGGCATCCAACTCAGGCAAAGTTGCCACTCTGTTACTTCTGCTGTGGCAAAGTTAGTGGCAGTGCTGCAGCTTGTTTTTAAAGGTTTTGTGGTGAGCTGCAGGCATTCAGGAAGGCTAGAGAAACTGGTGACTCGGTACACAATGGGGGGCTGTAGCTGGAGTGCCTCGGGGTCCGCAACTTCACCAGGAAACTGAGTATAGGTCGCAGAGAGGGGAGGAGGAAGGATCTTCACAGAAAGCTCTACCCGTCACAGGCTTTTCAAGAGTATTTTTCTGACCTCCACCTAACCCAGAAGATAATGGTGCCACCTCCTTCAGAATGACCAGGAGCATGGCACTGCCCATGGCTGTAAAGATCACTATGGCACTGAAATTCCAAGTATCCGAATGCTTCATGACAAAAGAGGTGACGTAGTCCAAAACTCCCAGTGTACCATCTATTGATGTATCTGGGAGGTGATGAAGACTGGCTGAGTCGAGAGAAGTGAGTCTATTGTTTTCTTCCTCAGCAGGGAAAAGCAGGGTGAGAGGAAATGTGACTTTCCCGGGTGAATGGGATTCCCCAAGGGACACAGTGCCATCAACTGAAAACTGTAAGGGTCATTACTTCTTGTTTATTCCCTGTCAATTTGCTTGTTTTCCTCTTTTATTTTTGCAGTTACGTTTTTGATCCATGGATGATTTATGGACATGTGCCTTTAAGGCAGCCTGCCATTTTAATTCAAGCAGAAGGAAGCTGTGGCCTGTACATAGAACATACAGTGCAGAAGGAGGCCCTTCGGCCCATCGAGTCTGCACCGACCACTTAAGCCCTCACTTCCACCCTATCCCTGGAACCCAGTAACCCCTCCTAAGCTTTTTGGTCACTCAGGGCAATTTATCATGGCCAATCCACCTAACCTGCATGTCTTTGGACTGTGGGAGGAAACCTGAGAACATGCAGACTCTGCACAGACAGTAACCCAGCGGGTAATTGAATCTGGAACCTGGCCGCTGTGGACCACAGTGCTATCCACTTGTGTTACCGTGCTGCCCATGCTGTACCTTTAATTCAAACAGCAGGATCCAGAAGGCTGTGCTATTTTAGACTGATGATTGGAGATTGGCTGGCCTCACTGATTACTCAGTTTGATTGATGTGGCTGGTGACCAATAAATTGGCCCAAAAGGCTGTGCTCTGCCTGGTAACAGGTGATGATTGGATCTGACCCCACTGAAATGGTGGGGTAATTACTTTTTTATACACACTGCTTGAACATCAAATGGTCTTAATACAACCCAATATAGTGAAAGGTCACCCATTCTGATCTGAAGAGCTTTCCAGTTTAGAGGGACAACCCACTCTCTTTCCACTCCATTGTTCTCTAGAAAGACTGTGGGCTGGATCGACGCAGCACCGCGCCGAAATCGCGTTCGGTGCAGGGGGTGGAGAAACCACTTTCACGCCAAAACCGGGCCTGGCGCCGATCCGGCGATTTTCCGGGATCGGGAATCAGCATGATCACGGAGTACTCCACGTGGCTAGGGGCCCATTGACAGAGGCAGCCCAGCGATCATCCGCTCCCGACCAGCTGAGTTCCCAATGGCATGGAAATAACCACCTATTGCCGGTCGGCATGCTGGCATGGCTTCTGCGGACTGAGTACGCAGCCGCCCTGGTGGGGAGCAGGGGAACCGGACACCAGGGGGAGGCCTTATAGGTGGCCGGGTGTTTAGATCTGGGGGGGGGGGTTAGATGCTCGGGCGTGTGGCCAATCGACGGGGTCTCATTTTTGTGTATGGCTCCACTGTCTCAGTCCTCCATGGAGCTCGGAGCGACTGCTGGAGGCCGTCGTCATGCGCATGCACGGACTCAGAACCGGAAGTGTGGGGGCACACATCCGCAGCTAAAGCTGCGTGAATTACTCCGGGTCCCTGCCAGCCCCCTGCAGGGCATTAAATTAGCTGATCTATTTTCCAGGAATCTCTGGAGTAAAACTCCAACATTTGTACGTCGGCGTGGGGACATAGTCCCAATTTGGGAGAATGCAGCCCTGTGTTTCTGACCTGGCAGAGAGCCCAGATGAGCCTGTTTACAGGAGAACCGGTTTACAATCAAATAACTCTCCAGAAAAATCCAGCTAATTCTCACCAAAAGGCCATTGTGAGATCAAACGCTCTCTGCAGAAAAGGTTGGTGTGAACTGACCAATTCGTTCCCCAGAAAAGAAGCAAGAGGCCTCTCCTCGGGAAGCTGTGAATAATATTACTCAACTGCAAGATAAATCATGGCAGGCTGCAAACCAGAAACTTTAATCCGCAAGTATACTGTCAAGAAAGCAGACTGTTAACCACATTTGAAGCACAGACTCTTACCTTTTGACATGCATCCTTATTATTTTCACCCCCCCCCCCCCATGTCTGTCCACCTTGTGTGTGTGGGTAGAGGGTGGAACAGTTAAAGAGAGTCATTGGTTGGCTTGTTATTCTTCAGTTGCATTTACTGCATATTTCATCATCACCCTTGTTATAACAATAATTTTGTGTTTCAACTTACAAACCTAGTGACTGTAATTATTGGGCAGCCAAGCACCAAAGATTTTTGGAATTTTTAAAAGAATTATTGGTTAATTAACTTACGTTTTGCCTCTGGGGCACATGGGGCTGGAATTGACCACACACTTGCCGAGGGTGGCGTTACAAACTATACAGCTATGCGCGATGCCCATGTCAATCGGAAGAGGTATATGAACCACAAAGCCCACCATTCAATTAATGTGCAGCTGCTTTGTGACTGAACACGGGTATTTCATGCTGGTCAATGCCCACCGACCTGGCAGCATTTGCACCTCTGAAAACAACCAGAGGGTGGCCACTGAGGGAAAAGGGATAACCCTGAACCCATGTCTTATACAACTGCACTCCCCTGCCCGCTCCCACCCGCCACACACCCACGTGTGGACAAAATGCTTATCATGAGAGTCATGGTGCCACCCGCATCATGGTGGAGCAGGCTATTTCGCATGCTGAAACAATGGGCTGGGCTCCGGCCCCCTAGTAACATAGTTCTCAGCAACGCACCATTTGGTGGCGGTGGTATTCTGTACTCCCGCCGCATGTCAATGGGATTTCTCATTGAAACCATCCAACGTCGCCAGGAAACACATGTGCAAGGGTGCACTGCCTACGGGAAAAGTGAATCACGGCACTCAGAGAATTGGGGCCAATGTTTTTGATGCTGGAATTGCTCAAGGAGCAGGAGAGAGGAGGTGAGGGCGAGTGGGGGAGCCCTGCAAAACAAGCTCCGGAGTGGGTGTAGGTTAGAAGTGGTCATCATGAGAACAGCTATTGCCACCAGTGTTCCAGAGGCCACCTCAGGAAGTGAAGAAGGAGGAAGAGAAGAAGGTATCCTGTCCTGGGTGCGCTCGTCCGGATTCCCTAGGAGTAGTTCCCTTTGCTCCATGAAACTACCATTCCCCACAATTACATCCTCTGCGATGCCCCAACACCTTAGCCGATATCCAAAAGTAAAATCCTCTAACAAAATATTTTTCATCAACATCTTTATCCAGCAGCAATTCCAGTGATGAAACATGTTCAGCTCTTTTAGCTCCTCCAGCGTATTCACCATTCAGTGAGATCATGGCTGATCATGCAAACAAAACCAATATATTTATTCAAATGCATTCCTCTGGTGCCTGTCTGGAGATGGCTTGGCCTGGCTTGGTGCTCTTGCTCAGTTCTGTCTCAGTGGCTTCAAGGTAGGAATCTCTCATCAGGGGGCTTCCAGGCTGGGGTCTCTCTCTCTCATGGGTGGCTTCCAGGCTGGGGTCTCTTTTGTGGGATTGTGAACTCTGGTGAAGGCCTCTCTGATTAGGAGTCTCTAAGACGGTCTCTGGTGGATGTCTCTCTAGTTAGGGGGTCTCTGGTGGGAGTGCGGTGGGCAGGTCTTGCATTGTGGGGAGGAGGGTGGCCCTCTGATGGACTTTGGGGAAACTTCCTCAAAGAGATACCCCCTTGGCCTACATCAGGACCTGCACCAATTCCTGCCAACGTGATTCCTGCTCTAGAGGACTGGAGATTCACACGGGCCTGGAGAATATGGTGCATGGCTTGTTAATCGGATGCAATTGGGTCTTAATGACGCATTTGCATCCTCCCACTGGCTCATGGCGCAAACCTTGATCGGCGGCGATCCCGTTTTTTGTTCGATGCTGGATTCTCCAGTACATCGGGAACTCCACTACCGGCAAAAGCAGAGCAGTGGAGAATCCAGCCCATCATCTCAATACTGGTGAAAAAAACCAGAAAAACTAAACCTACAAATCCATTTAAGTCGAAACACAGTCAGAAACACAGAGGAGAGGCTTCTTCCCACTCTTGCCCACCAGGCAAATCTCATTTTAGTCAACAGGCAGAACGGACAGAGAGATAAATCCTGATGAAACTTTCCAAATTGCCTTAGGCTTGAAATCTGATTAATCCGTTGATCTGTTCAATGAACAAGGAGGCTGAACTAATCTGCACCGTGAAATTTGGCTCTGTGGCGGAGCTGGTGCTGACGCTATGGAAGCTAGAAACCCTCCAAGAGGAGTGTTTACTGCCACCTTGGCTCGCTCAGCACCCCACGATAGGAAGGGGGTTCACATGCAAGGTTTGTGTGTGAAGCAGCGGTTTCTCTACTGACTAGATCAGGACCAGCTGATTTACACATTTGATATGTGCATGTGCATTCAACATGTTGCTCATAATATCACATTTCTATATCTGTGAGACGGACCCCTCTCCTTCGCACCCCCACTCATCTTCTGGGGGTCAATTGCAAAATTCTAGGGAGTACAGTAGAGTGTCTTTGGAGGTATGGTGATGTGTTCCTGAGTTTGACACGGAATGTTGCAGCTTCCTTGAAGTGAGGGCCAGAGATCTGGTGACCTGTCCACACACAGACTGCAATAGATATTGGGGATAACAGTGACAGGGCCTCTGGACCCAGGGGATGACGGGAAGATGGATTAGAGATTGTGGAGAGAGGAAGCCCTGCACAATGTCCTTGGCTAAGTTTGAGCTGGACTCCTTCATGCTCCCTGACAGTGACAGGAGGATGGCTGGCAGGTGAGCTAATGCCCCCAACACTTTGATTGTGAACCCACATCAGCGTTCTCCTGTATGCCATCCCATCGAGGTCCCCATCTGAGTTCAGTGTTGCAGTTTTCCTGTGTCCTCGCCCTCCAGTGAGCTGACAAACTATCCTTTCCCTCTGACCTGGCTGCAGCTCACTCGTGTCCAGTGACTACCCACACACAGATCCCCGCTCTACACTTATCTCTAAGCCAGTATCAGAGCTGGTGGCTGCCAGTGTCACACCGAGTGGCAGGGACTGTTTGTCAGTGCTGCTGCTGCTGTTGCTGCTGCTCTCTCTCCTCCTCCAGGGGGCTGTTGTGGCTGGACAGGTGGCAGTTCTTGGATGTCAGAAAGGGGGAAATTTGGGGTGAGGGAAAATGGAGTATGATGTAAAGTGAGAAGTCTATGGTCGCACCATCAGCAACTTGTCAATAATGTCAGGTAGCAGGATATGAGTGGGCTGGGAGATGAAAAGGGGTATGAGGTGGGGAACATGCCATCATTCTCAATGTTTTCAGTGATTGTGGTTGCCAGGGGCTCTGTGGCTGCCAATCACATGACACATCAAAGCATTTCTTTCTCTAGGGCTTAGGAGGTGCAGACATGTTTGTTTCTCACCGGTTCTGCTCTATATCCAATGGTTTTAGACAGCCTTGTCCTGCAAAAGAGAGGGAAGAATGTCAATGATTGTGTTTCATTGAGCTGTTAAGTAACTGCAAGTATGTGTAGGTGGTGGGAGCTGGGTGTGGGATTGGCATCATTAGAATGGGTACGAGGGTATGATAGAACATATGGTAGGGCAGTACGGTAGCATTGTGGATAGCACAATCACTTCACAGCTCCAGGGTCCCAGGTTCAATTCCGGCTTGGGTCACTGTCTGTGCAGAGTCTGCACATCCTCCTCGTGTGTGCGTGGGTTTCCTCCGGGTGCTCCGGTTTCCTCCCACAGTCCAAAGATGTGCAAGTTAGGTGGATTGGACATGATAAATTGTCCTTAGTGTTGGGTGGGGTTACTGGGTTATGGGGATAGGGTAGAGGTGTTAACCTTGAGTGCGGTGTTCTTTTCGGGAGCCGGTGCAGACTCGATGGGCCGAATGGCCTCCTTCTGCACTGTAAATTCTATGTAATGTGAATGACAGGCCTGAATCTTGTGTGTGGGACGGCTGATGGTTCAGTTGTGGGGATATAGGGCTACATTTCATATTCTTCCATCAGCAGATTTGCTTGAAGCTTAAAATCCAGCATATGGCGTTCCCACCACTGACCTGCCAATCCCTGACCTGTTTGAAATTTTATATGAGCGGGGGCGGTGTCCGCCAATTGAAGTCTATAAATGGCCAATTAATGGGCCTTATCCCTCCCCTGTTACTATTTTATTCATGAAACAGGATATCTCTCTTTCTCTTCACTGGTGCTTCATTTATACACCTCCTACTTGCAGCCCGTGTCAGTACAAACAATCAGCACTATCTCCCTTCCAGCAAGTGCAGCTCCCCTTTAAGAAGGACAGACTGCCTTTAAGAGGAGAAGGCTGGTTGCACCTCATGGTATCAGTGTACACTGCTAAGCCCCCTGCTGAGCTCCCAGGCAGCCGGCACCATGGACCCCGCTGGGGCCAATGTGAGTAAAATGTATATAAAGATGATTCACCACGATTGTGTGCTGACAGCTTCAAGGACAAAGAGCCATGCAAGGTCACAAACCATCACTCCCATGCCAAAAAACGAGCCATACCAAATTTTTAACCCTTGATTCTTTAACAGTCGGGTTTCAAATTTAAATATTTAAAATCCCCACCAAAATCAACCAAGGCGTTATTGAGTTAAACTTACCCCAGTAGTGTTTATAACGTCGAGCTGATATCCATAGTGATGGCACTTTAAATGACAAGGTGATTTATAATTAAGATGTGAGTGTTAATTGTTTACAGCTGGACCCCAATTTTGCACTGATGAGGAAATAATATATGACAGCAGAATTTTAACTCCGAAGATGGGCTGGGGTCAGGTGGAAAATTAAAATGTAAAAATCTGAAACAGGAACACAAAGTGCATCAATCTGCCCAACATCCAGTTTTAACAGAGGCAGGATGAGTGGTAAGGAGCCTTCACACTTTCTTTTTAATAGGATTTCTATTTTTTTTTACCAACATTGGCTGAATTTTTCCTTTTAATTGGTCCCCAGGTGGAAACTCTCAAACTATCTGTTTGTGATTAGCAGTGTGATTTGTCACTGCTGGCCTTTGGACCTTAACCTTTAGAGAATACCTCAGACGAGCCTGGCAAATATTGCTTTGACATTACAAGGTTGCACTTACTGGAATTGCTTTAAAGTCACATTCACCACTGAACAATCTGGCACAAAGTATAAATCTGCACACTGGAAATCAGATCAGATTGTGAAACCTTTTCCATTGTAATTGGGTAAACAATGCGTTGGGACAGCGCCATGACCCAGCCAAGGATTCCAAATTGGGATGAAGCCAGAAATCATGAAATAAAAACAGAAAATACTGGGAGCATCCAGTAAGTCGGGTAGCATCTATAGCGAGAGCAACACAGGTTGAGAGGATGGCACGTTAGGTTAGTGGTTAGCACTGTTGCTTCACAGCGTCAGGGTCCCAGGTTCGATTCCCAGCTTGGGTCACCGTCTGTGCGGAGTCTGCCCGCTCTCCCTGTTTCTGCTCTGGTTTCCTCCGGGTGCTCCGATTTCCTCCCACAAGTCTCGAAAGACGTGCCGTTAGGTGAATTGGACATTCTGAATTCTCCCTCTGTGTACCCGAACAGGCGCCGGAATGTGGCGACAAGGGAATTTTCACGGTAACTGCATTGCAGTGTTGATATAAACCTACTTGTGACAATAATAAAGATTATCAATGGTCTTCCATTAGAACTGGAAGATGAACAGGTTTAAAAAGGCACCCCACCAGAGAAAAGGGGCACAGGCAAAGAAGAAAAAGCAGGATCTGGGATTGGATAGAGGAAAGGTGATTTATAAGATGACAGATGGTACAAAGCGAAAGGAAGCGATAATGAGAAAATAAGAAAAGTGAAAGATGGGAGTCCAGTGGATTTGTTCATAATGATCGAAGAATAACAAGAGGAAGCACGAACATCTGACAAAACTGGAGAGGTTTTCCATAGCCTGAGAATATGGTGGAGGAAAGGTAGGGAGTGATGTCAACACCCCACCAGCCAAGTACTGGTAGATAGTCTCCATCCTGTGCAATGTAAGAAGTCTTACAACACCCCATTAAAGTACAACATCTAAAGTACAACATATGCCAACATCTTCATGCACAAGTTTGAACAAGAACCCCTCACCGCACAGGACCTTCAACCGACGTTATACACCAGATACATTGATGACATTTTTTTCCTTTGGACCCACGGCGAAGAATCACTGAAACGAATACACAATGACATCAAGTTCCATCCCATCATTAGACTCAGCATGAATTACTCGCCTTCTTGGACACACTCATCTCCATCAAGGATGGTCACCTCAGCACTTCACTTTACCGCAAGCCCACAGCTAACCTCATGACGCTCCACTTCTCCAGTTTACAATGCTGAACACATTAAAGAAGCCAAAACCTATGGACAAGCCCTCCATATACACAGAATCTTCTCAGATGAGGTGGAGCATAACAGATATCTATAAATGTTGAAAGATGCCCTCATACGAACGGGATATGGCGCTCGACTCATCGATTGACAGTTCCAATGCGCCACAGCAAAAAAGCGCACCAACCTCCTCAGAAGACAAACACAGGACACAACCGACAGATTACCCTTCGTCATCCAGTATGTCCCTGGAGCGGAGAAACTACGACATCTTCTTCGCAGTCTTCAACATGTCATTGATGAAGACGAACATCTTGCCAAGGTCATCCCGACACCCCCACTACTTGTCTTCAAACAACTGCACAACCTCAAACAAACCATTGTTTGCAGCAAATTACCCAGCCTTCAGAACAGCGACCATGACACCACACAACCCTGCCATGGCAATCTCTGCAAGACATGCCAGATCATCGACATGGGTACCATCATTGCACGTGAGAACACCAGCCACCAGGTACGCAGTACATACTCGTGCGACTCGGCCAACATTGTCTTCCTCATAGACTGCAGGAAAGGATATCCCAAAGCGTGGTACATTGGCGAGACCATGCAGACGCTGCGGCAACGAATGAACGGACATCGTGCGACAATCACCAGGCAGGAATATTCCCTTCCAGTCTGGGAACACTTCAGTAGTCAAGGGCATTCAGCCTCTGATCTTCAGGTAAGCGTGATCTCCAAGGCCGCCTTCAGGATGGATGACAACGCAGAATCGCCGAGCAGAAACTTATAGCTAAGTTCCGCACACATGAGTACGGCCTCAACTGGGACCTTGGGTTCATGTCACATTACATTCATCCCCCACCATAGAACATAGAACAGTACAGCACAGTACGGGCTCTTCGGCCCTCAATGTTGTGCCGAGCCTTGTCCGAAACCAAGATCAAGCTAGCCCACTCCCTGTCATTCTGGTTTAGCTCACAAGGCTAAATCGTTGGCTTTTAAAGCAGACCAAGCAGGCCAGCAGCACGGTTCGATTCCCGTACCAGCCTCCCCGGACAGGCGCCGGAATATGGCGACTAGGGGCTTTTCACAGTAACTTCATTGAAGCCTACTCGTGACAATAAGCGATTTTCATTTTCATGTGCCTATCCAATAACCGCTTGAAAGTTCCTAAAGTGTCCGACTCCACTATCACAGCAGGCAGTCCATTCCACACCCTAACCACTCTCTGAGTAAAGAACCTTTCTCGGATATCCCTCCTATATCTCCCACCCTGAATCTTATAGTTATGCCCCCTTCCAACAGCTACATCCAGCTGAGGAAATAGTCTTGCACGTCTGCTCTATCTATCCCCCTCATCATCTTATAAACCTCTATTAAGTCATCTCTCATCCTCCTCCGCTCTAAAGAGAAAAGCCTTTCCTCATAAAACCATCTGGCATAGGTTTGCAAAATCCTATCATCTGTCCTGGCTTGAGACAATTCACACCTCTTTAACCTGGGATTACCCCTCTCTCTGGATCTGTAAAGACTTAATTACCGGCAAATTCTCACATTCAAAGTATCATCTTGCATCATTGACTTTGTCTATATAAATGTTTCTGGAACCTACCTCTTCATTCACCTGAGGAAGGAGCATTGCTCCGAAAGCTAGTGATTTGAAACAAACCTGTTGGACTTTAACCTGGTGTTGTAAGGCTTCTTACTGTGCTCACCCCAGTCCAACACCGGCATCTTCACATCATCCTGTGCAATGCCACTGCCAGAGGCTTTGGAGTGTGTGCAATCCTTTCACCAAATAAATGTCAGTCCCTTAAGCAAAGGTTCATTCAAAGCCAGGGTATAAAACAAATCATTCCCAATGAGGTCTTGGCCTTGCTAACGAGCAAACAGAGATGCCAAATGCAGCTCCATTCTTCTGATTCAGAGACATGAGACCCTAATGCCCCATGTGACCATTTACAGAGGTTTTGCTCTGGTGAGCTGAGCCTCTCGCTGACCTGGCATTGATCCAACATTACTGCGTGCTTCTACTCATTTATCTTTATATCCATTGATAACTAATATCCATTGGTTGCTCATTAGCACAAATCTCATGTAAAACAGAAAGATTGCGTTAGATGGGAAGGTGGCAGGAGGCTCGGAAGGCTGCCTTGTAAAAGTCAAGAATGGAGCAAGATTGCATCAGTAGCCGAGGAGGCAACAGGTGAGTTAGAAATTGTTTGGCACACTGTGTTGATTGCCAGATAGATGTAATGGATACCTCGTGTGGCACCCCTTGGCAGTTTTAAAGCATATCCTCTTGCAGAGGATTTGGCAGAGGCACGTGGAGAACAGAGGCACTGCAAAGAGACAGGAGAGAAGACTGAGACTGACCTGCACATGCGCCTGATTGAGGTGGAGCAATGTGGGGAGATTGTGGCATCGTGGTAATGTCATTGGGCTAGTACTCCAGAGCCCAGGCTAATACTGCAGGGTTCAAATCCCACCATGGCAGTTGGTGGAATTTAAATTCAATTAATAAATCTGGAATTGTTTTAAGGAAACTAGTCTCAGTAATGGTGACCATGAAACGATCATCGATTGTGGTAAAAACCCATTTGGTTCACTAAGCCCTTCAGGGAAGGAAGTCTGCCATCTCTGGCCTATGTGTGACTCCAGGTCCACATCAATGGGATTAACTCTTAACTGCTTTCTGCAATGGTCTAGCAAGTCACTCAGTCTAGTGTAAGGGTAATTTGGTAAACAATTCCCACATACCGTGAAACAATACATAAAAATGGAAAGAAAGATGACTGGAGAGGCATGGAAGGAGTCCCTCAAAAAAATGTTTTCATGTGCCATCGAAACACCAGCTCTCTCACCCTTCAAACTACACACCGGTGCCGGAAGAGGTTCAATGAGCTGATGAGGACAGTCAAGGTAAGACACTGCCCATGCTCCTTTACAACATCAGAGAAGGTTGATATTCCAAGCAGGTGTCTTGGGAGCAAATGCTGTAACAAAGCACTCTCTCTTTCTTCACAGACGATAGCTCAGCCTGAGTTCGGGGCTAGACATAGGCATCACTTTGTGTATTGGCTCTAAGTCCCTGGTGGTTAGGATACAGTCTGCTGGCCATCAGAGCTTTCAGATAACTTCCATTAACCAGTTCACTGATCAGCAAAGTCCAGATCCTGGAGCCATTGGAAAGGTGTTGGCTGGAATATGTCAGAGGCTGCCATCCGGTTGAACTTCAGGAACTGCCAGGCTCCAGTCTGCCTTCTCTTTTTTTATTAAATATTTTTATTAAGGTTTTTTTCAAAATTTTTATAACAATAACAAAAACAATAACATTAATATGGTAAAATAAACATTTCTCCACCCGACCAAATCTTCACACACCTCAACCATCTAATACCTATCTGCCCGCCACCCCCCCCCCCCTTCAGAATGCTGCTTCTGCCGACATTTTAATTTTCCCGAAAGTCGACAAACCCCAACATTGACCCTCTGAAGGCAAACTTTATTTTCTCGAGGCTGAGAAACCCAGCCATGTCGCTGACCCAGGTCTCTACACTCGGGGGCTTTGAGTCCCTCCACATTAACAAGATCCGTCTGTGGGCTACCAGGGAGGCAAAGGCCAAAACGTCAGCCTCTTTCACTCCCTGCACCCCCAGATCTTCTGACACTCCAAAGATTGCCAACTCTGGACTCGGCACCACCCATGTTTCTAGCACCGTTGACATTGCCTTCGCAAACCCCTGCCAAAACCCTCTGAGCTTCGGGGGTGCCCAAAACATATGGACATGGTTTGCTGGGCTTCCCCGCACATCTCGCACATTTGTCTTCTACCCCGAAAAACTCATCCAAGCCGCCGTCATGTGTGCCCGGTGGACCACTTTAAATTGTATTAGGCTAAGCCTGGCACATGATTGGGAGGAATTGACTCTGCTCAGGGCGTCCGCCCATAGACCTGCCTCTAACTCTCCTCCTAGCGCGTCCTCCCATTTGCCCTTAAGCTCCTCCACCAGGGTTTCCTCCACCTCCAACAGCTCCTGGTAGATATCCGAAACCTTCCACTCCCCCACCCAGGTACCAGACACTACTCTATCCTGTATCTACCCATGGCGACAGCAACGGAAAGTCCACCACCTGTTTCCTCTAGAAGCCTCGCACTTGCAAATATCTAAAACAATTCCCTGGCGGCAGTTTAAATTTATCCTCCAGCGCCTTCAAGCTGGGAAAGCTCCCATCTATAAACAGATCCCTCATCCTTCTAATCCCTGCCCTCTGCCAGCTCTGGAACCTGCCATCCAGCCTGCCCGGTACAAACCTGTGGTTGTTACAAATCAGGGTCCAGACTGACGCACCCTCCACCTTCTTATACCTCCTCCATTGCCCCAGATCCTCAGTGCCGCCACTACCACCGGACCTGTGGAGTATCGGGCCGGCGAGAACGGCAGAGGTGCCGTTACCAATGCTCCCAGGCTGGTGCCTTTACATGACGCCGCCTCCGACCGCTCCCATGCCGACCCCTTCCCCATTACCCACTTCGTAATCATCACTATATTATCCGCCCAGTAGTAGTTGCAGAAGTTCGGCAGCGCCAACCCACCCTCCCCCTGACAACGCTCCAACAACATTTTCTTCACACGCGGGGTTTTATTCGCCCACACAAAGCCTGAAATGATCTTGTTCACCCGCTTGAAACAGGCCTGGGATCAGGGCCGGCTCAAGGTACCGGCAACTCGGGCAGTCGCCCGGGGCGCCATGTGCTAGGGGGCGCCATCAAGGAGTGCGTGACCAGCGTCAGAGACCCGGCGCCGCGTAAAAGACCCACCCCCCGCCCCCCCCCCCGGCCCCCCCGACACCCCCCCGACACTCCCCGACCCCCCCCGACCCCCCCGACACCCACCGACCCCCCCCTGACACCCCCCGACCCCCCCCGACACCCCCCTGACACCCCCCGACCCCCCCCCTACACCCCCCCCGACACCCCCCCCCCCCGGCCACCCCTGACACCCCCCCCATCCCCCCCCCCGACAACCCCCCGACCCCCCCCCCCCGACCCCCCCCGGCCACCCCGACACCCCCCCCCGACACCCCCGACCCCCCCCCCGACACCCCCGACCCCCCCCCCGACACCACCCGACCCCCCCGACACCCCCAGACCCCTCCCGACACCCCCCGACACCCCCGACAACCCCCCCGACAACCCCCCCCGACACCCCCCCGACAGCCCCCCCTCCGACAACCCCCCCCGACACCCCCCCCCCCCCCCCCCGACACCCCCCCGACTTAAGATTAGGCTTAAGTTTATGCAGTGCCTCCCATTTCTGAGCCACTTGGATTCCCAGACAGGTACTCCCACTCCACCTGATCAAAAGCCTTCTCCGCATCCATTGCTACCACCACCTCAGCCTCTCCTCTTTCTGAGGGCATCATAATAACATTTAAAAGCCTCCGAACGTTGGCCTTGAGTTTCCTGCCCTTAACGAATCCCGTCTGGTCTTCCCCTATCACCCCCGGAACACAGTCTTCTATCCTTGTGACCAATATCTTAGCCAACAACTTGGCATCCACATTGAAAAGCGAGATCGGCCTATATGACCCACACTGCTCAAGGACCCTTCTCCCATTTAAGAATAAGTGAAATCAAGGCCTGCGACATTGTTGGGAGTAGGATTCGCTTCTCTCTAGAGTCGTTCAAATGTCCTCACCAGCAGTAGGCTCAATATCTCGGAGAACTTCTTATAAAACTCCACCGGGTAGCCGTCCGGCCCTGGAGCATTGCCCGACTGCCTGCCCTCCAGCCCCTTGATAATTTCCTCTATCTCAATCAGGGCCCCCCAGCCCCTCCACCAGGTCCTCCTCCACCCTCGGAAATCTCAACTGATCCAGAAATTGCCTCATCCTCTCCCCTCCAGCCGGGGGTTCCAACGCATATAATTTACTGTTAAATTCTTTAAAAACTTTGTTCACCCACCCTGGGTCCAAGACCATGTTATCATCCCTATTCTTCACTCTACCAATCTCCCTGGCCGCCTCTCTCTTCCTAAGTTGTTGCGCCAACATCCTACTTGCCTTTTCCCCGTACTCATAAACCGCCCCCCCTTATCGTCCTCAATGTTCCACTGCTTTCCTTGTGATCAACAACTCAAACTCTGCCTGTAACTTCCACTGCTCCCTCAGGAGCCCCGTGTCCAGGGCCTCTGCGTATCTCCTGTCCACCCGGACTAATCTCTCCCTCTCCTCCCGTTCCCCCTTTTCCCTTTGGGACCGAATCGAAATTAGTTCCCTTCTAACAACTGCCTTCAGAGCTTCCCAAACCATCGCTGCAGATACCTCTTCCGTGTCATTTGCTTCCAGGTGGTTACGGATGGACTTATTCATCCGCCCGCAGACCGCTTCATCCGCTAGCAACCCCACATCCAGTCGCCATAACGGGCGTTGCCCTCTCTCCTCACTAACCCACAAATCCACCCAATGTGGGGCATGATCCGACACTGCAATTGCCGAGTATTCCGTCCCCGCCACCTTTGGTATTAGCGCCCTGCTCAGAACAAAAAAGTCAACACGAGAGTAAACTTTATGGACATGAGAAAAAAAAGAAAATTCCTTCACCCTCAGCCATGTAAACCTCCATGGGTCTATACCCCCCCCCCCCCCCATCTGTACCATAAAGCCCTTCAATTCCTTTGCCGCAGCCGGCCTCCTCCCTGACCTGGATACTGACCGGTCCAATTCCGGATCATTGACCCTGTTAAAGTCCCCTATGATCAGCTTATGTGACTCTAAGTCCAGGATCTTACCTAGCACCCACCTCATAAATTCTATGTCGTCCCAATTTGGAGCATATATGTTCACGAGTACCACCCGCACCCCCTCCAACCTTCCACTCACCATTATGTACCTACCCCCCTTGTCTGACACGATTCTCCCTGCCTCAAATGCCACTCACTTACTAATCAAAATTGCTACCCTCCCTGGGCTTTGAGTCCAGCCCTGAGTGGAACATCTGGCTAACCCATCCTTCCCTCAATCTCGTCTGATCTATGACCTTAAGATGTGTCTCTTGTAGCATTGCCACGTCTGTCTTCAGCTCCCTTAGATGGGCGAACACGCGAGCCCTCTTGACCGGCCCATTCAGTCCTCTCATGTTCCACGTAATCAGCTTGGACAGGGGGCTTCCACCACCGCCCCCACCCCCCCTGTCAACTAGCTATCACCCTTTTTAGGCCAGCCCCAAGCCAGCTGCCCCCGCTTCCCCGAGTACCCCCATGAGCAGCAGCCGTTCCCGACCTTCCATTTATTCCCCGATAATAGTTCCCCCCATCAGCAAAGCAGCCCCCCCAATCCCCTTTTCCCCCTCCCACAACAGCACCAAAAACCTCATCCCCAGGTCAAGTACCAGCTTAACACTTGCTCACCCCCCCCCACTGCGCTTCCGAGAGTCAGCTGATCCATGCTAACCACAATAACCCCCGTCCCTGGCGCCAAACAGTCTGTCTCCCTATTGTTCGACCGTCTCCCCCCATATGAATGAACCTTTTAACAGCATCACATTCCCCAGTAAGTAAACAACATAAACCAGTGAAGAGACAACCACTTAAAACCAAACTCAGTCTCCCGAGCTCTAACCTCTTATACTAAGACTCTGACCTCTTGATGCCCCACAAGAGGAAGCATCCGTTCCAAATCTACTTTATCCATACCTTTTATCACCTTGCATACCTCAATTTGATTTCCCCTCATTCTTCGAAAAGGGCACAGAAATAATTCACGAGAATGGACCCAGAGATGAGGCACTATCAGTTAATCAATAGATTGGAAAAGCTGGGACTGCTTTTCTTGGAGAAGAGAAAGCTGAGAGGGCATTTATTGGAGGTGTTCAAAAGCATGAAGGCTGTGGGTAGAATAGATAGGGGAGAAATTTCCCATTGGTGGGAAGATTGAGAATCAGATGACGAAGATTTAAGATAATAGACAAAGGAAGCAATGGTGACAGGAGGGGAAACTGTTCCAAGCAGTGAGTGGTTAGGATCTGGAATGCACTGCCTGAGAGTGTGGTGGAGGCAGATTCAAGAATGAATTGGATTATTATGTGAAAAGGAAGAATGTGCTAGGCTATAGGGAAAACGTGGGGGATGGCAGTAGATGAATCGCTCTTGCAGAGGGCCAGCAGAGGTATAATGAGCAGAGTTCTTCTGCGCTGAGGTAATTCTATGTCACTGTGATGTTTCAGTGCATTGCAGGAACAGTATTGATCTGAAGCTGTTCATGCCCCTGAGAACGTATTCAGAATAATGCAGGGATGGCAGCATTGAATTCTGTTATAAATATGGAGCTATGGTGATGTGGTACAATTAGTTCTTAATAAACCAGGAATAAAATGGTCCCGGTCAAAATGCAATTCATTTTCAGGTATGTTCATTTAACAGTAATTCACAATGCATTGTTAGTTGTGACCCAGTCAATAGCACTCTCTGAGTCAGAATGTTGTGGGTTCAATTCTCATTCCAGATGCATTCAACCATTCATTTCAGTGCAACACTGGTGGAGGTAGAATATTTTGGATGACACATTAAACCGAGGCCCCATCTGCCATCATGGTTGCAAAAGGTCCCACAACATTATTCGAATAGCAGGAACATGCTGTGTTCATATTGGTTTATACCCCAGCCGCTAGAGGTGTCACATCAATGATGATGCAGTCGTTTAGGCTGAGATGTTGGAAGGGGAATTTCCTGTTTCTTGGAGGCAGGAGGTAGCCCACCATTGGCTGATGGCAGGATCTTGTGGTCCCGCCGCTGTTAATAGGGTTTTCCATTGAATCCACCCATCCCGTCGCTGGGAAACATGCTGTGGAGGTTCGGCATCGGCAAGTCAGGAATATCACATTGGTGAGAACAGCCGAGATTGGGTGGCACAGTGGGCTTAGAAAGCCATCTCATCACTGGAGTAAAGCAACTAGTAAAACCCAGGAGGCTGGAACATTTCTCTCCGCCTTACAGCCAGTTGTCTAAAACAAATCTGAGAATCTATGACTAAATTTCTGATGAGTGTCAGCTCACGTGGTAAAATGTGGGCAGCACGGCAGCACCGTGGTTAGCACTGAGGCTTCACAGCACCATGTTCTCAGGTTCGATTCCCGGTTGGGTCACTGTCTGCGCAGAGTCTGCACGTTCTCCCTGTGTCTGCGTGGGTTTGCTCCAGTTTCCTCCCACTAGTCCCGAAAGACGTGTTGTTAGTTAATTTGGACATTCTGAATTCTCCCTGTGTACCCGAACATGCGCCGGAATGTGGCAACTACGGGCTTTTCACAGTAACTTAAGTGCAATGTATTTACATAGAATTTACAGTGCAGAAGGAGGCCATTCGGCCCATCGAGTCTGCACCGGCTCCTTGAAAGAGCACCCTACCCAAGGTTTACACTTCCACCCTATCCCCATAACCCAGTAACCCCACCCAACACTAAGGGCAATTTTGGACATTAAGGGCAATTTATCATGGCCAATCCACCTAACCTGCACATCTTTGGACTGTGGGAGGAAACCGGAGCACCCGGAGGAAACCCACGCACACACGGGGAGGATGTGCCGATTCCGCACAGACAGTGACCCAAGCCGGAATCGAATCTGGGATCCTGGAGCTGTGAAGCGATTGTGCTATCCACAATGCTACCGTGCTGCCCCAATGTAAGCCTACTTGTGACAGTAAAGATTATTATATGTCACATTATCCAGCAGCAATTGGCATTAAATTGGTAATTTCATTCAGACAGGGCTGATGTGAGAAATTGAAAATCTCACATTATTGACTGATCTCAGCGGTGTCAAGACATATTTATGAGGGCAAAGTGAAGTGGGAATGTTTCTGGAAATGAATCAGAAAACTCCGCCTCAGGGATCTTCCATTAAAAATGGACAGTAAGAAGTCTTACAACACTGTAAGACATTAATCTGTGGATATGTAGCAACCTTAGAAGAAATGGTTTGCCATCCAAGTGATTATTTTTAATTCCTGGGACATCTGGTGAGTTAAGTTAAATCATTCCCTATTTGAGACTCCAAACTGTGGAAAGCGAATGAAAGTTAGCCTTCAAACATTCCGTTCATTGTTCCAAACGTTGAATCGGTGAGACAAGAAACAAAACAGAAGCTGGAAAAGCAGATGTGTTTTTTAAGAAGGTGCCTGGAGGAAAATTGTAAAGTTACAGTGCCAAACCGGCACTGTTCATTGGTCTTGACCTGTGAGAATTATTTTTGGATTCCGTTTTTCAAAAATGCGAGGAGACTGCCTATATTGCTATAATCAATTCCGTTATTAGACATTTTCAGCTCTGCAGGTGGTTAGTGCACTGAAAGATCAATGCCCAGGTGGGAAACACATTCAAGTCTAAACAATTTGAAGCACTGCATTGGTGAACAACAACATCCGCTGGTTCCATCAAATCTTTCCATGGGGAACACGAGAATTAGGACCAGTAGAATTAGGGACGATCAGCCCCTCAAGCCTGGTCTGCGATTTGACAAGATCATGGCCAAGCTGATTCTGTCCTCAACTCTACTACAAGTTGAGCATCCCTTATCTGAAAGCCGAAAACCTCCAAAGTTCGCATGATATTTTGAGCGCTGATGTGACATCACAAGTGGGAAATCTGAGAAGGCTCTGGGAAAGTTCCTGGGGGTTGCGCAGGTGCCAATGCGTTGCGGATGCGCAGGGCCCAACCCCCTCTTTAAGGGGGTAGGTCTTGAGGCCCATGTGCCCGGCTCAGGGACATTTTATAAATTCTTGTGTTTCATTTTAGGAGGCTTTTTATGAATGGGTCGGAACGGTAACATTAAGGTGACACTGATAAGTGTCTGGAACAGGAAATTAGCTTTCATTAGAACAGGAGTAGGCCATTTTGCCCCTCAAACGTTAAAATCCAAAAAAATCCCAAATCCCATTCACACTCGGCCCCAAGCATTTCGGATAAAGGATGCTCAACATGTATCTTGTTTACTCCGAGAACCTTTGACTCATTTGTCATTCAAAAAATGGGTCTTAAAATTATTCAATGACCCAGTCTCTAGTGCACTATTAGGAAGAAAGTTCTTCACACTAACAAGCCTCTGAGTGGGAAAAGTTCTCCTCATCTCCATTTTTAATGATGTGGAGATGCCGGCGTTGGACTGGGGTGAGCACAGTAAGAAGTCTTGCAACACCAGGTGAAAGTCCAACAGGTTTGTTTTGAATCACTAGCTTTTGGAGCACTGCTCCTTCCTCAGGTGAATGAAGAGGTGGGTCCAGAAACATATATATAGACAAAGTCAATGACGTAAGACGATACTTTGAATGTGAGTCTTTGAAGGTAATTACGTCTTTACAGGTTCAGACGATGCGACTGGAGAGAGGGATGATCACCGGTTAAAGAGGTGTGAATTGTCTCAAGCCAGGACAGTTGGTAGGATTACGCAAGCCCAGGCCAGATGGTGGGGGCTGAACGTAATGTAACATGAATCCAAGGTCTCACTTGAGGCCGTACTCATGTGTGTGGAACTTGGCTAAGTTTCTGCTCGCCGATTCTGCGTTATCGCTTGTCCTGAAGGAGAACGCTTACATGAAGATCAGAGTCTGAATGCCCTTGACTGCTGAAGTTTTCCCCGACTGGAAGGGAACATTCCTGCCTGGTGATTGTCGCGCGATGTCTGTTGATCTGTTGTCACCACGTCTGCATGGTCTCGCCAATGTACCACGCTCAGGACATTCTTTCCTGCAGCGTATGAGGTAGACAATGTTGGCCGAGTCGCACGAGTATGTACCGCGTACCTAGTGCGTGGTGTTCTCATGTGTAATGGTGATATCCATGTCGATGATGTGGCACATCTTGCAGAGGTTGCCATGGAAGGGTTGTGGGGTGTCGTGGTCGCTGTTCTGAAGGCTGGGTAGTTTGCTGCAAACAATGGTTTGTTTGAGGTTGAGTGGTTATTTGAAGGCAAGTAGTGGGGGTGTGGGAATGACCTTGGCAAGATGTTCGGCTTCATCGATGACGTGTTCAAGGCTGCAAAGAAAATGTCATAGATTCTCCACTCCATGGAAATACTGGACAACGAAAGGTACTCTGTCGGTTGTGTCCCGTGTTTGTCTTCTGAGGAGGTCTGTGCGTTTTTTTGCTGTGGCCGACAGCTGGTGATTCGAAACAAACCTGTTGGAATTTAACCTTCAGGAGAACATATTGAAGCGTTCTCCTTCAGGACACGCAACAACGCAGAATCACTGAGCAGAAACTTAGCCGAGTTCCGCACACGTGAGTGCGGCCTCAAACGGGACCTTGGATTCATGTCACATTACATTCACCCCCCACCATCTGGCCTGGGCTTGCATAATCCTACCAACTGTCCTGGCTAGAGATAATTCACACCTCTTTAACTTTTGATCATCCCTCTCTCCAGTCGCTCCGTCTGGATCTGTAAAGACTTAATTACCTGCAAAGACTCACATTCAAAGTATCGTCTTACATCATTGACTTTGTCTATATATATGTTTCTGGAGCCCACCTCTTTTTAACTGCCCATTAAAAATGGACAATAAGAAGTCTTACAACACTGTAAGACATTAATCTGTGGATACGTAGCAAACTTAGAAGAAATGGGTTGCCATCTTCTAATGTATCAGTCATGGTTCAGTTTCTGTCTCAGTCAGTAGATTGTAGGTTCCTATTCTCACTCTGGGTCATTAGAACAACAATCTAGGCTGGGATCTGGCTCTCCCCTCTGAGCCTGAAACTTGGAACTTTAAGCCTCACTCCAGGAAACTGAACTGAGCTGACACTCCTCGGCAGTACTGAGGGAGTGTTGCACCTCGGGCAGTATTGTGTTTCAGGTAAAAAACATGCACCAGCCAAAATTACTGTGAAGTGAGGAAATGAAGATACACTCCTTTAACTCAAAAGTGAAAATGCTATGAACAGAACCATAGCAGACACTTTAACCAACAGAAGTATAGTGACGTTAAGAGAAATAGCAGTCAACCTTTGCACAGCAAGATCCCACAAAGAAGTAATAAACAAAATAGCCAGCTAAAATGATTTCAGTGGAGAATAAGATTGGGCAGGCTGTAAAACCAGTGCTGAATGGGTGGTATGAGGAGAAATCAGGGCTGTTCAAATTAAACAAACCAACATGGTTCCATTTGACCTTGCTCTATCGATGGCCCTGGTTGTTTCAAAAAAGCTCATCATGTCATGACAGTCAGCATATTGTTAGATCTTTGGGGCTTTTTATTCTCACCACATGTCTTTTGTCTTCTGGATTTGTCTTTGAGCATGAACCTTGAGCTGTTGGGATGCTGCTTTCTTGACTTGCAACCTTGGGTTATCCTGTCAGATAAGGAAGGCTGACCATTTTTGTTCCAGGAGGTCAGATATTTCAGTATCGTTTTCATTGAACCAGTCCTGCTTATGACAATGCGGGAACCCAATGGCCTGGCCAAAGGAGTCTCGTGTACAACTGTACTCTCTATTAACACATGACTGCGTGGCACAATGTGGCTCCAACTCTATCTCCAAGTTTGCTGATGACATGACCGTAATGGGTCGGATTTCAAACAATGATGAGTCAGAGTACAGGAGGGAGATAGAGAACTTGACGGCAGAGTGAAACAAAACCAATCTCTCCCTCAATGTCAGCAAAACTAAGGGATTGGTCATCGACTTCAGGAAGCAAAATGTCGTACACACCCCTGTCTGCTTCAATGGTGCCACGGTGGAGATGGTTAACAGCTTCAAATTCCTAGGTGTGCTCATCACCAACAATCTGTCCTGGACCACCCACGTCGACGCTACAACCAAGAAAGCACAACAGCACCTATACTTCCTCAGGAAACTAGGGAAATACGGCATGTTCACATTGACTCTTACCAATGTTTACAGATGCACCATAGAAAGCATCCTATCTGGCTGCATCACAGCCTGGTTTGGCAACTGCTCGGCCCAGGACCGCAAGGAATTACACAGAGTCATGAACACAGCCCGGTCCAGTACGCGAACCCACTTACCATCCATTGACTCTGTCTACACCTCCCGCTGTCTTCGGAAAGCAGGCATAATAATATTTGTCCATTTGGGATAGGGCTACACATTAATAGATCCTACTTCCCTTTAGGGAAGGAATTTTTCTGGCCTTACCTGATCTGAACCATTTATGACTCCAGGCTGATAACAATATGATTGACTTTGCAAGCCTTTCAGTTGCATTCAAGAAGACAGCTTTCCATCACCTTCTCAATGCAATTAGGGATGTTTAATTGGTCACCCTGTCGAAACAGTTTGACTCTTGAAAGTTTCAGAAAAATGCTCTGAGGTAGGAGATGGGTTGGGGTGAAGGCGGGGGGGGGGGGGGGGGGGGGGGGTGACTCAATACAATGAATTAGGAAACTAAATGGCCTTCCCCCAGCACATCCTTGATTACTTTGGGATAAAAAAGTATTTTCGCCAATTTGAATTTTCGTCCTTCCAAAATAGCAAAGCTATTTGTTCTGGCAATTAGTTAGCTGTTTCCTGACCTCAACTATCCTTCCTAGCATATTTGTTTGTGCAAGTTTCATTTATGAATGTGGCAACAGATTTGAAAACATAATGTAACTGGGGCTCTGGCAGCAAATAGTGGGGGAGTGCACTTAGCTGGGGAACTGGTAGGCCCCTGGGGGATTCTCTCTGCAGGGAGCAGTGTCTTTGGCAGGCTGGTCGGGTTGGAGCAAGAGGCCACGAGGAGAATCAGCAAGGAGCAGAAGTCCAGGACTTGTAAGTTACGACATGGTAAGAGACAAGGAATTCCCTTCATGCCTGGGAGACAAGATAATCTAGGTCACGTGGAATTAGCAACGAGAGATTGACAAATCGAACTCTGCTATCCAAAATGAATTTTCCCAATTCATTTGTATTGAGTCACTCCCCGCCTGCGCCCTAACCTATCTCCTACCCCAGAGCCGAAAGGTTAGCAATCAGAAGTTCAGCTCTCAATGGCCACCTGGTGCATCTGGAGCTTCGGCCATGAATATCCATTGTAAATCATTTATTCTTCTAAGTTAAGCTGTCTGTGTGGAGTCTGCATGGGTTGCCTCCGGGTACTCCAGTTTCCCCCCACAAGTTCCGAAAGACGTGCTGTTATGTAATTTGAACATTCTTAATTCTCCCTCTGTGTACCCGGACAGGTGCCGGAATGTGGCGACTAGGGGCTTTTCACAGTAACTTCATTGCAGTGTTAATGTAAGTAAGCCTACTTGTAACAATCAAGATTATTATTATTCCATTGACGTTAATGAAGGTTTGATGCCAGTAGAATAAAGAAGCCCTTATTTTAGAATCTTCATGCTGTCCATTTGCTTGAGTCTCATGTTACAACTAAGAGGTGGGAAAAACAAATCACATTACTGATTAGTGCATGAGTGGCAATGAGAGCTGTGTCTCAGCCCAGCCTCAAAGAGATTAAGACTGTAAAACACAATCCAAAAGCTCTTCATTTTCCATAGTTAAAATATTCATTATGTTCTCTGATCTAACCTGGCAGAAACATTATATGCAGGTTATTAGCTTTTAACCTGATATATAAGAATCTCTGCTATGTTTTCAAGAAAGCACTTGTCATAAAGACACTCCTTTAATTGGATTCTCATCTTTCTGTCTGGTCAATTATGCTGCACTTTCCTCTGCTTCTTTTAAATTCATCCACGGAATGTAGGCATCACTGGCAAAGCCAGCATTTATTGCTAGTTACTCTTGAGAAGATGGTGGTGAGCCACCTTTTTGACATGCACATTCCATGTCCTGGAGTAGTGCAGTTAAGTTTGTAATTATAAGATGTTGACCTATCATATCTCTGTCTTGAAAAACCACTTTGTTTCTTTCCTGTTCAAAACTGAGCTCAAACAGGGACCCACCATTTCTGAACCTATTTTGGAAAGCAATCTCATACTTACTGTTGTAATAGATGTGCAGGTTAGGTGGATTGGCCATGATAAATTGCCCTTAGTGTCCAAAATTGCCCTTAGTGTTGGGTGGGGTTACTGGGTTGTGGGGATAGGGTGGAGGTGTTAACCTTGGGTAGGGTGCTCTTTCCAGGAGCCGGTGCAGACTCGATGGGCCGAATGGCCTCGTTCTGCACTGTAAATTCTATGATCTATACCTTTAAGAAATAGGAACATGACATCACTAGAAAGAAAGTGGCATGTGATCCAGTTTAGTCTTGCTTATCCTTTGAGCAGAGTACACACACACACAGCTCTGATGTTGTTATAATCTCCTGAATACTATTAGCTTGGGTCTGTTGGTTATCCCATGAAATGTTTTACGTTTATTGACAACTCAAGAATACAAAAGAATCAGCAACCTGCTAAAAACAGTCAAGAAAATCAGTCATATACGAAAAATATTTACAAGGTACCAAAAAAAATACACAATCACCATCTCTCAAGCCAGCACATACCCACCACCACCCCCACCCCCGCTCTTCCCAGCCCAACGGTAGCCACATCAGCGGAAAGGCACCCAAACGAGCAGCACTGACCACCGGAAAAGGACACAACTGTACAGAGCATGGTGTGAGAGAGAGAGAAAACACACCCTCCCCTCCCAAGAGAACGCTCAGTTCAACTCAAAACAGTTTCTGTAAATGATCCACCAGCTGCAAAGCCAGCATACGGCCACCTCTACCCCCGTCCTCCCCAACGGTGGGCCCACATCAGTGGAAAGATGCCCAAATGAGCGGCACAGACCACTGGAAAAGGACACACCGAAGCCCTGCCTTAACAGCAGCCCCAAATCGGTGGAAAGGCACCCAAATGAGCAGCACAGATCACCGGAAAAGTACACACTGATATGGTGCATGGCAAAAGAGAAAGGCGCAAACTCCCTTTACAAAAGAAAAGACAAAATACAGAGAAACCACAAGAAACTCAACAAACAATTAAGTGCAAAGCAAATCCGCCAACACTCAAGCCAGCGCACACTCCTCTCCTTCACCCTGCCCCAGCTCCAGCAACATTGTTGAAGAGGCACCTGCAAGCAGCACAGTCCACCAGAAAAGGACAGACAATGTGTGGTTCAGGAGAAAGAGGGAGAGAACACTTCACCCCCTCACTCGCACTGGGAGGGACACCTTAATCCCCAGTGCACAGAAGCAGGAGGGTCACAACTGGCGAGCACCCAGCCGATATGTTCCAAAATAACAATACACAACAAAAATACAATAATAACCATTCAATCCCCCAAGAATAAAACAAAACCAACATCAGTACAAACAGTACACATAGTCAATTGGGGCACCGCCCTGCTGCTCTCACAGTTCTGGCAGCTAGTCTCCAGACACCATCCAGTCCAAAACTGCAAAAATGAGTCCGTTCTCCTCCACTTTTAACCCGGCAGCAGGCCAAACAAAATCCGCCCTATGCTCCACTCCCAATCATAAGCAGAAAGGCAGCCAGTAACAAGTATGAGTCCCAGGCTTGGAAACTGCAGGCAAGCAACTCCATCCTCTCTTTCCCTTGCAAGCAACATTTCCTCCATCCAACTGGTTGTAGCACAATTCATCCTTGCCATAGACCAGGCTTCAAAGTCCAGAAAAGGCTGCCAGCATACAGAATAATATACCAGGTCAGGGAGCAGGGTTACAGCCAGAAGCAACAGAAGCTCAGAGACAGATTTCCCTCCAACACCTCAGAGTGTGAGTTACTCAGGTGAAGTGTGAGCTCACAAATGAGAGGGGCAGGTAAATCATTAGCAGTTACACCTGTATAAATAGAGCTGACCAGTGTGCTACCAGCTAGAGTGGGAAGCAGTGGTAAAACACTGCTGCTGTGTATATATTATTGAACATAAAGTTATTTTCTTTTTGACTCTACAAACGTGTGCTGATTCTTCGTACCATCACAGATGTTCTTCAAGCTTTATGCCTTTGGGTAAATGTTCATTGTGCCTAGTCTCAATAAATTAACTCACAATGTTTTTGCACAATCCCTTGTGAGCAATAGGTGCTTCTATATAATTAGAAAAGCACTTAATTTATTGTTTCCAACGCTGAACAGATCAGTGACACTGACGCTTGCTTGATGAGTTACCATGTTGTACCTACTCAGCCTGTGACCTTTAGAGCAGGACTGACATAGATGACATGTAGTCATTACCTTTCTTTATCTTTGTTCAAGTTTTACAAAGAAGGTAAAATGTTTTCTCTTTTTCCTCGAGGTTATGTGAAAATATTAATAAAGTTACTTAGTAGAACTGCACACAGTACTCCAAATGTGGCCTGACCAAGGTTTTGTACAGCTGCATCATCACCTCACGGCTCTTAAATTCAATCCCTCTGCTAATGAAAGCTGGCACATCATAGGCCTTCTTCACAGCTCTATCCACTTGAGTGGCAACTTTCAAAGATCTATGAACATAGACCCCCAAGATCTCTCTGCTCCTCCACATTACCAAGAACCCTACCGTTAACCCTGTATTCCGCATTCATATTTGTCCTTCCAAAATGGACAACCTCACACTTTTCAGGGTTAAACTCCATCTGCCACTTCTCAGCCCAGCTTTTCATCCTATCTATGTCTCTTTGCAGCCGACAACAACCTTCCTCACTATCCACAACTCCACCAACCTTCGTATCATCTGCAGATTTACTGACCCACCCTTTAACTCCATCATTCAAGTTATTAATGAAAATCACAAACAGCAGAGGACCCAGAACTGATCCCTGCGGTACGCCACTGATAACTGGGCTCCAGGCTAAATATTTGCCATCCACCACCACTCTCTGACTTCTATCAGTTAGCCAGTTCGTTATCCAACTGGCAAAATTTCCCACTATCCCATGCCTCCTTACTTTCTTCATAGGCCTACCATGGAGAACCTTATCAAATGCCTTACTAAAATCCATGTACACCACATCCACTGCTTTACCTTTATCCATGTGCTTGGTCACCTCCTCAAAGAGTTCAATAAGACTTGTGAGGCAAGACCTACCCCTCACAAATCCGTGCTGACTATCCCCAATCAAGCAATGCCTTTCCATATGCTCAGAAATCCTATCCCTCAGTACCCTTTCCATTACTTTGCCTACCACCGAAGTAAGACTAACTGGCCTATAATTCCCAGGGTTATCCCTATTCCCTTTTTGAACAGGGGCACGACATTCGCCACTCTCCAATTCCCTGGTACCACCCCCATTGACAGTGAGGACGAAAAGATCATTGCCAACGGCTCTGCAATTTCATCTCTTGCTTCCCATAGAATCTTTGGATATATCCCGTCAGGCCTGGGGACCTTGGCCACAATTCTCCCATCGGAAGACTAAGTCCCGATGCCAGAGTGAAAACCGGAGTGTTTCACTCCGGCGTCGGAGGCCGCTCCCACCCTATTCTCCACCTTCGGGGGGCTAGGAGCGGCACCACGTCATTTACACACGCCGGGCCTTGGCACCGCGTAAAAGCAGCGCCGCATAAATTACGCGGCCGGCGCCACGTAAATGACGTCACCCGCGCATGTGCAGGTTGGGCGGCGCCACCCCGTGCATGCGCGGTTGCCGTCCTCCCCGCGGCCGCCCCACAAGCAGATGTCGGATGGATCTTGCGGGGTGGCGGAGGAAAGGAGATCCTCCCTCAGAGACGCTGGCCCGCCGATTAGTGGGCACCGATCGCGGGCCAGACCCCTTTTGAGGTCACCCCCGGTGCAAGAACCCCCCCCCCTCCCGCAGTCTGCCCCCCCAGCATTCCCACGCTGTATCCGCCGACACCGACCAGGTGTGGACGGCGCTGGCGGGAACCTGTCGTGTTGGGCAGGCCGCTCGTCGTTACAAACGGCGAGCAGCAATTCTCCCAGCGACCAGCCGTGATTCTCACCGCGCCAGTTTGGAGGGGGGAGAATCGCGTGCAGGTGCCGGGGCGGCGTGGCGGGACTCACTCGGCGCCCCGGCAATTCTCCCACCCGGCGTGCGGGGGGTGGGGGAGGGGGGGAGAATTCCACCCCTTGTCTATCCTCAAGTTTTTCAAAATGCCGAACACATCTTCCTTCCTAAAAAGTATCTCCTCGAGCTTACCAGTCTGTTTCACACTGTCCTCTCCAACAATATGGCCCCTCTCGTTTGTAAATACTGAATAAAAGTACTCGTTCAAGACCTCTCCTGTCTCTTCAGACTCAATACACAATTTCCCGCTACTGTCCTTGATCGGACCAAACCTCGCTCTAGTCATTCTCATATTTCTCACATATCTGTAAAAGGCCTTATGGTTTTCCTTGATTCTACCTGCCAAATATTTTTTCATGCCCTCTCTTAGCTCTCCTAATCCCTTTCTTCAGTTCCCTCCTGGCTATCTTGTATCCCTCCAGCGCCCTGTCTGAACCTTGTTTCCTCAACCTTACATAAGTATCCTTCTTCCTCTTAACAAGACACTCAACCTCTCTTGTCAACCATGGTTCCCTCACTCGACCATCTCTTCCCTGCCTGACAGGGACATACATATCAAGGACACGTAGTATCTGTTGCTTGAACAAGTTCCACATTTCAATTGTGTTCTTCCCTGACAGCCTATGTTCCCTATGAATTAACAACATTTCACATTGAGATCCTTTGAAATTATTCTGAACACCATCTCATTCACCAAACAATCACTCCCAATATTATAATTTATAAAAAAGGATCTTCATCATCATCCTCAGTTTTACCGGTAACTTCAGCATCATCATTCCACAGTAATCGTCCTCAGTATTGACCAGAACATTCAATATTCCACATCTTCATCTGCTTCATTAGTGACTTTCCCTCCGTCGTAAGGTCAGGAGTGGAGATGTTCGCTGATGATTGCACAATGCTCAGCATCATTCCCGACTCCTCAGATACTGAAGCAGTCCCTGTCAATATGCAGCAAGACCTGCACAAATTGGACTTCCAGTGGCAGCCATGGATTGAGTGGTCACACATTTGGTGGCTCCTGCTTAAGGCGGAATTGTTTGGTCCTTGTTACACAGTACAGGAACGGACAGAGCTAAGGGTTCTCCATTGGGTGGGTATGTCTCAGCCCTATCAAACAAGGACGACAACTGTAAAGGGGAAACAGCCAGACCAAGAGCTTTTGCTAAGTGCGACAGAAAAAAAGATGGTGGAGAGCTCTGTGGCGTCATTGTCCACTCAGTGGTCCACAGAACAGTTGGTGGAGTTTTGACAGCCAAGTTCTGGCAGCAAAGGCAGGAGGCCTGAGGACCTGGCTAAAATGGCAAACCCGATTCAGGCAACCATTGAGAGAGTAGAGCTGAAGTTGGAGGCACATAATGTGTCACTCCAAAAAGTGAAAGTCGGTGGCAGACCATGAGGACCGACTGGCCTCCTTGGAGGCAGAGATTACTGGTGTCCGAGGGCCAAAGGAAGCTGAGGGAAAAAGTGGCAATTTGGAGAATCGGTCGAGGAGGCAGAATCTCCAGATTGTGGGGTTGCCCTACGGCATTGATGGAATAGGCTACAAAGTATGTAGCGAGCATGCTTAGGAAGCTGATGGAAGAAGAGGTCTCCAACGGACTGCCTGAGATGGAGCCTGAAGGCGGGGGAGCAGCCGAGGACGATGGTGGGAAGATGGCACAGATATCTGGATATGGGGAACATTCTGCGGTGGGCGAAGGAGACGAGGAAGTGCACCTGCGAAGGGAATTTGATTTGGATCTACCAGGATCTGGATGCAGAGCTGGCTAAGCACCTGGATGAGTTCAACAGGGTCAAAGTAGTCCTGTTCAAATGATGAGTGAAGTTTGGAGTGCTGTCCACAGCCCAGTTGTTGGTCACATAAAGGCCAAAAGTTCTACATGCACACGCAGGAGGAGGCAAGTAGGTTTTTATGAGAACATAGACTTGGGGACTTGTAAGAACTTTGGACTATGGTGATACTAGTGGAAGGAATGTTGGTGCTTTTCAGCCGGGTTGAATATTGTCTCATTTTTTATATTATGTGTGGGTTATTAGGGTTGTGAGTATAAGTGGTAATGTGGAGGAGCGGGTACCAGGGATTGGGGGTGGGGTTTTGGGGGAAGGCAGTTGGCTAGAGTGAAGGCCACCATGCTAGCGGATAGGCTGGATAGTGGGAGTGAAGTGGGGGACAGATCTGTTATTGAGGAGGCTGGTTTGCTTTCTGTTTGTCTCTGTTAGGGATGGCTGGGGAAGGGGGTGGGAGGGAGGGTTGCTGACATGGACGGTGTTGGTGGGCCACAGTTGCTTAAGGGGTAATGGCGGTGGACATCTTGGGGTGGCGGTTTCTGGAATTCCTGAGGGTGGATGAGACGAGGGTGCCGGGGCCCCAATTAGACTGGGGGGTGGTGATGGATTGTGTGGGGTTGATGCAGTCGGGGAAGGCCCCAGGCCTGGATGGGTTGCTAGTGGAGTTTTCTTTGAGATTTGGGTCAGATCTGAGGCCCTTGTTAGTGGAGGTGTACAATGAGTCAGTGAGGAGGGGTGAGCTTCCACCCACACTGTGACAGATGTCTATCTCGCTCATTTTAAAGAAAGACAAAGACCTGGAGCAATGTGTGTCGTACTGCCCGATATCATTGTTAAATGTGAATGCAAAGCTATTGGCAAAGATGCTGGCGGTGCGGATAGAGAATTGTGTTCTGGGGGTTATAGGCAAGGACCAAATGGGGTTCATGAAGGGGCGACAGCTTTGGCCAATGGTCGGAGGCTATTGAATGTGATAATAATGCCCTCGATGGGCCAGGAGGTGGCGGTGATTGAGTCTATGGTCGCGGAGAAGGCATTTGATTGTGTGGAGTGGCCCTACGTATTCGAGGTGCTGGAGCAATTCAGGTTTGGGCAAGGGTTGGTCGACTAGTTGCGGTTATTGTCTCGGGCTCCTTGGGCAAGTGTACGGGCCAATAGTGTCAATTTGGAGTATTTTGGGTTGCATCAGGGGATGAGGCATGGGTGCCCGCTCTCTCCTTTGCTGTTTGTCCTAGCAACTGAACCGTTGGTTTAGAGCTTCGAGCAGGTGTAGGGCATTGAGAGGGTGTGTGGAGCATCGGGTCTCTTTAAACGCTGATGACCGCTTGCTATCTTTTGCAAACCTGGTTGAGGGTTTTGACAGGATTATGGGATCTTGGGGAGTTCAGTCTTTTTTCGGGGCATAAGCTCAATAGGGCAGCACGGTAGTATAGTGGTTAGCACAAATGCTTCACAGCTCCAGGGTCCCAGGTTCGAATCCCGGCTTGGGTCACTGTCTGTGTGGAGTCTGCACGTTCTCCCCGTGTGTGCGTGGGTTTCCTCCGGGTGCTCCGGTTTCCTCCCACAGTCCAAAGATGTGCAGGTTAGGTGAATTGGCCAGGCTAAATTGCCCTCAGGGTCCAAATTGCCCTTAGGGTTAGATGGGGTTACTGGGTTATGGGGATAGGGTGGAGGTATGGGCTTGGGTAGGGTGCTCTTTCCAAGAGCCGGTGCAGACTCGATGGGCCGAATGGCCTCCTTCTGCACTGTAAATTCTATGAATTCTATGAGGAAAAGTGAGATATTCCTGATCAACGCCTGAGGACGGGGAGGAGTTTAATGAGGTTGCCATTTCGGTTGGTAGGGACAAGCTTTAGTTATCTGGGGATACATGTGGCACAGTGCATGGCCCAGCTGCATAAGTTGAATCTGGCAAAGCTGGTGGAGGGAATGAAGGACCACTTTAAGAGGTGGAATGTGTTGCCTTTGTCGTTGGCTGGAAAGGTCCAGAAGGTAAAGATGACGGTGTTGACAAAGGTTTTGTTTTGTTCGTGTTTCAGAATCTTCCAAATTTTTGTCCATGTCTTTCTTTTCTCGGGTGAATAAGATGATACTGGGGTTTGTGTGGATGGGTAAGGTTTGGATGAGTAGAGTGCAGATTCGGTAGCACCAGGCACCCCCCTGCCCACACCAACCTGTCCATTTCCAGAAACACCCTCCTTGTAAGACCATCACAGACACGGGGAGAATATTCAAACTCCACACGGACAGTGACCCGGGGCCGGGATCGAACCTGGGTCCTTGGTGCCGAGAGGCACCAGTGCTAACCACTGTTCAGCTTGGAAATATATCACCCTTACTTCATTGTCACTGGGTCAAAATTCCTGGAACTCACTTCCTAACAGCACTGGAGGTGTTCCTACACCAGTTCCTGCAGTGGTTCAGCATGTGGCTCACTAACACCTTCTCAAAGACAGTTTGGGATGGGCAATAAGTCCTGACCAAGTCAACAATGCCTGTATCCCACAAACAAGTACATTTTAAAATTGGGATCTAGTTCATTTCACTTATCCACGACCCAATGATACAATATTTCTGCTTTTAGTGAATGTGTCTTCACCTTCCAATATCCAATTGTTCCACACCTTTCAAATACTGCCCTTGAAAGATTTATTTACGCACATATCAAAGGGTTAAACAACATTCGTAAGGCCAGCCTGAATAACTCTTATTCTTATTGACTGATCTCACATCACAGACTACATCGTTGACAAGATCCCAGATGTTGAACATGTCCCAGATGAGGCAACATTTTTCTTTGCGTAGTCCTTCTAGTCTCGAATTCTATGCTTCTTTGTTCCATTTCTTGCAACCTCCTTCATCCATCCACTGCTTCTCGTAATTATGGATGGCAACATGTTTCGGAAATTCCTCTTTGGGAAAAGCTTTGTGCTTGGATATCACCATAGGTTGAATTTTGCACCATCTATTATTCGAGATGGAACCATGTCATCTCCTGGCCAGTCTGTTTCACAAGGATGGTTTTTTGACTGATCTTGGTAACAGTTTTGTTTGCCTGCATGTCGAAGTTCCAATTTCCAATGCAGACCAGTCAAATTTCACACGGGGTTTATTTTACACAAGTGTATACAGGAGTTATAATTTATCCTTCCCCTTTCAGCTCAAAAATATTTTGCCCTGCAAATTGCTGGAAGTAAGAGCTGACAATGGCATAGTGAGGACATCAGGGATTTTTGTGAATAGTGGCACCAAGTTTATCTCTTTACCTAATGAGATGGAAGGATTGAGTTTGAGGGGAAGATCTGAAAAAGGGGGTGTATTTGAGTGGGTGAATTTCAAGCCAAATCAAGTGCAAGAGGGAAATAAAGAGAGAGAAGGAAAGGTTGGAATAAGAGGGAAAAAAAGTGACAGAAAGGCAAAGTAAGAACAAAAATATAATTTAAAATTTGACATACTTAAATCTCCAGCAACAATTCACTACCTGAAGTAATGAGATTCGTCGGGCGGAATTCTCCCAACGGGAGACTAAGGGGGCGATTCTCCGCTCCCCACGCAGGGTGGGAGAATCGCGGGAGGGCCAGGCGAATCACGACACGCTGCCCTGGCACCCCTCGCGATTCTCCCACCCCCCCAAAATGGCGTGTTGCAGAATCGCCGCTCGCCGTTTTTCACGGCAAACGGCGATTCTCCGGCCCGGATGGGCCGAGCGGCCTGACGTTCCCGACCTGTTCAGGCCGGCGGCAACCACACCTGGTCGCTGCCGGTGTGAACATAGCGCAAAAGGTAAGTTTGGGGCCTGTGGGGGGCAGAGAGGGGATCGAGCACCACGTCTGTGCTCGGGAGGGGACTGGCCCACAATCGGTGCCCACCGATCGTCGGGCCGGCGTCTCCAAGAGTCGCAATCTTTCCCCTCCGCCGCCCCGCAAGATCAAGTCGCCACGTCTTGCGGGGCAGCGGAGGGGAAGACGGTAACCACGCATGCGCGGGTTGGAGCCGGCCAACCTGCGCATGCGCGGCTGACGTCACTTAGGCGCCGCCATTGCGTCATTCTCGGCGTGCAGCTTTGACGCAAGCGTCATGGCCTCGCAGCCGGGTTTCTCGAAACGCCGCTCCTAGCCCCCCCGGGGGGGGGGGGGAGAATAGGGAGCGAGAAGCGGCCTCCGACGCCGTCGTAAAACTCGGCGTTTCACGACGCCGTCGGAGGCCGCTCCTCTCCCCCTATTCTCCCACCCCCGGGGGGCTAGGAGTGGCGCTGCATCATTTACGTGCGCCGGGCCTTGACGCCGCGTAAAAGCGTAAAATGCGCGGTTGCCATCCTCCCCGCAGGCGCCCCGCAAGAAATGTCGGAGTGATCTTGCGGGGCAGCAGAGAAAAGGAGTGCGTCATTCAGAGAGGCTAGCCCGCCGATCAGTGGGCACCGATCGTGGGCCAGACCCCTTTTGAGTGCCACCCCCCCGGTGCTTGAACCCCCTCCCCCCCCACAGGCCACCCCTGCAGCGTTCCCACGCTGTTCACGCCAGCAGCGACCAGGTGTGGTCGGCGCTGGCGGGAACACGTCATATTGGGCAGGCCACTCTGTCCATCCGGGCCGGAGAATCGCCGCTCGCCCGTTACAAACGGCGAGCGGCGATTCTCCGAGCGGCCAGCCGTAAATTGTGGCGTGCCGGTTTGGGTGGGGTTGGAGAATCGCGTGCGGGTGCCGCGGCGGCGTGGCGGGACTCGCCTGGTGCCCCCGCGATTCTCCCTCCGGCGTGTGGGGGGGAGAATTGCGCCCGTCATCTTTAAATGTTTACTTCCTAATTCAAAGGAATTGATTAGCAGCCATTAACAATCATCATCGGGTACATTTGCCATTTTAATTAATTACTAGATTTATTCGTCTTTGCCAACTTTAATGAGCCTTTAAGATACAAATGCAGCAACTACACGAAGCCCACTGGGGAGTTGCGTGTAAGCTGCCTTTTTTCCCAAAGTTAGTGGAGAAGCAGCACAATCACTGCAAACTTGTGGTGATTTTTAACATCAGGGATATCTCTTCTGCACAGGTTGTGGGCCAAATTGGATATTAATAATCCTCATGCTATTCTGCCACCATTCTTTATTCTTTGCAAATTCCTGTCTAATATGTTTCATTACATCCAGAAACATATAAATTGTCTATTGTCATGTGAGTACCTTTAAGAAATGGGTGTTTATAAATGGGTGTGTATAAATATCTGTAGTGAGAGTACCTTTAAAATATGGGTGTTTACTTCTGCAGTGATGTCAGAGAGTGGGTGGAGTTGGGCTGTCTGTCAGCTTTTTACTTTCACTTTTGAGATGGCTGCAGGGTGTGTTTTAGTTTCATTTTCAGTGTTGGAGCTGAAGCTAGACAGAGCAAGTGTACTGTTGATCTCTTTGCCATGAAAAGACTATCTCTTGATCATTTGGTGAATTCAGAATTATAAATGTTCTCAGTAGTGAATGTAAACCTAATGTGCTTCTGTTGTAAGGTGTTTCTTCTGTCTTCTGGATGCTGTTTGGGAAGTTATTAAGGATTACTTAGTGTTGTGTTCTTTGCAGGTTGTATTTGAATTAATGGGTGCTAAGATGTTCACTGTCTGTTTCGAAAAGGTTAACTTGAGTTCATAGAATAAACATTGTTTTGCTTTAAAAAATACTTTTCCATTTCTGCTGTACCAAACCTGTAGAGTGGACCATGTGCTTCCCATATCACAATCTATTAAAAGTTGTGGGTCAGGTGAACTCCGTGATACACTTTGGAGTTCTCTAAACCCTGGCCCATAACAAATTGGGGGCTCATCTGGGATAAAAGGCTATCTATTGGATTGGCTTAGTGAACTTCAAGACAGTGAGGGGTGAGCATTTCGTGGTTGCTTTTCAGGTGTGGTATTTTAGTTTAAGTAGGGAGTGTGTTGTGGACAATGGCTCTTTCAGGGGCTCAGAACGTTTTGGGGGTGGAGACGGCCACACACAGTACCTTACGGACAGAGACTGAAAGCAGACCGTTAGATTTGGCATAAACATTGCAGTTAACATTATCTGACAAAATGCAAAAAGATGAGGTAATTATGGCGGTGGCGAAGCATTTAAAGTTTCCTGAGATACAGTTTGACCCATTGGAAATGGCAAAAATTCAGTTGCAAATTAAACAAATGGAACATGAGAAATAATTAAAGCAGTTTGAATTCGAAAGAGATAGAGAGGAAAAACAAAGAGAAAGGGAGATACAGCTCAGGGAAAAAGATAAAAAGAGAGAATTTGAACTTCAGAAAATGGTCATGAAACATGACAGTCAGTTAAAATTGGCAGGCACAAAGGAAAACGTACAGTTGGATGATAGTGATGAGGATAGTGAGAAAGAGCATCATAGTCGAAGGCTTGGTGAGGATCTATTTAAATATGTCCACGCATTGCCATGGTTTGACAAGAAGGAAGTGGAAGCCTTGTTCATTTCATTTGAGAAGGAAGCTAAACAAATGAAATGGCCACAGGACATGTGGGTATTACTGTTTCAAACAAAGCTGACAGGTAGGGCTAGTGAAGTGTTTGCATCACTACCAGAGGAGGTATCTGGGATGTATGAGGTGAAAAAATCCATCTTAGGTGCATATGAACTAGTGCCTGATGCCTACAGCCAAAGGTTTAGAAATTTAAGGAAAGAATTTGGTCAAACATGCATGGAGTTTGAAAGGATCAAACAGAGGAATTTTGATAGGTGGATAAGAAGGGCTTTGAAAATAGACAAAACGTATGAAGCTCTCAGAGAAATTATACTTTTGGAGGAGTTTAAAAATTCAATTCCCGATGTGGTGAGAACTCATGTGGAAGAGCAGAGGGTTAAAACTGCGCGATTGGCAGCAGAAATGGCAGATGATTATGAATTAGTTCAGAAATCAAAGTTTGGTTTCCGACATCAGTTTCAGCCTATGAGGAATAGAAACTGGGGACATGAGAAATACTCAAGTGGCAAAGGTAAAGGTGATCTGATGGGAGATAATAAGGAGAGTGTACCTCAGACTAAAAAAGAAATCCAGGACGGCGGAAAAGAAATGAAAAGTTTCAAATGTTTTCACTGTAATAAACTAGGCCATGTAAAGTAACAGTGTTGGTGGTTGAAGAAAAGCACTGAGAAGGCTGATGGATAAGAAAAACAGGATAAGACAGTAGGGTTTGTTAAAGTGGTAAAAGAAAGCCCAAGTGAAGCAAAGGAGGTGAAAAATATTGCACAGCCTGATCAAGAAGTGTTTGCTAAGAAGGTGCCAGATCTCTCTAAAGAATTTACTTGTGTGGGTAAAGTTTACTCATGTGTACCAGGAGGAGCAGGTAAAGAAGTCACAGTTTTAAGAGATACGGGAGCTAGTCAATCTTTAAAGGTAAGAGATGAGGAGTTATGTAGTTTGGGAAGAATGTTGCCAGAAAAGGTGTGAGGAGTAGTGTTCTATTATATAAGGTAAGGTTGGAAAGTCCAGTGAAGAGTGGTGAAGTGGTAGTAGGCATAATAGAGAACCTATCTTGTCCAGGAATACAGTTTATCTTGGGTAATGATATAGCTGGATCGCAGGTGGGAGTGATGCCTACTATGGTTCATAAGCCAGTAGAGAATCAGACAACTGAAGTGTTGAAGGACGAATATCCTGGGATTTTTCCGGATTGTGTAGTAACAAGGTCACAAAGTCACAGGTTAAGACAAGAGGAGAAATCAAAGAGTGAAGATGAGATTGAAGTGCAATTATCAGAAACAATTTTTGTTCAGATGGTTGAAAAACAAGAACAGGTGGAGGATGTGGCGGATACTTTTAGTTCAGGAATATTGGCGGAGTTACAACAGAAAGATGTAGAAATAAAATGGATGTATCAGAAAGCATACATGGAAGAGGAAACTGAGTGGATACCAGAGTGTTATTACCTTAAAAGTGATGTCTTGATGAGAAAATGGAGACCTTTACATATGCAGTCGGATGGAAAGTGGGGAGAAGTTCATCAAGTAGCATTGCCGGTAGGGTTAGAAAGGAGGTGTTGCGAGTTGCACATGAGGTACCAGTGGGAGGTCATTTGGGAATAAGGAAAACTCAAGCTAAAATACAAAAATATTTTTATTGGCCTGGACTGCATAAAGATGTAGTTAAATTTTGTCAATCATGTCACACATGTCAAGTGATAGGGAAACCTCAAGCAGTGATAAAACCAGCGTCCTTAAAACCCATTCCAGCATTTGAGGAACCTTTTACAAGATTGCTAAAACAAAAAGTGGGAATCAATATCTTTTGACTATAATGGATGTGTCCACTAGGTTTCCAGAGGACATCCCAGTACATAATATTACAGCTCAAAAGATTGTGGAGGAGTTACTTAAATTTGACTAGATATGGACTACCCACAGAAATCCAATCAGATCAAGGATCGAATTTTACCTCAAGGTTATTCAAAGAAGTTATGGACAGCTTAGGAATAAAACTATTTATATCAACTGCGTACCATCCAGAATCGCAGGGAATGTTAGAAAGGTGACATCAGACATTAAAGACAATGTTGAGGGCTTATTGTCAAGATTGTCCAGAGGATTGGGATAAAGGAATTCCATTCATACCATTTGCAATTAGGGATGCACCTAATTAATCAACCAAATGTAGTCCTTTTGAACTAATTTTTGGTCATGAGGTAAGAGGACCACTTAAATTGATTGAGGAAAAATTGGTGAGTGAGAAATCAGAAATTACATTATTGGATTCCTTGTCAAATTTTAGGGAATGATTAAATAGAGCAGGTGAATTGGCGAGACAACATTTAAAAGCTGCACAAAATGTGATGAAATGGGTCACGGACAAGAAATCCAAAGTTTGTAGTTTTGCCAGTGGAGATAAAGTTTTAGTGTTGTTACCAGTGGTAGGTGAACCTTTAAAAACTAGGTTTTGTGGACCTTATCAAATTGAAAGTAAATTAAGTGAGATGAATTATATGGTTAGAAACGCCAGATAGAAGGAAGACTCACCGATTGTGTCATGTGAATATGCTTAAGAGGTACTTTGAAAGGGAAGGAGAGAAAAAGGAGGAGGTTTTAATGATTTTAACTCAAAATGATGAACCAAATCCAGATGACTTGGAATTTGACATACCTCAAATCAAATTGGAAAATGAGGATGTTCTTAAAAGTTGGGATAAATTGTTGAGATATTGTTGTTACCTTCCAGAGGAAAAACAAACTGACCAGAAAAAGTTAGTGATATCACATGGGCAAGTTTGTGGAGATAAATTGGGAAGTACTAAAATGGCTATACATGATGTAGATGTGGGAAATGCTGTTCCAATCAAACAACATCCATATGGACTTAACCCTTTAAAATTGGCATAGGTTAACAGAGATTGAGAGTATGCTTAAAATGGCATAATTATTGTGCCTGAAGCCAGACAGAGCAAGTGTACTGTTCATCTCTTTGCCATGAAAAGACTATCTCCTAATCATTTGGTGAATTCAGAATTATAAATGTTCTCAGTAGTGAATGTAAACCTAATGTGCTTCTGTTGAATGGTGTTTCTTCTGTCTTCTGGATGCTGTTTGGGAAGTTATTAAGGATTACTTAGTGTTGTATTCTTTGGGTATTGTATTTGAATTGGTGGTTGCTAAGATGTTCACTGTATGTTTCAAAATGGTTAACTTGAGTTCATAGAATAAACATTGTGGTTTCAAAATTACTTTTCCAATCTTGCTGTACCACACCTGTAGAGTGGGCCACGTACTCCACATACCACAATCTATTAAAAGTTGTGGGTCAGGTGAACTCCATGATACACTTTGGGGTTCTTTAAACCCTGGCTCATAACACTATGTTGTGGTCAACATTTTTAGAACCTGTGGTGCTGTCCGCTGGCCGAAAGAAACACATTGGTGATCAATAAAACAAACCTGATTGGTTCAGCTCTTTGGTAGTTGTCCCTTTCAGTTCCTTGTGCTTTATTTTTTGTTTAAGAATGAAGCCACACACTATTATACTCTGTGGCTAATGGACTTGTGGGCTTGCACCAGGTGAGAGTGAGAATGTGTGAGGGAGGTGCTGAGATCTGCAAGTGGTGAAATTTGAAGCACGTGGAAAGAATTTTGTAAGAGCGCTACCCAGAGATCATGAAGCCTGTGTGTATTCATTGATCCCTAGATAGCGAATCATGAGTTTCCTTGGCCCATACAACAAGGTAGATGAATTATAAAATCATGCCGCACAGAAGGTAGCCATTCGGCCCACCATGGGCCATCCAATTATAAAATATAGAATACTTCCAGTGCTGAAGGAGGTCATTTGGACCATCAAGTCTGCACCGACAATCTGAAAGGGCACCCTACCTAGGCCCACTCCCCTGCCCTAACCCCATAACCACACCTAAACTCCACGTCTTTGGACACTAAAGGGCATTTTAGCATGGCCAATCCACCTAACCTGTACATCTTTGGAAACCGGAGCACATCCGCTCAGACATGGGAAAAAAGTGCAAACTCCACACAGTCACCCAAGGCCGGAATTGAACCTGGGTCTCTGGTGCTGTGAGGCAGCAGTGCGAACCACTGTGCCCACTTTGGCGCCCACAGTTATCCAACGTCCCTGTTCTTGACCCAGAACCCTGCACTTATTTTCTAATCAAGTGTATGCCCGTAAAGAGAGTTGCCAGTAAAAACAGAAATCTCAGCAGATCTGGCAGCATCTGTGGAGAGAGAAACAGAATTAACTGAACAATTGACTCTTGCTAAGAGAGATGCAGCATTGACTGCTGTTCTGTAATGGAGGAATCCTGTACCACAAAAAGAGTAAGTTCAGAGAAAATGGGCGGCAACAGAGGGTTCTGGAAGCTTAAGGAGTAACTCAGAGCCAAACATAACTTCCAGTGAAGCAGGATCTGGGGAATACAAGTGTCAACTCATGAAGAAAGGTGACTTTTATTTTAAAACACACACGCTTATTTGTAACTCAAAATTTGACAGAGGAAAGTTGGCACATGTTGATGACCAGTGGCACGTGTCAGAATATAAAGTAGAGCCATGAGATCCTGCCAACCATTTAGACAAAAAGGGGTTTTATTGTCCATTAGAGACTGGAGAGGTCAAGTTGCTACAACTGCTTAGAAAATAAAACTCTGCTGTATCGACAGCTTGGCTGCACGAGCAAGACTACACAGCAGGGAACTCGTGTGCTTGCAGTGCAAATATTTTGTAAGCCTTTTTTTTTCCCTTTAAAAATGCATCTTAGCATCAATGTAAATTCACATTTTGTGTAACTATTCTGCTGTCATAGCCAGCTCTGCTTACCACATCTACAAAGTGAGGCATTTACACTGCTCAAATCCGGTTTATGCAGAGCCTCAGACAGAGGATAGACCTTCATTCTGTTGTCATACTTTTAAAAATCCTTCCCAGAACCTCAGAGCAACAAATCGAAGAAATCGCTTGACTGAAATGTGAATTTTCCTGTGTGACTACAATCTCCCACGAAAAGAGTTTACCTTTATGTAACACCGTTGAAACTTAAAATGCCCCAGGCCCTTGAGAGGAATGTTCTCAGGCAAACTTTGACACAGATTGATAAAAGGAGACACTAGGACACAGATTTGATCAACAATGTAAGTTTTCAAGAGTGCCTTAAAGGAGAGGGAGAGCGGCTTGGGGAGGGATTTCTAGAGCTTGGGGGTGAGACAGCTGAAGGCACACCTGCCAATAGCGGAGAGGGGGAGGGGGGGGGGGGGAACTTTAGGGTTGTACCAGAGGCCAGAATTGGAGGAGTGCCAAGATCCTGGAGGGTTACAGGACTGGAGGAGGTTGGTGGTGGGCCAGAGTGGGATCTGTACAGAGATGACGGATTGCATGCAGAATTATGAAACTCAACAACACCTCATTTTCCCTTCTTCTCGAGATCCAAAATAATAGTTAGTATTTTGTCTCCCTATTTTGGTCCAGTCCTGCAGAATAGGACGTTGACCCTCACCAAGGTTTCTCAAATTTAAAAATCATGACACAGCAAACAGACAATTCACAAATCCGTCCCAATTTCATTTCCTTTATCCAACTTTTCATACAGGAAAATGTTGTAGCGTCTGCAAAATATGCCACAAAGGGGCAGAGAGAGGAGGGTGCAAAGATATATCCTAGTCACTAACAGTGCACAGGATAGGAAGAGAACCTACTGGTTACGATCAGATAGGTAAGAGTAAGACAAGACTCTTGCAGCGAACTGAACAACAGAGGAAAGGATTTGAAGAGGATGGTGTTCATAGATACATAGAAGATAGGAGCAGGAGGAGGCCTTTTGGCCCTTCGAGCCTGCTCTGCCATTTATCATGATCATGGCTGATCATCCAACTCAATAACCCAATCCTGCTTTCTCCCCATAACCTTTGATCCCATTCGTCCCAAGTGCTATATCTAGCCGCCTCTTGAATATATTCAATGTTTTAGCATCAACTACTTCCTGTGGTAATGAATTCCACAGGCACACCACTCTTTGGGTGAAGGAATGTCTCCTTATCTCTGCCAAAATGGTTTACCCTGAATCCTCAGACTGTGACCCCTGGTTCTGAACATACCCACCATTGGGACATCCTCCCTGCATCTACCCTGTCTAGTCCTGTCAGAATTGTATAAGTCTTGATGAGATCCCCCCCCTCCATTCTTCTGAACTCCAGTGAGAACAATCCTAACCTAGTCAATCTCTCCTCATATGACAGTCTTGCCATCCCTGGAATCAGTCTGGCAAACTTTCACTGCACTCACTTGAGAGCAAGAACATCCTTCCTCAGAAAAGGAGACCAAAACCACACACAGTATTCCAGGCCTCACCAAGGCCCTGTATAATTGTAACACACCCCTGCTCCTGTACTCGAAACCTCACTATGAAGGCCAACATGCCATTAGCCTTTTTTACTGCCTGCAGCACCTGCATGCTTACCTTTAGCGACTGGTGCACACTCTCCTCCCAATTTACAACTGTTCAGGTCATAATCTGCCTTCCTGTTTTTGCTTCCCAAGTGAATAACCTCACATATATCCAAATTATACTGCATCTGCCATTGATTTGTCCACTCGCCCAACCTGTCCAGATCATGCTGTAGGACAGTGTTTTTCAAACATTTTTTCCACGGACCCATTTTTACCAACCGGCCAACCTTTGGGACCCAACCCGGCTGACCTTCGCGACACACACCGGCTGACCTTCGTGCCCCACGCCTGCCGACCTGCGCGACCAACCATTTTCTCTTACCTTGTTTGTTGCTGACAATAATGGAGGAAATGAAAATGAAATGAATGAAAATCGCTTATTGTCACAAGTAGGCTTTAAATGAAGTTACTCTGAAAAGCCCCTAGTCGCCACATTCCGGCGCCTGTTCGGGGAGGCTGGTACGGGAATTGAACCGTGCTGCTGGCCTGCCTTGGTCTGCTTTAAAAGCCAGCTCTTTAGCCCTGTGCTAAACCAGCCAGGAATGGTTTTAGGTCCCTTTGGCCCCAATGGTCCCTTTGGCCCCCGAACTGGAGAAAAAAAGGCTGCGACCATATAGAAACAAATGCGGCCGCACTGCGCATTTGCCCGATCATCGGTGCATATGAGCATAGTTTTGTGCGTGCGCATCGATGATCGGGCACGCATGCGCAGTGCAGCCAAATTTCTGTTATCTGTTCCTTGACATTTTGAAGGCCGCTCACAGCCGGCATTATTTAAAGTCGGCTACTGCGGCTGTTGCACGCGGATTTGCGTGATTGGGAGCGCCGCGACGGACAGCTCCGTGACCCTCCCGCACCCGTCTTCGACCACCCACGGGTTGCGCCCTCGGGTTTGACAATGCCTGCTGTCGGATCTCTACACCCTCATCAGTTCACCCTCCCAACCAACTTGGTATCATCTGCAAACTTTGAGATGTTACATTTTATTCCCTCATCCAAATCATTAATATATTGTGAATAGCTGGGGTCCCAGCACTGATCCCTGTAGTGCCCCACTAGTTACTGCCTGTCAATTTGAAAAGGGCACATTAATTCCTACTCTTTGTTTCCTCTCTGCCAACCAGTTTTCTATCCACCTCAATACACTTCCCCCCCCCCCCCCCAATCCCATGCGCTTTAATCTTGCACAACTGGTCTATAATTTTGACGTATCTTTTCCATCCACTGCCAGAACCAAAGGTGAAACTAAAAGGGAACTTCCGTGGCTCCGAAAAACAGCCCAGAGGGATAATATCCTATCATCACCTGTTACAAGGCAGAACACAGCCTTTTGGGCCAATTCATTGGCCATCAGACACATCAATCAAACCAAGTTATTGTTGAGGCCAGCCAATTTTCAATCACCAGTCTAAAACAGCACAGCCTCTGGATCTACTGTTTGAATTGCTTTGCCTTAAAATCACAGGTCCATTAAAAATACATGGAAATGGCAGCACGCTGGCACAGTGGTTAGCACTGCTACCTACGGCCCCGAGGACCCAGGTTCGAATCCCAGCCCTGGGTCACTGTCCGTGTGGGGTTTGCACATTCTCCCTGTGTCCACGTGGGTTTCATCCCCACAACCCAAAGATGTGCAGGGTAGGTGGATTGGCCACACTAAATTGCCGCTTAATTGGAAAAAAAAAATATTTTTTAAAAATCCATGGATCAAAACGTCAACTGCAACAATAAAAGGGGGAAAGAAGGGAATGGATTTAGATTTATTGTAATGTGTACCAAGGTATAGTGAAAAGTATCAGTCTGCATACAGTCCAGGCAGATTGTTCCATACATGAAAAACATTATTCATACAATAAATGCACAATGCAAATAAATAGACACAGGGTGAACTATACAGAGTGTAGTGCTGCAGCAGTAGAAAAGCTGTATGGAGAGATCAGTTCAGTCCATAAGATGGTCATTCTGGAGTCTGGTAACAGCGGGGAAGAAGCTGTTTTTAATCTGTTAGTGCATATTCTCAGATTTTTGTATCTTCTGTCCAATTGAAGAGGTTGGAAGAGAGAATAATCCGGTTGGGAGGGGTCTTTGATTATGCTGCCCACATTCTCAAGGCAGTGGAAGGTGTAAATAGAGTCAATGTATGGGAGATGGGTTTGCATGATGGACTGGGTGGTGTTCATGACTCTCTGTAGTTTCTAACGGCCTTGGGCTGAACAGTTGCCATACCAGGCTGTGATGCAGCCCGACAGGGTGCTTTCTATGCTGGCATTTATAAAAATTGTCAATGTGGATATTCCGAATTTCCTTAGTTTCCTGAGGAAGTATAGGTGCTGTTGTGCTTTCTTGGTCGTAGCGTTAACATGGGTGGACTAGGACAGATTGTTGGTGATGTGTCCACCTAGGAATGTAAAGCTGTTAACCATCTTCACCTCAGCACCATTGATGCAGACAGGGTTGTGGACAACACTTTGCTTCCTGAAGTCAATGACCAGCTCCTGAGTTTTCCTGATATTCCCACGTGGAGGACGCAACATTGGCGGCCATGTTGGGTGCCTCCTGGACAAAGGGAAACCTCGGAGCGCAGGGACCCGACCGCATGGGGAGAGCAGTGACAGCGGCCATCCTGGACGGCCCCCTAGCAAATGGAAACTCTAAAGGAATATTCCCCAGGAATAGATCAGGCTGCTCTGATATCCTGAAGACCACCACTTTCGGGCATGGCTCCACCCTCATCCCCGCCACTTTGGAAATTGCATCAAAGAAAGCTGTGCACAACCCATCAAGTCTGGGGCAAGACCAGAACATGTGGGCGTGGTTGGCCGGGCCTCCTTGGCACTGCTCTATCTCTGGGAAGAACCTACTCATTTGAGTTCTTGTTAAGTGGGCTCTATATACCACTTTTAGTTGCATCAGGTTGAGCCTTGCGCACGTGGAGGTGGAGTTGACCCTATGCAATGCTTCACTCCAGAGGCACCACCCTATTTCAATCCACAGGTCTTCCATTTCTTATTGCGTCCAGTACTGTGTCGGCCCTTTCTACCAGTCGTTCATACATGTCGCTACAGCTTCCTTTATCTAGAATGTTTGCGTGCAGTAACTCTTCCAGTAATGTTTGTCGTGGCGGTTGTGGGTACGCCCTTGTCTCCTTTAGTAGGAGGCCACCTCCGCGCGCATCCACTCGGCTTCTGGCTCCTTGATCCATCCTCTTATTCGCTCGGCTGTAGCTGCCCAGTGGTAGAGTTGTAGGTTTGGGAGGGCTAGCACCCCCCCCCCCCTTTTTTTGTCTTTTGTAGGACCTTCTTTGGGATCCTAGCATTCCTCCCCCCCCCCCCCCCCCCCCAATACAAACGCCATGATTAGTTTCTCACGTGCTTTGAAAAAGGCCGTGGGGATGTAGGTCGGGATGGATCTAATAGGAAAAGGTACCTGGGCAGTACGTTCATTTTGATTGTCTGGATTCTCCCCACGAGGGAGAGTGGAGGTGTGTTCCATCTTGGCAGGTCCTTTTTTACTTCCTTTATCAGACTCGTGAGGTTCCATTTGTGGATCCCTTTCAAGTCATGGGCTATTTGGATCCTCAGGTAGCGGAGTTTGTGTCGGGTTGTTTTAAAGTCAGTCCCATTATTGCTGCCACCCCCCCCCCCCCCCCTGCTTGTGGGTGTACTGGGAAGATCTCGCTTTTGCTCATGTTGAGTTTGTAGCCCGAGAAGATGGCAAACTCTTTCAGGAGCGCAATGATTCGTCCATGCTGTTTTGTGGGTCCGAAATGTAGAGGAGCAGGTCATCTGCATAGAGTGAGACTCTGTGCTCTCTGTCACCACTTCGGATCCCCCACAGTACACGTTAACTAGTACTATCGGTGCCCCATCCAGGGCCCTGCTGACCGTCCCCCTGGGTCCGTAAACGTCTTTGTTGCCCGAAACAACGTCCTCTTGCTGATCAGTATTGCCACCCTTGTCCCGTAGCAGGAATGGTAGGTCTGCCCCATCCAAACCTTCCCTACCCGCAGTCAGTCCTGTTCTTTCAGGTGTGTCTCTTGGAGGAAAACTGTGTCGGCTTTCATGTTTCATAGGTGCGTGAGGACTCTGGACCTTTTCACTGGGCCGTTGAGTCCCCTTATGTTCCAGGTGACTGTCCTGGTGGGGGGCTTCTGTGCCCTTGTTCCTGTGGGATTAACCATACTTATCTTTTGTACGCCCGTTCCTTTGCCTCCCTAATCGCCCGCCGTAGAATCCTGTTCGGCTGGCGGTCAGCAGCACCACCCAAAACTGCAGACTTGCTGTCCGACCTCTCAGAATCTCTCCAAACGGAGAAAATTAAATTCGGCATCCGAGGGTAAGACGACGGCTTCCACAGAACGTGGGAACCATTCACCCAATTGTTCCAGGACTGTTTGTGGCCAGCGAACAAGCAGAAGAATAGCCAAGTAGCCAAGAATCAGGGGAAAGTAGCCAAGGCATGAGAGAAGGGAAAGACCTGGGGGGTGGGGTGGGGGGGGGGGGGGGGGGGGGGGGGAGAACAGCTAAACCTAAGAGAAAAGAAAGGCGAACCACAGGAGAAGGGGGAAAGGGGGGAAAAGGGGGCAGAATGGGAGGGGGGAGGGTGGGAGGGGAAGAGGGAAGAGACAGCGAACAATAGAGGGGAACCAGAGAGGGGAGGTGGGGAGGCAAGAGAATGACAGCCGGAAGGGGAGCACGGGAAACGGCAACAAACGCAGCAAATACAGTAAAAGAGCAAGGAAAATACGGGCGAAAGACGGGACAATGCCCAAAGCGGAGGTGAACGCGCGACGGCAGTGGCAGCGAAAACTATCCAGAAGCAAGTAACAACACCAGATCCATTCTCGTATTGCCCTCTCTGTATTGGACATAGCTACTGCAATTGCTTCTCCGGCACCCAAATGTATACGTACCTCCCCAGTTTCCTTACAGCTCCCCCCCCCCCCCCCCCCCCCGCCCCACAAACAGGAGCCTACATATTTGTTAAACATAATATTGCTAACTGGACAGAGTTGCTGTTTTTGAGCTAGTGTACAATATCCTACCAGAGTTTTTTTCCTCTTCTATATATATATATATTTTAATCTGCGTAAATATCTGTAAATATACAATGTTCAAAAACCCAATAAAATACATTTATATAAAAAAAAGTTTTGCTGATATTGAGGGAGAGATTGTTGTCGTTGCACCACGCCACTAGGTTCTCTATCTCCCTCCTGTACTCTTACTCATTGTTGGTTGAGTACGGTTGTGTCATCTGCAAACTTGTAGATGAAGTTGAATCCAAATTTTTCAACAGTCGTGTGTGCATAGAGAGTATAGTAGGAGGCAAAGTAAGCAGCCTTGCGGGGCCCCGGTATTGAGAACTATTGTGGAGGAGGTCTTATTGTTTATTCTTACTGATTGTCTATGGGTCAGGAAGTCAAGGATCCAATTGCATAGGTTTTGGAGTTTGGATATGAGCTTGCCTGGGATTATGGTGTTGAAGGCAGAGCTGTAGTTAACGAATAAGAGTCTGACGTAGGAGTCCTTATTGTGGAGATGCTCCAGTGATGAGTGTAGGACTAGGGACCGTTGTGGCAGGATGCAAATTGCAGTGGATCAAGGCATTCTGGAAGTACGAAGTTGATGTTTTCATGACCAACCTCTCAAAGCACTTTGTAATGATAGATGTCAAGGCCACCGGATGGTAGTTATTGAGACACATTGCCTGGTTCTTCTTTGGCACCATGTATGAGAGTGGTCTACTTGAAGCAGGTGGGAACCTCAGAATGGAGTAGGGAGGTTGAAGATGTCTGCACACACTCCCGCCACTTGGTCCACGCAGAATCTGAGGGCACAACCAGGCACTCTATAATTTTTTTTAAATAATCTTTATTGTCACAAGTAGGCTTACGTTAACATGGCAATGAAGTTACTGTGAAAAGCCCCTAGTCGCCACATTCCAGCGCCTGTTCGGGTACACAGAGGGAGAATTCTCAGCTGGTACGGGAATTGAACACAAGCTGCTGGCCTTGTTCTGCATCACAAACCAGCTGTCTAGCCCTCTGAGCTAAAGCAGCCCATTGCAGCCCATCATGACCCGTTGCTTTCCAAGGGTTCACTTTCAAGAAGGCTGATCTGATTTCTGAGGCTGTGGGTGTGTCTGAAGCTGTTGCTGAAGTTGACAATGGTTTGTTGACTTCCTGCTCGAAACTAGCATAGAATGGGAGTTCATTGGGGAGGGGTGCTCTGTTGCCGGAGATTCTACTCGACTTTGCTTTGTAGCCTGTTATTTTGTTTAAGCTTTGCCACAACCAGCTCGTCTGAGACTCTACTTTCGTCTGATATTGTCTCTTGCCCTCCCTAGTAGCTTTGTAGAGGACGTACCTAGATTTCTTGTATAGGTCAGGGTCGTCTGTCTTGAACGCCTCTGACCTGGACTTCAGTAGAGAGTGAATCTCCCGGTTAAACCATGGTCTCCGATTGGGGAACGCACGTACTACCTCCTTTGGCACCCAATTTTCGACAGACTTACTGATGAAGTCTGTAACGGTAGTGGCATATTCGTCTAGGTTGGCCACTGAGTTTTTGAATATGGACCAGTCCACTGACTGCCAGGAGTCACATCGAATCTCTTCTGTTGCCTCGGACCAGCATTTCACAACCTTCTTAACCAAATTCGCCCACTGAAGTTTCTGCTTATATGCCGGGAGAAGGAGCACCAGCTTGTGCTCTGATTTTCCGAAGTGTGGTTGGGATTGGGTTGGCAGGCATCCTTGATCTTTGTGCAGCAGTGATCAAGGATGTTGAGGTCCCTGGTGGGGTAGATGTGTTGGTGGAATTTTGGCAGTACACTCTTGAGGTTGGCCTGCTTGAAGTTCCCTGCCACGATGAACAATTTATAGCGATATACATTTCATCAGGCACGTTCTTCACTTGCGCCGAGGGTGAGATGTAGACCGCTGTATGAAGGCAGAAGTGAACTCCCATGGAAGGTAGTATGGACAGCACTTCACAGCCAGGTATTCCAGGTTCAGGGTGCAACAGTTCACCAGGGTCGCCATGTCTGAGTGCCAGGGGTTGACAAGGAGGCAAACACCTCTACCCTTCGCCTTGCCCGATGCCAGCGTGCGGTCCATCTGGTGAATTGAGAAGCCGTCAGGTTGTGTGGCACAGTCCAGTGAAGAAAGTGTGAACCGTGTCTCTGTGAAACAGAGAACACAGCAGTCTCTCACTTCACTCTGAGACAGGGAGTAAACAAGAAGAACCTTCACAAAACATATCGGCAAATAGGGAGACAGGCATCTTGTTGCTATTTGGAATAACTACGACTGAATGTCGTCATACATCCATATTCGGAACTTACAAAGGTTAACCTACTGTGCATAGATATCACCCTCTCAACATCACCTTGTATTATGAATGCAAAACAACTCTCGTTGTTTCTGAGCTGCACTTTAACCTTTAGCCTAAAACTGATGAGGAGATTCTAATCTGCTAAATTCCCATATTATGCAACAGTTACACTCCGAATGACCTCAGCCCCACGTACTTAAGTATTAAGGTTCTGTGATCTTAAAACAGACATATCTTCACCTCAGACATAAAATAATTCTGCATTTCATGTTAGAACATTCCTACCCAGGGCAGCACGGTGGCCTAGTAGTTAGCACAACCGCCTCACGGCACTGAGGTCCCAGGTTCAATCCCAGCTCTGGGTCACTGTCTGTGTGGAGTTTGCACCTTCTCCCCGTGTCTGCGTGGGTTTCGCCCCCACAACCCAAAAAAAAAATGCGGAGTAGGTGGATTGGCCACGCTAAATTGCCCCTTAATTGGAAAAAATAATTGGGTAATCTAAATTTAAAAAAAAAAAGAACATTCCTACCCTTATAAACACCATGAGCGACAGAATGCAGGAATATGATACAAGTGTGTACTTCCAACCTTTCTCACTTTGGCCTCAAGCACTTTGGGTGACTTGAATGCCATATTTGCACAACAGAAGCAAATTACAACTCTGAGGCTGGTAAATGGCATAGATCCTTGGTTTTATATATAGAGGCATAGAGTTCAAAAGGAAAATTCTTACAAATCACTGGTTAGGCCTTGGTTAAAGTTTTGTATCCAATTCTGGGTAACACACTTTAAGAAGTAGGTCATGAGGAGGATGTAAGATTTACCATAATTGTATCATGGATGCGGGATTTCACTGATATGGGGGGACTAAAGAAGGTGGGATTGTTTTCCTTATAGCAGAGAAGGTTAAAGGGAGATTTGATGGATCTGTTCAAAATGAGGAAGGACTTCAATAAACTAGATAAGGTGAAATGTTTTCCACTAATAACAAGGTCAGTGATCCCAGTCCACAGGTTTAAAATAATTGGCAAAAGAAACAGACAAAGGATAAAGAGGTCTTTTACCGTGAGTTATGATTTGGAATGCACTGCTGAAAAGCAGACATAAGAATTAGAACGTAATTATGGCACAGGATGAGTCCATTCACTCCACTGAGTACTCCAGTCAGTCTCATTGCCATTTTCTACTCCTGGAGCCCCAGGAGGCCAGAGCAAACACTTCAAGAACATCCTCAAAGCCTTGAAATGGTGTAACATCCCTACCAACACCTGGGAGGCCCTAACCCAACACCGAATAAAGTGAAGAAAAAGCATTCGGGAAGGAGCTGAATACCACAAATTTCATCGGCGAGAGCAAGATGAAGCCAAATGCCAACAGCTAAAGGACCGCGTAACAACCCGAGGAGCCCACCCACCAACTCATCCAACCACTGTCTGTCCCACCTATGATACAGACTGTAGGTCACACATTGGACTCCTCAGTCACCTGGCAACTAAGAGTAGCCCTGCACGTGTATTCCCCTCAAGTGTCCGTCCAATTTCTGTTCAAAATCATTGATCATCTCCATTTTCACCAGCTTCGTGGGCAGTGAGTTCCAGGTCATTACCACTCATTGCATAATAAAGGTTCTTTCTCGCATTCTCCCTGTATCTCTTTCCCAAAACTTTGAATCTGTGTCCCCCTCCTTGGGTCATCAGCAAAGGACAACTTGTTTTTCGTGTCTACCTCATCTATACCTGCCATAATCATGTACATTTCTTTCAAACCTCCTTTCAATCTCCCTTGCTTCAAGGAGAAAAAATGGCAGCTTCTCCAACCTCAGCCTCCTCATCTTGTGGAACTATTCGGATTAAAAGGCAATTGGAAATATAGTTGAAGGGAGACATGAAGGGGCCATGGGGAAAGTGTAAGATGAATGTGATTAACAAGTAGCTCTTTCAAAGAGCCAGTACAAGCACAGTAAGTCAAATGGTTTGGAACCATATTGCCATACCTTCACTGCTGCTGGAACAAAATACTGGAACTTCCTCCCTAACAGCACTGTGGGTGTTCCTACAATATGGGCACAGCAGCGGCTCAAGTGGGCAGCTCACCACCTTAAAAACAATGAGGGGTGGGCAATGTGTGCTGGCCAACGAGCGACGCCCACATCACATGGACAAACATATTTTTTTAAAGACCTTTGTCTGTGCTGTATGATTCTATCCTGTTACTGCTTCAAGGAAGAATCTGCTAAAGGTGCTAGAGGTACTGAGTTTATTTAAGATTCTGGACCAACCATCACGGCTCAACCAGCAACAGCAAGCAGATTGAACTGCTATTGATTCCCAACATTTTTATGGTTTTGTCCTTGGGTGCTTTTTTTCAAAAAAGGTGCTTCAGGCTTCCTTTTACTGACGAGCTGGTGATCCAGGCTGTGCCCACCCCCCCCCCCCCCCCCCCCACCTACCTATCTACTTACATAGATGATGGTCACTGCACTTACTTGATGTGTAAAGACACTTGGAACATTTGGGTAACATAAAGCAGGTAATGTTAAATAAACACCTGCAAACTCCTCAATACTCATACTCAGTTCAGCAAATGTCTTCTCTGTCTCAGCTAAGCTCCCTTTCAATCTGTCTACACCATCATTTCTTGTTCTGGGCTCTACATTCTTTCCTTGAGATTTTCTTCTTGTCCCCCATTTTGTTCTCTTATTCCATATTCTCCTCTGACCCCCATATTCTCTCCTTTTTCCCCATAACCTTCCCACATTCTTATTTACCCATGATAACGTTTGATTCCCTTACCTAACAAGAATCTATCTACCTCTGCCTTCAGAAATTTTCAACTAGGGGCGGCATGGTGGTGCAGTGGGTAGCACTACTGCTTCACGGTGCCGAGGATCCTGGTTCAATCCCGGGCCAGAGTCACTCTCCGTGTGGAGCTTGCACATTCTCCCCGTGTCTGCCTGGGTCTCACCCTCACAACCCAAGGATGTGCAGGTTAGGTGGATTAGCCACAGCAAATCGCCCCTTAATTGGAAAAACAAATGAAATAGGTACGAGAGATTTATTTTATAAAGATTCCGCCTCCACTGCATTCTAAGGCCGACAATGCCGAAGTCGCACAAACCTCGGAGATAATTTTTTTTCCTTCATCTCTGTGCCAAAAGGGCGACCCTTAATTTTAAAACAGTGCCCCCTGGACTCACCCACAAGAGGAAACATCTTTTCCTTGTCCACTTTGACGCGGCCATCCAGGAACTAAGATACTTCAATCAAGTCACCCCTCACTCTTCTAAATTCCAGTGGAAACAAACTCAGTTTGTCCAACATTTCGACATAAGTCAACGCGCTCATTCAAACTCATTCAGTCCAGTTAACCCTTAATTCCGGATTATTATTGAATTGAAATTTCACCAGTGGCCACAGCAGGATTCCACCCTGGCCCCCAGAGCATAATCTCGAGTCACTGGATTATAACACATCCTGACCACAAGTGACTTATGCTTTAGAACACCCAGAATTCTGCAGCCATCCTCCATCTCAACTCTGATGGAACCTTTCCAGAATCTAGCAAATTTTGGAAAATGAACAACAGCACATCTACTACCAACTCTTTTCAGGACCCGAGGATGGAGTTGATCTGGGCCTGCAGGCTTCTCAGCCACAGCTCCATCAGTTTTTCAGTACAGCTTCCCTAGTGATTGTAATTTCACCGAGTTTCCATCTCCCTTCCACCTCCTGATTCCCTTCCACCACCAGCTATTGATGGAAAAATTTTAGTATCGCCTATTGTCCTCTTTCCCCATATACTCCTCACCCAGGACAGCATGGTAGCATAGTGGTTAGCACTGTTGCTTCACAGCTCTAGAGTCCCAAGTTCGATTCCCCGCTGGGTCACTGTCTGTGTGGACAGTTCTGCACGTTCTCCCTGTGTCTGCGTGGGTTTCCTCCGGGTGCTCTGGTTTCCTCTCACAGTCCAAAATGAGGGGTTATTGGGTTAGGGGATAGGGTGGGCTTAAGTGGGTCAGTGAAGACTCCTTGGCGTTTGATGTTCCATGTCCCATTATTTTCTCCTTCCATTTCTCCTCCTCAATTACCATGAGTCCTCCCCGCCAATTCCGCCTCTCCCAGTTGATCCTCATTGCGCCCGAGGGAAGCCAATCACATGGGGCTGGTGGTGAGGGCGCCACCCTCATTGGCGGCACCCACCGTCGGCGGTGGCCAATCGCTGCTCGGGGACCGGAAACGTCCACCTCCCGACTGTGATTGGCGGTTCCGCGCGCTAATCGGATGAGAGGCGGTACCGAGTGATTGGGAGATGGGAGATGGGAGAGGGGAGAGGGGGGGGGGGGCAGGTTTGAATCGAGTTGTCAACAGCCGGCCGCGCGTACATAAGACGATTTGCACCAATCAGGGGCAGCCCCTCGCGTGCTTTGGTTTTGAGCCCTGATCCGATTGTGGTGGTGCTCACAGGGGGGGAGGGAGGAAAGAGCCAATCGGCGAGCACGGGGGCGGGGCTCCAAGTTTCGGTGCGATTCCAGCTGTGGCGGCACGTGGAGGCGGGGAAAGGGGCGGGGCGGAATGACGCAGCCGGAGCGGCGGCCAATAGCGAGAGGGAAGCTGCCCACCGGGACACGCTGACTGGGTGAGCCGGCGGGACCGGGCCGGCCAATCGCGGGTGAGAGCCAGGCAGAGGGGGGCGGCTGTCTGAAGTTTGCCTGGGAATTCCAGCTGCGAGGTGTGCAGGTTCCAGTGTGGCCATTGTCAGTTCCAAAGCTCAGTGAGTACAGCAAGAGAGAGAGAGACAGAGACCAAGAAGACTTCAATCAACACTCTGCACCCAGCCCATCATTTAAAAAAAAGAAAACTCGCAGCAGAAGATTCTATGCAACCAACAAAAACAAAATGAATTTGTCATCAGTTCATTCCTGCCTCAGAATATAATAAAAAGAGACATCTTCGCTTGTAGTGGAATCCCTTTATTGCAAGACGCACGCATACCTCTTGTGTGTATTTTTTTCTTTTTAAGCAGCTGTTGGTTTTACCAGGACTTCAGGAAAAAAGAGTGGGAATTAAATGCATCACAAGAATTTGCATCAATAATTGCTGCTTCAGATTAAAAGGAAAGACAGAGAGAGAGATCCTTCTACAGGGATTTGTGTTGCAAAGATGCAGCTTTTGATTAATTCCATCATCCTCTGAAGACTGTATAGGCACTCCGGGGGTAAAAGAAAAGAAAAAGAGGATTTTGTAAGATTTTTTAAAAAATCACCAGTGACCTCTTTCGTCTTTAAATGTAGTTCTCTTTTTTGTGTTTGTCTGAGAGGGCGGAAAAATAAATGCATTGTTTCCGCGAGGGGTTCTCTCTCCACAATAATCAATGATTCCTCAGATATTAAACAGAAGTACTTCTTCATCTCTGGTGGAGGAGCCGAGACAAAGGGATTTTGCAGAGCTCTCCTGAAACACATCCAAACTATAAGCAGCATTCTGTTTGTCTTTATTTTTTTTTGTTGGTAAAAGAACTAAAGAGAGAGACTGTCCCTAATGGGATTCAGCGTGGGATTTTTTTCCAGTTATGTGTAAGATGCTTTCCAAAGAAGATATTAGGTGAATGAAAGAACTGAACGACTACCATCAGTCAATTTAGATGCAAAAGATTCCCCCACACCCTTGACTTTTGATATAATCATGCCGGAATTGGAATTGACTCCAAAGGAACGATTTGATGCTTTGATTGCTCTTTGAGACAAGAGGGGAAAGAGGAGAAACAGGTCAAAATCCCTCCTGGTTGTTGGCTCACAGGGGATTCCAAACTCTGCCCCTGAAAGAGGGGAGATGGCCGAAGAGGAGAGGGACGCCTGTCCGAAAGACGGGAGACCGCCGCTGCCCAGCACTTTCGTCAAGCTGAACGACTTGGATCGAGAGGGCAGTCGAAGGGAAGGCGAGGTGGAGCCAGCCGGCTCGGAGTGCAGGGAGCCCGGCCCGGAGTACAGGGAGCTCCCGGAGGCAGCGGAGGGCGGCGGAACCCAACAGGAGGAGAGCCAGGAGCACCTGCCCTACCCCGCACTCGCCCCCGTCGTTTTCTTCCACCTGAAACAGACGACCCGCCCCAGGAGTTGGTGCCTTAAACTGGTCTGTAACCCATATCCTTTCCCCAGTTTGCACGCTAACGGTAGGGGGTTTTTATTCCTGAATCTCCATTGAGTAAGTGTTTCTTTCAATAAATAATCTACTCTTTATGTTTTCCCCTCTCTTACGTGTTGGTGCTGAATTAGTTCAATTGCTATAGCGTATTCTGAAAAAGAAAGTTACACATAGAGTCAGCCCTGTTTGAGCGATGAGGCTATCTCAGTCGCTATTGTCACCCCAGTGCTATTTAGCATCCAACGCACTGTTTGGAAATTTAAGATTGAGATGTCAGTCAAAACACTGAGGACAAAATGAGTTACTCTGCCCCCCCCCCCCCGTTGATGAGTTCCAAGTTTGAAGTGCAATCACTGGGCGGTGTGTGAATGGGAATTGTTGAGTTTCCATATGTTTCAGGGTGGCGAAGGAAATAGACACTATGTAAAACAGACCAAGTTACATCACCAGGCTGCATCCTACTGCACGCAAGAAATCGGAGCTTGAGGATTTCCAATATGTGTGTGTGTGGTGTTTAAAACTCAGCGTGGTTCCAAGGATTGTTTAAAATCCGCCCGCAGCCTCACCCGTGTAACAGTTTCATTGTCCAGCACTGGCCCAATGATCGACCCCCAGTTGATCATACAGAAAATAGTCTTTGATTCATTGGACTCTTTAGGATTTGCGAATCGCAGGTGTCCGGCTGTTGGATCGCCCTCCATACCACTTAAGAGCTCTTTTCGTGAATTAGATTAGAGTTGGGCAGTAGCAGACCCATTCATTGTGTGCGGAATGTACTTACTTCTGTACAGGTGTATACTTATCTACAGGTTTATGTGTGTACAATGCCTACACAGAGGTTCATATGCTTATTTTGTATAGGGATAGCTGTGTATATTCGTGCACAGGTGGTGTAGCTACAGGTATTTGTAGGTCTGCATGTGCATTAATATTTGCATAGGTGTGCGTATGTGTATGTACAGGACAGTGTATGTGTGTGAGAAATGATACCTAGATCTAAGAGTGTTTCTACATCTATGTATAGATTTGTGTGTGTGTTTCCGTACAGGAGGAGCATTTGTATACCGATCTCTCCATGAGAATGCAAGTATTTGTGTGTGTTTGTGGTAGCTGGATATTTGCGCATAGGTTTGTATGTGCAGAAATGGGCAGGAGTGTTCGATGTCTTGAGTCAAAATCCTAAATGCCATCATTGAAGGAATCTCTCTAGCATTCTGTCTGTCTGTCTTTATGTCCATCCATCCATCTGTCTTCATGCCTTATGCATTAATGCTATAGAATCAGCCATCTATTCTAGGCCATGTAAATCTAGGATGAAGGTGCTTCCATACAGAGATTGTGGACTAACTGAACTGGTAATCTTGGATGTGGAGACATTGGGTGAGATTTTAAGTCAACCAAATCCCACTCACTTACCAGGAGTTAAAATCTGGTCCGCTGTTCAATGTTCTTCTGACAAGACCCTGCAGATGTTGAATGTTCCCTCTGCCACTTCGGAGCACCCAACTAGTATTCTGATGGGTCATGTGTTTATAGAGGAGATAGGTCACCTCCTGAATGAAGGCTCCTGAGTTAATATTATATTTAAATACATATATATATATATAAATAGATATACACCTGTCATTTGTTGTTTCTGTAAGTGGAGTTGCTGGGGAGCAGGTTGGGATGAAATGCTTCTCTTCTCATCGATTGGAACAAGATTGTCTCGTGGAGTTGGAAGTCTTCCTTTTCGTTTTTTAAAAATAAGCAATTGTGCATGATTGTATATAAAATAAAAGTGTCGTTAAGATAAATATTTAAAACAAAACTTTTATCTGTTCTGAGCCCTGGCTATAATCCACCTTACACTATTCCCACCTTATACAATTTCACAACTAATCACTCGTGTGAAAGTTGAACTTTATGTCTGAAATGTTTGCACCTGCGGGATCCATTTCCAATTTCCAAACCAGAACTGCCCTGTTCCTTTAAGCCCAAAGATGTCAGTAGTGTTTGTGTCATTGGCTATCTTTCCTTGGAGATACCCGGCCTGATTCTTTTCCAGTGAACAGTCGGGTGGTTAATAACCTCATACTGTTCCTTTCTGAAGCTTGGGCAGAAATGCCACTGCCTATACAGTTTGCAATGCTGGAAGGATCATTAATTGCTTCAGGGCAATGAGTGGACCACACCAGAACAAACAACTGTAGCCTTCCCTGGGATTTACCGGGTTAGAGAGTGGTCACAATTTCCAATGTGGGGAAACTTGATTCACAAACACCGGACCTACTGGTTTGAAAGTATTTGAAGAGCACTTTTAGACCTTTGGGGATTCCAATCTATTGCCCTGAAACAGTGTTGAGGTGCATGTTTCTCTGATGCACACCATCTCATTCCGTCATACCACAAAATTGTTTACTTACTTTATGCCTTTGGAAAGAGATCCCAAAATTGAGATTGAATTTAGCAAATAAATAGTCAATTATGAAAGCCGCAGGGAAGTACAATTTTTGGTTTACAATTTGGTAAATTAAAGACCATTGAAATAAATCTTAAATCACATTTTGTGTTTTAAAAAAGTACCTGCTCTTTAAGACGACCAACATCAGGAGAAGTGAGTTATAATGAAACTAGTCACATCTACCTTTGACACAACATAAACCTGTTCACACAGGCCACATGTGCAGAGACACACGTTATCACTCTATATGTTGTTGGGTGCTGCATAAACACCCCTTTTAAGAACCCTTTATTCCTTTGAGAACAATTCATCACAGGCAGCCCGCACACTCAGGAATGGAGTGAGAGAGCCACTAAAAGCTGTAACCCCGTAAAACTGCATTCCAGGTTGCCAGGTTGAAATTCGGTCCTCGTTTAAAGAAGCTCACAGCCAGATTGATGTAAGAAAAATAACCTGATGTTTCACATCTGGAGGAAAGCAAAAACAAGGGGGAATAAAGCTAGTACTGGAAGGCACTTGCTTGAGGAGGAGCACAGAGCTATCATCGTACCCTGAGCCAATTTAAATTTCTCAGTCACTGCCACACATGACAGGAAAAAAAAAGATTTGATATTAGACATTCGCCTCAGTGGGATCTTGCTGTGTGCATTAAGTGACACTTGTCCAATTGACTTTACTTCAACCTGTGAATCTTCTGAGAAGTAGTTAAATGATCCCCCCTCCAAAAAATAAATTATACTTTATTCATAAAATAACAAAAAGCACAAGCCAAAACATTTCAGATTGGATGTTACAGGAGACACAATAATTTTTAAAAAACTTTTCTCCATGGGACATGTTGCACTTTAAAGCGCCTCAATACAATTGCCGTACATGCGATGTGTTTCTATGCACTCAATAACAAGTGTGCAGCCCAAGGGGTCCTGCACAGTTTCCAGTCCGTCCGTGCACTATGGCTGAAGTGGCCTTTCCCTCATTGAACCTTTACGGCAGCTGCCCCAGGCTTTAGTGCATCCCTCAGCACCTGGTCCTGAATCTTGGAATGGAGTAAAAGGTTATCTCATTGCAGATTCATTTTACTTTTTAAAAGTTGACCTGAATCATCGAGGCTGTGTGACGTTGCACTCTCGTCTGTTCACTTACTTTCCAGCGACATTAACGTGTTCATATCCCAAAAGTGCAATCTCCCTGACTAATGTGCATTTTTTAAAAATTCTAAACGTCAGACGTTCTATGAAGCAGTTGTCCATAAAGGGCTGATTTCATTTCTGAAGATCTCCAATGGGCTGGCCATGTCACTGCTGTTAGTTAAGGGTCTGGCTGGGTGAGACCACATCATAAAGCACTTTTATCACACACACAAAGATAACCTGGAACTGTCTTCCCCACAACATTGCAGATGCTGGGTGCAATTGGAGCTTTCAAGTCTGAGATTTTGTTAGGTAAGGGCATAGGGTGGAATGAGGTTAAATGGAGTTGAGTTACAGACTGACCATGGTCTAATTAAACGTTACAACAGGCTTGAGGGGCTGAATGGCCTTCTCCTTGTTCCTCTATTTACAATCTGTAAATCACATTTTTTTTCTGCCTCGGCTGATATTTGTGTGATTTTTAGCAGATCCTTATAAACCATCGGTAGTAATAGATTGTTTTAAAATTCAACATTTAACTCTTTCAATGTTAAGCTCTCACAAATGTATTCATAGTTGTGGAAAGCAGTACAATGCCTCCCAACTGGAGCATGTGGGAGTGAGGTAAGTTTAATGGGCAGGAGAGGGGGTTATTCTGCGACAGAACTTTGGTCTTGGGGTTTGAGCTGGAATTGTAAACACCCCACAGCTGGCTGTGAAAGCTCAACTTGTGGATATGCCGCACAGCAGTCCGTGGCTTGTCACTGTGTGCTGTGCTGCTGATTATTGTAAACAAGGTCTGCTGCACAGGTTTCAGAGCGAGCTCAGTGCAAGCTTTTGCAGGGCTTTTGATGCAAGTCTTTTTGAAATGTTCTGCTTATTGGGGGAGTCCAAAACCCAGGGCTATCGATATAAGATAAATGAACCTAACAAACTCAAAAGAAAAGTCAGGAGAAACTTCTTTATCCACAGAGTGGCTATAATGTGGAACTTGCTACCACAGGGAGTGGTTGAAGCAAATAGCATGGATGTATTTAAGGTGAAGCTAGATAAGTACATGAATGGAAAGGAATAGAAGGATATGTTAGAGATGAAGAATGGTGGGAGGAGGCTTCTATGAAGCATAAACATGTTGGGCAAAATGAACTGTTTCTATCCTGTAAACATAAAATAATTCTCTGCAAAATTCACTAAAATAATTCATATATATACAAATGCTTCTCTTGAACCCTATAAGATTTGAGTGGGGTGTGCTTTGCACATTGAGATCGGAATGCATACCTGACAATAATATAATCGGTGAAGGGAGTGAAATTCAAAAGCGGTCTCACCCGAGCCCCTTCAAAAGGTGCTCCTTCATTTCAGTTATTAAACTGAACAAAAGGCCATAGAAATTCAGAGCCCCCTTCCATCTTTCCACTCCCACTCTAGAAAAAATTCAAACTAACTGCTGAACACTCGGCCTAGTATTTATATCATAGAATTTACAGTGCAGAAGGAGGCCATTCGGCCCATCAAGTCTGCACCGGCTCTTGGAAAGAGCACCCTACCCAAGGTCAACACCTCCACCTTATCCCCATAACCCAGTAACTCCACCCAACACTAAGGGCAATTTTGGACACGAAGGACAATTTATCATGGCCAATCCACCTAACCTGCACATCTTTGGACTGTGGGAGGAAACCGGAGCACCCGGAGGAAACCCACGCACACACGGGGAGGATGTGCAGACTCCACACAGACAGTGACCCAAGCCGGAATCGAACCTGGGACCCTGGAGCTGTGAAGCAATTGTGCTATCCACAAGGCTACCATTACTGCAGTAATGGCCCAGATTTTCCCATCTCCGGATAGTCAACGACCAGATGTACACTCCTCGCCCACCCTTCCCGCCATGATGTGCTACAGGACCCCATGGAAGTCCCAATGCCCTGACTCTGTGGGAATTGCTCAGGAAGTTTGAACTTCCTATGACCAATTCTCATGCTCCCCTGGACCCTCTGAGTTAGAGTCAGAAACCTCAGACTGTTCCAACTTACTTACCTGGATAGTTACCCAGGAAATGTTAGGCAGAAAAATCCTCGTCTAATTTTGGGGTAACTATGCAACTGACTGCCCCTTCACAATCTCCCTGACTCCCCTAAACTGACCTCCCCTCGAATCTGACCCGCACATCCCCCCCTCGAAGCCTGACAGCTTCTCCTGACCCAATCTCAACACCCGACTACCCCCTTAATCCTGCAACTCCCTCCTCACTCCCAATTCCCTCAACCCAACTTAACCTGATCTCAACTGCCCAGCTGCCACCCTACCCCTACCCATCCTACCATCTTACCCACTCACCTTAGCAATCCTATCCCCTTATCTTAACCATTGCACCCACGTACCCACCCTATCCTCTCATCCTCTTAACTTACCCATCTTACCACCTCAACTGCCATATCCCTTACCCATCCTGTCCCTTACCCCTCCTGCCCCTTAAACATTTAGTTTACTTACCCTACCCCCTTATCTCATCTGCACAATCACCTTACCCACCTCACCCCTTACCCATTTACTCTCGGTAGATTTTGAAAGAAACTTGGAGATATTTAACCTCCACAATTACCAGAACATGACAGTTGGTGCTATAAAAAGGGCTTGTGGCTTATCTTCCCCCAACAATCCAGTGCCACAAAGAAGCATTTCCATTTCGGAGGCCATCCGCATTCTGGAGAAACCGGGATCAGAAGTCCCAGCCAGAAATGTGGATCTCCAGCATGGCGCAGGAAAGTAGGAAAGGAGTGGCAATCCCACGGTGACTGCAGCTCCTCGGGAGACTTGAACTGTCAGCTTGCTGAGCTGGTCAGTGCTGCATGCGTGTGTCGGATAACAGAATTGGCGCTGGATTTCAGAGCTGCTTAATCAACCTGTTAGAATGCAATTGTTCCTTCCCAGAGTGAAGTGGAATTCTTCACCTGAATTGCTGCCTTATCCTAATGCTGAATAGTTAATATAGTTTAAATAAAAATGAAAGCATGTGCTTTATGTCATTGACAAGATACCAGAAACAGTCATGTAACCCACATGATGCAAAATTTGTTTTCCACTTTCTTCCCCGGCTTAGTGAAGGTAATGACACTTTTTGGCATATTTTTCCACATCAGTGTTCCAGCACACCAAAATGACCATTCTTCACGTACAACAATTTTAAGTTTCAGGTCCACACAAGATATTCTCCCTGGTTCAGCATCAACGGTCTGGTCCGTAAATATGCTGTTCGTCCCTTACAATCCAATGTTTGCCTTTATTTGTCCAAGACCTAATCATGAGTGTCATCAAAACGAAATACTTAATGATGTGAAAGAGAGGCTGTAATAATCTCTCACACCCCACTCCTATCCAGGTGAACGCAGAAACATTCTAGTAAGAGAAAACCAATTAAAAACTAGAAAACTAGGTTAGTTTGCATGGAATATGTGAATGAACAGTACAGAGCTTACAGGATGTGTTGCATGGTGTTTGGTTGCTATGTGTAGGCAGTGTGTGCATTATTCTATAATTAATTTTAAAAAACAATTATTGTCACAAGTCGGCATACGTTAACACTGCAATGAAGTTACTGTCAAAAGCCCCTAGTCGCCACATTCCGGCGCCTGTTCGGGTACACCAAGGGAGAATTTGGAATTCTCAGCTGGTACGGGAATTGAACCCGCACTGCTGGCCTTGTTCTGCATCACAAACCAGCTGTCTAGCCCACTGAGGTAAACAAGCTCCCATTGATAATAGATTGATATTACAAGCTGCAATATTAAAATTTTGTCAAGGCGTTTACCCCTAACTTCAAGGTATTTTCTTCTCAAATCCAGTCTTGGCCTTCCCCATATCACACGCTTGGGCAAGTGGGTTGACCTGTCTGGTCTCTACGTGTTGTTTGAAAAGCATAGATTCTAGGGCAGCATGATAGCACAGTGGTTAGAGCTGTTACTTCACAGTACCAGGGACCCAGGTTCGATTCCCAGCTTGGGCCACTGTTGTGCGGAGTCTACACGTTCTCCCTGTGTCCACATGGATTTCCTCCAGGTGCTTCGGTTTCCTCCAAAAAGTCCCGAAAAGACGTGCTTGTTAGGTGAATTGGACACTCTGAGTTTTCCTCAAGTACACCCGAACAGGCACTGGGGTGTGGTGACTAGAGGATTTTCACCGTAACTTCATTGCAGTGTTAATGCAAGCCTACTTGTGACAGTAATAAAGATTATTATTATTATTAGGACTTGCCTTCCAATCCAATTGCTTGCTTGGAGACTGGCCTACAATCATATTATTATTCCACCATATTCTGGGAACAAACCCCATGTTCCACAGGTCACAGGGCTGGTTTAGCACAGTGGGCTAAATAGCTGGCTTGTAAAGTAGACCAAGGCCAGCAGCGTTCTGTTCAATTCCCGTACCAGCCTCCCCGAACAGGTGCCAGAATGTGGTGACTAGGGGCCTTTCACAGTAACTTCATTTGAAACCTCCTTGTGACAATAAGCAATTTTCATTTCATTTCATGTTGTCCCTACAATGTACTGTTGCTGTGCAACCATTGGGCATTGTTTTAATTCTCTCTGCAATCAGGGGTTGGATTGCCAATCATGTGGCACAAAGCTCAGTCTAGGAATGCCTGGAAGTGATTATATAGGTGCCTGAAATCATTATAAATTCATCTAGTGGCAGAAATGCAAACTTCCATATCAGTCTGCCCGCTCCTAAAGAGCATATACTCATCACTGGTTCATCTTCCTCATTAGCAAAATCACATTAAATGCCTATATCCATTGTCCTTGCATTTGTATCAGCCCTAATTAATCACCACCATAAAGGCTGTTGCCAGCCCAGTGGAATTCATAACATGAGGGCCAAAGGCCAGATTAAATTCTGGTTAATTTACAAAATGGTCTCAAAATATTCTGGGCTACCGTCTCTTATTCATGCCTGGGTGCATGGTGAGCCCCTAATCTCTACCAGGCCAACATAGGCAGAGGATGCCAAAAGGGTGGAGATTTTCTGTGACTGACTATTGCATAATACTGAGAGGAATTTTGGAAAACTCAGCAACCTGCCCTCTCCATGGTGCAGGCCATGTCTGAGGGAAATGCAGAAGAAAACGGGCTGTATATTAGAACAAGATTTTAACAAATCTTAGTTTGAATTATTTTTCAGACAAATTTCACTTGTACCTCAAAGGAAAGGGAGTGAAATTGTCTCCTGATTTGATATTCTGCTTGCATTGAAAAGTGTTAGAAGGTGGCCAAAATGTACCAGAAATAGCACACAGACACACATACAAACACATAAGCATGCAAACACAAACATACAAACACACAAATTTGCACATGCGAGCACACACATGCAAACAAACACGCACAAAATAGTATGCGGGTGAAATTTTAACTGTATAGGCAACCCATTGGAATCATGTGAAATGCTGTTTTTCTTCCCTATCAAATATTACAGTACTATGAGTTCAATGTAGAATAAAATTGGACAGGGTGTAAAGCCAACATTACATCCAATGCTGTCAGTTTTTCAACAAGCTTTAACCCCATTAGTTCAAGATTTCTTAAGTAATTGAATGATGGCATTCCTGTTTCTGAGGCATCTCTGAATATTCTATCTCCAGGTGTCTTTAAAATGCCCCAAATGGAGTGGAGACCTGTCAGGAGCTAGTTGCGTTCACACCTTTGAGCCCTCCAATGCAGTTATTGTTCAACATCACCCTGGTGACAATGTACTTTGCTCGGCGCTGTGGCTGCTGTGTGTCTCCTGTTGAAAGCAGCCAGTCCTCTGATGGCTGTACAGATGGTCATTGAGCAATAAAGAGCTGAGCACCAGGTGACGGTGCAGTATTAACCCATCGCAGTTCATCCACTGAGAAAGGATCTTTCTACCGGCTGAACAGTGCAGCTCGCAGCCAAAGAGAGACTTCAAGTTTTCTGTTTTCTTCATTGAGTTGATTAGAGAGTCTGATTTACGAACAGTCCTAGTACTGAATGCCCAGTTGTGATCCTTACCCAGACAGGAATTACACTTGTTCTGATTATTAATTTGTTCTCAGGATACTGATGATACTGGCAAGGCTACCTGTAATGCTCGAGAAGGTGGAAGAACCTTTACAGCTGTGGCTTGTTACCTCAGGTGATATTACTGCCACCCTAAATGTGAATTGCTAAAAGTGGCATGGAGGCTAAATCAGGTTTGGGCAGCAGATTCCTTTTCACGGAGGACGTGAGGGTAACCAACCGCATCACGTGACTAGTATAACTGTTTAGGCAAGATATCAAAACACAAACTGCAAGAAATTATCTTAAAGATGCCCCCCCCCCCCCCCCCCCCCCATGATTTTGCGGTAAGCAATCAGTTTGTATGTCGGGAACCGCAGACCTTTGCTTTGAGAAAAGTTTCTTCAATTACCCTTGTACACATGCTCAATGAATTTGTGTGCAATTCCTTTCTGCATTGCTCTGATGGAATGGTTAACTCTTTTCACATGAGTTGTACGTCATTATGGTTCCGATTGGGAAAGAAACAAACTTCTTTGTGGCAATTTGCCCAGTGCCTCAAATAGATACAGCAGTAAATGGAGTACGCCAATTCCTGTATAGCTTGTATACAATCAACGTATAGCTCTTTTGTTTCACTGCATGCGACGTTGAACTGTAAGGCTGGCATTTTATGTAAGGTCCCATTGTATATTTGTGGCAATGGTGAAAATTTGATTTTCGATTTGTTATGAAATTAATACGCCATTTTGCTTATTATTCTGTGCAATGTAGACATCACTGGCAAGGTTTACATTTGTTGTCCATGCCCAGTTACCTTTGAGAAGTTAGCGCTGAGTGCTCATTGCCTTGAAGTAAGAAGCTTTGCTTCATGCTATGTTTAGCTTATGTTGCCACTTGATTCTCCAAGCTTGGTTTGCACCCTACACATCTCCCACCAAAGCCATCCTTTGAATTATCCATTATTCTAGAGCACACTGCCCATTTTAATAATAATAATAATAATCGCTTATTGTCACAAGTAGGCTTCAATGAAGTTACTGTGAAAAGCCCCGAGTCGCCACATCCCGGCACCTGTTCAGGGAGGCGAGTATGGGAACTGAACCTGCGCTGCTGGCATTGTTCTGCATTACAAGCCAGCTGTGCTAAACCAGCCCCTATTTTTTATGATGGAGTAGAATTTCACAGCCACAATTAAATGGTGCTCAATCAGTAGACGATGCATTATAACAGACAAGATCCATTGAAAAATGCTGCTAGTGCAAGCGTTAGGGCCTTACTACTTGAGTAGAGTTGGAGATAGAGTGCAGGATGGTTTGTCCCTTTCCTAAATTACAGCAGTAACTTCATTTCGGAAAGTATTTTATTGGTTGTAAAAGCTTTGGGACTTTCTGAGGCTGTGATAGGTGTTAAATAAATGCAGGTCTTTCTTTCTTGCATTTCTATTCTCACTCCGAATGGGTCAGCAATCCTCAGCCTTTAGCACAGTCCTCGCCTTTCCCCAGTAACCTTTTCTCCCTTTGCCGCCCTGGTGCGGCTGTCTGCAGGTTTTAATTGTTTTCAGGAGAATGGGAATACTCAGGTGCGTGCAGTGAGATAAGATGTGAAAAGAGGCCAGAAGAGCCTGAGCTACTTACAACCTGAGCAAAACATGAGCTGAAGCTGACACAAAGAATAACTCCTTCGTACTTCAAGTCATTGGCTTATGGATCGGACTGCTGCCACCTAGTGCAGTATGTAGCGACTCCATCAGACATTCAAATGCCATTTGAATCATTTCTGATTTATTAAAGCGGACAAATGTATAGGTTCAATGCAGAAGTTGTTATTATTTTTAAAATTCCTGAATAAAGAGTCAAACTGGCCTGGAATAACTGCCTTTTATTCAACATTCCCATTATTTAAATTAGCTGCAGGCAGTAATGGTAAACTTTTATTTCTGAACTGCTGCTGTGTGTGCAAATTACACACTGGTTGCTGATCGCAGTGATGCACAAGGTTAATGTGATGCGATGTGTGAATGTAGGGTCCTTTCTTTTTCAGGAGCACCATTGATGTGTTAAACCCAAAACCATTTTGTTGCCCAGTCACAATGGAGCATCAATGATGGCCTCAAGCTTTCACAGTCAACATTTTCTAGGCTTGTGCCTGGAGCGGTTTTCTACAGTCCAGTTCCCTTCACCAGCAGCATCGATGCGGAATACATTTCAGAATGTAGCTGCTAAGGTGTGAACTTGCAGTGAACTTGGCACCTCAGTGAAGTTAGCCTGCCCAAAATTTTACTAATACGGTGACCATGGTCGACCCCCTAATAACCTCCTAACGGTAAACAGCTGTGATCACTGCCATTTATCCAATGTATCTTCCTCTGAGGTGGTGGCCATTGTGTTAAGGTGGATTCTGTGGTAAAGTTTCCAGTGCTCCTGAACCCTGTGCCTCAAGGGATGTATGGACATCTGTGCCTACAGTTCCTCATGATGTACATTTTCGAATTGAGCCACTTCGCTAAGGGATGTGCTATCTGGTGCCCTGTGGAGGGGAGGGAGGCACTTCCTCGGAGGGGAAAGTTAGGGTGGCAAAGAATCAGCAGCTAGTGCAGGTAATGGTCTGGAATATAACAGATGCCTGGCTGCTGAACCAAAGCTGGCATTGATGGAGAAAGAAAGGGCCAAAAAAGCCCAAAATAAATATTTTTTAAATTGGAGAATGTACGCCAGTGAAATGTTCCCCCATAGAAGCAGAGAGTTAGTTACCTCATACTTAAAGTGTTCTGTTTGTTCTTTGCCTTTCTTCATTTGGTGGTCCCTCAGCTTGATAAACACATGCTATTTCGTGCAATGCCTGAAGGTTTGTGTAGGCCCAAGTCCAGTTTTACAGCAGCTTTTTCTCATTTAGTGTATTATGAGACTGGAATACCAGAGACAGGAATTTCAGTCGAGGATCTCTGCCAATAAAATTCCAATCACACTGCCCTTTGAAGTTTTTTTTTAGGTTACATTGCCTTTTTTTTAGGTTTCCCATTCTATTGACTATTTTTCTTTTGCTTCTTCTAAGTTTATTGTTTTAAGTGGTTTTGGTCCTGAAAGTGCAATGCGAACACAGAGGTGGTAGAAATTGGTTTTGGGCAGTGACACAAATTGGCCACCCGTTCCCCAGCTGTTGTTAAAACTGAATGTGGGATATGGAGTGTAACAAGAAGGAAATGCGATACCATCTACTTCATGCAACCCACAAAACAACTTCTACCCCACAGTATACTGCCAATTCAAAATGTTTCAAGAACTTGAGGCCCTATTTTAATAGATCAAATCAACATTCCCCCATTGTCCCTCAATTCTTTCTCAGTACAGAAACAAATCCAATTGCCTTTTGAAAGCATTTATGCTTTTACTTCAATACATGACATGGGAACAGTAGCATAGTAGTAATATTCTTCTTCATGTACCATGTCCCAAGAGGGCATTGGCAACAATGAACGTTTTGGTCCATGGTTATGTTTGGCAAGATAATGCAGTCATTCACCAAAGAACTTCTGTAGAAACATGGCTGACCAAGAATCTCCTCTACTTTTGCCACCTGCCAATTATTCTAAGCAAGTTGCTAGGCTAGCCTGTTTGACTATGTTATGAATGCATCTTCCTTGGCCATCAAGGTGTGGAGTGGCACTTAAACCCAGAGCTTCCGAGGCAGGGACTCTACCCACTGCACCACAAGACCAGTGGGAGTATTAGTGGCCTGTAATCCAGAGACCCGGACTAATGCACTGGAGACATGAGTTGAAATATCACCAGGTCGGCTCTGTGTCTATATGCCTCTGAGGCTGTGGGTTCAAGTATCACTCCAGACCTTGATGACAAAGAAAGATGCATTGATAACATAATGAAACAGACTGATCTATCTCCATGTAAGTGTTAGCACAGTGACACAGAGGTTAGAACTGCAGCCTCACAGTGCCAGGGACCAGGGGTTCGATTCCCGCCTTGGATGACTGCCGGTGTGAAGTTTGCATGTCCTATCTTTGCCTGTGTGGTTTTCCTCCAGGTGCTCCGGTTTCCTTCCAAAGATGTGCAGGTTAGGTGGATTGGCCATGCTAAATTGCCCCTTAGTGTCCAAAGATTAGATAGGGTTATTGGGTTATGGGGAAAGGGTGGGGTAGTGGACCTAGCTCTTTCAGTGAGTCAATACTGACCCGATGGGCCAAATGGCCTCCTTTTGCACTGTAGGGATTCTATGGACTCTATCTCGTTACAAAAGTAAAAAGGTAAATTTCTCGAGCTTTCCTCACTCTTTAAAATCCTGTGATTTGCCATTTTTTAAGACCTCTGTTTTATATGTTCCAAAGATATTAAGAGTTGACCCCTCAGCCACTAGAATTGACAAGAATTTTCTAACTTTATTCTACAATTGTCCTTGGATATTCACTTTTTGAGTCTATGTTTGTGTGTAGCTTGATCAATACATAGTCCAGTGATGCAAAAATCAGCTCGCTGTGGTTCAGAATGTAGAATTTTGCTTGATGTGAAACAAGTCTAAGTATCCAGCACTCCAGGGGTGATTAGGGCACAGACAAATTCACCTTTTCCCTCCCAATGCAACATGTCTGAGCCGTGATTACTAAATCAGTCCCAACTGCAGTCAACGTTTGCCCTCTGAACTCCTTGTCCACCTGGACTTGGAGGAAAGCTGTTTGAAATACATATCCACGACCCTTCTGATCAACCTTCAATGAAGGTCACTTTGAGCTGAATTTATACATAATTCATACAACTTGTTTCTAAAGTGTCTTGGCTGAGTGATAGTACATTTGCCTCTGAGTCAGAAGGTTGTGGGTTCAAATCCCACTCCAAATATGCTCTCACAATCCGAGCTGACACTTCGGACCAGAACTGAGGAAGTACTGCTTTGTTGACGATGCCATTTTATTGGATAAGTTGCTAAGCTGATGCTCTGCCCATTCTCTCAGGTGGATGCAGAAGATCACATTTTGAGGGAGACCAAAGGAGCTCTCGCCAACCAATATCTATCCCTTGACCAACCTTACTAAAAAAAACTGATCAGTTGGTCATTACCTCATCACTGCTGGTGGGAACTTGCTGTGCACAAATTGGCTGCCCCTTTTTCTACATTGCAATAATGACGACTCTTCAAAAAGACCGCACTTGCAAAACCCAAACAAAATGCCTGCTGCTCAATGTGATTTTGTGATTGGGCAGCACTTGCTGAAGAATCCTGAGTGTGCTAAAAGTTACACTAGCAACCAATCTATCAGACTCATAATGTGGCTCATTTACGCTTGCACGAAGTGACACACATTCATACATAGGGAACCATTTGCTGAAGATAAAAGGAATATGTTCAAAAACCCTTTCTCAATTACCCAGGACTTGAGGGACCTATAGTTTCCCATTGCTTTCTCCATACCAATGCCTTGCTGATCTCATGATGTGGAAAGAGGGCACCTCGGGCATTGCAGCATTCCCTCTATACTGCACTGAAGTGTCAGCCCAGATTCTGTGACTCAATCCTGATTACTTAGCATCGTTATTCCTCTGACCTGTGCGAGAAAATGCATTTGTGTGAAAGGTGGGAGAAAGCACAGATACGATGCCCAATGGTCAAATAGGCTGTCCATATTCATTGTCCCGAATAACCCAGGGTGAAGTTCCTTGCATGTGGGGCTGGATCCCTGTCAGTTGAAGTTTCCACAGGAGGGAGAAACAAAAAGAGCGTGTTGCAGTTATTAGTTCATGATCTGTCCACAAGGTACTAATCAGTCAAAGCTGTAACTGCAAAGCCCATATAACAGCACAGTGACTATGGTCTGATGTGCGTTTCATGCGAGGATTTCCTTTAGCATGTTGATATGAACAGGATCCAAGTTGCCATGTCTGGGTCTCATTTGCAGACAGTACAGGGACCTCCCTCTCTGACATGGTGTAGAATCCTTGGCTTTCCCCTCTGCCTGGCTGTCTGACAGCTCTCCCTGCAAGCGCTGAATAGGAGTCACTTAGGATACTCAATAAGAGGGAGCGTGCAAACCACACAAACCCTTAGATTAAATTCATCAGGTTTTATTTTTCTTGGCTTTAATGCATACTAACCATTCCCGTCTCTCAAGAAGTAAAATAAAGTACATGGTTTTACTTTACTGATTAATGTTTTTGTCCAGCAGAGTAAATTGTGCGAGAGGGTTCATGGGTGGGAGAGAGTGTGTCAATGAGTGATTGCCTTTATAAGTGTCGGAGAATGTGTGTGTGTGTGTGTTTGTGTCAAGGGAGTGCAATTATGTGCGTGTGAAAGATTGTGAGTGGACGTGTGAGTGTGTGTCTGCCTGTGTGTGAGTCTGTGACTATTTGGGTGTGTGTGAGAGTTTGTGACTGTGTGAGTGTGTGTGAGTCGCTGGATCTGTGGGTGCATGTGTGTGCATGAATGAGTGTTTGCGTGTGTGTCTGTGTGTACATGCGTGTGTGCGTGTCAATATGTTTGTGCGAGAGACTGGGGACGGGATTCTCCCGCACTTGCACGATGGCCCAACACCGGCGCCAAGAGCGGCGCCAACCACTACGCTGCCACCAGCCCCCGACCGGCGCGGCGCAAACCTCGACCCCACCCGCAAACCGGAAATGGAGCGGCAGGGCGGACTTCACGCCGCCCCCCGGGGATTCTCCGGCGGGGGACGGAGAATCCCACCCTGGGTATTAGCATGTATGTGTGATTGTGTGTGTTTGAGAGAGAATGTGTGTGATTGTGTGTGGGTTAAAGAGTGTGAGAATGGGTGTTTGTGTATGTGTGAATATGTTTGTGGTTGTGTTTGTGCATGCATGAGTCTGATTGTGTGTGTTTGTGTGTGTGTGTGTATATGTATGTGTGATTTTGTGTGTGTGTGAGAATGGGTATTTGTGTGTGTCCGTCAATGTATGTTTATATGTGTGAGAGAGTATGTGAATGTGTGTCAGTGTGTGTCTATGTGTGTGATTGTATGTGAGTCTGAGTGTGTGTCAGTGCGTGTTAGTGTGTGTCTAATTGTGTGCATGTATGTGTGAGTCTGTATGTCTGTGTGTCTGTGTCTGCTTGTATGAGTCTCCGAGTGTGTGAGTGAGTGTGGGATTGTGTGCGAGTCTGAGTGTGTCGGTGTCAATCTGTGTTAATGTGTCTCGATGTGAATTTGTGTGTGTGAATCTCAGCATGTGTGTATGTCAATGTGTGTGAGTGCGTGTGCGTATGCGTCAATAGGTGTTGGCGTGTGTGTGTCAATGGGTATTGGCATGTGTGTGTCAATGGGTGTTAGTGTGTGCGTGTATCAGTGGGTGTTAGCGTGTGTGTGTATTAATGGGTGTTGGCATGTGTCAATGGATGTTGGCATGTGTGTTTGTCAATGGGTGTTGCCATGTGTGTGTGCCAATGGATGTTTGTGTGTGGGTGTTAATGTGAGACATTGCTTCAGGCCCCTGTAAATTGGGCATTTTGATGTACACAAAAAGGGAAATTCTTCCATTTGATTTTTTGTCAGAAGGTGGGTTCAGAATACATTGGCAGCACTTGGTGAAGTAACTAATTACCACCCTTGTAAAAGTTGGATGAGATGCCACTGTAGGGCCAGCAATCCCAAGTGTTATAAATAACTGTTTATGGTTCATTGTAACATTTAAGCAACATTTTTAAGTTCTGGGACGATTACGGTTTATCTATAGAAAATGGAGTGTATGCAACTTAAACATCACAAAGACTTTTACACTTCCAAAGCTCAGGCCATGTTGACTTAAGGGGTTAACAGCCAGAAAGTTGAGATCATCAAACAACAGGAATACTTAGCTCAAGAATTGGAGACGACGTGTCTCCGCTCCGCTTGCAAAGGAATTTAGTCCAAAGTTGTTTTGTTTTGGGACTTAAGGCTACAATGAATTAAAAAAACATTCAGTGAGCCCTGGAAAGCTATATCATCATGGAGGTGGGTGGAGCTCAATAAAGTTCCAGGGTTTCAATTTACCTATGTCTTTGCTGGGGGAGTAAATGTTCTGCAGCAGAGGGAAAGACCACGTTGAAAAGGTGCTGCTGTCAGCAGGTTCCAGGTAGAAAAAGCATTACTATTAACTGGCTCTGGGGTTCAGCAGAGGTTCTGGGAGTTGTTTGATAGCTATGTGCAGTTATGGCTCAGGAGATGTCCTTGGGAGCTGGGAAGGTAGCAAGGTCACTGGCTGTCTGTTGGAAAGGGTTAGTGCTTAAATGAAACCCTGAGAACCATTTATAGCTTGGTGGAGCTGAGGAGATTGGAGCTTGGTGAAATCCAGGGGCAGCGCCAGCCAGCGGAGCTACACCAATAAGAAGGGGCTGGAGTGTTGAGTCAGACACCCAGGGGAACGGGGTCTCGGGCGATGAGATTGAAAATTGAAAGCATGAGGAATGTGCAGTCATCGAAGCAGTCCGAGTGGGAGAAACTTTGAGGGAATTCAATTCAAAGTGAAAAATTTGGAGTCCCTTTTGAAAGAGATGGATTTTCAAAGAGATTGACTCAGTGTTTACTGATGTCTGGGTGGATTGCTGAGAAACCCATTGGATCTCTTTTGGTTGCATTTGCCATTTATTGTGCAGTGTGATGTGTTCGACCACAATTGGTCTTTTAATTCACATGTATCTCATATTAACCACGAATGCTGGAGTATACAATATTGTACTTCTTAAAAATTCTTCTGACCTTGTAGAGATTCTGTTTGTTCAAAAGCCATGGAATCTTGTGGCTTTATTCTCTTCAACTTTGTCTACTTTAAACAATATGTTTGTAGTACCCTCAATAACGACGCTAGAGAGTCGAACGGTAAAGAAGACTTTAATAAGCTAAGAAGTAGCCTGATGCCGAGACGGGTGCTTACTGGTGCCATCTACAGAGCGGCCCCTTATATACGGCTCCCTGGTGGGCGGAGCCGGAGTCCCTCAGGGTTCCAAGCCCGGTCTTAAAGGGGACATCACCTTACATGATGATAAGTTACAGTAATACAGTAACCATTCATCACAATGATCTTGGTCCCTAACTGGATCCTATCAGAACCTGGGAGTCTAAGTCTAGGATCACTACTCTAGGGCAGTTTTTAAATGATATAAACTCTCCTACTGAACAAGAGTCTGAGGATGGAGTAATACTAAAAGGTTCTGTTGGATTTTATTCCAGACACAAGCCAAATGTTGAACTGCAAGCAGGAGGCAACATTGTGAGGATAGATTGGAGAGGTTGGGACTGTTCCCCCTGGAGAGGAGGCTAAGAGGAGATTTGATAGAGTTGTTGAAAATAATGAGGGGCTTGAACCGAGTAGCTAGGGGAAGCTGTTCCCCCTTGTAAAAGGATCAAGAACGAGAGGGCACAGTTTTAAACTGATTTGCAAAAGGAGCAAATGTGATGAGAGAAAAAACTGTGGTTGGGGTCTGGAATGCACCGCCCGGACGTGTGGTGGAGGCAAGTTCAATCGAGGCGTTAAAGAGGGCATTGGATGATTGTTTGAATGGAAATAATGTGCAGGGGTACGGGGAAAAGGCAGGGATTGACACTAAGTCAAGGTGCTTATTTGGAGAGCCAGGGCAGACACAATGGGTCAAATGGCCTCCGTCTGCACCGTAACAGTTCTGTGATTCTGTGATATACCGCAAGGCAATAGATGGGTATCGGCAGCTACCAAGAAGCAATGCGCATTATGACCAAGAAATGTGTACCAGGCTATCTTTGGGTGACCACGGGACAGTGTTCATCATTCAATCGTCAAGTGACAATGCACCCAGAAACAGTGTGTGTCAGGTGAGCATTGTGGAGCCAGTAAATCTCAATGGTGATGGAACAAAGATCAAGACAGTGGGAGGTGGAACAGATGCTGAGAGACAGAATGTTCACACCTGAGGATTTTAAAAATATATCTCAAAATTCTACTGTGGAAATCAAGCATTTTGTTTTTCACCTCCATTAATGACTCTTTTTATAGCGCTGTAAATAGGTCAGCACTTTCTATCCTACTGTTGATACACGGCAGCGTAATTTAAATAATGAGCTTGAGGCTGGGTATGTGAGTTGTACTCGGGTGTGGTTCAGGCAACGGGTTTTATGGGTAAGCACATTTCTGCTCAGCACAATTGGTTCAAGACGTTGGCATTGACCCATAAAGCTTTTGTAGATCTGCATTTAAAAAAATAACTGGAGAACCACATTTCAGTCAATCTGCTTCAACGTTCTGGCTTCAGCCCGAAGCTGAGCTCCTGCCATTCCTGTTAAATTCAAAGCTGGGGCAAATTAATTTCTGAGCCTTACGGACTGATTGGCCCTGATGAGTGCGTAGATCCTGAGTAATGTCATAATGTCAGCTCAACTGGCTTCCCCTGTCTCCACTCTGAGGCAAACATTGAGGAGATGTCGCACACTCGCATCAAGCAGTCTTCTTTCCACACACGGTAATCAAATTCTGCTCACACATAAAGTACAAGCATGAAGAACAACAGTCATTATTATGACTTTGGTGCCTGTAGAGTTCTTTCATCCTTTAGTTCTTTTTTTCTCCCTTCTCGTCTTTTTTGGGACTGGTAAATTCAGCATTATGACAGTGAGGAAGTGCTAAAGGGGGGAATTCAGTCTGAGAGTGAGATCCGAGGTGAGGAATGGTGTTTAATTCATACCGGGCGAGAGCAGGGGAGAGGGGGGGGGGGGGGGGAGTGAGGGAGAGCGACAGGAATGAGGAAAAGTGGGGTAGGTGTGTGAGGGAGAGGAGGGAGGGTGGGGAGTGAGGGATAGTATGGGGAGTGAGGGAGAGTGTGGGGAGTGAGGGAGAGTGTGGGGAGTGAGGGAGAGTGTGGGGAGTGAGGGATAGTGTGGGGAGTGAGAGAGAGTGTGGGGAGTGAGGGATAGTATGGGGAGTGAGGGAAAGTGTGGGGAGTGAGGGAGAGTGTGGGGAGTGAGGGAGAGTGTGGGGAGTGAGGGATAGTGTGGGGAGTGAGGGAGAGTGTGGGGAGTGAGGGAGAGTGTGGGGAGTGAGGGATAGTGTGGGGAGTGAGGGAGAGTGTGAGGGAGTGAGGGAGAATGTGGGGGAGTGAGGGAGAATGTGGGGAGTGAGGGAGAGTGTGGGGAGTGAGGGAGAGTGTGGGGAGTGAGGGAGAGTGTGGGGAGTGAGGGAAAGTGTGGGGAGTGAGGGATAGTGTGGGAAGTGAGGGAGAGTGTGAGGGAGAGTGAGGGGGAGTGAGGGAGAGTGTGGGGAGTGAGGGAGAGTGTGGGGGAGTAAGGGAGAGTGGGGGGAGTAAGGGAGAGTGTGGGGAGTGAGGGAGAGTGTGGGGAGTGAGGGAGAGTGTGGGGAGTGAGGGAGAGTGTGGGGAGTGAGGGAGAGTGTGGGGAGTGAGGGAGGGTGTGGGGAGTGAGGGAGAGTGTGGGGAGTGAGGGAGAGTGTGGGGGAGTGAGGGAGAGTGTGGGGGAGTGAGGGGGAGTGTGGGGAGTGAGGGAGAGTGTGGGGGAGTGAGGGAGAGTGTGGGGAGTGAGGGAGAGTGTGGGGAGTGAGGGAGAGTGTGGGGGAGTGAGGGAGAGTGTGGGGAGTGAGGGAGAGTGTGGGGAGTGAGGGAGAGTGTGGGGGAGTGAGGGAGAGTGTGGGGAGTGAGGGAGAGTGTGGGGAGTGAGGGAAAGTGTGGGGAGTGAGGGATAGTGTGGGGGAGAGAGGGAGAATGTGGGGGAGTGAGGGAGAGTATGGGGGAGTGAGAGAGAGTGTGGGGGAGTGAGGGAGAGTGTGGGGAGTGAGGGAGAGTGTGGGGAGTGAGGGAGAGTGAGGGAGAGTGTCGGGGAGTGAGGGAGAGTGTGGGGAATGAGGGAGAGTGTGGGGAGTGAGGGAGAGTGAGGGAGAGTGTAGGGCAGTGAGGGAGAGTGTAGGGGAGTGAGGGAGAGTGTGGGGAGTGAGGGAGAGTGTGGGGAGTGAGGGAGAATGTGGGGGAGAGAGGGAGAATGTGGGGGAGAGTGTGGGGGAGTGAGGGAGAATGTGGGGGAGTGAGGGAGAATGTGGGGGAGTGAGGGAGAATGTGGGGGAGTGAGGGAGAATGTGGGGGAGTGAGGGAGAGTGTGGGGGAGTGAGGGAGAGTGTGGGGAGTGAGGGAGAGTCTGCGGTGTGAGGGAGAGTGTGGGGAGTGAGGGAGAGTGAGGAAGTGTGGGGAGTGAGGGACAGTGGGGAGAGTGAGTGAGAGTGTGGGGAGTGAGGGAGAGTGTGGGGAGTGAGGGAGAGTGTGGGGAGTGAGGGAGAGTGTGGGGAGTGAGGGATAGTATGGGGAGTGAGGGAGAGTGTGGGGAGTGAGGGAGAGTGTGGGGAGTGAGGGAGAGTGTGGGGAGTGAGGGAGAGTGTGGGGAGTGAGGGAGAGTGAGGGAGAGTGTGGGGAGTGAGGGAGAGTGTGGAGAGTGAGGGAGAGATGGAGGTCTGACGATTTTAAAAATCTGCCTCTCTATGGTCGAATGGCCTCCTTCTGCACTGTATGTTATAAGTATGTATCTATGTACATACCCTCAGGACTATACTCAATCCTTTGACTCGCCTTACTCCCCCAACGTTCTATCACTCCTCCCACTCTCCCTTGCACCTCCCATTCTCCCCCTCATTCCCCCTCCTCTCCCTCAATCCTCCCACTCCCCTACCTCTGCATCACTCCGTGCTGTTCTCCCTCACACTCACCACTCTCCCTCACTCCCCTGCTCTCCATCACCCCCTGTTCCTTACTTCCAGCTCTCCTTCACTTCCCTCACTCTCACTCACTCCCTGCACTCATCCTCAATCCCTCCACCCTCCCTCAACCTGAAACCTCCTGTTCTCTCTCATTGGAGGGGTAGGTTTTAGGGGGGAGTGACAGAGAGCACAGGGAATGACGGAGAGTGGTAGGGAAATTCATTGCAGTGAGGGAGAGTAGGTGGATTCAGTAAAGCCAGTTACTTGTACATAATTGAGAAGGAGTTTTTGAAAGGAGCACTCTGACTCCCCAGCATCTGGCTGATTAGAATAGATGTTCCAGTGCCCAGTGATTGCGTGTTTTGAAGCCACTTTGCAGAATGATATTTAGCAATGATTTCCTATAACTTGTCATCAGTCCTCTGGGCAGCCGCCAGTTCTGCACGCACATTCTTGTAATTAAAGCGATCACTAAATATTTCAATTTTCTGTTCAATCTTCGATGTTGTTGACACACAGGAGAGCTACATGTTTTGGTAATTTTCCTTTCCTTGCAGTGATATCAGTCCATGTGCTTTTACCACATTTTCCATATTTAATGCAATAACGTTTAACATGTTAGATATCGGATTTTGGAAGCTCTATGTAACATTATTATCTGTTACTATGGTGACACTCTTTGCCATGTGGCTTTTGTTTTATCATTCCAACATTTCCTATTAAGCAGTTGAAGGTAGATTAGAATTGCTGCCTGATTTGTGTCTTTCCGTTCTCTTCACATTTGTGTGTCTCCTGCTCTCAGGTTCTCACCCTGACTTTCCAAGATCTCATATTATCTCTCTGCCCGCCTCTGTCTTACCAAAGTCACAAATGGCATCCTGTGTGACTATGACCATTACCCCCCTCCTTGACTCTCTCAACCGTCCACCTCCCATGCCTCTCCAGCTGGGGGTGGGTTAGATGCGGGAGAGAGGGGTGATGGGAACTTCTCCCTCCTGCTTCCATTCGTATCTCTACATGTAGCCAGAGAATCATCAGTAATGGTTTCTCTTCCTGCTCTGTCCCATTCTCTCTGGTGTACTGCCAAGGATCCATCTTTGCCCCTCTCTTTCCCATTTCTCATCAACCTGCTGCCCCTTGGTGATTATCTGAACACGTGTACACTGATGGCGTTACCTCACCATGATCTGTCTCGCCTGCCTGCGCACCCCCCCCCCCCCCCCCCCCCACTATCCCTCCCTCTCCACACCCCACTGCTTCTAAATTGTCAGAATAACAACCAGTCCTCGATGAGCAGAAATTTCCTCCCACTACATATTTGAAAGAGCGAAGCCATTGTCTCTGTTTCCTGCCACAAACTCTGTTCCTTAGCAACCAACTTGATCCCTTTTACCTTCTGAACCTGAACCAGACTGTGGTACGACCTTGACATCATGCTTGACCCAGCAGTGAGTCTGACCACCCTAACACTGCTTACTTCCACCTCCATGACAGTGACCACGTCCTTCCCTGCCTCAGCTCACCTGCTGCTGAAGCCCTCATTGATGGCTTTGCTACCTCTCGACTTGACATTTCAATAGATTCCTGGCTGGTCTCCCATCTTCTGTAAACTTCAGTTAATCTGAAATCCCAATCACGTTTCAACCCTGTGCTTACTGATTTACATTGACCCCTTGTGAAATAATGCCTCGATTTTAAAATTCTCACCCTTGTTTTCAAATCCCTCCCTCCCGATCTCTGTTATCTCCTCCCGCTCTACAAACCTCTTACATGACTGTGTCTCCAATTCTGGCCTCTTGGGTATCACCAATTATAATTCCTCTACCACTGGAGACCGTACTTTCAGCTTCCGAGACTCTAAGCTCTGGAATTCCCTCTATAAACCTCTACATGTCTCTTCCTTTCCTCTTTTTAGACTTAGCTGTTGGACCAAACGTCTCCTCCAATTCCCTTTATGTCGCTCAGCGACGAGTTTTGTTTGACATCACTCCTTGGAAATACCTTGGCATATTTTAGAATGTTTAAATACAATTTGTTACTGTTTTTCTTTTTGAAACTCTCTCTTTCACTCTGTGTGTATGTTTCTATCTCTTTTTAACTGTGTCTCTATTGTACACCACATTCGTCTCCCTCGCACGAGTCTGCAATTTCCATTGTTTTCTCCTGCAGCTCTGTTCCAGCTTCCAGAAATGTTTTTCTTTTTTTCTGTCTCTTTCCCTCCTTGTCCTTGTCTCTCCTCTTTATTTGCATGTGTTATGTGTGCATGCATTTGAGGCACTTGTGTCTGTCTGCGTGGCATGTGTTGCATGCATGGTGTGCATGATGTGTGTGGCATGTGTCTTAGCATATGTAGCGTGAATGTTGTGTGTGTTCTGTGGCATGTCTGCCTTAGCACGTGTGGTCTGTGATTGTTGTATGTGTTTGTGGCATGGTATGTGTGCGTGAGGCATGTGTCCCTTTGAGTGTGTGGTGTGTGTTTATTGTGTGTGTTTTGGTGTGATGTGTGTGTACATATATATATATATATATATGTGACATGAGTGTGTGTGTGCATGTGTGGTGTGTCTGTGTGATATGTTTGTGCACGCATGGTGCGTCTGTATGGTGGGTGTGCACGGTATGGCATGTGTGCCGTTGCATGTTTGTGGGATGGTGTGTGTATACATGTGTAGTGTGTTTATATGGTCTGTGTGTTCACACATGGTGTGTTTGTCTGGTGTGTGTGCGGCAGGAGTGTGTGCAGCAGGAGCGTGTACGTGGTGTGTGGCATGTGTGTCTTTGCATGTGTGGTGTGTGATTATGTGTGCTTGTGGCATGGTGTGTGTGTGTATGTACACGTGTAGTGTGTTTGTGTGGGGTTGTGTGTACACATGGTATATTTGTATGATGTGTGTGTGTGTGTGGTGGGTGAGTGTGGCATGTGCATCTTAACGTGTGTGGTATGTGTCTGTTGTTGAGTGTGTGTGTACATTCATGGTGTGTGTGATGTGTGTGCATTGTCTCTCCATCTGTGAGTCCATTGCTCACTTTATCTGTTTTGTCCCCTCTCTCTCTGTCTCTCACACTTGCTCTATCCTCCTGCTGCCTCCACTTTATCCCCCTTCTGACCCCCTCTCTATCCCCCACTTCTGCCCTTCCATCACCCCCTGACTGCCCCCTCTGATTCTCTATCCCTCCTTCTGTCCCCACAATCCTCCCTCCAGCTCTGTTCCCCCACCGTTTCCTGCTGTCATTTGAAGAGTGTGAAGTCTCCTTTTCAGTGAAAGTGAAAATCTTTGTGTCAACAAGAACGAAACACTAATGGAAAAGATCAGGAAACTATTCCAGCAGCAATGACAGCATTAGCTTCGATATCGCTAAGGAAAGATTGAAAGAGCTGCACAGTTAGCTGTGTTGAAGGAGTAAATACAATTGAAACTCATCCTGGGGTTATCCTCGTCCCTGGCTCCACACTCAGCTTGATCTCTGAGGAGACCACTGCTCTCAAAGCTAGCTTCTGCAATTATCAGCACACTGTGGGGTGGCTGAAAGACGGGGCCAGCAACCTAAGCAGTACCATAACTGTAGAGGTTTTCTTTTCTTTTCTTTTTTTTTTGGAACGCACAACCAAAAAGACTAACATTCATGTAATTGGGAATCCCAGAAGCACTTTACAGTCAATGTGGTCCATTTTATTGAAGCATTGTCCCTGTTGTAATGCAGGAACCATGGCAGTCAATTTGTGCACCACAAGCTCCTACTGGTATTTATACAGCCTTGCTCCCCAGGGGCATGTATGATGTACAGATGAGGGTCCATACCTTTATGGTATAGACTTCAGTTTTGCATAACGATATGCAGTTGCGTGGCGAGTCTGACATCTTCGCTCCTGCTTCAGCCTACCTGATGCTGAAACCCTCATCTAATGCTTCTGTAATCTCAAGACTAAATTGCTGCTCTCCTGGCTGGTTTCCCACTTTCCAGCCTCTGCAAACTTAAGCTCATCCAAAACTCTGCTGTCTGTATCCTCTTCTGCAACCTGCCCCGTTCACCCATTGCCGCTGTGCTCGTTGACCCACATTGGTCCCTAAATGCCTCCATTTTCAAATTCTCAACCTCATGTTCAGAACCCTCCCTGGTCTCATTCTATCCCTATCTCGGTGTCCTCCTCCAGGACAAACTCGACATTCCGCCAATTATGGCCTCATTATCATCCCCCACTCAACCGCCTGGGGTCAAATCTCTGAAAGTCCCTCCCTAATTCCTCAGTCTCTCTTTTTCATTTAAAACCATCTTAAAATGTTCCCCTTTGACCAATCTTGTGGTTGCCTCTCCTCCACATGTTTCCTTTTCTGACTTGATGTCAATGTTCTGTCTGATAATGCTCCTGCAAAGCAGTTGGGGATCTTTCACTTTGTGAAAGGCACAATTTAAATACAAGTTGTTTATTTAATTGAAATGAGAGGAACTACAGAAATGGAATGGAGGGAACTCATAAGGTTGGAGTTTCTTTATTGAAATGGAAAAGAATGGCCATGCACTCATGTAAGTACCCAGCTATTGAAGCATGCCTTGCATTAGCAATTGGTTTGATGCATTTAGCCACAGCATCCAAACTTCCTGTGGCTATGTTAATTGGAGAAAGGGATGAGATATTAACATGAAATAAACTAGAAACAATGTGGTGTTTGGAATTCTACAATGTGAAGCAGATAATGATGTAAATAGTATTTATTGTGCTTCTGATAATAAATGTAGGGGTTTTATTTAGTGGAGAATGTGGTTTCACTACCTGAACATGCCATTCAGCTCCCTTTTTGAACAAGCAGCTTCTTAGTAAGCTGGACATAACTGAGCCTTTGAATTCCGGGAGCTTCATTCAAGTCACTGCCTTTCATTGAGAGCTGCTTGTTACTTACTTAAACCAAATTGGCTTGAGTGGGTTTTTAGGTGAAAATGGTCATAGAGCGTGTATTGAGCAGTGTTACAATTCCAGCTGCTGTAACTACTGGAGAAGTCAGATCCCAGGGTGGAATTCAGCTTGATAGATCCTAACTTTTATTTTTTGTTTAGATACATGGAAGGCGACTACTGAACAGAATCACAGGAATCAACTGATGAACCTTTAACAAAAGAATAAAACATTTATTAAACAAGAAATGATGAACTATATTACACTATTCCTTCACCCTAACTATACCTTTTATAGATATATACAGATTTATAAGGCTAACACAAGTTACAAAACCTATCTTAAACTCTACTGTTCTCAGTAAGTACACGGTTTGTGTAAACCAATAGGTTAACTGTGGTCAGACACCCCAAACTCTGAAACCAAGTGACAGACGCCACCCAAATCCATTTCTATGGATTGCTCCTCCATTTCCCTGGGACGCTTGTCACACTGCGAGCCAAGGGGTATCACCGGAATTCTGTCTTCCACACAAAGGTTTCCAATCTCCATTCTTGGAGAACATGCCTTGGAATCTTCTCCCAAACGACGCTTTCACTTTGATGTCTTCACCAAGGATTCACCTCCAGGGTTTCAACCTCTCCTTCCGGTCGTCCATTTAAAACGGAGATGAGGCAAAGTTTTTTTCACTCAGATGGTTATGAATCTTAGGCACTATCTTTCTGTAAAGGCAGTGGAAGCAGACTCTTTGCATATTTTTAAAGCAGAGGTAGATAGATTCTCACTCATCAAGGGAGTGATAGGTTGTCAGGAGTAGCGGGTGCAGATTTGAGGTTACTATCAGTTCACCCATGATCTTATTGAATGGAGGGGCAGGCTTGAGGGGCTGAAAGGTTTACTCCTGCTCCGTGTTTGTTTGTTCATATGTCCTGGATCTGCATGTGCATTCAAGCATCACCTTTCACACACTCCCTCAGATACACAACCATGCCATCAGAACACCATTGCTTCACAAGATGCATTAAGGTGTCACTGCCTTTTGGGCCACCTTGGATTTCTGGCTTCTCACAAGCATATTGCTTTATCTCTGCCTCCTGCTGCTTTGCTTTTGAACTTAGAGCCTTTCCCTGCTCCTCATTCTCAATTGCACTGAAGAGATGTTTCCAGATTCCCGTTATTTGTTTCTTTGACTTCACCGTCTTCCTGGAAATCCCTTCTGGGACTGTTCTGTTCTTTAGTTTGGGACTGACTTTCTATCCTTGAACATTGTCCTGTCTGTTCTGCCAGTGTCTGCAGAATGCTGCTTCTTTCTGAGTTACTTTGTTCCAAATGACTGGAAACAGATCTTGCTTTTCTGTGCCAAGCAACAGTCGAGTTTCTTTATATCCTGTTTGTTTTAGAGGTTCTAAAAACTTCATTGAAATACAGGCATCTAAACAAACCCATAGGCTTACAGGTTACTTTTTAAAATGAAACTAAAACTGAAGGAATATAAATTAAGCTTAAGCTTAAACTTAAAACTATAGGTCATGCACAACACACACAAATACAAATATAAATCACTTAAAACTATATCTATTTCCTAACCAGCAGGTCCTGAGTTATCAGCGGAGAGAGTGCAGGGTATTATGGAAGCTCTCGAGGTCATGCCATAGAAATTAGAATGAGTGGAAAGCTCTGAACTATCGCTGTGCTGTGTTTAAATGACAGGCAAATCAAATATTTCAAGGTTGTGTCCTCAAGGACTTGTTTCAGAGCGGAGGTGCAAACTACTGCTTGTGCAACAACACTGGAGTGCACTTTATAGCCTTCATGCAATTAAGCTGCTGCTCCAGTTTCAACACCGATCTCTCCCCCCAACCTCCGCCACCTTCCCATTTTGTCCCTTGATGATGCTGTGGTTAAGTGCATGTATTAGCTGTGGTTCAATTGGTAACACTGCCACTTTTGAGTCAAAAGGTTATGTCCTCCCTTTCCACACCAGGGAGGCAGCATTGTCGAGGTGCTGCCTTTTGGTGGGGGGGGGGGGGGGGGGGGGGGGGGGGGAAGGGGGGGGGGGAGGGCGGGTGTAAAGATTACACTGCATTCTTTGGAGAAGTGCAGAGGAGCACTCCTACCTCAAGGACATTGAGTGGCTCAGCTGAGGTAATGTGACCCAGCAGAGACCCTGAATAAATCCTGGGATCCTTGCACAACATCACAAGACATATCTGGCAACAAGGGAGCCATCTTACTTCTTGTGCTCCTCGCATGGTGAACCCCCCACCTGCCACTGTGTGGCTGCAGTCTGAGGGTGCCCAAACCTAATTGGGATGGAGGCAAGAAGGTGGCAGGGTCCTCACCCTCCTGTCTGATTAAATGTCCCCCACCACCAAACCTGTAACGGGGGGAGCGGGGGGAGTTTTAAATTCCACCCGGGGTTTGGGAAACACAAGTCATGGCAGCTCCCATCTTGTTGACCTGACCCCATCACCTCCTATGCCCACCATAATGCTGTCTCCCAGCAATTTGTGCAGGCCAGGTTCAGGTCTGCTGCCTCCCTCAATGTCCCAAGGTAGTGTCAGAGAAGTGAAGATGTTCCCAGCTGGTGTGAAGGCTAACCTTGATCCTCGGAGACATAGGCCCAGCTCTCCACATTGTTATTGCATATCCTAACCCTCACCCCTCAGCCCATTCAAACCCCACCCACTCCCATAGCCCTTCTCTGCCTCCATGTGACCTCCTTAGTCACTCAAAGGAGGCATGTAATAACAAATTAAACCTCTAATGATTCAGTAGAGCTGCAAGTCATTCAGTCGTTAAAAACAAACAACATCAATTCAGAAACAAATTCAGAGACTGATAATTCTTTAATAACTTCTTTAAATTGTTGATTGAATTGTGTAAACAATCCCCTGCTGAGCTAAGTTCTTTGAAAGCTTTTGAAACTCAGCCAAGCATTCATAATGGGCTCAGCTGTCAAAACAAACCATTACAGCTTCAAACAATGGTGGCTATTGACACCTGATATAACAGCTGACTATTTTCTTTTCTAAGCTGCACCTGATTGGTCCCTCAGGCAAAGACTTTTTGGTATAAGTGGCTGTTTTGTTTATGTACTAAAGCTGCAGCCAATTTACTTTCCAATGTAAAAGCACTGTAGATTTTAAATCACTTCAAATCATGACTCTACAGTTCCCGAGCACTGTTTTCTATAGTTTCAAATTCATAGTAGCACTTTTATTAATGGCAACAGTACTTGGTTGCTTGCAACGCTTACACAAGGCTAATCAACATAATGGTTGTATGGGGCCCTTTTTAATGGGGAAATTCAAACTTCCGGTCCTGCGACCTTGGTTTTTCCCAATCCCACAGCCATTCCCCACTTGTTTGACACGCACAAATCCACCCCATAAGTTCCCATTTTGCTTTCCCATTGACCACAAAAATTGCGCAATCTTACATTGGCCATCCCTCGCTAGCGAGGGTGACTGTCTTCCATGAATCCATAGATGGTTGATGAGGCCGATTCGGGATCTGCAGAGTTTATGACACATATGTTTGTAGTCCTGTGAGATGCCTGGCTGTGTGTTATCATTCAGGGCAAAGTGCGTTCTCTTCACACTTTTGCTTTTCCACTTCACATTGTCACCTTTGGGACTCAAAATGCTAGAATCCTTTCCACAGACTCTGCTTTATCCACAATGATAGTCTCCCTGGAGTTGATGTCAATGTTGTATTTCTTCATGTTGATTTTCAGCACATCCTTGAACTGTTTCTTTATAGAATTGCTACAGTGCAGAAGGAGGCCTATTGGCCCATCGAGTTTGCACTGACCCACTGAAAGAGCACTTTATCTAGGGCCACTATCCCGCCGTATCTACGTAAACTCACCTAACCTTTTGGACACTAAGGGCAATTTAGCATGGTCAACCCACCTAACCTGCACATCTTTGGATTGTGGGAGGGAACTTGAGCACATGAAGGAAACCCACACAGACACACAGAGAATATGCAAACTGCACACACAGTACCCATGGTCGGAATTGAAATCTGGTCCCTGGCGATGTGAGGTTGCAGTGCTAACCACTGTGCCACCATGTCGCTCACCGTATCTTCCCCCAGTGCACCTGCCCTGACTAAGCTGGGAGAAGAGGACCTGCTTTGGCAAACTAGTATCTGACATCCAAATAATATGACCAACCCAACGAAGCTGATGGCAGATAGACCATAGAATTCATGGTCATGGTGCCGGCTTGTGTGAGGACACGGATTTTGGTGCTTCTGTCCCCTCCTCCAACCCTCATGATGGCGACTGGGCCAATCTCCCAGAATATCCATTGGTGAAATGGGAGAGTCAAGCGGAGATTTCTCAAAGGGCGGGGTGATAGATGAACCCTTTGAATCATTCCTGTGTCCACAAGCCACTTCCTCCACTCTAACATCAAAGGATATTCCTGTCAATGACAGAGATTTGTGAAACGATACATTTGTTGCGTCTAAAATATAAGTTTCCTTGTTAGCTCTGTGGAAACACATCATCCGGATGAAATGCAAATACCCATCTGTCTTGAATTGGAAAGGTGTATTCATAGTGCATCATTGATGTTATTGTTTAATGTCACAAATAGCAGATTTTTTTTTTTAAATGTTACGGTCTAGAAATAGCTGAAATGTCTTTTACTTTTATTGATGGCTCCTCACAGGAAAACAAATAATTCTCAGCACTATCCCCAGAGTGTGTTACTCTGTACTGGCGATGTTAAAGCTTTGGAGATGTTGCATCTTTTACATCAATCCTTTCCTCAGTTGCTGTGCAAAGTAGGGTTTGCAACCCTTCAGGATTGTACCAGAAATTAAAAAATAGTAATCTTTGGGTGCGCGACAGGGTAGGAGAAATGTGATGGAACTAAAAACAAATCTATGTATTTTTAAAAATGTTCTTTTTATCAGTCGTACAAATATTGGTGATGGGTGAAGTAAGCTTTTTTGAGAAAAATCTCCTGGCGTATATCCAATCAGATTTCACAATCATAGTAAAATTGCGCTGTATAAAGGCACTCACATGTGAAACCTTTTCCATCAGATAGGGCTATATTGGGGGTTACATTTTTGACAGGTGTTATATTGCCCCATAGGGAAGCCATTACTTCAATCCTAGCCTATACTAGAGGAGCTAATTTCCGTTTATATAGAGGTGGAAGGCTCTGCAATTGGCCCCATGGTCTCTGAATTCCTCTTCCTAACCCTCCTTCAGTGTGTTTGTGTGTCCATCCATGTACATCGAGCATCTTCCTTGCCAGATAGGCGACTGAAGATCACTGAGTGCCTGTGAAATCATGTGTAGTGAGCTTTGTTGCTTTCAGGAGAGGAAAATATTAGACGGAGGTGAATAAAGGTTTTTTTCCTCTTCCTGTCACCTTTGTGACTCCATGGTAGCCAGGCTTCCTTTGGAGATGCCCCAAGCTTCATTATTAGCCCACTATGTATTCTTTGGAACAGATGCCTATCTCACTGCAGCAGTCTCAGTTATCAGGAAGGACAGCTTTCTCACCAAGCTATGCCTCCCAGGGCTGCATGTGTGGAAATCACAATGGAAACATAATCATCCCAGTTTGTTGTTGTTTTCATTTCCCGTCTCCCGCTTGGCATTAATGACTCCTGAAGTTGTCTCCTGAAGGACAGTGCTGTTCTACGATATGACGTTTCTGGTCCCTGTGGTCTTATTTCCTTTCCCACAAATCTTTGAGTTCTGAGGTAATTTTATAAAAATTATGCTTGCGACTTGTAAAAACTAACCAGCCACGACATAAATATCTGACTCCAAACAAAAATATTTGGGCGGCGTGGTAGCACAGTGGTTAGCACTGCTGCCTCACAACGACAGGGACCCAGGTTCAATTCTGGCTTGGATGACAGTGTGGAGTTTGGATGTTCACCCCGTTTCTCTGTGGGTTTCCTCTGGGTGTTCCGGTTTCCTCACACAGTCCAAAGATATGCAGGTTATGTGAATTGGCCGTGATCAATGGGGTTATGGGGATAGGGTGAGGGAGTGATCCGAGGTAGGCTGCCCTTTCGGAGGGTTAGTGGTAACGCGATGGACTGAATGGCCTCTTTCTGTACTGCCAGGATTCTATGGATTCAAAGCTCAGTGTGTAACCCATTCAAAACCCAATGCACTTATAGGAGTTAAAATTGGACTCAAGGCCGCCGCTTCGAAGTGACTGAATAAGTTCAATTTGTTGTTACCACATGGATTTCAGGTTTTTATTAATATTTTGAGAATCGCAATCCATAATTAAGTTTGTTTTTTCTATGCAAGGTTTCCCCACTTTCCTCAGGTATGACATATAAAAAGTCTACCCCAGGGGGCCGTGGAAGCTCAGTCATTGCGTATGTTTGGAGTAGTGATTGATAGATTTCTGATTAATAATAATAACAATAATCTTTATTATTGTCACAAGTAGGCTTATATTAACACTGCAATGAAGTTACTGTGAAATCCCCTAATCGCCACACTCCGGCACCTGTTCGGGTACACTGAGGGAGAATTCAGAATGTCCAATTCACAAGCACCTCTTATAGAATCATAGAATCATAGAATTTACAGTGCAGAAGGAGGCCTAACAAGCACGTCTTTTGGAGCTTGTGGAGGAAACCGGAGAACCCAGATGAAACCCACGCAGACTCAGGGAGAAAGTGCGGACTCCGCACAGACAGTGACCCAAGCCGCGAATCGAACCTGGGACTCTAGTGCTGTGAAACAACAGTGCTAACCACTGTGCTAACTTAACAATAGCATAAAAGGTTATGGGGATAGTGTGGGTAAATGGCATTGAAGTACTCACTCAAGCACGGTCGTATTGCATGTTGGAGTAGGTTCGGAGGCTGAATGGTCTACTCCTGGCCCTATGTTCCTAATAGTTACAATGGGAAAGCAGTGGGCCTGAACTCGACATCTTAAGCTGCAGTTACACTCAACACTTACACTCAATACTCATAGAAATGAAAGAACCAAAGTGCAATTTTTGCAATTGTGATTTGCAAGTTTTGAGAGGGGATTGGGGCTTGGGGGGGGGGGGGGGGGGGGTGGGGGTGGTTTGGGGATGAGGTGTGAGTGGGTGAACAGGATGCTGGTGAGATTATATAAATTCATGTTCCTCTCGGAAACTTTGATTTTTCAACATTTGGTGGTTCCTGTAATGGGCAGCTGACCAGGCAACAAGTTGAAAATCTATCCCAAGCTTCCCTATGGAAAGAATATCCTAATAGCTATCTGGAGAAATGTGCAATCCTAGATTGAAGAATCAGCTGTGTTACAGGTACTGTTCGTAGGTCAGTATATGAGGAGCCTAGTGAAGAACCAGGAGACATGAGCTTTACTGCCAGCTCTAGTCAGTGTGAGTTCCAGCTGACCTCTACAGGCCAGTCAGTTCAGTTGAGAATTTAAGAGGGGGACTCAGCTCTCTGACTACATTAAATATTTAGCTCACGAATGACCCAATGGACTACCTGAGAAGTTTTAAACTTGACTTTGAAACCAACCGCTAAGGCAGTTTGCAGCCTGACTGCCTAATGGACTCCATGATTATACTTCATTGTCCACAGCTGTCTTGTATTGATGTAAAAGGTGAAATGACTGGCACAAAAATTACTGGTTTGTTAGAGTTCACTTGCATCAGATCTGACTGTATTTCACCCTGTTCAACACTGTTCCACAGTGGCTTTCATAAAAATGTTGTTTATGCAAATTCCACGTTCAGGGGCACAAGTTTTAATCGCAATGCTGTGGCTTTGTGTTAATTGCAGCATTGAAACTGAGTTTCCATTTAATAATTCTGATATTCAATGGCATCAGTGCTACCCAGCATGCACTGCAACAGGGAATATGCCCTATCCCAATTGTGGGAGCCCTGTCCTCCATCTGAGCAGATTGTTTGTCCCAAGCGTGCAGTGCAAAGAACCACTGAGGTAAAGTGGGGGGCTCAGCTGGGGAAGGTACCCGAGGGCGAGCTGTAGGGGGCAAAATGCTACCGTGTCGGAGTTGCCGCAGAGGCTGAGGAGAAGCGACAATTACAAATAGTTGCCACTATGAAAATTGGTGATACTCATTGCCAAGTGTTATAAGAATGTGAGTGGGTTATCGATGAAGTAAATATAACTGCAACAAAAGACTCCTCTTTCGGAAGCCCCAATCTTGTCAACTTCCCATGCTCTTGGGTGACTTGCAAGTCACAGAATGCTGTGTGGATAAAATAGCCTGTCTCAGACCATTATATTGGCATTTTGTAGAACTCTGTCCTAGATTTGTTTTGTTCAACCCCACATTTAAAAATAAGTTTATATTAATCTATAAACATCTGCAAACCATTATGCCAGGACAATCTCACATTGTACTTTTCTTGCATGGTTTTGGCCTGACCTCCATTAGTACTTGCTTCAATTACCAAGTCACTCGCTTTTAACCTGATCTTGTATTATTCCCCATTCCCAAGGCTCTGAATGGTCTTACATTCTTGTGCTCTTTGTTTCTTTGTACTGAACCATGAACTGCTCATAAAATATAGGAAGAAATGAAGACTTGCATTTATACAGCAAGTTTCATGATTTCAGAATGTTCAAAAGTGTTCCACAGCTAATGAAGGTAATCATTGTTGGAATCGAGCCAATTTCACACAGCTAGGTCTCACAAACAATGAGATAAATGACTTGATCATCTCTTTTTTTTAGAGAAGTTTGTTCAAGGATAACACTTGGCCAGGATACCAGGAGAACTCTCCTGGGATTCTTCACACGGCGCTATGGAATATTTTGCATTGACCAGAGAGGGCAGCCAATGAATGACCATCTCTTGCAGCGCAGTGCTCCCTCAGTATCGCGCTGAGTGCCAGACTTGATTTTGTCTTTAGGCCCTTGGAGTGACCTTCTGACTCTGAGGTAAAAGTCCTCCCCACTGAGCCACATCGGACACCCTAGTGACCCTTTGTGGTATGAGTCAGTGAGTGTCAACAGGCTATTTAAGCCACAAGAGAGTCCAAGAACCCAGTGGGGCTGTCCCTAGAATGTGATCCAAAGCAGGAAATCCTTTGTGCTTGTTTCCTTCCCTGGGCCAGTGAAGTGTTGAAACCAATTGTAGGGGCCCTACTGAATGCTGAGCTGAGATGAGCTAACTCAACACCATACAGAGTAGAAAGCTGAGCCCAGGCCTTTCCTAGGCGTCATGCTGTAATAATGCTCTCCTAAACATACAGAGGTGTATCTTAACAGCCCCTGTCAGTCATCAGGAAGCACAGCATCAAGAGCCCTGCAGAAATTATATATTTTTTGAAAATGTCATTGATCATCAAAAGTTATTGCTCCTTAAGTTCAACTGCAGCACAATCCTGTGGGAAATATATATCCAACAAACTCGCCAGAGCGTGGGCTCTGAAGGGATGAGAATTTTCTTATCCCAATCTCTTGACCTGCTCTAGTGGTAGAGGTCCCCTTTGCTCCCTTTCCTCAATTCTATTTTGGAGTGAAAAACGGGTTTTGCCACTGAATATGGAGCCTTTGCCTTGAGGCACCCTCAGCAGGCAATGTGTGAGTCAGCGCTGACTGTAATGTAACTCAATCTGGACCACAGCTGCAGCAGCCTATTGCTCGTAATTGAGCCTAATTTTCTATATTAAAATCGACCATCCTATGCGCTGCCAGCTCGGAGCTGGATTCCGACAGCAGGGCTTCCACTGAATAGATGGCTGCAATCTCCCTTAAATTTCATTCAAAAGAAGGATGAATACAATACTGTGGAGGGATTACTTCAAAAGCAAGGGAAAATTCGGACTACTGTGGCAATCAAGCATCTATGGAGCCAGGCAGACAAAGCCCCACTAAAGGAACTCTGTGGCACAGTGGTTACCACTGCTGCCTCACAGCGCCAGGGTCCTGAGTTCAATTCCGACCTTGGGTGGCTGTCTGTGTGGAGTTTGCACATTCTCCCCATGTCTGCGTGGGTTTCATCCGGTTTCCTCCCATGGTCCACAATAGGTGGATTGGCCAGGCTAAATTGTCCCTTCGTGTCCAAAGGTGAGGTGGGTTTATGGAGATGGGGCTGGGTGGGTGCACTTTGAGAGGGTCGGTGAAGACTCAATGGCTTCCTTCTGCATGGAAATAATCATTGGGAGACAATTTTATTTAGAGGGCTCATAGAAACGAAAACCTTTCTCTGGCCTTTAAATTTAACTGTACACGCACTGACAAAGAATCAAAGAATTCATAGAATTTACAGTGCAGAAGGAGGCCATTCGGCCTATCGAGTCTGCACTGGCCCTTACAAAGAGCACCCTACACAAACCCATGTATCCACCCTATCCCCGTAACCCCCACTTAAACTTTTTGGACACTAAGGGCAATTTAGCACGGCCAATCCACCTAACCTGCACAGCTTTGCACTGTGGGAGGAACCTGGAGCACCCGGAGGAAACCCACGCAGACACAGGGAGAACGTGCAGACTCCGCACATACAGTGATCCAGCCGGGAATCGAACCTGGGACCCAGGAGCTGTGAAGCAACTATGCTAACCACTATGCTACCATGCTGCCCTAAAAGACAACCACATTGCTGTGGGTCTGGAGTGATATGTAGGCCAGACCAGGTAAGGACGGCAGATTTCCTTCCCCAAAGGAAATTACGTGAACCAGGTGGGTTTTTACAACAATCAATGACATTTGCATGGTTACTGTGAGACTAACTTTCAACCACAGACATCTTTTGATTAATTATTTTAAATTTCTCCAGTTGCTATGGTGGGATTTGAACCCATAGACCAGAGTGTTCTCTGGCCCCTTGATTACTAACTCAGTCACATTACTACTAAGCCAGCCACCCATCCAACACTTGATGCATTCATATTGAAATCTTTTGTCCTTTGCTTCAAAGGCATTGATGTTTTGTTTATTTCACATGCACCAAAACTTCCATTGAAATAACCCACAAAGGAAGTCCTTTTGAGTTCCATAGTGTTGCACAGAATTTGCCACATTGAATCTAACTATTTGGCTAGACTATGCATATCCCTCTTCCTCTAACTCCACCCTTCCAGTCCTTTCCTCCTCATGTACATAACTAGCTTTGCTTTAAATGCATCCATGCAACAGTAGTGTTTTCTCCTTTGCCTTGCATGACAGCCATCCTCTGACCTTTTAGAGTGCCACAACCCATTTATCATTGAATAATGGGCAATCTTCTGCTTAATTCACTGCAAGCTGTGTCAAGCCCATTTAATTTGAGATCATAAAGCCAGTCGAGAGTAAATATATTGCAACTTTTTTTTCCTGGTTTTGTATTACTGAATCAGTAAATGAGTGTGACAGAAAGATTTATAAATTGGCTATTTTCATCTGGTGTTCGATCAAAATTGTAATCCAGATGTAAAATGCATCGGTCCGTTACTTGTGTTCTGCAGGTGCTATGTGGTTTTAAAGCAATAGCTTAGCTTGTGATTGATTATGAAGGGGATTGATAGAGCTGAATTGGATATATTGCTCAGCAGGATGCAGGGTTCAGGTGCCAGCCATGCTGGTTAAAAGTCAGGATCTAGGGATTTGGAAGGAAAGGAAAGCGGAAGTTGTTTACCCAAAAGGGGAAGAGAATTGATTGGCAGGCTGGGTCCCTTTTTTTCCCCTTGAAAAAAGAAGACTGAGGTATGAATTAATAAAATTCTTTAACATTGTGAAAGGTTTTGATAGAGTGGATGCTTCCATTTTGGTGGATGAGCAGAACTAAAGGCCATCAGTGCAAGATAGCCACAAAGAAACCCAATAGGTAAACGCCTTGACCCAGAGAATGATGAGACTGTGGAACTCGATACCATGGGGAGTGGTTGAAGCAAATGGTATGGATGCATTTCAGGGGAAACTAGACAAGCGAACAAGAAAAGAAAGATGGATTTGATAGTAGATTTAGATGAGAAAAGGTGAGAGGAGGATTGAGTAGAGCATAAACACAGGCAAGTTGGCTCAGGTGGCCTGTTTCTGAGCCATATGTTCTATGTAGTCCGAAACTAGTGTCAGGGTGGGAAATCATTTGGGAGGCACAAATGGATTCAAGAGACTATTGGAGCTGTTTCTCAAAAGAGGGAGATGCCAGGTTGTTCAGTCAGAAAGAAAGAACGTCCGAGTCTGTTGACTTTTCCTGTTCTTAAAAACTGATGCAGGGATTTACTCGGCTTTATCAGCATGTTTGGTGCTAATTTGGGAGGAAGAATGCTTTCAGGGGTTAAATCCTGAGCAGGTAGAGGTTAGCTGCTATCTCTAATATGTAACCTACATTCCTGGTACGTTAGTGCCGTGATCCTGGTTCCTCTGTGTCTCATGTCGCTCCGCGCTCTGCTTAGTATTTCTCACACGATGGTTAGTGACTGCTACTCAGGGCCTGTGGGTCTACCTTTGTCCACGGCTGACAGCTCCCTTTATCATGCTGTCCAACGGGTGTTGGTTGAAGCGCTGGAGAATGATTCAGATATGGGCTGCTTTTTCTCCATTGTCACTATACACCACAGTCTTAGTTTGTGCACTCAAACACTGGAGTAGTTTTGCATCAGAGGAGCAGGTATTTAACAGCATACAGAGCATCTAAGACTTCAACTGCAAACTGGAGACATTTATTGACATATTTCCTATACCCGGAGCATTTGGATTAAACATGTAATAGACAAAGCTCCTGTTTGATGCATTCTTTTTTTTGTTAACACTCACAGGAAACACCTTGGAATATTTTATTATGCCACAGGGTGGGATTTTCCGCAACTTCCGCCTACCGCATGTTTCGCGGTGGCCCACCACTGGCCAGAGGCAGGATCCTCTGGTCCCACTGCTGAACGCAGTTCCCCATTTTATACACCTCCCAGCTGCCGGAAAACCCACGGCAGGGGTCTGCTGTTGGCAGGACTGGACAATCCCGCTTGCGGGAAAGGCTGGAAAATTCTGACCCGATTATATATATTTTATTTTTATTTATTCATGAGATATGAGCATCACTGGCGACAGGCTAGGCCAGCATTTATTGTCCAGGCCTAATTGCCCTTGAGAAACATAGAAAATAGAAGCAGGAGTCGGTCATTTGCCTCTTCGAGCCTGCTCTGCCATTCAATATGATCATGGCTGATCCTCGATCTCAATGCAATATTCCCGACTTCTCCACATTAAAATCCAAAAATGATCTATCTCTTCCTTGAATACATTCAGCGAGCTGGCCTTCATGGCCTTCTGTTGGAGACAATTCCACAGGTTCACCACCTTTCGAGTGAAAACGTTTTTCCTCATCTCAGTCCTAAATGGTCTACCCCATATCCTGAGACTGTATCCCCTGGTTCTTGATTCCCCAACCAGAGAAAGCATCCTCCCTGCATCTAGTCTGTCCAGTCCTGTTAGAATTTTATACATTTCTATCAGATCTCCTCTCATCCTTCTAAACTCTGGTGAATACAGGCCCAGTGAATCAACCTCTCTTCAGAGCACAGTCCTGCCAACTCCGGTATCAGCCTAGTGGCTTCGGGTGGCGGGATGTGCTGATCAGTCAGATGAAACGTGGTTCTTCCCTGGAAACTTCAACTTGGGTCCTTTTAACCCGAAAGTTAGTTGCTAAAGCAACAAACAACGCTCTCCCCCCACCCCCACCCCCCTCCACGGCCCCCTCCTCCTCACCCTGGACCAAAAACCACCATTTGAGGAAATGTCCTCAAATCAGCCAAGAAGCCACAAAGAAAGTAAGAGCAGTAAGAGTCAGGAGAGGAAAATCCAGACCGCGGACATGAGGAGCGAAGCAGAGCAGGATATAGCGGATCAAGCGGGATCGCCAATGAAAACACTGGCCCACCCACCGACAGGGCAGTGCATGGAGCTTCTTACAGCAGAACTCCTAAAACATAGGGACTCCATTACGGAGGGCTTCATGGGGACCGTAAAGTCGCCAGAGCAATCGCTGCGGCTCCCTTCAAGGAGGTGCTGGAAAGAACAGAATGGCAATTAGAGACTCAGGAGACGACAATGTGGGAATTGGAGACGGTGCACAATGGAAGGAGAAACAACATGGGGGCGGGAGAGGGGTTGGAGGGGTAGACGGAGAGTGGTAGGTATATACCCCTGTATATACATTACTTTTGCATGCATACCTGTTTGCTTGTATTTTATTGTTTTCTTTTTGTTTACCCATTTTTTTTCGTCTTTGTTGTGTGTTAGCCCTGGCAAATATTATTTTTAAAAATAAATTTAGTGTGCTCAATTCTTTTTTTTCCAATTAAGGGGCAATTTACCTTGGTCAATCCACCTACCCTGCACATTTTTGGGTTGTGGGGGTGAGACCTATGCAAACACAGGGAGAATGACCCGGGGCCGGGATTGAACCCGGGTCCTCGGTGCTGTGTGGTAGCAGTGCTAACCACTGCGTCACTATGCCACCCCGGCAAATGTTATTATAAATAAATGTAAAACTATTCAAATAAGTTTTATAAATCTGGTGAAAATTTGCTGCACTCTCTTTATGTTAAGTATATCCATTCTCAGGTAGAGAGACCATAACTGCATGCAATATTCCAGGTGCGATCTGACCCAAGGCCCTGTATAACTGCAATAAGACATCTCTACTTCTGAACCCGAATCCTCTTGCAATGAAGCTCAACATACAATTTGGCTCTCTAACTGCTTGCTGCACCTGCCTCTTCACTTTCGCTAGCTGGTGAACAAGGACACCCAGATCCCTTTGTACATCCACACTTCCCAATATATCACCAATTAAATAATACTCTTCCTTCCTGTTTTTAACACTGAAGTATATAACCTCACATTTAGCCATGTTGTTCTGCATCTGCCATGGTGGTGGTGGTGGTGATATGCCTTCGTGACCTGTTACAGTCCCTGTTGTGTAGATACACCCTTGGTACTGTTAGGGAGGGAGTTCCAGCATTTTGACCCAGCGACAGTGAAGGAACGCCGATATATTTCCAAGTCAGGATGGTGAGTGGCTTACAGGGTATTCCCATGTATCTGCTGCCCTTGCCCCTCTAGAAATTATATAAATGTTGTTGTTGCTGTTGCTGCTTGCTGCATCTGAGCATTTGGCGTTCATGACAAATTTTTCACATCCGCTATTATGCAGACATATATTTATTTGTATGACGTGTCGTTATTTATTGTTCAAAGAACATGAGGACTTGCATTTCTATAGTATTCTTTTTTGATATCCAATATGCTTTCCAACCAGTGAATTACTTTGGAAGTTGAGTCACCATTGCTCTGTAGGCCCAATTAATGCTTTTGCAAGTTCCAGATATCAGCTGCGGCTCAGCTGCCCACATTCTTGTTTCTTCCATCGGAAGATTGTTCAATCAAGTCCCACTCCAGAGCCTCAGTCATAAAGTCTTAGCAGGCACTCTAGGACAGTCCTGAGGAAGTGAAGCACTATTCCAGTGTTGTCTTTGAGGTGGGTTGTTCAACCAAGACTTTGTTTGCCTGGTTGGGTGGAAATACAAGATCGCATGATGCTTTCTGAAGCAGCGCAGCGGAGGTCTCCCTGGTGTTAGAACATAGAACATTGAACAGTACAGCACAGAACAGGCCCTTCGGCCCTTGATGTTATGCCGAGCATTGTCCAAAACCAAGATCAAGCTATCCCACTCCCTGTCATTCTGGTATGCTCCATGTGCCTATCCAATAACCGCTTAAAAGTTCCTAAAGTGTCCGACTCTACGATCACAGCAGGCAGTCCATTCCACACCCTAACCACTCTCTGAGTAAAGAACCTACCTCAGACATCCCTCCTATATCTCCCACCCTGAATCTTATAGTTATGCCCCCTTGCAACAGCTACATCCACCCGAGGAAATAGTCTCTGAACATCCACATTATCTATCCCCCTCATCATCTTATAAACCTCTATTAAGTCGCCTCTCATCCTCCTCCGCTCCAAAGAGAAAAGCCCTTGCTCCCTCAACCTTTCCTCATAAGACCTATCCTGCAAACCAGGCAGCATCCTGGTAAATCTCCTTTGCACCCTTTCCAATGCTTCCACATCCTTCCTATAATAAGGTGACCAGAACTGCACACAATACTCCAAATGTGGTCTCACCAGGGTCATGTATAGTTGCAGCATAACCCCGCAGCTCTGAAACTCAAGCCCCCTGTTAATAAACGCTGGTGTTCTCTCAACCAACATTATTACGACTGCTTCTCTGGCTTTTAATCACATTGTTTGTGGGAGCTTGCTGAGTCTAAACCAGGGGCCACGTTTACGACATTACACTTCGGAAGTTGGCTTCCGGACATCCTGAGGTTGTGAAAGTCTTTTTTCTTTCCTGGAAAGTTGTGCAAAAATTGCAGTACTCGGCACTCGAATTGTGGTCCAAAAGACAAGTGTGGGAATGAAGAAGATGTTGAACTGCAATATGTGCTCAGATAGCCTGTTTACCATGATTGGCATTGTGTTTGTCATATTAACTAGAAGGGGTAGCACAAAGGGGAATTCCGTTGAAGAATGGGGTTGGTGGTGTTCTCACAGTCAATACCGCGACAGTAACTTGGTGAAGCAGAGAAGCTTTGCCCAGTTGTTAGACATGCCTGATTTTAATTTGGTTGCATTTCAATCGCCACAGCCTTGGCAGTAAAGAAATGGTCCCTATGGTCAGGTAACGGAGTAACTTAGTCTGCGGCTCCATTGTCAACACAGATGAGGGTTAATAAGGTTCAAATAGAGAAAATGGATTACTCCATCTTACCACATTATTTATTTATTTAAAAAAAATTTTTTTATTGTACCCAATTAATTTTTTTTTCCAATTAAGGGGCAATTTATCGTGTTCAATCCACCTATCCTGCACATCTTTGGGTTGTGGGGGCGAAACCCACGCAAACACGGGGAGAATGTGCAAACTCCACACGAACAGTGACCCAGAGCCGGGATCGAACCTGGTACCTCGGCGCCGTGAGGCAGCAGGGCTAACCCACTGCGCCACCGCGCTGCCCAAGCTTACCACATAATGGTTATGTCAATAGACTGGCGTTCAATCCCACCATGGCAGTTTGAGCATTTAAATTCAGATCAAATTATCTGGAAATAGGAAGCCGGTATCAATAAAAGTAGTCCTAAAGTTGTAAAAAAAAACAGAGTTGGTTCACTACTGTCCTTTTTTGAACATATGTGATGACAGCCCCATGCCAACGTGACTCAGCAAGCCACTCAATTGCACCATAATTCGGGGCGACCAAGACCTGCAATAGATTTAGATCCACATAGAAACCATAAAGTCCCTACAGTGCAGAAGGAGGCCATTCAGCCCATCGAGTCTGCAGTGACCCTGTGAAGGAGCACCTTACCTACACCCTCACCCTATCCCCATAACCCCAACTAATTTTGTTGGACACTAAGGGGCAATTTAGCATGGCCAATCAAGCTAACCTGCACATCTTTGGACTGTGGGAGGAAATCGGAGCACCCGGAGGAAACCAACGCAGACACTGGGAGAACTTGCAAACTCCACACAGACAGTCACTTAACGCCGTAATCGAACCCGGGTGATGAGAAAGAATGAAAAAGTGTAGTAAGAAAGAATAAGGAAAATCAAACTTAAACCCTCTGCTGTTGTGGATGCATTTTAAAATAAATATACTGGAGAACATTTAGAATCTCAACTGCTGCTTTTCAGTTACAGGCAGTTAGAAATATTGGCATGATCAAGGCAAAGAACATGCTGCAAGATTAGATACGGAACTGAATTTGGAATCTGAAGTAACCAAATTTGGCTTTCTTCGTGCGTGGCATTTGGTCTAAGTTCCTTGGGTCATATGCATGCCTTTTGAAATGACGATGCAAAATAGCCTGGACTGTGAATGGGAAAAGCCATGCAGCAGCATGTTGCTTAACCAAACTAATTACAAACAGGGATTCCTCTACTATGCCACTTGTGGTATTTCCATTTCCCATACCAGCTGTCCGAGATGCCTCTTTGAGCGGCATGGACCAAGTAACACCAGAGTTACAGCCAGTTTGAGAATTGTTGACTTGGTTAGCCTTGGATTAAGCAAATTGGCATTGCTTTATGCCACCGGTCAGGAAAGGAAGAATTTTAATGAACCTGTGCGGATTGGATTCGATCCCAGTAATTACTAGAATGCTTATCCTTTGCATTTTTTCACCACAAGGATCCACTTTTCAGCAGCCTTATGAATCACGATTTTCAGAAAACCATCCAGGTTATTGCATTGTTGTACCTAACGCAGAACAGAACTGTCACTGTGATTGATACTGAAATAGTACACTTGACAATGTCAGGCAGACAACAAGTCGATAAAATAAAGTTAATATTTTATTTTGATTTGCCACAACCTACACCCCCGAACTGGGGCAATTCATGTTCGAGGGGCTGAATGGATACTTCTGCTCCTATTTTCTATGTTTCTATGCTTATCCTCTCCTTGCTCCTCCACAATCCAATATTGCTTATTCAGGGAACCGAAAGGTCACTTGGTAATGTGCCAGCTGGACTCCTTGTAAATATTAGGTTAGCTGGATTGGCCATGCTAAATTGCCCCGTATTGTCCAAAAATGTGCAGGTTAGGTGGGTTGGCCATAATCAATGCGTGCGGTTACGGGGACAGGGTGGGCAAGGGGCCTAGGTGGAGTGCTCTTTCCAAGGGTCGGTGCAGATTCAATGGGCTGAATGGCCTCTTTCTGCACTGTAGGGGTTCTGAATTAAGGGAGCATTTTAAGCAGACCCACCTCCCGGAAACACTGGCTTTATACCCTGTCTGATGTTACTCTGCATTGGAGACCCCGAAAGTAATAATGACAGGAAATAAATCCAGAACTCCACCTGATACCATGTAAATTAGACTAAAATTACCCTCCCCTTAGCTCCGGCCTCTGCTGTATTTATATTATAAATGCAAACAAAGGAACTTGAAGTCTGCTCCTCTATTCAATATGGTCATGGCTGACCTTCTGCCCCAACTTCACTTCTCAATGTTCTTATAATCTTTCACTTCTTTGCAGAGCAGTCAAATTGAGGCCCACTCCTCCCAAAACCCCACCTAACTTCTGCATTCCTGGATACTAAGGGGCAATTTAACATGGCCAACCCATCTGCATATCTTTGGACTGTGGGAGGAAACTGGAGCACCTGGAGGAAACCCACAAAGACAACATGCAAACTCCACACAGTCACCCAAGGCTGGAATTGAACCCGAGTCCATAGCACTGCGAGTCAGCAGTGCTAGCCATTGTGCCGCCGTGCCGCCCCAGTGTCTGATGTCTGATTGTGAGATGTCTTGTAGGGACTGGTTGACCACAATGGGCTAAATAGCTGGCTTGCAATGCAGAACAATGCCAGCAGCGCAGGTTCAATTCCCGTACTGGCCTCCTCAACAGGCACCGGAATGTGTCGAGTAGGGGCTTTTCATAATGTCATTGAAGCCTACTTGTGACAATAAGTGAGTATTTTTTATTGTGCATTGAGAAGTTTTATTAAAAACCCTCAGGCCCCAACCCATGTATGTATGTATGTTGTTGTGTGACCAGATTCAGTGACTTGGGGGCTTGACAGCATTCTGGTGCGGGTTACTGATAATAACCACCCTCTTTCTGATAGGCACAAGCAACGAGAAGGGGGGGACTTATGTGGGAAAATATACAGACAGCTACTGGACAGAGACCGAACACCACTGGACGGGACTAGACAAAAATGGGAGGACTAACTGGAGATAGAGGTAGGATGGGGTCTGTGGAGCGAAGCACTGAGCAGGGTGAGCTCCACCTCCTCCTGCGCAAGGTTAAGCCTAATGCAGCTCGAAGTGGTGCACAGAGCGCACCTGATCAGAATCCAAATGAGCAGGTTCTTCCTGGAGGTGGAGGATAAATGTGAACGGCGCATAGGGGCCGGCCAACCATACCCACATGTTTTGGGCTTGCCCCAAGCTTGCTGGGTTGTGGTAGCCTTCTCTGAGGCAATGTCCAAGGTTGTGGGGGTGAGGGTGAAGCCATGCCCAATAGTGGCAATCTTTGGGGTATCAGAGCAGCCAGAGCTACACATGGGGAAGGGGCCAACGCCCTCGCTTTCGCTTCCCTAATCGCACGCCAGAGAATCCAGCTCGGCTGGCAATCGGCAGTACCGCCCAAAGCTGCAGACTGGCTCGCTGATCTCTCGGAATTTCTCCACCTGGAGAAGATTAAGTACACCATCCGAGGGTCAGAGGAAGGCTTCCTGGATACTTGGGGGCAGTTCGTCGGCCTGTTCTAAAACCTGTTCAAGGCCAGCAACGAGGAGTAAGCCAGGGAAAAAAAAAATGAAGAACCAAAGGACTGCGCAACCCGGTGTGCGGGCCAGGGGAGAAAAATGGGGAAACCACAAGAGAAGAGAAAGGGTGCTGAAACCAATGTTGGGGGGGGGGGGGGGGGGGGGGAGGAAGGGGGGATATCCTAGACCGATCCAGAGGGCAGCAAAATGTATGTACGGTTAGTCAAATGAAGGACAAAACAAACCTCTCTGTAAAATAAAGCAAATTAGCATGGGCAAAAAAAATGTAATGTATATAAGTAACAACTGTTTATAAATATGAGAAAAGCCAATAAAAAGATTTTCAAAATAAAAAAATTACCACCCCCTTTACCATTCCAAATATCTGACTGTTCCGCACGTTGATGAGAGTGCAATAGTTGAGGAACCAGAAAGCCCTAACAATGGTATGAAAAATCGTTCCCCACAACAAACCTTGCCCAGCTGAAGCAGGATGGGGGCTTTCATACACACCCGCCCTATTAAGGGGCTTGGCTGGATGAGCAAGGGAGAGTTTACTGGCATTGTATAGCATAGCAAGCAAGCCTTGTGCACCTTTGCAGAATATAGCCCAAGGATCTGTGAAAGTTGAGGGGAGCATGAGTTTGTTCAGAGACAGATGGGACTTGTGTTGTCCAACATGGGTTTGATGGTGACCCTGGAGGATGAGTCAGCTGTTGGTTACATTGACCCTTCCTGAGAGTTGAACATTGCTTTTGTTCCTCAGTTTGAGCTTTTATTTCCGAATGTGATGTTTTGTGCTCTGGCCTTTTCATCCTTTCCGTGCTGGGCTCAGGCAGTCTGCCCCTGGATGTAATTATCAGCTCTGATCTCAGCTGGTACCTAACAGGAAGATTCTGTAATGATTCAGCTGGGGACCAGTTTGTTTCCATTGCATTTCAGTGTATAAACACTGTGCCTGCCAGTAGTATATGGAGCACTATATAGCTGCGGGCTATATCTCGCTACTAAGGTATCAGACACATGATTGTGCCAGGCAGAACTGTTTGTGACATTTCAGGAATGGGGAGCAAGGGAGGAGATGAACTAGGAACAGCTCCCCATAAGGAAAAGCAGACATCTCTGAGCCACTGGTATAGTTCTGAGCAGGTGCTTTAAATGCTGGCCTTTGAACATAAATTAGAGAGACTACCCAGAAAGAGGGGGGGGGGGGGGGGGGGGGGGGGAGGGGTGGGGGGTCCCTTTCAGAAAAAGTGTCATGACTTTGGAGAAAAACGCACAGTAGTTCTCTTCATATATTGATATGAAATATTGAGATGCAACATCCATAATCTAATTTCAAGAAGAATTTGATCAGTTATTCCTTTCATCCCCATGACAGTTCTCAGTCTTATTCTAACCACAAGTGCTGGTGTTCTCATTGTTAAACTAGTCTACAGGGCATTAATTGACAGGATCATTTTATCGCACTGTGTCTTATGATGCAAGCTGTTGCCTGGCTGCACCAGTGGATGAGAGATTTCCAAGCTTGTGTCAAGCAAGGAAGTGAAGTAATGCTGAATTTGTACAAGAGATTGGCTGGGCTTTTATCATTAGCATACGCTGTTCTGTGTACCGCACAACACGAGGAGAATGTCAGCTGTGGTACGGTGGTGGCATTCCGAAGATTGCAGGTTCAAGCCCCATTCTGGAGACGTGAGCCTATAATCTCGGCTGACACTCTCGAGCAGGAATGGGAGATGCTGGGCTGGGATTCTCCAGCCGCGTGTTCCCCAGCAACACGCCGTTTGCTGGCAGCAGGATTTCCCATTGAAGTCACCCCACGTCGCCGGGAAACCCGCGGGGAGGGGTGCACTGCCGGCGGGAAAAGAGAATCCCAACGGCCGGAGAATTCCGGTCATCTTAAGATGAGGTGTTAAACTGCAGTCCCATCTACCTCCTCTCAGGTGTATGAAAAAGATGTCACAGGTGGTATTTTGAAGAAGAGCAGACGGGTTCTCCCCATCTTCTGGCCGATTATTTATCCCTTAACTAACATCGCTAAAACTGATTATCTGATCATTAGCACATTACTGTTTCTCAGTCTTTGCTGTGTGACCTTCCCTACATTATAACCATGACTACACTCCAAAACTGGATAGAACGCATTTCTGGAACATGGAAATTGCAATAAAAATGCAAGTTTATTGCCTCTTGTCATGGAATTCAGAAAAAGATTAAAAGAACATTGCAGTGTCATGAATAATTGTGGCGTAAGTGAAAAGTTTACTTCCCCCTTCATTTTGACCGAGGATAATTAAATGAATTGACCTCCGCGTTTTAATTGCTTGATAGAGAATCAGAGGTCTCCAGAGGTTTCCTGTACTTATCAGCATGCCTAAAAATAGCATCATATTTATACCAAACAATACAATTATGTCTTTTTAAATTTTTGTTTAAGTTTCAAGCAAGCCAATAGATTACATTGTGTTGCTTATTGATTTAGTAATAACTGTAGGGCTTCTATCTATCAAATGACTTGTTTTTACATTGGCGTTCATTAAACATTTAGATAGAACAGACTTTCCCCAGTTAGTGAATTTATGCTGGAGGCTGAGTTAGGATAGCTTTCCTGCATCTGTCCCATCACGCTGAGGGGTTAACAGAGATCGATTGCTTGCCTGCTCCTCAGGGTTGGTGACTCTGATTGATGGCACCATCGATGATCATTGGCAGTCATGTGTACCATCTGCAATATGCACTGCAGGAACTCGCCAAGGTTCCTTAGACAGCACCTTCCAAACCCACGACCACTACCATCTAGAAGGGCAAGAGCAGCAGATACCTGGAGGTTCACCTCCAAGTCACTCACCACCCCGACATGGAAATATATCGCCGTTCCTTCACTGTCCTGGGTCAAAATCTTGGAACTCCCTCCCTCCCAGCACAGTGGGTGCACCTACACCTCAGGGACTGAAGCGGTTCAAGAAGGCAACTCACCACCACCTTTTGAAGGGAAATTAAGGATGGGCAATAAACGCTGGCCTAACCAGCGACCCCCGCATCCTGTAATGAATAAAAATAAATTCATGGAGATTTGATCATGTGACGGCTCTGACTACCTGATGTCAGATCATGTGGCATCGGATCAGCTGATGTCTTCAAAGCAACTGCTTTGACCTTGCAAAGCTTGGGTTCTCTGCAGCTGAGTATTCTTGTTCACTGGTTTGCACCAGCAGCTCTTGTGCAAAAGATTCTGAGATCCAGAGGTTGCCTGTGAGTAGATGGAAAGGGGAGCCTGAGGTTGTGGGAGAAGGGAAACCAAAGTAGCGGAGTGATTCACAGCTGAAATTATTCATAGTCACTCACAGTAAGCTACTACCGATGAATAGTAAGTAAATAGTCACTTGGTCATCCAGAACGTCAGTATAGCTGCTGTCAAAGGTTTTTGTCTTGGACTCATCAGGACAGATGCAATAATGCCATTGGCATTTTCCAGAAGTCATAAATATTTCTACACAGTGACTTGTCTTCTGCAGGCAAAAGGAACAAGTCCTGGCATTGCAAGCTCCCTGGTGCATTCTCCATGGCAATGCCTCTCATGCAGTATAAATTGTTGTTCCCATTAAAATTTGGCATTCTTGGGTCTGACCTGATGAGTGCAAAAATGAAAAGCTTTGATAGCATGTCTCTATTTCACCAGCCGTGCAAGTATTTAGGAATGCAGGAAATATGCAAGTTCCTCTCACAACCAGCTGCAATATTAACTTATTGATAGTCCATCTAGAAATGGAAGTGATAGATATAATCCCAATATCCTACCTGTCCGAATCCTATCACCTGCTGGTCTTCATTCTGAAACTGCAGCTAGATCCACCTGCACTGCACAAGATGCAGTCAGGCTGCCCAGTCACTGCCCCTTTAAACAGGCCCTATCTGTCTCCCGATCTCCTTGTATTTCCAGTTCAGAGTGAAGGGGCTCTGAACTGAGAGCCTCAGTTAGACCTGATCTGTACCTGGATTTCACACAAAACAAGACAGCACAGATTAAACTAAAACAAACAGAGAGATTGCAGAAAGGCCAGGGGGTTTGGTGTTTGGTGAATTGCTCATGGGGCACTTCATTCACAACACAGTTTGGCAGTAATATTTTGAAACTATTCCCTGGACTTGGACTTGAAGAAGGAAAGTTTCATTGAAGATAGTGATAGAAATTACAGCACAGGGAAGAGGTCATTTAGTCTGAGGAACTGGCTCTCTTTCTTTCCCTTCCACATCACCTTACATTCCTTCCCTTCAAACATTTATCCCACTCTTTTTTAAATGATTTTTTTGTCTCCACCTAATACTCACTCTCAGTGAAGCATTCAATGGTTTCGCAGCCCTCATGTCAAGACCTTCTTGATCTATAGCCTGTGGCTCTTCCACTGAGAATCCTCAGTTTTTGTTCCCTAGATTCCCATTGCATCCATGAGTAGAAAGAGATCCTCACTAAGTACCCAGGGCAGCACGGTAGCATAGTGATTAGCACTGTGGATTCACAGTTCCAGGGTCCCAGGTTCGATTCCCAGCTTGGGTCACTGTCTGTGTGGAGTCTGCATGTTCTCTCCGTGTCAGCGTGGGTTTCCTCCGGCTGGTCCGGTTTCCTCCCACAGTCCAAAGACATGCAGGTTAGGTGCATTGGCCATTCTAAATTGCCCTTAGTGTCCAAAAAGATTAGGAAGGGTAATTGGGTTAAGGGGTTAAGGGTTGAAGTGAGTGCTTAAGTGGGTCGGTGCAGACTCGCTGGGCCAAATGGCCTCCTTCTGCATTGTATGTTCTATGTTCGACCCAGAGTAAGATCTCTAAGCTTCACTTCTGCTGTTTATTCACTGTTCCCTTCTCAGCCCCACTCCTACTCAACTCTCCTACTCATGCTGTTCCTGGCTCTTCAGGAAAAACTTTTCCATACTCAACCCCACTCTGGGAGTTTTCCTCCTTCCCAGGGCCCCATTCCCCCTCTCTCCAGGATCCATTCCCCAGCCTCAGACTCTGCCATTCCCTAGACATCAATCAAATCTGGATTGTTCCGGCCATACCAGTGGGTGCCACCTCCCTGGCAGCAGGGAAGAACTGGTGGGAATGAGGGTGAATTACATCACCAAACCTTCTGTGCGACAACCAGTGATATCACCACCAAGGGTGGGGTCTGGACATTGGGGATGAGGTGGATCTGGGTGCAGAGGGCACCAAGGCAGCAGGAAATTGAGAGTGGGGAAATCTCCCGGACTGCTAGCTTCGAGTTTGATTCCAGCCTGGAACTTACTCCCAGTTGCTCATCAATTTGTAGGGTAAATTTACCGATCGCATGCTTCCATTGCAGAGAGACAAGGGAGTATAGATCAGAATCAAGGCTCTAACATTGCGATCTTGGCTTTCTGACCTGTGCTGTTTGATTGTGACTCCCTGATGGGGGACAAAGAATCACCATCACGATTAGATTCTTGCCTGTAAACGCACCCCCAGGTGTTATTCTATGTACAACGGTTGAAACTCTTTGATTTGATTTCAGCCTTTTACTGATTCCTGGGTACCCATCATTCTATAGATTTAAAAACATTCAATAATCCTTTGTCACCTTTTTTATGTTAAATGTTCCTGATGACTTTCACTCGATTACTGAATGGAGGATTGCTCCAGGGATTAACGTTTGAACTTCTATTATTATCAACTATTTACAGCTAATATCTTCTGTTAACAATTTGAAGTACTCTGTACCAGAAAGCATTGAAGGGTTATGGTTGTTACACTGAGGTTGTTTTATCTTTCTTCCCCTTAAATGTTCGTTTTTTTTTTAAAGTATTCAGCACTGGGCTCAGGTACCATGGCAACCTCTTAAACACTGCATGGCAACCAGTGCCACATCCGTCGTCTGGTCTCTCAGCGCACGGAGCCTTCAAGGCATTTCAGACTTTTTAGTGACAGCTTCACTGGAGAATATCATTATTTATCTTCAAAATGAACTTGCAGGGAGATGTCCAAATATAATGGTCATGAGCTGATTAATCAGCAAGAAGCTGATAATGGAGGACCAGTGGACTTGGCACTCAGTGGTCTGATTGCACATGAACTGGCTTTCAGCAGGCAGGTGTAGCAGAAAAGTCTTACCCACATGATGTCAATCTATCATTTCTTTTTATGGACCTGCTGTGCCTTTTCAATGTTTCCTTGCTTCAATTTATGTTTTTTCTTATTTTTGAAATCAGAGTTATTACTGACATATATATATATATATTTAAAATTATAATTCTTCCCTCATGTATCCTTCCCACTTCTCTCGAAGATTGCTTGCTCCTGTTGGGACACTGTTCCAAAGTGCTCACTCGCACCTCCATGGACCTCAGTTCCATTGTGCACCCACACAATCATGGGCTTCAGAACTGAGCTCAGTCTAAACAGGGTCTTTCCAATGGGAATCATTGGGAAGTAGTTATTTGTCAGGATCCTGGCTTAATTTTCCTTCCCCAAGCCCAGTAATGCTGTGGCCTGTTGTGCTGAGACCACCTAACAACACAATGGGTGTAAGGACTGAGTTTACTCGATTTGAAGGTTTTGGAAATGAAATGAAGGAATTTGAACTGAGGTGCTATTGTACCACAAGCAGCAATATTGGTTTGTGTACGTGGGATAAATGAGGAATTGTGGTGAAGTGGGTAGTGTCCCTGCCTCTCTGTGTCTGAAGATTTGGATTTAGAACATAGAACATAGAACATTACAGCGCAGTACGGGCCCTTCGGCCCTCGATGTTGCGCTGACCTGTGAAACCATCTGAAGCCTATTTGACCTACACTATTCCATTTTCATCCATATGTCTATCCAGCGACCACTTAAATGTCCTTAAAGTTGGCGAGTCTACTATTGTTGCAGGCAGGGCGTTCCACACCCCTACTACTCTCTGAGTAAAGAAACTGCCTCTGGCATCTGTCCTATATCTACTACCCCTCAATTTAAAGCTATGTCCCCTCGTGTTGATCATCACCATCCGAGGAAAGAGACTTTCACTGTCCACCCTATCTAACCCTCTGACTATCTTATATGTCTCTATTAAGTCACCTCTCAGCCTTCTCCTCTCTAACGAAAACAACCTCAAGTCCCTGAGCCTTTCCTCGTAAGACCTTCCCTCCATACCAGGCAACATCCTATTAAATCTCCTCTGAACCCTTTCCAAAGCTTCCACATCCTTCCTATAATGTGGTGACCAGAACTGCACGCAGTACTCCAGGAGCGGCCGCACCAGAGTTATGTACAGCTGCAACATGACCTTGTGGCTCCGAAACTCAATCCCCCTACTGATAAAGGCTAGCACACCATATGCCTTCTTAACAGCCCTATTAACCTGGGTGGCAACTTTCAGGGAGTTATGTACCTGGATGCCGAGATCTCTCTGTTCATCTACACGACCAAGAATCTTGCCATTAGCCCAGTACTCTGCATTCCTGTTATTCCTTCCAAAGTGAACCACCTCACACTGTTCCGCATTAAACTCCATCTGCCACCTCTCAGCCCAGCTCTGCAGCTTATCTATGTCCCTCTGTATCCTATAACATCCTTCAGCACTATCCACAACTCCACCGACCTTTGTGTCATCTGCAAATTTACTAACCCATCCTTCTACACCCTCTTCCAGGTCATTTATAAAAATGACAAACAGCAGTGGCCCCAAAACAGATCCTTGCGGTACACCACTAGTAACTGAACTCCAGGATGAACATTTGCCATCAACCACCACCCTCTATCTTCTTTCAGCTAGCCAATTACTGATCCAAACCGCTAAATCACCTTCAATCCCATACTTCCTTATTTTCTGCAATAGCCTACCGTGTGGAACCTTATCAAACGCCTTACTGAAATCCATATACACCACATCAACCGCTTTACCCTCATCCACCTATTTGGTCACCTTCTCAAAAACCTCAATAAGGTTTGTGAGGCATGAACATGCTACCTTTGGGCAGCACGGTAGCATTGTGGATAGCACAATTGATTCACAGCTCCAGGGTCCCAGGTTCGATTCCAGCTTGGGTCACTGTCTGTGTGGAGTCTGCACATCCTCCCCGTGTGTGCGTGGGTTTCCTCCGGGTGCTCCGGTTTCCTCCCACAGTCCAAAGATGTGCAGGTTAGGTGGATTGGCCATGATAAATTGCCCTTAGTGTCCAAAATTGCCCTTAGTGTTGGGTGGGGTTACTGGGTTATGGGGATAAGGTGGAGGTGTTGACCTTGGGGAGGGTGCTCTTTCCAAGAGCCGGTGCAGACTCGATAGGCCGAATGGCCTCCTTCTGCACTGCAAATTCTATGATTCTAATTCTATGATGACCTACCCTTCACAAAACCGTGTTGACTATCGCTAATCAACTTGTTATTTTCAAGATGATTATAAACCCTATCTCTTATAACCTTTTCCAACATTTTACCCACAACCGAAGTAAGGCTCACAGGTCTATAATTACCAGGGTTGTCTCTACTCCACTTCTTGAACAAGGGGACAATTTGAGTCCCACCAAAAAAATTGGTGGCCAAGGAAGGTTTGTTTGTAATGTGGCCAACCTGCTAAAGCTTCCAGCACACCAATGGCAGATGGTAAGGGATTGGAGAGATTCCTGATCACCTAAGTTAGAAAGTTAGAGCCTCTCCATCACTATCCATTGATCCAAACGACAATATGCCTGTAAAAGCTCATGCTTCCACAGCAACCCAGACTCCCTGAAGGCACCAACAACCTGGATATTTATTTCTAGACTGAAAAAAAGAACTTGTGTTTTTATAACATCTTTCATGACTACAGGATACCCAAAGCACATTACAGTCAATGCAATACTTTCTGAAGTGTGGTCATTATTGTAATGTAGAAAATGAAGAAGCTCATTTGTGCAGAGCAAGCAGCCACAAATAGCAATCTGACAATGACCAAGTAATCTATTCTTCTGATGTTGTTTGAGGGATTAATATTGGGTAGGAACCAGTAAATCCCCTGCTCTTATTTCAAATAGTGCCATGGGATCGTTTACATTCACCTTGGAGGGTGGAGGAACCTTGGTTTGATCACTTATCCAAAAAACGGCAGTTCCAAAAATGCAGCGCTCCCTCAGTACCTGTGATTCAACCGTGACATTGTGCCCAACTCTCTGACATGGGATCTTTATGGTGTATCTTAGTGTAGGAGGAACAGGAGAGGGGAGTTCAGACGAGCACTGGTTCAAGTGTGATGTGGCATGTGATAAAACTTGTGAGCTCTACCAAAGGCAACTAAATAAAAATGTCTTGCTCAAATAAAGTATAACTTGTGCACCCATTGTTGAAACGGAACCCCCAGCTCTATCTCAGTATAGAATAGTATAGTATGCTAGTACCCTGGGCGCCATTCTCCGCTCCCCACGCCGGGTGGGAGAATCCCGGAGGGCCAGGCGACTCATTTCACGCCCCCCTGGTGTCCCCCGCGATTCTCCCACCCCACCGCTCGGAAGAATTGCTGCTCGCCGTTTTTCACGGCGACCGGCGATTCTCCGACCCGGATGGGCCGAGCGGCCTGCCGTTTGCGACCGTTTCACGACAGTGGCAACCACACCTGATCGCTGCCATCGTGAACATGGGCGCCAAAGGCCAGTTTGATGCTTGTGGGGGGCAGAGAGGGGAGTGAGCACCACTGGCTCGCAATCGGTGCCCACTGATCATCGGGCCGGCGTCTCAAAGCGACGCACTCTTTCGCCTCCGCCACCCCGCAAGATCAAGCCGCCACATCTTGCGGGGCAGCGGAGGGGAAGACGGACACCGCGCATGCGCGGGTTTGAGCCGTCAGCCGTAATGACGTCAGCCGTGCATGCGCGGGTTGGAGCCGGCCAACCTGCGCATACGCGGCTGACATCACATAGGCGCCCCCGTCGCGTCATTCTCGGCGCGCCGCCTTGACGCAAGCGTCAAGGCCCAGCCGCCAAGAATAACGGAGCGCCGCTCCTAGCTCCCCCGGGTGGGGGTGAATATGGTGAGAGGAGCGGCCTCCGAGGCCATCGTGAAACTCAGCCGAGTTCACGACGACCTTCCCGATTTTTCCCGGGAGCGGAGAATTCCGCCCCATGTATATGGTACAAGGGTGGTATCATGATCAGTACAGGCTTGGAGGGCCGAAGGGCCTGTTCCTGTGCTGTATTGTTCTTTGTTCTTTGTATATATTCTGTAATGATCTGTTGTTTTGTGTACTCTATTCCTGGTAACTACATACCCTGTAAGCATCAGTGAGGGGCACAGGAATATATAGGCCCAGAGAAGACAACCGAGCCACTTAGTCTTTAGGTAACATACTAATGTACATTCCCTATAACGTAACATGCCACTGTCAGAGCAGAACACTTGCTCTTATATTACAGAGTGCATTGTGCTATGTTTTTATAATGATATAGGCACCAATCACTAATATAGGATTATGTAAACACATTGTGAGTTTATTTATTTAAACTAGGTGTAAGCAGACATTTATACAAAGGCATCAGAAGGCGTCAGAGCTATGCTATGTTCTACTCGCAGGCAAAAGTGAAACTAAAATTGGATCACATGATATACTTCTCTTCTAGTGACGTCGTACTGCTATTCCTTAAAGGCACATTACAACATCCCCCTTTCTTTTTAAATATACTTTCCCCCTCTAAAGAAGTAGAACTATTTACCAGGCATGCTCATGTTTAGTTATCACTACAGAACTGTATCATAGAATTTACAGTGCAGAAGGAGGCCATTCGACCCATCGAGTCTGCACTGGCTCTTGGAAAGAGCACCCTACCCAAGCCCACACCTCCACCGTATCCCCATAACCCAGTAACCTTACATAAGAACATAAGAACATAAGAACTAGGAGCAGGAGTAGGCCATCTGGCCCCTCGCGCCTGCTCCGCCATTCAATGAGATCATGGCTGATCTTTTGTGGACACAGCTCCACTTTCCGGCCCGAACACCATAACCCTTAATCCCTTTTTTCTTTAAAAAATCTATCTTTACCTTAAAAATATTTAATGAAGGAGCCTCAACTGCTTCACTAGGCAAGGAATTCTATAGATTCACAACCCTTTGCGTGAAGAAATTCCTCCTAAACTCAGTCCTAAATCTACTTCCCCTTATTTTGAGGCTATGCCCCCTAGTTCTGCTTTCACCCGCCAGTGGAAACAACCTGCCCGCATCTATCTTATCTATTCCCTTCATAATTTTAAATGTTTCTATAAGATCACCCTCATCCTTCTAAATTCCAACGAGTACAGTCGCAGTCTACTCAACCTCTCCTCGTAATCCAACCCCTTCAGCTCTGTGATTAACCTCGTGAATCTCCTCTGCACACCCTCCAGCGCCAGTACGTCCTTTCTCAAGTAAGGAGACCAAAACTGAACACAATACTCCAGGTGTGGCCTCACTAACACCTTATACAATTTCAGCATAACCTCCCTAGTCTTAAACTCCATCCCTCTAGCAATGAAGGACAAAATTCCATTTGCCTTCTTAATCACCTGTTGCACCTGAAAACCAAATTTCTGTGACTCATGCACTAGCACACCCAGGTCTCTCTGCACAGCAGCATGCTTTAATATTTTATTGTTTAAATAATAATCCCGTTTGCTGTTACTCCTACCAAAATGGATAACCTCACATTTGTCAACATTGTATTCCATTTGCCAGACCCTAGCCCATTCACTTAACCTATCCAAATCCCTCTGCAGACTTCCAGTATCCTCTGCACTTTTCCCTTTATCACTCATCTTAGTGTCATCTGCAAACTTGGACACATTGACCTTGGTCCCCAACTCTAAATCATCTATGTAGATTGTGAACAATTGTGGGCCCAACACGGATCCCTGAGGGACACCACTAGCTACTGATCGCCAACCAGAGAAGCACCCATTAATCCCCACTCTTTGCTTTCTATTAATTAACCAATCCTCTATCCATGCTACTACTTTACCCTTAATGCCATGCATCTTTATCTTATGCAGCAGCCTTTTGTGTGGCACCATGTCAAAAGCTTTCTGGAAATCCAGATATACCACATCCATTGGCTCCCTGTTATCTACTGCACTGGTAATGTCCTCAAACAATTCCACTAAATTAGTTAGGCACGACCTGCCCTTTATGAACCCATGCTGCGTCTGCCCAATGGGACAATTTCTATCCAGATGCCTCGCTATTTCTTCCTTGATGATAGATTCCAGCATCTTCCCTACTACCAACGTTAAGCTCACTGGCCTATAATTTCCTGCTCTCTGCCTACCTCCTTTTTTAAACAGTGGTGTCACGTTTCCAATCCACGGGGACAACCCCAGAGTCTAGTGCATTTTGGTAAATCATCACTAGTGCATCTGCAATTTCCCTAGCCATCTCTTTTAGCACTCTGGGATGCATTCCATCAGGGCCAGGAGAATTGTCTACCTTTAGCCCCATTAGCTTGCCCATCACTACCTCCTTAGTGATAACAATCCTCTCAAGGTCATCACCTGTCATAACCTCATTTCTATCAGTCACTGGCATGTTATTTGTGTCTTCCACTGTGAAGACCGACCCAAAAAACCTGTTCAGTTCCTCAGCCATTTCCTCATCTCCCATTATTAAAACTCCCTTCTCATCATCTAAAGGACCAATATTTACCTTAGCCACTCTTTTTTGCTTTATATTTGTAAAAACTTTTGCTGTCTGTTTTTATATTCTGAGCAAGTTTACTCTCATACTCTATCTTACTCTTCTTTATAGCTTTTTTTAGTAGCTTTCTGTTGCCCCTTAAATATTTCCCAGTCCTCTAGTCTCCCAGTAATCTTTGCCACTTTGTGTGGTCTTTCCTTCAATTTGATACTCTCCCTTATTTCCTTAGATATCCACGGTCGATTTTCCCTCTTTCTACCGTCCTTCCTTTTTGTTGGTATAAACCTTTGCTGAGCACTGTGAAAAATCGCTTGGAAGGTTCTCCACTGTTCCTCAACTGTTCCACCATAAAGTCTTTGCTCCCAGTCTACCTTAGCTAGTTCTTCTCTCATCCCATTGTTATCTCCCAACACTCACGGCAATTTTGGACACTAAGGGCAATTTAGCATGGCCAGTCCACCTAGCCTGCAAATCTTTGGACTGTGGGAGGAAATTGGAGTACCCGGAGAAAACCCACGCACACACGGGGAGAACGTGCAGACTACGCACAGACAGTGACCCAAGCAGGGAATCGAACCTGGGACCCTGGAGCTGTGAAGCAATTGTGCTAAGCACTGTGCTAACGTGCTGCCCGTATCAAACTGATGAATCCATGAGTCTCTGAAGCGTAAATCTGCTGATGCACCCAGATCTTGCAATGGTAACCTTGGGTTGGAGGTGTATTTCATTGTCATCTTAGATGTTGTTCATAGTTGTATTTGGGATGTTGTCCTAGGTGCAATAGGACCAAACAGTTATTGAGGAACACAACAATTCTAGTTCTGCATTTGAAAGATCATAGTTCCCACCCTTTCCTCTGCATCTGCTGATGAAGTGGTCTATGGATTCCGTAGGCTTTTGTCAAAATGACATGAACTCTAGTCGATGAATATAGTAATTTGACCTGATTTTGAACTGGTCTTCCGAAGTAGTCCATATCTTTAGAGGTTCCTTTAGTTCTTCTGTTAATGCTGATACATTCAGGATGTGTAGATATTAATTCCCAGTTGTGAGGTGAATTTTTATGGCTTGCTTGTCTTGTTCAGGCACACCTGAATCGAAAAACCATAACTACTGTTTAAAGACTTTGAATTCAGATAGAAGGTCAGATACCTCTCAATTCAAACTGAGGAATTTGTGGACATTTTGACAATATCCCTTTGATCTTCCTTCCCCTACAGTACCTGGCACGAGTGTCGCCTTATCTGCTACTGCCGAAGGATGAGCAAAGGACAGTTACATGCTGCTAGCTTCTTTTGACTTGGATTTGGAAATTCACAACACTTGGCTCGTTCATCAACAGCGGTATTTTTAAATTTGTTCAAGGGATGTGACAAAGCCAGCATTTATTGTCCATCCCTAATTGCTCTGAGAAGGTGGTGCTGAGCTAACTTCTTGAACCGTTTCACTCCATATGCCATCAGGGAGGGGGTTACAGGAATCTGACCCAGTAAATCTGAAGGATAGGTGATATATTTCCAAGTGAGACTGTTGTGCGACTTAGTAGGGAACTTACTGCAGGTAATGTTAGCTTGTTCTGCGAGCTTGGCCTTCGAGACAGTAGATGGCACAGGTTTACAAGATGCCATAAAAGGAGTGTGGGAAGTTGCTGCAGTGCATTTTGTAGATGGTACACCCTGCAGCCACTAGCGATGGAGGGAGTGAGTGGCTTTGTCTTGGATGGTGTCAAGCTTTGTGAGTGTTGTTCACGTGATCCAGCTGGATGAGGAGTATTCCATCAAACTCTTGACTTGAGCCTTGTAGAATTTGGACAGGTTTTGGGGATTTTGGACAGGAAGTGATTTTCTCACTGCAATATCTCGGTCTCTGACCTGCTCTGGTAACTGTCATAATATCCACTCATGTATATCATGAGAGGCAGACAGGCAGTGATTGACATACGGGATAACCAATGAACACACACAACACAGAACAACCAATCACAGGACAGGACACCACCACTATAAAGCCCACACGGCATTAAGGCTCTCCCTCTCTCACAGGACACGGCTAGGGAGATAGTCACAGTGCACAGGCCAATGAACATCACCACCATGTGGTAGAGAGCTAGTCTGGTCAAGACAGTAGGAGGTTATCAGTTAGGTTAATAGAGTGTCAACCCACAGCAGATTATGTGCAGCGATCAACAGGCTCAATAAAACAGTGTTGGACCATCTCCTGTGTCGGAAGCCTGTTTCTCGTTTTACTGCATTCGGTTGCAGTCGATGTTAGACCAACACAGATAACACATCAGTAACCACAGTATTTATATGGCTGATTCAGTTCAGTTTCTGGTCATTGGTGAGCCTCCAAGGTGTTATGATGGAGGACTTGGTGATGGTAATACAATTGGATGTCAAGGGGAGATGATTAGTTTGTCTCTTTTTAGAGACATTCAATGCCTGGTACTTGTTGTGGGGTGCACCACTTAACAGCCCAAGCTTGAATTTGTCCAGCTTTTGCTGTATTCAGGGTTGGACTGCTTCGTTAACCAAAGAGTTGGAAATGGACCTGAACACTATGCAGTCAGCAGCAAACATCCTTATTTCTGACCTTACATTGGAGGGAAGGTCATTGATGAAGCAGCTGAAGCTGGTTGGGCCTCAGCACAGTCCTGAGGATCTCCTGCAATGATGTCCTGGGGCTGAGATGATTGACTACAACAATCTTCCTTTATCTTGGGCTTGAATCAAGTTTTGGGGTGTTCTTCTCTGAGTGAGGAAAGCTCTGTGACCTGAAAACACAGGCCAAGTTGAGCATTGGTGCACTTCAGTAGCACAATAATATATATTGCTTGGTGCATCATTCCTGTCCTTACAAAACAGCATGCGATCTATGAACAATACCACAGGGCATTCTAAAAAAGTATTCAAAAAAAGAGCTAAAATACACCAGGCTTAATAATTCTGCAGGACATCAGGTTGGGAAATATGACAGGTATTGGCGCAAGTCTTTATCATATTTTGACCAATATAATTACCCGTGTTCCAGACTTATCTCTACAGGAAGTCAGTCGGAGATACATGGAACATTACATGCTGTGGTGGGATGAATAGTCATTAATGTGAATTGATAGGTATTCACAATGGTTGGCTGTTCGGCTTGACTGGGCCTTGCATTCATGAACACAAATCAAAGAGCATATGTTTTTTTTTTAAATAAGTAAATTGCGGCTCAGAAAGGAGGCCTCTTCATCTTGTGTGACTATATTGCATACAAAAAAAAAATCCCTCTCCTTCCGTAATGAGACACCACTTTAGTATTCAATTTCCTTGCTTGGAGAATCTGAGGTTTCTATAAAATTGGTGTTTTTCTTTTCCTCTGCAGCCTGTCTGTTGTTTGCAGATTTGTAACTGGAAGTGCATTTTATGTGGTGTAATTATAGAAGTTGCATAGGAACGACTAGGCCACTGTTCCCCTGGTGTCTTGCCTTCGTCACACATACAAACACAACACACAAACACACACACTGCTCCCCAGCCTCTGAAATATTCATCTGCTGAAGAAGCACAGAGCTTCCAGACTTTACCCTGATAGTTTCCAAGTTAATTGAGCGACCAATATGACAAATGAAAAGCCCATGCTCTGGAACAACGCTGTTGAAAGTAGGGCGGGGAAGATGTTCTGTCACTCGTGTGGTAACATATGTACACTTCCCAGGAGGCCGCTGATGAACTCAAAGTTAATTTACCCCCCCCCCCCCCCCCAGCCCTGCCGCTCAAAGAACAATCCCGCTGCTGGTTTTCCTGCCTACAGCCTTGCTTGCAACTGAAGTACTGGTGTGAGGCTGGGTCCTTTAAGAGGGAAGTAGAATCAAACCGCTGGCTATTTGACTAACAGTCCAGAAGGTACAGCTTGTTCGCATTTTACAACAGACAAGAACCTCTCCATTCTGAGGTTTTTCTTTTGCCCCCTGGGCCCATTGTGGTGACATTTTGCGAGGGGGTGTAGCAATGGAGATTAAAATGGGCAGGTCTCCCAACTGATGTGCAACTTAGCCCAAGTTCATGTCTCACCTTCATTCTGGTCCAGAAGGAACATGTTTGCATGTTTCCAAGAGGTGATCCCATTGCAAAGAGACAGCACAGACACGAGAGGCCAAATGGTCTCCTTCGGTGCTGCATGGCTCTGTGATTCCACGGGTGCACCCAGGAACAGAGCTACCTTCGTTGTACTGTTATACATTCAGATTGCAGCTTTCCTAGATTTCCCAATTGGATTAAGTGGTAAGCCATTTATTAAACCGGTTATCAGAGCATTAAAATAACACCAACAGCAACATCCAAACTTTGCTTTGAAAATTGCTATAATTCTCTCATAAAATGTAGTAGCTCTAATTTGACAGAGTAAATATTTTCCTCTTCATTGGGAATGACAGCAATGGATATAATTATATTACTTAAACGTCTCCGGTGTAAATGGAGTTACAAAGATCCTCGCAGCTGCTACTTAAACTCAGCATGCTTCGTGTGGCGTCCAGCTCAACTGAAAGGGCATTTTATGGCAGACTCCCCGATCCTTCCTCACTCAGCATCAACCAAGCAGAAGGTAACCCAAAGCAGCCGCAGGAGAACATGTGGCTTGTTGTTGAGGTAACCTGGTAGATATGAATTGGGTCACAGCGAGCTTCCACTTTCTGCTACACAGCCTAGATTTGATTTTTATGTTTGTTTTCTCCAAGTGGCAGTTCCACACTTCTCAACAGGGCTCACTTGGATAACCAAAAGAAAGGGGCAATCTGCCTGATTTCCCATTTAGCCCTCCCTCACCCGGATGTATAATAATAATCTTTACTATTGTCACAAGTAGGCTTACATTAACACTGCAATGAAGTTACTGTGAAAAGCCCCTGGTCGCCACACTCCAGCGCCTGTTTGGGTACACAGAGGGAGAATTCGGAATGTCCAATTCACCTAACAAGGAGGTCTTTCGGGTCTTGTGGGAGGAAACCCACGCAGACACGGGGAGACTCCCCACAGACAGTGACCCAAGCCGGGAATCGAACCCAGGTCCCTGGTGCTGTGAAGCAACAGTGCTAACCACTGTGCTACCATGAGAGTCAGGTGTGCACCCCCCACGCCGGACACCTTGTTGATGCAAACTAAAACTAGTTAACCCAATGCAAGTGAGGGATTCAGAGAATACAGCACAGAGCAAGGCCTTTCAGTCCATCATGTCATGCAGGACTTTTGAACGAGTTATCCAATTAGTCTTACACTCCTGCTTTTACGCCCATTATCCCATTTTCTTTCTTTTCAAATAACTTATCCAACTTCCCATTGAAAGTTATTGTTCGAGTCCCCTGCCACCTCCTAGTTGGACAATGCATTCTAGATCGTAACAACTCACTGCATTTAAAAATAATCCTCCTCAATTCTCCTCTGGCACTTATATCAGTGTCCTCTTGTTACTGCCCCCCCCCCCTCCCCCCCCCACCTCGTACTGTAAACAGTTTCTCCTTATCTACTCTCGATGAGTCTCTTCTTAACCTTCTAATGGAAACAATTCCAGTTTCTTTAACCCCTCTACATTTTGACCTTGGCTCAATTCTACACTGACCGAGGGAGTGGATTTATCCATTAATCCAAGGGGGAGCCTGAAGTCTATTATTTTACTGTCATGAACACATCTGCATGCTATGTGCATGAGGCTTTCATCTTGCCCAGAGCTCACAGCAGGATGAGGAAACCGCCCTTGTTTGTGTTAACTAGCAAGGCCAGACGGATCAACCTCTCCATGTATCAGATTGCAAGTGCATGCATGGATAGTTTGCCAGAATAACCAGTTACTGCCGTCTTTAGTTCCTTTTAAAACAGATGGGTTCATATTTGGTTAAGAATGGGTTGGAGATCTTGAACATAACTAAGGACTTGGAGTAACAAAGAACCCAAGGAACACAAACACATAAACTTCTGGAAAAACCCAGCCGGTTTGGCAGCCTCTGTGGAATGGGAAAGTGGAATTAACAGATGCAATTTTTCCCGAATTGTACAGAGTGCTGGATTTGGTGATAAAAGCTGTGTGAAACTCAGCTTCATGGCCACCGTATCTCGCCGGATTTAACAGAACTCTGTGCAATTTCAAAGTGCAGGCAAGGATAATACAGCCTGTTTTCTTCTGGGGATTCCGCTAAATACGCAGCAAAGCCGGTACTGTGAGATCAGAGCGCCCTTTTTAAAGGGTGCCTTCATCTCAAAACTACATTTAAGACTCGCACTCCCCAAGGGATCAAGACCTGCCCACAGAGATCGGGACCCCCCCCTACACACACACACAGAGATTAGAACTATCCACGGTGATTGGGACCCCCCCAATAGAGCCAGGAGTCCTCCCGAAGCATCGGGGCACCACCACCACAACACCAACAGCAGGAGGCCCACCAACACCCCCGCTTTGCAGGCATTGGGGCTCTCCCCTCTCCCCTTTCCGAACAGAGCTTCTTTGGTACTGCCCCCTTTATGTTGCCCTTTAGCTTCATCGTGTGGTCACCGTTTTGAGAGCTCTGAGGGAGAGTCATAATGGACTTGAAATTGACTCTATTTTCTCTTTCCACAGATGCTGCCAGACTTGCTGAGTTTTTGCAGCACTTCCTATTTTTTTTTTCAGATTTCCAGCATCTGCGGCATTTTGCCCAAGGAATATAATCTGTGCTCCTTTTATTTTCATGTGTCGTGCGTCATCACTGAGCACTGCTAACTGAAGAGTGATTTTTGGAAGTTAGATATAGAGATGTTTTCACAGCTTGTGGACGAGACTAAAACCAGTAGCCATCGTTTTCATGAATAACTCCAATAATTTATTTGGGGAAAACCTCTATATCCATAGAGTGGTAAGATTGTGGAACTGGCCTCCTGATTTAGTGGGTGGACGAATACCACTGGGTGGCACAGTGGTTAGCACTGTTGCTTCACAGTGCCAGGGTCCCAGGTTCGATTCCCGGCTTGGGTCACTGTCTGTGCAGAGTCTGCAACTTCTCCCTGTGTCTGCGTGGGTTTCCTCCGGGTGCTCCGGTTTCCTCCCACAAGTCCTGAAAGACGTGCTGTTGGGTAATTTGGACATTCTGAATTCTCCCTCTGTGTACCTGAACAGGCGCTGAATGTGGCGACTAGGGGCTTTTCACAGTAACTTCGTTGCAGTGTTAATGTAAGCTTATTTTAAAAAATTATTATTAAAAAAAAATTTTTTTAAGATTATTTTTAAAAATAGCATTGATGCAGTGAAGGTGAAGCTTGATAAGCACACGAGAGAGAAAGTATTAGAAGGCCATGCTAACAGGCTTAGGAAAAGGAAGATGGACGGAGGCTCATGTGGAATAAATACTGACATAGACCAGTTGGGCTGAATAGCCTACTTCTTTCCAGTAAATGCTGGGTGGGGATCTTCTGATATTTTTTCAGAGTGTCGGTTTCAGTGAGAAAACTAGCGTGCAGGTTGTCACTTGCAGGATGCCAGGAGGGCCATACTTACCTTTCCGGCCCTAGCGGGTTCCCCTCGGCAGCTTCTGGTTTTGTGATAGCTGTCAAAAATCCCATCGTCAACGTGACATCACATCAGTGACGGGGGAATTCTTCCCCACTTGGGGGAAATATATGGCAGGGAAGCCCTTTAAAAACATTGAAATCTGAAGGGCGGGAACCTCATTGCATCACCAGCGAGGGGTGGAGAAGGTCTGAGAGCGAGATCTCGCTGCTGAAATTCTCATTCCCGCTCTTGCGTGATTTTCCATCGACGTCTCCATTTTCCCCTGTGGTGAACACCGGCTGATAATTCCCACACACACACACCCCCCTCCCACTCCCCCTCCCCATTTTGTGTTGATTCAGCCAGTAGGAGGAAAGAGAAACTTTAAAATATTCCGCCATTCGTTACCCCTGTACAGTCTAGATTCGAGCTCCAGCCCCGGTCCTTTTATGTGTCATTGTCCTGGTGTCAAGGATAAGTTGGTGACTCTCTTTTCTGAATCACGAGGTTGTGGACTTAAGTCCCACTCTAAAAGATTTGAACTGGTAACCGATTCCAACTCTCTAGTCCAGGTGTGAGGGAGTGTTGCATTGAAGGAGATGCTGCCTTTCGGAGGAGCTTAAACTGAGTCTCCATCTACCTTCCCAAATGGATATAGAATATCCCACAACACTATTTCAAAGAAGAACAGAGGAGCTCCCCTATTCAATATCTATATTTTAAACATCACCTTTGAAGGAGATTATCACACTGATGTTTGTGAGGCCTTATGGTGAGCAGAATGGCTGTTTTTTATTACATTACAACGATAATCACACTTCAAAAAGTAATTAATTGCCAATAAAGCACTCTGGGTAGTCCTGTGATCAGAAATGCATGTCTTAATTTCCTGATGGTGCCCAGACTATGTAATCGCCGGCTTTGCATTGTAAAGTTGCTAGTTCGGTTCAGTTAGTCACACCATAACCTTCGACAAAGAAATGGAGAGTCGAGGGACTCATGAAGGTAGCAGCCGATCATCTTTGCGGTACTAAGGGGGGTAGCATTGTGAGAGGTGTCTTTCTTTTTAAAATATTCTTTCATGGGATGTGGGCATCGCTGGCTCGGCCAGCATTTATTGCCCATCCCTAGTTTCCCTTGAGCAGGTGAGCCATCTTCTTGAATGGCTGTGGTGTAGGTACACCCACAGTGCTGTTAGGAAGGGAGTTTCAGGATTTTGATCCAGCAGCAGTGAAGGAACAGCAGCATATTTCCAGGTCAGGATGGGAGAGTGACCCAGGGTTGGCGGGAGGGGGGTGGGGGGGGGGGCTTCCAAGTGGTGGTGTGGGGTTGGGGAGGGGCTTCCACGTGGTGGTGTTCCCATGTATCTATTGGCCTTGTCCTTCTAGATGGTAGGAGTTGTAGGTTTGGAATGCCGTCAAAGGAGTTTTAATGAGTTCCTGCAGTGGATCTTGTAGATGAAATGAAATGAAATGAAAATCACTTATTGTCACGAGTAGGCTTCAATGAAGTTACTGTGAAAAGCCCCTAGTCGCCACATTCCGGCGCCTGTCCGGGGTGGCTGGTACGGGAATCGAACCGTGCTGCTGGCCTGCTTGGTCTGCTTTAAAAGCCAGCGATTTAGCTCAGTGAGCTAAACCAACCCCTAAAGCCCCAAATGGTACACACTGCAGCCACTGTGTGTCAATGGTGGAAGGAGTGAATGTTTGCAGATGGCGTTCTGTTCAAGTGGGCTGCTTTGTCTTGTATGGTGTTGAGCTACCTAAGTATTGTTGGAGCTGCACTGATCTAGGCAAGTGAAGAGAATTCCATCACCCTCCTGACCTGTGCCTTGGAGATGGTGGACAGGATTTGGGCAGTCAGGAGGTGAGTTCCTTGCTGCAGAATTTCCAGCCTTTGACCTGTTCCTGTAACCACAATGAGATGTGAAGCAAAAAACAGGTCAGCTTATCATTTTGGTTAATTTATGGAGCATTTGTGTGTAATGGCTGCTGTGTTTTGTCCATGTAACTGTGACTGCACTGCAAAAGTAGTTTATTGCGTAAAGGGATATTTCAAAGTGAAAGATGCTGTAAAAATCCAAGTACTTAGAACTGTGTAAAAGACATTCTCTTGCCCTTGCTTTCTTGACAGGAGTTTGATTTGTGTTGGGTTGCTAGTCTACCTTTCAAATTGTACGTGGAGGTAGCTACGATGATGGCTGTCGAGATGCACTATGCAGCAAAACAGTTTTTTTACTTATTCCAATAAGGAATGTATGTGATGCTTTGTTTGGACTTGTTATCACACTGCTATTTGCTAGTGCAGCTGAAATGTTCTTTTTGATACAAGCGTCTGCTAGGGTGAATCACAATACCAGACTCAAAACTGGAATCAATCCCAGGCCTGAGAGCTAGGGCTGGAACCTAAGATGCAGAAGGTAATCATTTAAAATTTGAAGTTGGCTAGAAAGAGTTTTAATGCCAAACCAAACAAGTTAGCCCTGGAAAGGAATTGTGGTGTTTGGTGAATTATATTTTATTGAACCATATTTTTTAGGATACAGATTCAGTGAGGAAAAAGGGTTTTGTTTTAATTGCTACCCTAGTTCCCATCGAGAAAGTCAAACAGCCATATTTTATCACCTCTGGACTTACTTCTCGGTTTACAGTCTGCCTCAGGAAAACTGGAGAAGTGCAAATGATGAATGTGCAAAAGACACAGGCAGGGTTCTCTTGTCTGCCAGCCACGTGTTTTTCGGAGATACGCAGTTCGCTGGTGGCGAGATTCTCTCTTCCCGCCGCTTGTCAATGGGATATCCCATTGAAGCCATCCCACGCCACTAGGAATCCCACGGAAGGGAGTGTGCTGCCAGCAGAAACAAAGAATCCCAACGGCCAGGGAATTTCGGCCACAGAATCCAGTTCAGATGACTGAGGTGTCCTATTATTACAACCTTTATTTATACTATTGCACAATTAGATATATGCCCCATTGGGTGCACTTCTGTATGCAAGATGCGTTGACCATGTTTAAAGAAGTAACTAACAAAGTAGCACCTGAGGTATAGAAGGCAGACCAAAACTGGTAATAACTGGTCTGACCATGCAAGTGAATAAGGGACAGCCTATGTCGGAATTATCAAAAGACTACAGCTGGTGGAAAGGCGCTATTGGAATTGTCAAACTTGGCACATATAGGATTTCTCTGAGTTTATACAATGTGTGGAAAGAAATGGGAGAACAGTAAAAATGTCTGAAAGGAAAGAGAGCACTGGCTTAATACGAGTTCATGAGTGAGTGAAGAAATACCAGAGTTGAATGATACCAATCTGGTTCTACATCTACAACTGGGAACGGCGTAAAAATATAGCCATTCTCATCCCGCTTGGCAAATGTAAGTTGTGAATTAGCTGAACATAAAATGGATCATTCTCTTGATGGGAAACCCAAAATGGCATCATCCCTCAAAGGGGTAAGAATGATGTAGGTCGATTATCATTTACCCCAAATCCTCGGGGGCGAATGCATTTCAGATTTCAGATCATTTGGTTTTTGGATTGGGCATAAAGGGCTAGGTCTACCTAGTCTGTAGCCTAAAGTCAATAAAATGGCTGGAAAAGTAAGATATACCACCGAATAATAAATACAGGGTGCGGTTGGTGATATTTGTGTCGGCTCGTATCACATGCTTCCCATGCCAACGGTCGATGAGGTTTAAAAAAAGTGCTGTTTCTGTGTTGTGTGCAGTTGTCGATTTATGGATAAAGGATATTCGACCTGTATTAAAAAATTTCTCGATCAGGAGGTAATTAAGTTAAGAACTTTTCACCTGAGATGTCTGGATTAGTAACTTTGATCAATTATTTGGAGATTTTTGTTCTCTTTTTATAAGCGATTGGAAGAAAGATTGCCTCAATGGTGTGGTGAGTCTTTTGCACAATACTATGGAAAAGGGGGTGGTATAAGCCTGCTTAATCATTTCAATCCAGGCTTAAATTTCTATTTGAGAAGGTCAGATGCTTGAAAGGTTTACAGTGTTATTTTCATATATTGTATGAGCTTCATCTGATGAGCAATCCAATCGATTCCACATGGATGTGATCGTCATGTTGGCTGCAGGACAATGTAGCAAAGATTTTCTTAGAAGCCTCACTTTGAGTTGAATTGTGGAACCCTAACCGACCAGATTGCTAGGTGGTGTTACCCCTATCATGAAGTGAAAAGATAACTCTGAGAACCTGCAGGAAGTTGTTGGATTGTCTCATTCCAAAACAGCTGCCAACTTTATAATGTATAAATAAAGACGCTGATGATTTTAGTTGTACAAATTTGGCATGGCATGTAATGCATTCACTGATTTGGAGAAAAAAAATTCATTGCGTAATTCTACTGCAATTAGAGTCATTTGTTAATAAAAACAGAACCTGCTGGAAATACTGAGGAAGTATGGCAGCATCATTATTGTTCTGGTGAAAGGTCAACTTGAGATATCGGGTGGAATTTCCGGTCGCACCCACCTCGAGACCGGAAATTTCCACCCGTGGTCAACAGACCTTTAAATGGTCTATGAGGGGCGCAACCTGCTGGCCTTGTCATGCCCGACCCGGGACGCAACAAGGCTGTTAAATCTCACAAGAGGCCCCTTGTGAGATTTACGACGCGCAGTACTAACGCGAGATCTAACTAGATCTTGCAAGGCATCGCAATCTGGATCTCGCCCTCACTGGGCATGATCCAGGTTTGCATAATCAAGTGAGCAGTTATGCTCACTTAAATATGTCTGTGTCAGAGTTACCTAACACCCAGGGTTGAACGGCCTCGCCTCGGAGAATGCCCTGTGGGGCCATTTAGCACTCGTTTCCACAAATATGGACCAGGCGTAACGGCCCTTGGAGGATCTTCCAGGCGATTATGTTATTCGGGTGATCGGGCTCTGGGCAGGATTGGCACTCCCGATGGTGAAACACTACCAAGGTGCCAGGTTTGTATGGCCAAGGTGTCCGATGGCAGCTTGCCTGTGCTAGAGATCGTGCCCGGGATTCTCTGCCTTTATGAGGTGGGGTGAGGGGGGCTCAAGAACCCACTAATTGGTAAGTTGGGGTGTTGGGGGGGGGAGCAATGGCCACGGTGGGGTGTCGAGATTGCGTGCCATTCTTAAATGGCACCCCAATCTCTTCCTGCACTAGCAAGTGGAGCTCGTTAGTGCAGGAAATGAGCCGAAGTGCGCTTTCAGCGGGCGTTCTTTGCCAAGGCCTGAGAAAGTAACAGAATCCCGTTTAATAGCAGGGTTGTTCTCGGCACCACAGGTCTTCCTGCGATGATTCCCACGGCGGCCAGGACCAGAACATGTCTCCTCTGAACTCTCCTTCACAGATGCTGCCAGACTGGTCAAGTATTTCTCGCATTTCTGTTCTTATTTCCAGCATCCACAGGATCAATGTCAAACACTTCCAGATCACAAAGGATGCAGGAGAACTGAGGATTTGTACAGTGTTGACAAGAGGGTAAATGCTGACACGGTTATTGCATGTTTGAAGAATTTAGTCGGTTATATTTCTAGCTGCACCTTTCGAAAAAGATTGTATTCTACCCAATGTATCTCACTTAGTGAATAAACTTCCCAATGCGCAACAGACACATAATAAACCAAAAAGGTCACAGGGAAAGGCCTCACTCTACTGTGTTAGGTGGATTTCAATCAGGGCAGTAGTAAGGACACTACACACTGCCTCAGTATGTGGAGAGATACCATTAGTCAGCATTCGCTCACCAGCCAGCCAGTGTCACCCACACCCACCGCTTTAACAGACAGTGAAGGCATTGGTTGAGGACATGTTTGGCTATGATTTCACCACCTGGCCAAAAGGCTTGCTTGTCCACGACCACACATAAAGATTGTCCATTTGGGCCGGGTACCAGGTGATGGGTCACGAACTACAGGAGTCAGTTCCTTCAAAGAAAAGCGGGGACAATATTGGAGATGTCCGGAAGTGGCGGGGATGTCATTTTAGCCATTGTTTTGGAACTGGACTGAAAATCTTTCTGTGCTGTCTGTGTCACTATATTTCATGGCAGGAAATGATATCATCACATCCCTGGGCCATATGACCAAAACGGAAAACAAACATTTTAATAATTGCCTCTCTCCCTCCCCGACACACCCACAGTGAATTAAGCATGAAACAAAGCCTGAATCCAACTGCTAAATATATGTGCATATTCTGGTTAGGTTGCGAGGAGGTGCTTCTGCAAAGTTTTGTGTGTGTCCCTTAAATGTTGTGGTCAGGTTCTGGAATGTATTTCACAAGCACGTCAAAGGTACAGCTGTATCTGGCATACCTCACATATCACAGCAATGTCTTTAACAGCCTGTTATTCTTTTTTATAAATACACTTGGAGTCAAAGGCAGATAAACAGTGTTTGGGATGCCCAGCATTGCCAAGTAGCAAGGAGGAGGCCAACAACATGCTGGAGGCAGGAGTGAAAGCATTAATGACTCACTGAATCCTGAAATCTGACTCCCTTGACAGCTCAGTGGGTTCATGCTCTGCATGGTGTGGTACTGGGCCATGCAAGCCAGAAGATAGCACACCAGATTCTATGGTCTGCCCTGAGTCATCTGATCTTCCTGTCAGCTGTGGCACTGGCAACACTCTCATCTCTCACCTCAGAAGGTTGTCGGTTTATGCCCCCTTGACGTGAGCACCAAAATCCAGGCTTGCAATCGCAGTAGAGTACTGAGGGTGTGCTGCTCTGTGGAGGTGCTGGCTTTCAAATGAGACATCAGATTGAGACCCTGTCTGCTCTCTCAGGTGGGGTGCAAAGATCAAAGAGGTGCAAGAGTGTTCAGACCAATTTTATCCTTCAACCTCACTGAAGTAGATTATCTGGTCATTATCACATTGCTGTGTGTGGGACCTTGCTGTGTGCGCGCAAAATGGCTGCTTCATTAGCTACACTACAACAGTGACTACACTTCAGAGGAACCTCATTGACTGTAAAAAGCCTGTGGGACATGCTGAGGTTGCAGGAAGTGGATAACGAACTGAGAGCCCTTTCTTTTTTTAGCTGGGACAGTACCAACAGCTTGTATTAATATATCACCTCTTTAAAATATGGGAACACAGCCTAAGGCTGTACAGAGGTGTAGTCAGACAAATATTGGACAAAGAAGGAGATTTTGGAATGCTAACCAAAAGATTGGTACAAGGTCATTTTTAAGTAGGGGCTTAGTTAAGATGTGGAGACTGTAGAGGGGGTTTTGGATGGAACTTTAGGCTGAGACAGTTGAAATGGCTACAGTAGTGGGCAAAGGGATTGAGGGATGAATTGGAGAAACAGAAATTTGGAGAGGTTGTAGGATTAAAGAAGGTTACAAAGAATGAGACGGCCATGAAGCGATATAAACACCAGGATGAGATTTTTAAACTGGAGAAATTGGAGGATCAGGAGCCAATGGGGAACAGTGAGGACCAGAGCGGGGGCAAGCAGGATTAGGGAATCGGGTAGTGAGAGGAGTCTTGAATGACTAAGGTTAATGGTAGGTGAAAAATGGGAGGCCAGTCAGGAACATTGAAATAGTCGAGTCTCAAGGTACCAAAATTGTGAGTGTTCAAATTAGGGTTAGGCTGTAAATAGTAAATAGGCTGAGACTGAGGCCAAGAAAGACACAATGAGGAAGGTGAAAGTACGTGGTATTTATGATGGAGTGGATTTGGCATTGGAAACTGAGCCTAGGATTGAATCTGAGTGTGTGAACAGTCCACTTCAAACAAGGACACTATCCAAGGATGGATTGGTGGCACTGGGAAAGGGTTTGTGGCCAGACCCACAGATATTCTGCAGGATTCTCCGTCGGTGGGATCCTCTGCTTCACCGGCAGCGCACCCACTCCCGCAGGTTTCCCGATGGCGTGGGATGGTCACAATGGGAAACCCTACTGGCCGGCTGTCAGAACAGAGGATCCCGCTGCCGGTAGGGGCGCACAATGCCAGAAAACGGGGCTGGCAGGATGGAGAATCCTGTCCAATAGCTTTGATCTTCCCAGTGTTTAACTGCAGGAAATTGCATTCGGGAACACCATTAGGGCACAAAGGGGGGAGAAATCAGCCAGAGTCCCTGTTTCAGATTATTGTTCTGATTCCTGCTGTAAAGTGTGCAACACCATTGTCAGTCAAAGTAAGGATTGCTGGTGATCCTAATGCTAGCTGTACACACATTTGTTTGGGTACCAGAGTGTGAAGAGCATGAAAGTGAAACCCCAATAGCCACAGAGGCAGTGGAATGAAGAGTTGTAGGATGCATGTTGTGTCTGGAACTCTGCCCATCATGCCTTCAATTGGTGAATTTCTAATTTTGGTCATGTCACATTAGAAAGATGATGGGTATCCTTTTGGCAAACACCCGCAACTTCCCAAGTCAAGGAGCAATGGCATATTGCAGGGAGAGATCACAAAGCATATCTTCTGATGGCTTGAGGCAGGAACATACGTTGCCTCCTAAACAAGCTTGGCTACAGCTTGGTGTGCAATGACCTTAAAAAAGAGGCATAGAAAATTGTTTGGACAGCATATTTTTTGAGGGCTGGAGCAGACCCAGATTGGACCCAGGCCATTTTCATTTCAATATCGCTAGGCAGGAACTTTTGTTCAAATATTGTGTGGGATGGAGTTGGGGGGAGGAATAAACTGAAAGGCAGTCTTCTTTAACCAACTTTTCCTCCCCCCATTTGAATATACAAATTGGGAACAGGAGTAGGCCACTCAGCCCTTGAGCCTGCTCCACCATTCAATAAGATGGTGGCTGATTTGACTGTAACCTCAGCCATCTCCTCCTGATAACCTTCAGCCCCTTGTTGATCAAGAATCTGTCTACCTCCGGCTTAAAAATATTCAAAGACTCTTCTTCCTTTCGAGGAAGCGATTTCTAAGGTAGGGCGGAACAGTGGCACAGTGGCTAGCAATGCTGCCTCACGATGCCGAGGGCCCATGTTTGATCCCAGACCTGGGTCACTGTCTGTGTGGAGTTTGCACATTCTCCCTGTGTCTGTGTCGGTCTCACAACCCAAAAGATGCACAGGGTAAGTAGATTGGCCATGCTAAATTGCCCCTTAATTGGAAAACAAATAAATAATTGATTATTCTAACTTTATTTTAAAAAAAAAAGAGATTTCCAAGGAATCACTATCCTCTGAGAGAAAATAATTTTTTAAACAGGACCCCTAGTCCTAGATTCTTCCACAGGAGGGAACATCCTCTCCACATCCACTCTGTCAAGTCCCCTCTTGAAGTCCTTGGACTTATAATAGAAGAGTTGAAGTGGAAAACACCAGAGTTGTAGCTCCTTTTCCACTCATTCTGTTGAGCAATTATAAGTTGGTTGTAGTTTGAAATTTAGTTGAAGCATTCTTAAGATAAATCCTTGATAAATGCATCTGAAATGCTGCCATATAGGAGACCATAAAATTGGTACATCGCATTCCTTTTAAATCAAGAGTATCTCTATCTGTCATATGGTGAAAGCGAGAAGACGTGCTATTGATATTAAGCTGGTTACCAAGTGGTTATGTCGGGAACAGTTCAACAAAAGTACACATTTATGTGAAGATTTGGACTTGCACGCCATTCCATTTAGCTAGAGAAACAATATTGAGGATGGCTGTTGCTACTTTATGATTTGTGTTGTTATCTGCTGCCCTGCAGAGTAAAGTTAATGCCTGGCTTCTTTTCTCCATCCTACCCTTAAATTCCTCTTTCTTGCCCCCTCCGCCCTCACCTCCAACAACAAGAGGAACTGATAAATTTCCTTGAAACTCTGACTGAGATCATCCAATCAACTGCCTTTTATCATTTCCCTCCCTTCCACTAGCTCACAAAACCAAACTACTGCACCCCTCTCCCGTGTCCTACCTACATCAATTCTGCTTCTTCCTCTTTTCTCCTGCCCACCAACCCAAACCTCTGGCCTTCTTTGCCCTAAGCCTGCAGTCCACTGCCACCTCTCCAATTTCTCTATTGTCTTTCCTCGTGCCACATCTGAGACCATCCCTTGCTCCCTCTGCCCCATTTCCATGAACCTACTGGCCACACTACTTCCCTTCCTGACTCCCACACTAACTGAGATTGTAAATGGTTAATTTCCGCCAGCATTCTCCCCAACTCTTTCCAAAACTTTTCCTTGAAGAATCCTCCATCCTGGCAAGTTGACGGCCATCTCCAAGTTTTCTGTTCTCTCCAGCAGAGCTCAGCCTACTCCCATCCTCCCATATCAATGCTATTGTCTCCCTCAACCAAATCTCAATCCTTCTGATCACATTCCTGTACCATCACGGTATTGGAATAGTCCTCATTGTAGTAAAGTATAATTGTGACCAAGCTGCAATATCCCCCACGCTTCTTAACCTCTCAGCACTTTCTCTTTCTTTGCCCAGCTCAGCGGGACTGCCCTCACTTGGTCTTACTCATAATTACAATGGCTAACAGTGCATAACACTCATCGCAGCACCATCAGCTCAGGAGAAACCCACCCCCTTCAAGGATCTGTCCTTGGACCCTTGTTTTTCTCATCTACATCAGGAAGGATCCACAGACAAATAGTCAATTTTCAGATGTCCACTGATGGCCCCTAGCTCTACCTCGCTTGCCTCCTCCAATGCCTCGATGCTGTCAGACTATTTAACTACCTGGGTTGAATCCATATTTCACTTACCCATCACACCTGGACTGTATAAATAGTGGGCAGAATTCTCCGGTCCCCCAGCTGCATTTGTCTCGATGGTGCACGGGTCGCTAACGGCGGCATTCTCTCTTCCCACCGCTTGTCCATGGAATTTCCCATTGAAGCCACCCCACGCCGGGAAAGCTTCTGGCAGGGGTATTCTGTTGGCGGGAAAAGTAATTCGCAATGGCCGGAGAATTCTGTCTGTTATATATATCCATATATAGAAAGAGATAGAATTGTTGACTGGTCATGAACTCAGAGTGGAGCTAAACAATATATTTAGCAGTTGGTGTATGAATTTTTTAGTGCTGGAGTTATACTGATACAGAAAGCAGAATTGGACAGGTGAGAGAACAAGAGGTTTGGCTGATGCTCATGACAAACACAGAATCAGTGGATAACACGTCCTTAATGAGTCACATGTTCTGCAGTGTGTTCAGCAATTTGCAAAGCATATCACATTGTTGAAACAGTGTCTGACCATGGAGAACGTATTATCCAGTGCCTCCTCTCTTTTCCTCTCTTGTTTGCTCACTCTCTTTTCTTCTCTCTCTCTCTGTGCTCCCTGCTCCCTATTTCTTCTTCCTACACCTCTTTTCCTCCTCTGTTCCCATGCTCTTTCCCCCACAGCTCTTCCACTCATTTTGACCCCTTCCCATGCACTCTTCTTTTCCCCATTTTTTTCTTGCTCTCTGTTCTCTCTCTACCTATCTCCCTGCCGATTATTTTACAGAAGCCTATCTTCCTATGCATTTTCTCCTCCTCTATCCTCTCCTTTTCTGCTCTTTTCCTTTTTTTATTGTCTAAGTCCAGGGAGCTGACTGTGCTTTCCTTAACTTTCTGGAAATTATCTTACTCAGGCAAGATCAAATCACCACCTGTTACCGGGCAGAATACGGCCTTTTGGCCAATTCATTGGCCATCAACCAACCACTCAAACTGAGTCTCACCACATCTCTCAGGTGCCACAAAGTCTGTGTTCTATTGTTAGAAAACCAGCGCCATATACTTTGTTGCAATTTTTTGAATTTGTCATTCTCTCTGCTGCTTGGCTTAAGATTACATGTCCATTAGGCATCATGGAGCAAAATGATAATGACAAAAAATAAAGAAAGAGGAAATAAGGTAATCAGCAGGAAGGACCTCCCATCAGGACAATGAGATGTATTTACTATAAGAACCAGAAAGGGGGGGGGGGGGGGGGGGAAGGGTGTGTTCATTGGAGCAGAACATGCTGGATGTTCAAATGAAAGTGTTCAAAATTAGGAAAGGTTGAAGGAGTATTGAGGATCCCCACTGTCAGTGAACTGTTAACCAAGTGGCAGAATCTCAGAAGCACTGGAAGAATAGAAGGGGAGGTTGCATAGATTTTTCTTAATCCCAAGATTTATTAGGATATGGACTGCTTTATAACAAGTAGCAATAGAAGCTGACATTCAAAGGGAATTAAAGAAGATAAATATGGAATGGAATGGAGAAAAATTGGATTAGACTAGAACAACGGCAGTATAGTCCCAGGAGGGCAGAAGTGCATTACTATTCTCATGTGCCCCCTCACCATTTCATCCAGCACTTACATTCCTCATTGTAGCAAGGCGGTAGTAACTCAGCATTAGCATTTAAATAAAGAACAATCTCCCCGGGTCCTATTGTCCTGGTGTAAAGCTACCTCCAATTCCAGAATCTCTACTTCCCATTTCATCCAGGAACATGGGAAATATAGAAGCGGGTGTAGGCCATTCAGCCCATCGAGGCTCCACCGTCATTCAATAAGACCATGGCTGATTACCTACCACAGCACCATTTTTCCCATACGATCCCCATATCCTTTGATGTCATTAGTCTGAGTCCCTCTGACAATCAGTTGCAGAAATGAATCCAATCTGGGCAAGCTATGAAGGACTCCTCTTGACTGATGGACATTCACAGTTTTTTTTGTGTAGCCATTTGGACCATCTGTCGATGGACGAAACATAAACGGTTTTGATGGGCGATCATGCCAAGAAGTTCAGTAAACCTGACACCGTTCCAATATTTACCCAAAGTCTTTGTTGATTTTGCACATATTTCTAATGAACAATTGAAAAAGAATGTTCTTCGTTTGGTACAAGTGTACATTTTTGAAGGCATTAAATAATATTGATTTCCGTCTTATCGATATGATTTGTGTATAGATTTACCTGTAATGTTCATTAATTATTTTCATTTATTGCCTGACTCCCATCTCCTGTGTCTTTGCTCTCATTTCATACCGAGATTTTAAAAATGTTGCTGCCTTTGTGCTGCCAGTTTCTAGAATGTTCTGTCATTTGTGGTACTTTTAACCATATGGGTCCTGTTACCATAAGAATATCCATGTAGGGGGTGGCTTAGATTGTGCCAGTCAAAATGTATGAATTCTTTGCCCCATGTAATATTAATGTATCCTGCAGTGTCAACTCAGAACAGTGTGTTGAGACAAATCTGTTTTGACATATTATGCCAGGTGCCAGCATTGGAAAAACTCATTTGCAGCCGGTGTCTCATTTTTTTAATAAACCGTGATTTATGTAGTAAAATATCTCGGGTGTTTAAAATGTCTTCAAATATAATGACGTCAGCCTGTTGGTGGTAAACTCTGGGCTAACTGCAACTCACAGGAATGATGTTTGTTTCTCTTTCCTTGGCCCGACACTGCGGTGTTACTCAGTTGTCAGTTCACTTTGCCTCTGAACCAGAAGGTCGTGAGTTCAAGTGTCACTCCAGGACTTGAGCAAGAATCTCAGCTGACACTTCAGTGCAATACTGGGAGAAAGCTGTGTTATTTCTCAAGCCCACACAATTAAATTCAGCTGTGTCTGCCGTGGCAATGCAACATATCGGGTGGCACGGTAGCACAGTAGTTAGCACTTTAGCTCACGGTGCCAGGGTCCCAGGTTCTATTCCTGTTTGGGTCACTGTCTGTGTGGAGTCTGCACATTCTCCCCATGTCTGCGTGGGTTTCCTCCGGGTGCTCCAGTTTCCTCCCACAAGTCCCAAAAGACGTGCTTGTTAGGTGAATTGGACATTCTGAATTCTCCCTCAGTGAACCCGAACAGGCGCCGGAATGAAATGAAAAATGAAATGAAAATCGCTTGTTGTCACGAGTAGGCTTCAATGAAGTTACTGTGAAAAGCCCCTAGTTGCCATATTCCGGTGCCTGTTCGGGGAGGCTGGTACAGGAATTGAACCGTGCTGCTGGCCTGCTTGGTCTGCTATAAAAGACAGCTCTTTGTGTGCTAAAGCAGCCCCTGGTGGCGGCTAGGGGATTTTTACGGTAACTTCGTTGCAGTGTTAATGTAAGCCTATTTGTGATAATAATATAGATTACTATTTTTAAATTCTGTGCCGCCATTTTGAAGAAGAGTAACAAAATTCTCCCCGGTCTCCTGCCAAATATTTATTTTTCAACCAACATCATTAAAACAAATTATCTGGTCATTTAAAAAAAAGTATTTCATAGGCTGCAGAACGCCTTATCCGAAATCTTCCGGTCCCGCGTTCCGTGGAAATCATCGTAAGCGGGACGGCAAATAAGGTGGACAAGCCATAGGTCTGCTGATCTCAAGGCAGGAATTTTCGGTCCTGGAGCGGATGGGACCGGCAATTTCCGTCCCTTGGGACACTCTGGAATCATGAAAGGTGCTATTTAAATGCAAGTCTTTCTTTCTTACTTCAGGGGAAATGAACAAATTGATCTAGGCAAATTGTTCACTCTATTGGAGTCTTAAAATAGCTTGTTTAGAAAAGAGAGGTAATGAGTTAAAGAGGAAGTCAAGTGGAAATCTCTCCCTCAGTGTAATAAGAGTTGCAGACTGGATTGCCCCCTTAGGGAAAGCCTTTGAAAAGGACAGTACAAATGGGTTGAAAATATAAGGTCCTGTTCCATTATCACAGTGTAGTGGGCTGCAGATGTGAGCATTTTCCTCCATCCAGTGCATCATGTCACATAAGCAGCTTTCAAGAATGACAACATTGCAAATCCACAAGTCAGATCCAGGTTCATGCCGTTGTCATCAAGGCTCTCTTTTGGTGCTCCTCTCTTAGCGCTGCCTATCGCACTCTCACAAATTGGGTTTCATCCGAACAGATTTCTTCTGAAATTATAATATTTCTGTGTGCTTAAATTACCAATAAGGCAGCACCCAAAATGAAAAATTAATAGATTATTGAAAAGGGAGATGATTGGGCTGACTAAAAATTTCAGAATCTTGTGAGGAGAACACTCAATACTTCTTCGGCGATCGCTCGCTAATGAGTATGATTGCCCCCTCAAGAAACTCCATGTTATTGGTCATGGGTCAGCACCTAAGGGACAAGGGTATTCTGTTCACTCAGCAAGGAACATAACTTGAGTTCAATATTTGGGTATAAAAACAGAAAGTGCTGGAAATATTACAAAAGGCCATAAAATGTTTGACCTGAACCAGTTACTCTGTTCGTCTTTCTACACTTGCTACCAGGCCTGCTGAGTATTTCCAGAATTTTCTGTTTGTATTTTAGATTTCCAGTACCCAAGTTAGTTGGCTTACGTGTATTAGATATTTGTGAGCCTGGGCTTCAAATGTGAGAGGCAAGGCACTTTGACTGATCGCTCAGTGGGTTGACAGACATGGTATCAGCCATGAATCAGTAACAAGACTCTCGCCTCAGAGACAGAAGATTGATCACCCAAGACCCACCCCAGAGACATGAGCACAAAATCCAGGTTGACACTTCCCAGAGTATCACTGAGACATTAAACCGAGGCCCAGTTTGTCACCTCGGCTGAGGTGGCGGGAGGCATAAAAGATTCCATGGCACTATTTCGAAGAAAACGCATGGAATTCTCCTCGGTGAACTGGCCAAAATTTGTCCCTCACCCATCGTTACTAGACGGAATTTTGAACCCCTACCTGCCAGCGGGATTTTCTAGTTCCCACCGAAGGATTTTTGAACGGCTCGCCACATTTTCCGGTCCCGCCCACTGCCGCAATAGGGCCACAGATTTCCATCCATTGTCTGGCAATTATCATTTTGCTGTTTGTGGGATCTTGCTGTGCGCATGTGGCTGTGCTGCCGACATTACAATATTGTCCACAGAAAGTACTTTGTTGGCTCGAAAGCACTGTGGGCTGGCCTGAGTTTGCAAAGGATGCTACATAATAAAGGCAAGTCTTCATCGCTAAGGTGGGGGTGAGCATGCCAATGGGCAGTAACTTTGAATGACTGCTCAGAAAGGTGAAACCCTATTTCACAAGGGGACAGATAAATCTGTCTCTTTCTATCTTTCAATCATCACTCTACAGCCGACACTGTCTATAGTGTTTCCGGTCGGCTGCATTCATGTACCTGTGCCGAGGTTGAGATGTACAGTGATGTTAATGAGTTGCCTCTTTTCCACGAGATGAAGTGATGATGTATAGGAGCTGACAGCGTGACAGTCAGTATACATATTACAGATCTGTCAAGTTCCATGTATTTCCAGTGGCAGCTGCTGATTTCTGGACAAAGGTATAACTTTTCCTGATTGTTCCCTGGCTAAGTGACTGCTTGGATTTTCAGTCTATCACTTACCTCCACCCGACCCCCCACCCACCACCATCACCGCCCCAGCAAATGCTCAAAATCTGTGTAGATTCTCAATGAACACTTTTTCCTCTGAGGTCTGCCAGCATCATTGCATATTTTCTATGATTCTATTATTTTCTTTCTCTGCCCCCGCTCTCCTCACGCGTTTCCTATCTCGTGCTGGCTCATTGTTTCCATTCTCGGGTATGCTCTCTCTTAATCTCTTCTCTTGTGCCTCTCTCACTCCCACACACAGATTAATTCTCTCAAGTGGCACTGGAGAGTGGGCATGTCGAGTATCATGGACATATTGCTATCAGTGCTGCGATAGACAACTTGCATGATTCAATTTGAATTCCTGTCAAGGCTCAAAAGCAAACATCATAACAGGGCAGTGATAATCAGACAGGAAGAAGTGGGCACGCCTGATGTACAATTGATGTCAAGTAGCTGCTAATACTGTTTGATTTCTAATGCAAATCAGAGACTGGATCTATTCTCTCTCAGTCCATAGTTCTCACTAACAGTTTCTTTTGTGTCTTTAACCCCACTTGACCAGGATTATTGAAACACAACGTTTGCTTTGAATACTAGCATAAGTAGTTTGTGCCTAGGTGACTTATTGATTTATATTATATTGAAATATTGGTCCTAGTGGGCTTCACACTTTATACCTTAACTCGTCAGTGCACTTCTTGGATGGCTGGTACAGCCTCTGTGCTCTAATCTCGGACAGGTCTGTGGACATGCATTCATCATACCGGTGGCATGGTAGCACAGTGATTAGCACTGCTGCCTCACACCACCAGGGACCCGGGTTCGATTCCGACCTTGGGTGACTGTCGGTGTGAAGTTTGCACATTCTCCCCATATCTGCGTGGGCTTCCTTTGGGCACTCCAGTTTCCTCCCACAGTCCAAAGCGGGCGGAATTCTCCGCCGGCTCCAAAAATCGCGGAGACCATCGTGAACTCGGCTGAGGTTCACGACGGCTTCGGGGCCCGCTCCCCGCACCTAATTCACCCCCACCCGGGGGGGGCTAGGAGCGGGCCCCCGTCGTTCCCGGCCGCGACCTCGGCCGCCGGAAATGACGCCCGAACGGCGCTTCGCAGATGTCATCCGTGCATGCGCGGATGACATCAGCGCGCAGACGACGCGAACCTGCACATGCGCGGTGCCGTCTTTCTCCACCGCCGCCCGACAAGACGTGGTGGCTTGATTTTGCTGGGCGGCGGAGGGGAAAGAGTGCATCCATTTTGGACCGATCGTGGGCCTGTCCCCTCCGGAGCACAGTCACGGTGCTCCCGTCCCAATCGGGCCCCTGGATGCCCCAAACGGGCATCCGGCGCCCGTTTCACGAATGCAGCGACCATGTGTGATGCTGCCATGGTGAAACGGGCGTGAAGGGCCGGCCGCTCGGCCCATCGGGCTCGGAGAATCGCCGTTCGCCGTGAAAAAAGGCGAGCGACGATTTTTCCGAGGGGGGGTAGAATCGCGGGGGCGCCAGGGGGGGCGTAAAAAATGTCGGGAGGCCCTCCCACGCCGTGTGGGGAGCAGAGAATTCCGCCCGTGAAGGTTAGGTGATTGGCCATGTCAAAATTGCCCCTTCGTATCCAATGGTTATGGGGATAGGGAAGGGAAGTGGGTCTAGCTTAGGCTGCTCTTTCGGAGGGTTGGTGCAGTCTCGATGTGCCGAATCCCTTTGCATGATTCTCTGTAAAAGGTTTGTCCTTATAGTCTTTTCAGTAACATTTGAGCGTTGCTGGAAAAAGAGAAGTGCTGTCAAAGCTTTTCATCTTGTACTCATCAGGATAGCTCACAAGAATTTTTCCAACCCTAACAGGGGAACAACAATTTATACCCATGAGAAGAGAAATTGTCAGTCAGGCTCGCAGTGTGGATCACTTACTCATGCTTGAAGCCACATGTATTCACTCATGGGGTCCTGGCCTTTGCAGACAGGGGGAACATGTCCACACATTGTGTTTGGCAGTTCACTGTTCCATGCTGCATTTTCCATGGTAACACCTCCATCGATCAGAGCCCACTTGCCAACCACTCAGCGCCCTCTTCTCATGCAGCATAAACTGCTGCCCCCCCCGCCCTGTTACGGTTCTAAAAATTTGTGCGAGTCATTCTGATGAGTGCAAGGCGGAAAGCTTTGTGAGGATGTCCCTTTGTTCAGCCGGTCCTTACCTTGTCTCTCCTTTATTTTCACCTTTGACAAACAACCGAATAGAAAGGGGAAAGGAAAAAATAAGCTCTCATCCAGACTCACTCCAGTTGACGCACTTTCTAACTCCTTCCTCTCCAATAGGGAGTCATGCTGACTCTGGTTGGAGGCAAAACCAAATGGAATTTGGTGTAGGAGTGATGAAAGTTCTGGAAAACGTTGGAAGGAAAAGCTTGGAAATCTGTCCCTGACTGCAGAAGGTAAGGATGAAGCTTGAGGAATACATGGTTGTCCATGCTGTATCACACCAGTAAACACTACCTTGCTCTGGCCCCAGCGTTGGATTCTTAATTCAGGTAATGTTACAGCACAGAAGGAGGACATTCAGCCCATCCTGTCTGTGCCAGCTCATTGAAAGCTGTCAATTTGTCCCATTTCCACAACTCATTTGTTTCCTAAACCAGCGCTGGCACTCATCGTGTTGCTGCCATCACTCTTGCTAGTTCGCAGTATGTTTTAAGACCATACTGTCTCAGAAGGTCATAGCTTCATGATCCACTCCAGCGACTTGAGAACAAATGGTACAGAGCTCTATCGGATTCCACCATAGCATGCCAATTGGCAAACATGGAGATTGGTGATTTCTCTGTGTGACTCCGGATGAGTGCAAACAGACCTGCGGGTTTTCTTGTGTGTGTGTGTGTGTGTGTGGAAAGAGGTCTTGGGGTGGGATCCCCACATCTCCCACAGTGTGTTTTCCGATGATAGAGCCGGCAGCAGTGGCGGAACGCCATTGGCTGCCAGCGGGATCTTCTGACCCTGCCGATGTCTACGGAGGTTTGCATGGCGCACCTGTCCCGCCGCCGGGGAACCCGCTGGCTGGATGGGCCAGAAAATCCTATCTTTGGTTTTATACAGCGCCTAAGGTGCTTTACAGGTGCTTTGGAAGTATTGTCACTATTGCAAAGGAGGTGACAATGTTTTGCACACGCCAAGCACCCACACACATAAATGGGATAATGATCTGGGTTTTGGTGACATTTATTGAGGAGTAAATATTGGCCAGCACATCAGGGTTAACTTCTGTGACTAGTACCACAGGATCATTTCTGTCCAAGCGAGAGGACAGACAGGCACCAAATTATCATCTCATCTAAAAGGCAGCACTCTTCACTTTGCAGCACTCCCTCACCTAGGTTTCTATGCTTGAGTTTCTAAGTTGGGTTTTAAACACTGGCTAAAAGCTATCCGGGCCCCCTGCCACAACTCCTTTACCGATACATTGATGATTATTTTGACGCCGCGTCATGCTCTCGCCCGGACCTGGAAAAATTCATCAATTCGCTTCCAGTTTCCACCCCTCTATCACTTTCACCTGGTCCATCTCAGACACTTCCCTTCCCTTCCTTGATCTGTCTGTCTCCATTTCCGGCAATAGACTATCCACTAATATCCACTACAAGCCCACTGACTCCCACAGCTATCTGGACTACTGCTCTTCGCACCCTACACCCTGTAAGGACTTCATCCCTTTCTCTCAACTCCTTTGTCTCCGTTGCATTTGTTCCGTTGATGCCACTTTCCAAACTGGTGCTTCAAAAATGGGTTCCTTCTTCCTCGTCCGTGATTTCCCACCTACAGTTGTGGACAGGGCCCTCAACAGTGTGCGGTCCATCTCCCGTGCCACTACCCTCGCCCCCTCCACTCCCTCCCAGAACAAGGGTAGAGTCCCCCTCGTTCTCACATTTCATCCCACCAGCCTCCGTATGCAAAGCATAATCCTCCACCATTTTCGCCAACTCCAGCGTGATGCCACCACCAAACACATCTTCCCTTCACTCCCTCTGTCAGCATTCCGCAGAGACCGTTCCCTCCGAGACAATCTAGTCCACTCCTCCACCATACCCAGTACCTCTCCCATCACCCATGGCACCTTCCCATGCAATCGCTGAAGGTATAACACCTGCCCCTTTACCTCTTCCATGCTTAACATTCCAGGCCCAAAACACTCATTCCAGGTTAAGCAGCGTTTCACTTGCATCTCTTCCAATCTGGTCTATTGCATTCACTGCTCCCAATGTGGTCTCCTCTACATCAGAGAGACCAAACGCAGACTGGGTGATCGCTTTGCTGAGCATCTTCGATCTGTGCGCATTCAGGACCCTGACCTTCCTGTTGCTTGCCATTTTAACAAAAGACCCTGTTCCCATGCCCACATGTCTGTTCTTGGCCTGCTGCAATGTTCCAGTGAAGCGCAACGCAAGCTGGAGGAACATCTCATCATCCGGCCTGAACATCGAATTCAACAACTTCAGATGACCAGCCCCACCTCGACCCATTTGTTTTCATTTCATTTTAACTGTCTTTTACCATTCCTTTCTTTCTTAATATACATTTATTTTTTCCCACCAATCTTATCCACCTTTCTCCTCTTTGCTTCCCCCTTCCCCTCCCCGCACACCTACAGTTCATCCTCTGATGTTACTTTCCCTGCTGTTTGACCTTTCACATCTTTTGTCCTCTCTGGGGACTGCCATTAACTCTCTTTCCCATAGTATCTGTGGCCATTAGCGCCAAGTTTCCCTGGGTTTCTGTGGCTATGATTCATCTTTCATTCTCACTCCACAGTATAAATATTTCCCACTTTCTCTGTCTGTTAACTTTGACAAAGAGTCATCGGACTCGAAACGTTAGCTCTTTTCTCACCCTGCAGATGCTGCCAGACTTGCTGAGATTTTCCAGCACTTTCCCTTTTGTTTAAACACTGGCATCTACCTGACAATGTAGAAAATTAAAAGCAAAATGCTGGATGCTGAAAATCCATAGAATTCCTACACTGCAAAAGGATGCCATTCAGCTCATCAAGTCTGCACCAACCCTCCAAAAGAGCAATGCACCTCGGCCCACCCCCCAGCCCTATCCCTGTAACCCCGCACATTTATCATGGCCAATCCATCTAACCTGCACATCTTTGGACTGTGGGAGAAAACTGCTCTGGTTTGCTCCCAGTCCAAATATGTGCAGGTTAGGTGGATTGGCCATGCTAAATTACCCCTTAGTGCCCAACGATTTGCAGATTAGGTGGATTGGCCATACTAAATTGCCCCTTACTGTCCAAAGATTTGTATGTTAGGTGGATTGGCCATGATCAATGCCCGGGATATGTCCTTCATTGGTAGAGGGATGGAGTTTAAGACTAGGGAGGTTATGTTGCAATTGTATAAGGTGTTAGTGAGGCCACACCTGGAGTATTGTGTTCAGTTTTGGTCTCCTTACTTGAGAAAAGACGTACTGGCACTGGAGGGTGTGCAGAGGAGATTCACTAGGTTAATCCCAGAGCTGAAGGGGTTGGATTATGAGGAGAGGTTGAGTAGACTGGGACTGTACTCGTTAGAATTTAGAAGGATGAGGGGGGATCTTATAGAAACATTTAAATTATGAAGGGAATAGATAGGATAGATGCGGGCAGGTTGTTTCCACTGGCGGGTGAAAGAAGAACTAGGGGACATAGTCTCAAAATAAGGGGAAGTAGATTTAGGACTGAGTTTAGGAGGAATTTCTTCGTCCAAAGGGTTGTGAATCTATGGAATTCCTTGCCCAGTGAAGCAGTTAAGGCTCCTTCATTTAATGTTTTTAAGGTAAAGATAGATAGTTTTTTGAAGAATAAAGGGATTAAGGGTTACAGTGTTCGGGCCGGAAAGTGGAGTTGAGTCCACAAAAGATCAGCCATGATCTCATTGAATGGCGGAGCAGGCTCGAGGGGCCAGATGGCCTACTCCTGCTCCTAGTTCTTATATTCTTATGTCGGTGGAGTGGGCTTAGGGGAAGTGCTCTTCCAGAGGGTTGGTGGAGACTCGATGGACCAAATGGGCTCCTCCTGCACTGTTGGGATTCTACGGATTCTCGCAACTCCTTTGATAATGAAGGTGTGTCCAAATGCAGCAAGATCTGGACAGTATCCAGGCTTGGGTTGATAAGTGGCAAGTTACATTTGTGCAACACAAGTGCCAGGCAATGACCATCTCCAAGACAGAATCTAACCATCTTCTGTTGACATTCAATGGCATTACCATAGCTGAATCTCCAGTATCAACATCCTGGGAGTTACAACTGACCAGAAACTGAACTGGTCTAGCCCTATAAATACTGTGGCTACAAGAGCATATCAGAGACTAGGAAATATGCACATTTCTATGATGCCATTTCAGTCGGTTCAGCCTTTGAATGATATCTGGGACTTTACTTGAGGAATGTCAGTTCGGAAACAGGAAGCATAGAACCAGAATTGGCTGAGGGGCCTAAGTAACCCGCACTCTCTGTCGCACTGGGAAGGTCAGAACAAAGAACAAAGAAAATTACAGCACAGGAACAGGCCCTTCGGCCCTCCCAGCCTGCGCCAATCCAGATCCTTTATCTAAACCTGTCTCCTATTTTCCAAGGTCTACATCCCTCTGTTCCCTGCCCATTCATATATCTGTCTAGATGCATCTTAAATTATGCCTCTACCACCTCCACTGGCAAAACGTTCCAGGCACCCACCACCCTCTGCGTAAAAAACTTTCCACGCACAACTCCCTTAAACTTTCCCCCTCTCACCTTGAAATCGTGACCCCTTGTAATTGATACCCCCAATCTTGGAAAAAGCTTGTTGCTATCCACACTGTCCATACCTCTCATAATTTTGTAGCCCTCAATCAGGTCCCCCCTCAACCTCCGTCTTTCCAACGTAAACAATCCTAATCTACTCAACCTTTCTTCATAGCTAGCACCCTCCATACCAGGCAACATCCTGGTGAACCTCCTCTGCACCCTCTCTAAAGCATCCACATCCTTCTGGTAATGTGGCGACCAGAACTGCATGCAGTATTCCAAATGTGGCCTAACCAAAGTCCTATACAACTGTAACATGACCTGCCGACTCTTGTACTCAATACCCCTTCCGATGAAGGCAAGCATGCTGTATGCCTTCTTGACCACTCTATCCACCTGCGTTGCCACCTTCAGGGTACAATGGACCTGAACTCCTAGATCTCTCTACATCAATTTTCCCCAGGACTCTTCCATTGACCATATAGTCCGCTCTTGAATTTGATCTTCCAAAATGCATTACCTTGCATTTGCCTGGATTGAACTCCATCTGCCACTTCTCTGCCCAACTCTCCAATCTATCTATATTTTGCTGTTTTCTCTGACAGTCCTCCTCGCTATCTGCAACTCCACCAATCTTAGTATGAAGCTCTCAACTTCCTGCCCGGACAGAAAACGAAACCTCACTGTGTAGCTTGGCTGCCATCAGCTCTCTCGCACGTAAAGGCCTGTTCATCAAGATGGTTCAAGTCAAGCACTTTCTCATTGCCAAGGCCAAAGCACTGAAACTGGACGCAGGTTCTGCAAGTTCAAACCAAAGTTACGGCTAAGAGCTGGACAATTCATGGCCACGCGTTCAGTAATTGATTACTCTGTTCGGCATCAAAAATCTCGCGGCAGCTTCAATTTGTTTGGAGTGTTTAGGTGAGTGGTTAGACAGCATAAAGTTGAGAGGCTGACACAGATGCCAGGAACAGTGGAAATCCAGCAGACTGGGACAGCTATGAAAAGAACAAGAAAGCAATTTAAAGAAAGTAATAGGTTCAAAAAGGGAATATGGAAAAGAAACCTGCAAGGGCCATCAAAGCTAACAGCAAAGTCTTTTATAAAAAAATGAGCACAGTAAGAAGTCTTACAACACTAGGTTAAAGTCCAACAGGTTTGTTTCAAACACGAGCTTTCGGAGCGCAACTCCTTCCTCAGGTGAACGAGGAAGCTCGTGTTTGAAACAAACCTGTTGGACTTTAACCTAGTGTTGTAAGACTTCTTACTGTGCTCACCCCAGTCCAACGCCGGCATCTCCACATCATAAAAAAATGAGGAAGAGAATGGTAAATGGCAACGAGGATTCATTAAAGGCAAATGGATAATAAAGGAATAGCAGTCTTATTAATTGAGTACTTTGCATGCGTTTTCACCATGTAGGACAACATACCAACAGTACAAGTGAACCCAAAAATCATTCAAAGGCAGGAATCTCGTTAATCTAACTGGAGAAACTGAGAGAACAATGGGATTTAAGGTGACAAATCTCCGGGACATTATTGTTCTCCAACCAGGATATTAAGGTTTAATTGGTATTGATGAAATTGAAGATGTGTTAGTCACAGTTCCAAAACTAAGATTCAGTCAATGGGCCCTTGGGTTAGAAAATTGCAACTGTTCCTCTATTATATAGGAAGGGAATGATGGAGAAACTAAACAACAACAACATAGCTGTCAGTTTCACATTAATTGAGGTGAAAGTGAACAGAAGCTGTCTTTAGAGACAGAGTAACTGAGCACTTGGACAGATATCAGGTCACAGAGAGTCAACATGGCTTTGCGGAAGCCAGGTCATGTCTAACTTTTATTTTTGATTCTTTTGTGGGATGAGGGTGTCGCTGGCAAGGCCAACATTTGAGGCCCATCCCTAATTGCTCTTACAAAGATCAGAGTGAACTGCTTTCTTCAACTGCTCCCACCCATGCTGTAGCGGTTTGGTACATCTGAGTGGTCATTTCAGAGGGCAAGTAAGAATCAACCACAATGTTGTAGGTCTGGAGTTACATGTAGACCACACCAGGTACGGGTGGCAGATTTCCTTCCCGAAACAACATTAGTGAGCCAGATGGGGTGTTTGTTTTGACAATACTGATGGGCATAATGCTCATCATTACTGAGGCTAGCTTTCAGTTCCAAACTTTGTTTTATTTATTACGAAACTGAATTAAAATCTCATCAGCTGGAATTGAATTGTTTAAGGTCATAGAATTTACAGTACAGAAGAAGGCCATTCAGCCCATTGGGTCTACACCGGCCCCTGGAAGAGCACCCTACCTAAGCCCACACCTCCTCCCTATCCCCGTAACCAAGCGACCCCACCTAATATTTGGACAATTTAGTGTGACCAATCCACCTGACCTGCATATCTTTGGACTGTGGGAGGAAAGCGGCGCACCCTGAGGAAACCCCCGCAGACACGGGGAGATCATGCAGACTCCGCACAGTGATCCAAGCCGGGAATCGAACCTGGGTTCCTGGCGTTATGGAGCAACAGTGCTAACCACTGTGCTGTCATGCTGCCACTAGATTACTAATATAGTGGGTGGGATTTCCTGTACACCTTGTCGTGTGTTTCGCTGCAGGGTCAGGGAAGTTGAATGAACACCTCACCACCAGGAAACCCGGAGGGGGAAGGGCGGGGAGGTGGGGGAGGGGGCGATTGCGAACGGCTGGAAAGTTCCGGCCAGTGTATCAGGAAATGCTGTCCTTATGGACTACGAGATGGATTTTGATAAGGTTCCGCACAGATGATTCTTTGCTAAAATGGGCTCCCATTGAGTTGGAGTTAACCTTGTGATATGGATTGGAAATTTGACAGTGGGGACGGTGGGATTAAGTGGTTCCTCTCTGATTGATCTGGAATTGGCAAGTGCTGTTCCCCAGGGACCTGCACCGGGCCTTCAGTTTCTCACCATCATTATTAATAACCCAGACGATGGGGGCTGGAGCTATATATCTCTCCACATTTGCAGATGGCACTAAAGGAGGAGACACAGTAAGTAGTGCAGATTGGAAGAGGAGCTATCACAAGAACATGGACAGAGTGAGTGGACACATGCGTGGCAGCTGGAGTACCAATGTGTGGAAGTGTGAAGCCTTTCACTTTGGATGTGAGAAAATCAAATCGGGACATTTCTTAAGTGTGAAAAACTAAGAGCTCTGGAGAAGCAAAGGGAATTTGACTGTCCATGAACATAAATCACTAAAAGCTGGAACCCAGATACAGAAAGCGATCAGAAAGGCTAATGGAGTGTTAGATTTTATCACAGAGGAGTTGGAATTTCAAATTCAGGAAGTGATGCTTCAGTTAGAGCACTTGTAAGACACAATCTGATATTCAGATTTGGGCACCAGACCCGGGGAAAGATTCATCGGCCTTGGTGGGGATACAATGCAGATCCACCAGACGTATCCATTCATGAGTTGCATAAATTTGATTGTAGAACTATAGAATTCCTACAGTGCAGAAGGAGGCCATTTGGCCCATTGAATCTGCAATGACCCTCTGAAAGAGCACCCACTAGGCTTCCCCAATCTATCCCCAAAACCCCTCCGAACTGGCACATTTTTGGACACTTAGGGGCCTTTTAACCTGCACATCTTTGGTCTATGAGAGCAAACCGGAGCACCCGGAGGAAATCCACGCAGACATGGGGAAAAGTGCAAGCTCCACATAGTCACCCAAAGTCAGAATTGAACTCGGGTCCCTGATGCTGAGAGTTCAGAAGATTGAGGAGCGGTCTAATAGATTCATCTAAATAATTGAAAGATTTATCCAGGCAGATACCGAAAAACTATTCCCTCAGGCTGGAGCAGCCAGAAAAAAGGGGTATAAAATTAAAAGTTAGCGCATTTAGACGTGAACGCGGGAAGCACTTTTTCATTCAGAGTAGAGGGAATTTAGAAACCCCTCTCTCTCTCTCTCGCAAAGGGTTTGCATGCTGGAGGCTGCAAATCACATTTCCAGTACTGAGCTTGATTTTTCTTGGGGTAAGGTTTTCAAGAGATAGGGAGCAACGGTCAGCAAATAGAGTTGAAATACAAATCAGCCCTGGTTTAATTCATGACAGAAAAGGTTCAAGAGGCTGAAAGGTCTGTTGCAGTCTTTGTACAGTGGTGTTTAAGTACCTAATGTTAAAAAATACTAAAATATTTTAGTTCATTAATCCCCAATTTATGTGGAAAAGAATGCCAGATTAATTTACAAAACCAAACAAAAGCTTCAAGCAGTCTTAAACCATAAAAATGAGTCACATCTCATATCTGTGCCTCCGCCCCACTGCTGTCAAACACACATAAGAATAAAGTCACTGTGGTGAATGTATTATACTAATAATCCACCAGTGTATTTGTATCTGTGCTGTCGCACTTGTATTTGTATATTTGTATCTGTGCCACACTGTTGCCCTTGTGGGCTTCTCCTATGGGCCATTGTATGGCATTATCCATAGGGGGGCAGTATGGGCTCCGCCCAAGGCTCCTGCCCCTTGAAGGGAGGTAGAAAGAGCAGTCGACCTGTAGGCAGTTCTCAGCATTGGTTCAGTCGCAGGCAGGCACTGTTCTAAGTTGATAAAAGCCACGGTTTACTTCTACTCATATCTCGAGTGAATTGATGGTCGCATCAGTCACCATAGTCCCAGATGGCCATAGACTGCTTCCCTCTTTTGAGAGGGAGAGCTGACTGGTGGTGGTTTAACCTGGGGATCACCACACCTCGGGCAAGGTTGAGAAGGCAGAACCATTATGAATAACCTCAACCTTTATGAAATGAACCTGCACTACTGGTCTTGCTGACCTGCATCACAAACCAGCTGCCTAGCCAAGTGAGCTAAACCAGCCACCATTCACACATAGGCAAACACACATAGACATGCGCACACATAGACATGCACACACACTGACACATCGACACATACTCACACACAAAGACACATATAGACATGCGCACACATAGACATGCACACACACACTGACACATCGACACACACATTCACACATCGACACACATCACACATTCACACAGACACATTCACACATGAACACACATATTCACATATAGATACACACAGGCACACTCAGGTACACACACATATATTCACACCCAGACAGCACACACACATGGACACACACATGCACAGACACAAATTCACACACAAACACATTCTCACACACATGCACATAGGCAGATGCACACACGCTCATTCATTCACTCAAACACATACATTGACACATAGATACACACACAATCATTCATTCACACACACACATACATTGACACCTACACACGCACACAAATCCCACACACACCCAGTGACAGACACACAAATAGAGATGTGCACACTCACATGCACACAGACACAGATGCACATACAAACACGCACATGCATACATAAAGATGTGCACATGCTTGTCAGCACACACACAAATACACATTCAGGCACACATGCATACATACACACGCTGACACACACAAATATACACACATTCACATGCACACACACACGCATTGCACACAAAAACAGTCAAACATGCACACAAAAACAGACATACATGCACACAATTCCCTCATCCTTACCTGATACAACACAAGAATGTGCTTAACATGTTGTTCTTCCAACCACAGATTTGCTGCTGTCCCAGGTGACTACACTTATGGTTTGTGATACAAGGACCTTTTTATAAGAGGCAACAAAAGGAGTCCACACTGAGTTGTAGAGAAAACAAAATTTATTTTATTTAACACTTTAACTGTTAAGTACAGCTCCAGTAGTTCTGTACTGGAACTTCTATAGTCAGTGTCTGACTGGCTGACTCTATTTCTTCAAAGGCACATGAACTGTGTTAAGGGTGCCCCGCCCCCTTATCAGGGGAGCTCAGATTCTGTAAGCAAGGGGTAGTGTTTCATCGCTACCCCGGGTTATAACAGAGCTATTTTTCATTTGTGTGTTAAAGAAAATTTGCATTGATATAGCACCTTTCACAATCCCAGGATGCTTCAAAGCATGTTACAGCCAATCAAGTACCTTTGAAGTGTGCTAACTGTTGTAATGTAGCAAACTCAACCTCCCATGTGTGCATAGCAAGATCCCACACAAACAACAACAATGTGTGTGTGTGTGACCAAATCATCTGCTTTAGATGTTGGTCGAAGGATAAATAATGGCCAGGTCACAAGGCAGATCCCCACCTCCTCCTCTTTGAATAACCGCAAGTGATCTTTTTCACCCACCCGAGGGGGGAAATGACACCTCACCTGATAAACAACAGCTCGGCCAGTGCAGCACTCCCTCAATACAACACTGGAGTGTCAGCCTGCATTATGTTCTTGAGTCACTGGAGTGGGGGTTGAACCCACAACCTGAGTCACAAGTGATACCCACTGAGCCACGGTTGAAAAGGTAAGTTTATAAAGCTTGACTATTCAACTGCAGAAGCATCACCATCAACTTTGCTAACTGTTCACACATACTGACCAGCAGGAGACATCAGACTGCTATCAGAAGCAGGAACCATGCATGATTTTGTCTTCCCTTCCTTCATTTGTTTGCTGAGGGCAGTTTCCTTATCCAACCATGAGCCCGGCTGAGGCCAGATAAGACAATCAAACCGTGGGTCGATCCATGGGATCTCCTGGTCTGCCTTCCTCAGACAGGCCTTGTTGTATTTACCATCTGCATCACTGGAGAGCAAGAAAACCTGCTGAAATACAGAGGTCAATTAGCAGAGTCTGACTAACTGCTCCAGTAAATTGAGTTCCAACAGCGCCCAGTGAGAGTGAGATGTGAGTCACCTTCTGCAGAAGATGGTTTTAAATTAACTTTCTTTTGTCCGTGTCCAGATAAATTACTGCAATATTCTGTGATTTCTTTTTAATAATCCAGCTCCCTGTAATGTGCTTATTTTTCTTGGGCTAATAATGGGGCCGGATACGGTGTCTATTAGGGTGGCTTTTCCTGCAATCATTTCAATGCGACATCTGTTGTTCTTGACAGCTTTTACTTTTTCTCAGCAATAAGGAATTAATAAAAAGCCATTAATCACACTGTGCTGATGCTGCACACCATTTAATGACAGTTAATTCAGTAACAGGGTTCAGCAGTCCACCTTCTAAACTTAATGCTACCCACTATCTGCTACCTTCATGTTCTCTGTAAAGAGGTTGTGGTCCCTCAACAAAGACTGGGCAGCAGCTAAATAGACAAAAAGGCCAGCTCACGTTACCCCGCTCACCTCCTACCAATACATTCAACCCAACACATCCCATCCCCCTCACTCACTCTCTCCCTCCGCCACTATTCTCCCCCTCACTCACTCTCTCCCTCCGTCACTATTCTCCTCCTCACTCATTCTCTCCTCACTCACACTCTCCCCCTCAATCGTTCTCACCCCCTCACTCTGTTACCCTATTCCCCCCATGCTCTATCTGCTCACGTCACTGCCTCTCCCCCCACTCTTTTTCTTCACTTCACTCTGTCTCTCCCCTGACTCCTCCTCACCCTCCCCCTCAACCTGTCTCCTCCTCATCCACTCTCCCCCTCACTCTGTCTCCCCCTACTCTGTCTCCCCCTCACTCCGTCTCCGTCTCCCCTCACTCCATCTCCGACTCCCCCCACTCCATCTCCCCCTCACTCCATCTCCGTCTCCCCTCACTCTGTCTCCCCTCACTCAGTCTCCCCTCCCTCCATCTCTGCCTCACTCCGTCTCCCCTCACTCCGTCTCCCCTCACTCCGTCTCCCCTCACTCCGTCTCACCCTCGCTCCGTCTCCCCTCACTCCGTCTCCCCTCACTCCGTCTCCCCCTCACTCCGTCTCCCCCTCCGTCTCCGTCTCCCCCTCACTCCGTCTCCCCCTCCCTCCGTCTCCCCCTCCCCTTCACTCCATCTCCCCCTCCCTCCGTCTCCCCCTCCCTCCGTCTCCATCTCACTCCGTCTCCGTCCATCTCTCCCTCCCTCCGTCTCCGTCTCCCCCTCACTCCGTCTCCCCTTCCCTCCATCTCCCCCTCACTCCGCTTCCCACTCACTCCGTCTCCCCCTCACTGTCCCCTCACTGTCTCAATTTATTCTGCCTCTCTCCATATCATTCTCTTTCCGCATCAACCCTTCTCCCCTTCTTTCCTTTACCCACTCTCCCCCTCCCTCTCTCCCCCTCACTCCGTCTCCCCCTCACTCCGTCTCCCCTCACTCCGTCTCCCCCTCACTCCGTCTCCCCCTCACTCCGTCTCCCCCTCACTCCGTCTCCCCCTCACTCCGTCTCCCCCTCACTCCGTCTCCCCATCACTCCGTCTCCCCATCACTCCGTCTCCCCATCACTCCGTCTCCCCATCACTCCGTCTCCCCATCACTCCGTCTCCCCTTCACTCCGTCTCCCCCTCACTCCGTCTCCGTCTCCCCATCACTCCGTCTCCCCATCACTCCGTCTCCCCTTCACTCCGTCTCCCCTTCACTCCGTCTCCCCTTCACTCCGTCTCCCCTTCACTCCGTCTCCCCCTCACTCCGTCTCCCCCTCACTCCGTCTCCCCATCACTCCGTCTCCCCATCACTCCGTCTCCCCATCACTCCGTCTCCCCATCACTCCGTCTCCCCTTCACTCCGTCTCCCCCTCACTCCGTCTCCGTCTCCCCATCACTCCGTCTCCCCATCACTCCGTCTCCCCATCACTCCGTCTCCCCTTCACTCCGTCTCCCCTTCACTCCGTCTCCCCTTCACTCCGTCTCCCCTTCACTCCGTCTCCCCGTCACTCTGTCTCCCCTTCACTCCGTCTCCCCTTCACTCCGTCTCCCCCTCACCGTCTCCGTCTCCCCTCACTCAATCTCCGACTCCCCCCACTCCATCTCCCCCTCACTCCATCTCCCCCTCACTCCATCTCCGTTCCCCCCTCCCTCTGTCTCCCCTCACTCCATCTCCGACTCACCCTCACTCCACCTCCGACTCCCCCTCACTCTGTCTCCGACTCCCCCTCACTCCATCTCCCCTTCACTCTGTCTCCGCCCCCCCCTCACACCATCTCCGACTCCCCCTCACTCCATCTCCCCCTAACTCCATCTCCCCCTCACTGCATCTCCGTCTCCCCCTCACTCCGTCTCCCCTCACTCCGTCTCCCCCCACTCCGTCTCCCCCTCACTCCGTCTTCCCCTCACTCCGTCTCCATCTCACTCCGTCTCTGTCCGTCTCCCCCTCCCCCCGTCTCCATCTCACTCCGTCTCCGTCCGTCTCCCCCTTCCTCCGTCTCCGTCTCCCCCTCACTCCGTCTCCCCTCACTCTGTCTCCCCCTCACTCCGTCTCCCCCTCACTCCGTCTCTGTCCGTCTCCCCCTCCCTCCATCTCCCCCTCCCCCTCACTCCGTCCCCATCTCACTCCGTCTCCGTCCGTCTCCCCCTTCCTCCGTCTCCCCCTCACTCCGTCTCCCCTCCCTCCATTTCCCCCTCACTCCGTCTCTCCCTCACTGTCTCCTCACTTCATTCTGCCTCTCTCCATAACATTCTCTTTCCACCTCAACCCTTCTCCCCTTCTTTCTTTTACCTACTCTCCCCCTCACTCCCCCTCCCCTCACTCTCTCCCCCTCACTAACCCTCCCCCTCACTCTCTCCCCCTCACTCCGTTTCCCCCTCACTCCGTCTCCCCCTCACTTCATTCTGCCTCTCTACATATCATTCTCTTTCACCCTCAATGCTTCTCCCCTTCTTTCCTTTGCCTACTCTCCCCCTCACTCCATCTCCCCCTCACTCCATCTCCCCCTCACTTCATCTCCCCCTCACTCCAACTCCCCCCCTCATTCCTTTTTCCTCCCACACCCGGGCCGCATTCTCCATTATTGAGACGATGTCCCCACGTCAGCCTCAAAACAGTGGAAAATTCCAAAACTCCTGAAATTCCTGCAAAAAAGTGAAACGAATTCACAGCCCTGCAGGGAGCTCGCAGGGTCCCGGAGTAAATCTCGCAGCTTTTGCTGACGATACGGGCACCCGCACTTCTGAGTCAGAGGCCGTGCATGCTCCATGGCGGACCCGGACCCCGGAGCAGACCAAAGAAAGTGACATCCCGATCAGCCGCACGCCCAGCCCTCAAACCCGCATGTTAATTCCCCAACCGCCTATAAGGCCTCCTTGGCTTCTGATCTGCCCGCCCCCGATCAGGGCGGCCGCGGAATGAGTCCGCAGCCGCCAAGCGAGCATCCCGACCGGCAATAGCAGGTTAGGTCCACACCATTGGGAACTCCGCCGGTGGGGGGGGTGGAGGATTGCTGGGTAGGCATCTGGTAATGGACCCCCCCCCCCCCCCCCCCCCCCCACCGGTGGCGAGGCGTACTCCCCGGTGACGCCAATTTTTAGGTGCCCGGATAATTGCCAAACCGGTGGCCGGCCCGATTACGGCGTCAATCTGGATTCTCCGCCCCGACGCCGTCCGCGATGTCGGTGTCTGGGTGCGGAGAATCTAGCTCCTCATCTCTCCCTCACCCCATCTATTCCACTCTATTATCACTTGCGGCTGCCAAGTGCACTGTATTTTAACAGGTCCCAGTTGAATGACGTGAGGACCTGGGGTGTTCATTACATCAGAGTCAGATGAATTTAGCTTTAACTCAATATAATGCAGGCATGAAGGGGGTTTGAAGTGTGTCTACTTCAATGCGAGGAGCATCAGGAATAAGGTTGGTGAGCTTGAAGCATGGATTGGTACCTGGGACTACGATGTTGTGGCCATTATGGAGACGTGAATAGAACAGGGGCAGGATTGGTTGTTGGAGGTACTGGGGTTTAGAGCAAAATTCTCCCCTACACGTCGGGGCGGGGGGGTCCCAGATTAGCACCTTTAGGGGCTAGGCCCGTGCCGGATTGGCTCCCGCTCTGCCGACTGGCGGCAAAACTGGCGGCAACGGCCTTTGGCAACGTTGCCTGGCATCGGGGCTGGCCGAAAGTGCTTCGCCGGTCGGCGTGAATCCGCGCTTGCGCCGGAGCATCAGCTGCCGCTGACATCACCACCGGCGCATGCGCGGTGAAGGGGGTCTCTTCCGCCTCCGCCATGGTGGAGGCCGTGGCGGCGGCAGAAGAAAAAGAGTGCCCCCACGGCACTGGCCCGCCCGCCGATCGGTGGGCCCTGATCGCGGGCCAGGCCACCGTGGGGGCACACCCCGGGGTCCGATCGCCCCGCGCCCCCCCCCCCCCCCCCCCCCAGGACCCCGGGGGCCCACTCGCGCACCAATCCTGCTGGCACAGAGGTGGTTTAAACCACGTCGGCGGGAGAGGCCCGACAGCGGCGGGACTTTGGACCATCGCGGGCAGAGGAATCGCCTCGGTGGGCACGCCGATTGGCAGGGCGCGATTCCCACTCCCGCCGATTCCCGGGTGGTGGAGAATTCCGGCCACGGCGGGGGCAGGATTTACGCCGGCCCCGGGCAATTCCCCGATCCTGCAGGGGTTGAGAATTCCGCCCAGATGTTTCAGTAAGATTAGGGAAGGTGGTAAAAGAGGTGGCGGAGTAGCATTGTTAATCAAGGATAGTATAATGGCTGCAGAAAGGCAGTTTGAGGAGGATCTGTCTACTGAGGTAGTGTGGGCTGAAGTTAGAAATAGGAAAGGAGTTAGGAGTTTTCTATAGGCCCCCAAACAGTAACAGAGATGTGGAGGAAAAGATTGCAATGCAGATTTCGAATAGGTGCGGTAGTCATGGGGTAGTTGTCGTGGGTGACTTTAACTTTCCAAATATTGATTGGAACCACTATGATTCGAATAGTTTGGATGGGGCTGTTTTTATCCAGTGTGTGCAGGAGAGTTTCCTCACACAATATGTGGATAGACCGACAAGAGGTGGGGCCACATTGGATTTGGTACTGTGTAATGAACCGGGCCAAGTGTTAGATTTAGTTGTGGGAGAGCACTTTGGAGAGTGACCACAATTCGGTGACTTTCACTATAGCACTGGATTATCATCATAGATTATCATAGGATTTACAGTGCAGAGAGGGATAGGAACATACGGCAGGGCAAGGTTTATAACTGGGGGAAGGGTAATTATGATGCGATTAGGCAGGAATTGGGGAGCATAAGATGGAAACAGGAACTGTCAGGGATAAGCACAATTGAGATGTGGAGTTTGTTCAAGGTGCAAATACTGCGTGTCCTTGATATGTATGTCCCTGTCAGGCAGGGAGGAAATTGTCGAGTGAGGGAACCATGGTTTACAAAAGAAATTGAAAGTCTTGACAAGCGGAAGAAGGGGGCTTATGTAAGGATGAGAAAACAAGGTTCAGTTAGGGCACTTGGGAGATACAAGATAGCTAGCAAGGAGCTCGTGCAGAAAATAAGGAGACATGGCATAGAGGGAAGTTTGGCCGATTGGATCAGTAACTGGCTATCACATAGAAGACAGGGGGTGGTGGTAGATGGTAAATTTTCATCCTGGAGCCCAGTCGCCAGCGGTGTACCACAGGGATCAGTGCTGGGTCCTCTGCTATTTGTGATTTATATCAATGACTTGGATAATGGAGTTGAAGGTTGGGTTAGTAAATTTGCTGATGACACCAAGATTGGTGGAGTAGTGGATGAGGTGGAGGGCTGTTGTAGGCTGCAAAGAGACATTGATAGGATGCAGAGCTGGGCTGAAAAGTGGCAGATGGAGTTTAACCCTGATAAGTGTGAGGTGATTCATTTTGGTAGGACAAATTTGAATGCGGATTACAGGGTTAAAGGCAGGGTTCTGAAGAATGTGGAGGAGCAAAGAGATCTCGGAGTTCATGTCCATAGATCTCTGAAAGTTGCCACCCAAGTGGATAGAGCCGTGAAGAAAGCCTATAGTGTGTTAGCATTTAGCAACGGGGGCTTGAGTTTAAGAGCGGTGAGGTTATGCTGCAACTGTACAAGACCTTGGTTAGACCACATTTGGAGTATTGTGTGCAGTTCTGGTCACCTCACTATAGGAAGGATATGGAAGCATTGGAAAGGGTGCAAAGGAGATTTACCAGGATGCTGCCTGGATTGGAGGAAAGGGCGAGGGAACTCGGGCTTTTCTCATTGGAGCGAAGGAGGATGAGAGGTGACTTAATTGAGGTGTATAAGATGATGAGATGGATAGATAGAGATGACGTTCAGTGACTTTTTCCTCGGGTGGATGTAGCTGTTACAAGGGGGCATAACTATAAAGTTCATGGTGGAAGATATAGGAGGGATGTCAGAGGTAGGTTCTTTCCTCAGAGAGTGGTTGGGCCGTGGAACGCACTCCCAGCTATGGGAGTGGAGTTGGACACTTTAGGAACTTTCAAGCAGTTATTGGATAGGCATAAGGAGTGCACGAGAATGATTGGGAGTAGGTTGATTTGATCTTAGTTTCAGACAAGTTCGGCACAACATTGTGGGCCGAAGGGCCCGTACTATGCTGTACATTTCTATGTTCTAATGTCTCTCTGCCCTCATTTCCACTGTTGCAAGCACTAATCACCTTATCTGTCCATCTTTATGGGCCTGGTCTGTGTAAATATTATATGCTCACTCTCTTTAAGCAGCTATAAAATGTGACTATACTGGATCATAATATTGCTGAAGGACAGTTAATAGCTTGCACTAGACTTGTATTTAATGAGAGATTTTGTAACAGAGATGTAAGTCTGAAAATAGCATTGTGCAATGTTCTGCTCTGAATCCTTAAGGCGGTCTTGTCAGCTATTGTAGTAGAAGTGAAAACCAAATTTAAATTACCAACTAATGCCTTCCTTGTAGTTCTCGGCCAAAGTCCTGGAGAGCAATGTATTAAACATTTGAACAATGATATTTTCTCACAATTTCTGGACTCCAAAATGGTATGCTCAAAAAGCTGAGCGAATAAATCAGCTTCTCAGAGAGATGCATGGGTGTGGATCACTGCAGGGTGCTTGCCTAAAGTGTTCACGTGAACATCCATTCAGGATTATCTACCCATTGGGAACATTGATTAACCGTGGGTCTGCAATGCGAAGTGGACGACAACCAATCAGCAGCCATTTTACACCTCACCAGATCACCCATTAAATTTGACAAGGAAGATTGGGTGGAAGTAAAACTGTCTGCTGATTGGCTTCCATCCAAGGCAAATCTTTACCCCCATTGAGGCCTACCCAGAATTCTTCGACCTCCTGCTGAACAAATGATTGTACAACTGGACTTCAGCATGTTTTGTAAATAAGAAAGGTCCATCCAGTGACAGAAAGTGGGCAGAGCAGCATCCCCAGGGCGAAGGGAGTTTGTCTTCACATTCTACACAAATGATAGCTCACACTGCCTCAGAATAATCAGGTTCCAGCTCGTATGTCCGTGGCAAGAAAAACGCATGGTCCAGAGAAGAGAGAGAGACAAAGACTTTCTTGATAGAGCAGGACATGTTTGAGTAATTGAACTGTTTTACAACGTTATAGCGAAGCTGAACAAAGTGAATGCTACGGATATGGTACTTCAGAATTTTCATTGGAACAGGTCCAAAACAGGAATCCACCGTTTGGAATAACGTGCAGCCATTTGGAGCAGCACCTAGTTGCTGAGAATGATGCTGAGAGTAGGGGGGAAGGTGGAGAGGGGATGATGGGAGTGGAGCAGAAGAAGAGGGGAGGGGAGGGCTGTGCACGGTTTGCCAGGATGTTACTGACAAGGATGGGGAGGAGAGGATAAGACAAGAGTGTCAGCTTAAATCAAGGGGACAGCGGGAGAGGGACTCATGCCTGAAGTGGGAGAAGAGGAGGTGAGTTCAGCAACATTAACGTTGATGGAAAGGGAGAGACAGATCTCACCATTAGACCCACTTTGAGTTTCCACTTTGTGTGCAGTGAGGGCACAAATGGTGCTCAGAATTGCGACTGTTATCTAAATGGATTTTACTGATTAAATTTCTGTCCAAACATAAAACAACATGAATCAACATGATCAGGCAACATTTTAGCATGTAATTGGGTTATATTTTTTCCAATTAAAAGTATATATCTACATATAACCTGGTGTAGTTTTATTAATACAGTTGGAAATGGGTTTATCATACATATAAGCATTTTAATTTTGGTTTTATTCATTCATGGGATGTGGGAGTCATTGGCTAGGCCGGCAATTATTGCCCATCCCTAATTGCCCTTGAGAAAGTGGTGGCGAGCTGCCTCCTTGTACCATTGCAGTCCCCGGGGTGTAGGTGGACCCACAGTGCTGTTAGGGAGAGAGTTCCAGGATTTTGACCCAGCGACAGTGAAGTAACGGGGATATATTTCCAAGTCGGGATGGTGTGTGGCTTGGAGGGGGACTTCCAGGTGGTGGTGTTCCCATGAGTCTGCTGCATTTGTCCTACTAGATGGTAGTGGTTGTGGATTTGGATGGTGCTGTTTTAGGAGCTTAGTGAGTTCCCATAGTGGATCGTGTAGATGGTGCTCACTGCTGCAACTTTGTGTTGTGGTGACAGAAGTCAATGTTTGTGGATGGGGCGCCAATCAAGCAGGATGGTGTCAAGTTTCTTGAGTGTATTCTCTTCGTGTCTGCGTGGGTTTCACCCTCATAACTCAAAGATATGAAGTGTAGGTGGATAGGCCACGCTTCATTGGAAAAAAAAAAGAATTGGGTACTTTAAAAAAAAATTTTTAAGTCTCTTGAGTGTTGGAGCTGCACTCAAACAGGCAAGTGGAGAATATTCCCTCACACTCCTACCTTGTAGATGATGGACAGGGAGTCAGGAGGTGAGTAACTCACCGCAGGATTCCTAAGAGTGCCTGGTCAATCACCTGTGAGTAAGCATTAGAAAATCATTTTCTAGCTTCATTGGTGTACAGTTATCAGTTTCTTAGTAAATTATGCTTTTTTTTAAATTGATGTCCTTGCACGTAATATTGAACTCAGAATAATGAGATGCAGTCACATTAGATTCTGAAGGGGCTTGATAGGGTAGACACAAAGATTGTTTCCACTTGTAGGTCAGTCTAAAATACAAGGGCACAGTCTCAGGATTAAGGAGCCAACCTTTTCAGACTGAGATGAAGAGAAATTACTTCACTCAAAGGGTTGTGAATCATTAGAATTCCCTGGTTCTGGATGTTACCGGTGAATATATTTAAGGCAGGGGATAGATAGAATTTTGGTCTCTTGGGCAATGAAGGGGTAAGGGGAGGGGTGGGAAAGTGGAGTTGAAGCCCAAGATCAGCCATAATTGTATTGAATGGCGGGATCAGCTCGATGGGCTGTGTGGTCTACTCCTGCTCCTATCTTGTGTTGCAGAATTGAAGGCCCACAATCGAGCTAAATTCGTGGAAACTCACAATAGTGACCAAAACAATATGGGTAGTGGTGGTGGGTATGGCCAATCTTGTGGACGGGACCGATTTCTCGTGCAATGTTTTTCAAACCAGTGCAAAACTTAATCTGCGTCGAGACTAATTTGTGCTGGAAATTCACCACCTTCGCCACTTTTAGGCGATTTGCATAGGTGGGAAAATGCAACCTATCAGAAACTCCAGCCAGTGGGCGTCAGGATGACGCAGCGGTGAGCACTGCTGCTTCACGGCACCGAGAACCTGGGTTTGATCCCTGCCCCAGATTACTGGCCATGTGGAGTTTGCACATTCTCCTCATGTCTGCATGGGTCTCACCTCCACACCCCAAAGATGTACAGGGTAGGTGGATTGGCCACGCTAAATTATCACATAATTGGAAAAATTAAAAAAAATTTAAACTACAGCCAGTCTTCATTGGGTGCATGAGTGAGAGGGATAGAAATGAACTGGGTCATGGGGAAATGAAGAGCTTTTGTATCACTGTGTCAAATATATTTTAAAGCAGCTGAGACATTGAAGTTAGGAATAGAGGGCGGGATTCTGCCATAATCGGCAGGGCGGGCAACTCTGGCGGGAGGGAGTGGCGTGAACCACTCCGGCATTGGGCCACCCCAAAGGCGCAGAATCCTCCGCACCTTCAGGGGTTAGGCTCGCCCCGGAGTGGTTTGCGGGAAAGGGGCTTGGCGCCATGCCAACCGGCGCTGAAGGGCCTCCGCCGGCCGGTGCGAGTTGGCGCATGCGCGGGAGCGCCAGCGTGTGCTGGCGTCATCCCCACACATGCGCAGAGGGAAGCCTACACCGGCAATGGTGGACTGCTACAGCCGCCGGTGACGAACAATAGAGTGCCCCCACGGCACAGGCCCGCCGGCGGATCGGTGGGCCCCGATCGCATGCCAGGCCACCGTGGGGGCACCTCCTGGGGTCAGATCCCCCTGCACCCCCCCAAGGGCAGCCCGCGCCGCCAGGTCCCACCAGTAAGGGACCTACTCCAATTTACGCCGGCGGGAGTGGCAAAAAAAGGGCGGGATGTCGGCCCATTGCAGGCCGGAAAATTCGGGCAGCCCCGGGGCCCATTGAGTCGTGCCGGTCCCCGCCATTCTCCGAGGCGGGCGGCGCAATTCACGCTGGGCCGATTTTTGGGGGGACGGAGAATTTGGAGGACGGCGGGGGCGGGATTCACGCCGGACCCCGGCGATTCTCCGACCCGGCGGAGGGGTCGGAGAATCCCGCCCAGAGTATCAGCACATAAACCCAGCACTCTGCTTTTGCAAGAAATAATGGAAAACCCAGCAATTTGTAGTCCAATGCTCTGCAGTACCAGTGGTGGGAAGCTGAGGACATCAAAGTACCTTAAGATGCGACAAGGTTGGATGTCATAGAATCCCTACAGTACAGAAGAAGGCTATTCAGCCCATTAAGTCTGCACCAACCCTCCGAAAGAGCGCCCCACCTCAACCCACTCCTCCCCTCCCCCCCTCATCCCCGTAACCCCACGCATTGATCATAGTCAATCCATTTAACCTGCCATCTTTGGACTGTGGGAGGAAACCAGAGCACCTGGAGGAAACCCAAGCAGATACGGGAGAAAGGGCAAACTCCACACAGTCACCTAAGTACGGAATTGAACCTGGGTCCCTACAATGTAAGGCAGCAGTGCTAACCACCATGCCGTCATCTATTTATGAAGTTGCGTTCGGTTTTTGCAGGTTTCGTAGGTGACCATGGGTGAGGACAGGGACATTTTCTGTTGCCACTGTCTGAGTGAGCGAGTACCAAAGAAAAGGAACCACAGAATGCTCACACCAGGAACTAGTAAAACTGAAGCACAAAGCAAATTACTTTGGTTTTATTTTCAGTGTAAAGTCACCCCGGTTTCTGCGCCAAAATTATTCCCCCAAACCTTCCTTCGCTATAACATATAGCCCTTTGTCAATCAACAATCTGTCTCACTTAACCTTTAAAAAATTCAATGACCTAGCCTTCACTGCTCACCGGGGAAGGGAATTCCAACAGATATTCTTCCTTATCTCCGAGACCCCTAATTTTGAAACTGCGGTGTCGCTAGTTCTAGATTCCCTCATGAGGCGAAAAGTCGTCTCGTTATCGAAGGGGCAAATAATCTTTTTTTTTGTGATGTTGATTGAAGGATAAATATTGACAATGGCTCTTCTTCAGTGCCAGGAGCTATTTTACATCCACCCAAACAATATAACCGTCAATCTGAGAGACAACACTTCCCACAGTGTAGCACCCCCTCAGTACTGCACTGGAGCACCGGCCTTGATTTGAGCTCTGGATTGGGACTTGAGCCTAGAATCATACACCCCAGAGGCAAGAGTGCTCCCAACTGAACCAATTAACATAGTAAAAATCTAAACTGTGCTTGGTTGAGATTATTTTGACATTTTATTTTGGATTATTTTGACTTGTGTTGGGCATCAAATTTACTCACTGCAATTCGATGGCAGGATTTTATGGCATTCCCCAAAGTAACCTCTGACCAAGCTTTTGGTCACCTATGCTAATAGCTTTTGATGTGCCTCAGCGTTAGTTTTTGTCAAATAATGCTCCTGCGGTGTGATTCAGGATGTTTTACTCCATTAAAGTGCTGTGTGAAGGAGTTGTTTTTGTCATTGATGCATCCTCTACGAAAATGAGAAAGCTTGTACGCCACTGCACTCTAAGGAAGCCCCAGAGGAAGCTTGTGGGTTGACATCCTCTCTGATGAACAGTAATTAGTGCACAGGATTTATAGTCAGTTTCCAACGTATGTGTTATCTTGCCTCCTGTTCAAGCTGCAGCTACAAAACCCTCACAAAACTGATGCACTTGTTCAGAGGCAGAAATGAGATCCTCCAGCCCTTAAAAGACTTGCATTCATATAGCGCTTTCCATGGCCATCAGATTTCTCGAAATACTTCATAGCCAATGGATTACTTTTGAAGTGTAGTCACTGTTGTCGACTAAGAAAAGGAGCAACCAATGTGCACATGACAAACAGCAATACAATAATGACCAGGGCCAAAATTTTCCATTGTGAGTCCATCCCGCTACAGCTGCTAGTGAGGACGGAGGATTTGGCGCTGGCGGCGGGATTCTCTACTCCCACCGCTTATCAATGGGATTTCCTACTGAAGCCACCCCACGCCGCCGGGAAACCCACGGGCGGGGTTGTGCTGCCGGCAGGACCAGAAAATTCTGCCGCCAGCGACTTCTGGCAGAATTCCGGCCCAGATAATCTGCCTGTGTCATGTTGGTTGAAGGATAAATATCCTGGGGATAACTCCTTTGTTCTTCTTCGAAACGGTGCCACGGAATCTTTTACATCCACTGGGAGAGTGGATGTAATATTTGGTTTAATATTTCATCTCAAGGTCTGCACCTCCAACAGTGCAACACCCCTCGCTAATACCAAACTACTGTGGATTCTGGAAATCTTAAATAAAACAGACAATGGAATAAAAACAGGTATCTATGGAGAGAGGAAGACTTAACAATTCAGGTCCTTGGCCTCTGAACTAAACATTGAAATATTAATGGGTGGAATACTCCGCTCTCACTGATGGTGAGCTTGGAGGCAGGAAGAGCATTAGGGTGGGATGGTGGCATACAGGAAATGTGCTGCCTTCCTGTCACCACCAGAATTAAGTTCTGGGCTGAAGGCCCATGATTTGGGCTGCGGTGCTGAATTCCCACCATCTACTGAGGCCCCTTGGTGGCCAGTCAATGACTGCAGAGGGGCCACATCCTGCCTCGACTGATACTAACTCATCTCCAGGTGGGCCTGTGGTATGTGGCATGCAGGGCAGCTAAAATCATGGGGGCAGCTTGTCACCTCCGGAGATTTCAGGCTGATTGGGGGGGGGTTGGGTGTTACGTGCCTTGATCAAAGACACTCAGTGCCTGATCGAGGCAGTGGACATTGCATCCCCCCTACCTCTGCTGCCAACCCCTCTACTCCCCTCTCCCTGTGAACCCCACTCTTAAAAAACTAAATACTTACCTGTGGCCTGTGTTGCAATTCTGAGATACCAATAATGGTTCCTGCAGCAGCCACCTGTGGCATTGCTGAGCCTGACAGCGGCCAGCCTCTGGAAAACAGCTCTCAGTCGAAAAGACTTCCGCCGCCGAGGCATTGTATCTGGGGAAAGCCCCACCGATGGCCCGGTCACTGCCTGATTGACATGTGGTTTGGCGGGCCTTCCCGAAAAGGGGCACCATGGGTCTGGCCCAGTTCCCCCACTGGCAGGCAGGCCCAGTTCTCCCACTGGCAGGCAATTCTCTGACCACAGATGCGGCATGAGGTAGCTTCAATGGGAAATCCCATTGACAAGCAGCGGGAAGATCAAATCCCGTCACCAGTGAATGCCGCGCTGCCGGGTGACAGGCAGCTGAAGGACCGGAGAATCCAATCCTAACTGCTACTGAAGTTTCAGATTATGACACCATGTTATATTATGTACTTAATATGGTTTTTTTTAATTGCAGTGGTGATGTCTCAGTGATAAGATCTTGAGGATTGTGTGTTCAGACATAAATACTTTTATTGGTTGATTTTAACTATGTAACAGTTCCAAATATAGTCCTGCATGGAATGCTTCCATGCAGGCTTGCTGCTTTTCCACTCGTGTGACCGTTTCAGCAATCTCGTTCTGGCACGCAATCTCAGTTTCTTTCTCTGTCCGAATTGCTGATTCTGAGTCCAGTTCAATGTTTATACCTCTTTGGTTCATTTCTCGTTGCCAAGTTTCCTTCTTCAAGCTCTTATTCTCCGGATTTAATTCTTCACTGGACTTGTTCTTATTTTCTCATTGCTTTTTCATGGAGTTCAGCTTTTTCCCCATTGTCTCATCAATTTCTCCTTCTTCTTAACTTCGTTTTGTAAATATTTGCAACTTCTTTTTCCAAATTTGCAGTCAGTCATTTAATGTCTTCGCTAGAGTTTTAATTGTTTTTGCTAGTTCTTCTTTATGTTCCTCGTTTCTCTTGAAGTCTTAATTTCTGCATTTGTTCCAAGGGGAATCCATCAAGTTCTTACTGGACATGTACATTTCACAAATAGAACCTTAAATTCTACTTGTTTTAACTTCAGCCAAACCCTTTTGGCTTCAAAGTTGGTCAGGTCTGTCTCTGACAAAGTGTTGACTTGCTTTCCTTATGCAATTCTCATTATTCTTCTTGGATATTTTCGTTGCCCTCCTTCTGGGGTCTTTCGTCATTGCCCTTTTGGCATTTTTTATTGCCCTCCTGGGGTCTTCCAGTGCGCCCCCCTTCCAGGGTGGTTCAGTGTCCTCCTTCTGGGATCTATCAGTGCCTCTTCCTTGAGTACTTCATTGCCTATGGGCCTTTTTTTTTGAGTTGTCCTCTATCTGGCTCTTTTCAAATGTTCCTGCCCAATGTCGTTCGTAACTTCTTGTGGTCGCTGCTTTAAGTACATTACTTCTTTTAGTGTATTACCGCTTTAAGGCTGCCATCTTTTTCAGCTGTCAGCAGCTGCTGGTTCTGTTTTTCTCGTGCTTTTGAATCTTGGTGGGAACCTGACCGCTCCTCCTTTGAACCTTTATTTTAAACTCTTAAAACTTGTGGCTTCGACTTGTTAGAAAGTCCTTCGAGCGATCCCTACAGCTTGCTTTTTTTCCTCCTGCTCCCCCCCCCCCCCTCCCTTTTGATGTGCCCGTTCCTCATTTATTTTAAAAATAGGTTGAAGACTTCTCCTGTTTAAAAAACTTTCGAACTTGGCTGCCTGCAGTCCTTCAGTACAGGGAACGCTATCTCGAACCCCCCGCAGTCTCTGCTCGGATCAGGAGCCCGGCGATCTCCCCTTCTTCATTTTCCCGCGCTTCTAGAGACAGCGCCACAGCTCCTCAGGGCATCTTTCTCCAATCACCGAAAACACTGCTTTCTGTGCTCCCTCTCTCTTTTTCGTTAGAAAATCTTTGCAGGAACTCTTTCTTTTCTCTTAGCTGAAATCTTTTTTTTTTCCAAACTCAAATTCACAGCTCTTGATTCTGAGGGTTATTCTGTCTTCATTGTTTTTCTAAATTGCTAACTGCACCGGCCAATTCGGGGCCGCTCCGCTGGGTCAATCCCTCAGGGTCCAGTAGTATCTCAACATCTGAAATCGGCCTATTTGCCCAAAAACAGGTATTCGGGTCAATTTTTCTTTCTTCAGTCTTTGACTAAAACAGGTGTTGGGCCAGAGGCAGTGTCACCATAATCCACATTATCCTCGTCGCCAAATTTAATGATGCTGCTCAAAGACTTCATTAGAAACACAAAAGGTATTTATTAATAAGGAAAACTTTGAAGAGGCCAGCCCACCAACTGCCCTGGGCCCTACATGTTTCCCAAATGGGGTGATTTTCCACTCTTGTCCCCATTGGTCCCTCAAGACAGGTGACCCTGTTCTGCTGTGTTGCCTTTAAAGGGACAATCGCCACAGGATGTCTTGCCACAACTACATTGCATTTTTGTGTGCAGTTTTGGACACCTTACTTAACATAGAACATACAGTGCAGAAGGAGGCCATTTGGCCCATCAACTCTGCACCGACCCACTTCCACCCTACCCCATAACCCAATAGCCTCTCCTGACCTTTTTGGACACTTAAGGGCAATTTAGCATGGCCACGCCACCTAACCTGCACATCTTTGGACTGTGGGAGGAAATCGGAGCAAACCCACACAGACAAAGGGAGAACATGCAGACTCCGCACAGACAGTAACCCAGCGGGGAACCAAACCTGGGACCCTGGCGCTGTGAAGCCACAGTGCTATCCACTTGTGCTACCGTGTTGCCCATAAAGGAGGGACATATTTGCATTGAAACAGTTCCAAGAAGATTCACAAGGCCGATTCCTGGGATGAAGGGGTTTGTCCTGCGAAGACAGGTCAAGCAGGCTGGGCCTGTACTCACTGGAGTTTAGAAGGTAAGCTTATTAAAACATAAAATTCTGAGGGGGCTTGTCAGGGTGGATGCTCCTGGAGGAATCCAGAATGAGGGGGGGACACAGTTTCAAAATAAAGGGGGGGTGATTTTCAGCCCGTGGTCACCGTCAAAGACAACGGCGATGTGGGCGGAAAATCCAGAGAGAATTGGGAAACACAATTCTCTCCGTAGAGGTGGCATTTCCCCATTTTCGACACCCCTCACCAGCGACATCACACAGTTCAGTGTTAGCGCCATTTAAATGAATTGTAATAAATTTTAATATTAATAGGCCTCCCCACCACATGAGATCCCCTCACTAAATATCCCTCCCTCCTCGACATGACGTCACGTTGGTGAGGTTTACAACAACTTTCTAAAAATGAGAAACTGTCGACAGGATCCGTCCAGGGCCACAAAGATTAGTTTAACTCCCGGGGTTAGAGGGACATGCCAGGGCAATCTCCCTGGCAGAGGTTGGCACTGCCTGCCTGACACGGCCAGTAAAGTGGAGATAAGGCCAGAATATGGGCAGCAGGGTAGCACAAGTGGATAGCACTGTGGCTTCACAGTGCCAGGGTCCCAGGTTCAATTCCCCGCTGGGTCACTGCCTGTGCGGAGTCTGCACGTTCTCCCCGTGTCTGCGTGGGTTTCCTCCGGGTGCTCCGGTTTCCCCCCAGAGTCCAAAGACGTGCAGGTTTGGTGGATTAGCTATGATAAATTGCCCTTAGTGACCAGAAAGGTTAGGAGGTATTATTGGGTTACGGGGATAGGGTGGAAGTGAGGGCTGAAGTGGGTCGGTGCAGACTCGATGGGCTGAATGGCCTCCTTCTGCACTGTACTGTGTTCTATGTAATCAGATCAGCCAATATCTTATTGACCTCTGGAGAAGGCTCGATGGGCCGAATGGACTACTGCTGCTCATATTCCTTGGGTTCTTCTATTCTTACGTAGATCCCAATGGCACTTTGGGAAATGTTCTTACCGCACAGAAGAGAAAATGTAAAACAAGTTCTAAATAATGAAAGAGTTAAAGCGCATACTAAGGACTAAATTAAAAGCACAGTGACAAAATGGAACATAGAATCCATGCAATGCAGAAGGAAGCCATTCGAGTCTGCACTGACCCTCTGAAAGAGTACCTCACCGAGGCCCACTCCCCCACCCTATCCCATAAACCCGCACATTGATCTTGGCCAATCCACCAAACCTGTTCATTTTTAGATACCTGAGTGGTTAACGGATTAGTACATTCTAGACACAAAGCTAGCAATTCCTCAGTCTCTTAAAGTAAATATTACTCAACCAGCCATAAGAACCACCCAAATCCATTGTGCCTGAAGGACTCAGAATCCAGCAGGTTATTTCTGTTCGTAGGTTTGCTCATATCACCATGTGGCAGGAAATTGAGAAGTTGGACTGAAGGACCAAGGTGACAAGCAAAGGAGAAAACAATTAGAAGCTGAGGTAAATCAGATAATGGTGATCAGTTGGTACCAAAATTGGGTTTTAGGAGTCTGTGGATTGTCGAAAGAAAAAGTTCCACAGTTTGCACAAGATACATGGGGAAGAAGGAGACCATTCAACGCCACTTCAGTTTATGCATCCGGAATAAAGAAAAAATTCCATTGCCCTTATCATGTCATCTGTCTCTTCAGTCCAAGTCTTTCAGTTCCATTGTCAATCCCAAATATCGCTCCCTTTTTTTTTTCATGTAGCAAAGTTCTTCCGAATGCTTCTAAACTTTCCGGCCACTCATTTGCCAGCTTGCTCGAGTATCCTTCCATACACTGGAATACCACTCCAGATTAACTCCATCTATGTTACTTGCTGGATATTTTGTGCTATCCTCCCTCAGCCACCTGCTTTACTGACTGAAGAGCTCCCGCCTTTTTCAATGCTTCCGACCATTTTCCGACACTCCAGACATTCCTCACTGTCTTCATGATTGAAATGGTTTCACTTCCGTCTATGTAGACTGAATGTAACACATGAGGTGTGGTCTGACTCGGCCATACTATCAGGTTTTCTATTCACTTTGAGCACTCTGTAGTTCTCTGAAATTGGAGATTGCACCGAGAATTTTAAATCCTAAAGATAAAGACATCGAAATTGGTCCACCGTCTTGTGTTTATAGAATGAGGCTTTGTAATCGTTCTACATTTGAAATATATAGTCTGCAGTCAAGAAATTGTGTATTATGATAACATATTTTTGAAAAATGACAACACCGTGGAAGACTCTGGCTTCCATTTCTAACCTGTATTGAATTAACCTGTTTTAGACAGGGCACATCACAGGAGATTATCATTAGCTTTTGTGGCTACAGACTAGGAAGGAGGTAAATCATCCTGGTTTTCATGTCCCCGTCCATTGATTACTGTGTGGACATCAAACAAAGACAGCAGTGACTGTATGTAGAATGGCCCTTGCGGAGGAGAGAGAACTGTCATAGGAAAACACAATATATGAAATTAAGCTAATAATCTGTTATGTTTAAAGCAAAAGCGCTGGTCAGTGATGTTTTTCTTATTGCTAGCATGTCAAAGTGACGCATGTAGTTGGTGCACACTACCCATATCCACAAGGTGCGCTGCAGCATCTCACCAAGGTTTCTCCATAGCACCTCTCAAATCTGCAACCACTGCCCCACAGTGAGTTGCGCCCTGCCTATGAGCTAGAACCTCCGGGTTCAAGACCCACCCAAGGGCTTGATGGGCAAGAAAATTGCATTCATAACATGGCAAACAGATTGAGTATCAACCTGCACAATCCTTCCAATATGCCAATGATAGATGGTAAGAGCGGGAGAGACTCCTGATCAGTGATGTTTGATGTAGAATGGAGCCCCTTCCAACTATAAGTCTCTGGTGTCAGGCTAGAGACCTGTCCCAGGTAAAAACTTTCTGTGGGAACAGACGAAAGTATACCTTGTGCAGCAATAGGTGTGGAAAGAAAAAACAACAAAACCCTCCTAGAAGGACAAGGGCAACAGGTGCATGAGATCACCTCCAAGTCATATACCATCCTGATTTGGAACCAGACTACTGTTCCTGCAATGTTCCTGCTGGGTCAAATTCTGGAACTCCCTCCCTAACTGTACATAACACAGCGGGTTCAAGAAGACAGCTCACCATCATCTTCTCAAGGCCGATTAAGAATGGACAGTAAATGCTGGCCTAGCCAGCGATGCTCACTTGCCTGAAAGAATTTTGAAATAAGTTTGCTGAGTTGGCGTACCATGTTTGGGCAGATTTGTGGCACAGTTAGACTGTGAAATGCTTGCCTTCCATTGCCATCTTGTCCCTGTGGGAGTATTTGCACAGCAGCAGATGCATCAATTGTACAACATAGTTTATTTTGATTTCTAGCCTTGTTTGATTGAAATGATGATTGGTCTGCTTTCCAAGGTATTTCTGGGATCACAGTAAGGCAAGATGCTCTATTGTGTCCGCCTTCGCTCGGTATCACCTTGGCTTAGTTGCAAGCTCGCACACTTACCTCTGAGATGGAAGGTTATAGGTTAAAGCCCTTACTCCAGCACTTGGCTGCACTCCAGTGTACTGAGGTACACTGTATTGACAATGTTCCTCGCCCTTCTGATGACCTTTGGTTTCCAGCTAATTGAGACTGACTCAACCTGCTCAAGTGCCTTAGTCTGACATTTGGAGTTGTTGCAATTGCCATTGAGAATCACAAAGAGCAGTCTACTGAATACCCTTTACATTTGCCTTTTTATATTCTTCCTACTTATCCAATGCCTCTTTAAATTATTTTATAGTTGTTATCTCAATGACCACTTATGGTAAAACGGTCCAATATCTGAACTGGCTGACTGTTGAAAGATATTTCTGATTGCGACCTGTGTACTTCCACTTATAACCTTCAGTCAATGCCTCTTGTTATTGAACCACTAATTAACTGAAAGATCATTTAGGTTTATCCTCACTCCCTTTTATAATTTTATAAAAGAGCCTTTAGCGGGCTGCCATTACTTTCCCTGATCTAATTTGTCATGCCTATTCATGATAAAATTTATGCATTTTCTATTCCTGCTTTCCACCCGTCTCCTCCCTCCTCAAAACACTGGAGCCAATGTTCCCTCCAAGCATAGTTAGCAGGCAGTTTGCACCTCTCATTTGCAAGGATGTGCAATATTATTTGGCTGGGTACATTTGCAATATCCTCCCCCACTTCCCTCCCTCAATTGTAGGGCTTTGGGATGGGCAGTTGGGTAAGGAAAACAGCCTGGAGCTGCAGGCCCTGTTACTGATGTCATAGGCTGCTGGTCCTAAGAGTTGTGGTTCTTGATTATGATAAGAGTTCCCGCCTGTCAACAAAGACTTTATTGCAAAACCCAGCACCTTGGCAAATCTTCCTGCCATTCCAAGGGTCCAAGGTAGACTTCTGCCTGGGAATCCAATGGCCATATTCAAAACCGTGTGTAGGCCAAGGATGTCCCCTCTCACCTACTGCAGGCGCAGTCAACGAGGAAAGGCCCAGGACAGTACAAAGTGAGGATATGTGGGGGCTTGAGGTGAACTGTCATCTCTACTTTGCTGTGCTGACAGAACAGACAATTCCACAGCTGCGATGAGAAGAATTAATTCAACTGGGATCCAGGTGTCTGAAGTCAAAATGTACTCCACCCAAATGTCCATACCATAGGTTGCTAACCCTCCAGGATTGGCCTGGAGTCTCCTGGAATTTGGGAGTCATCTCCTGGAAACTGCGGTGGGCAAATCCAAGAGAAAGGTAATCAAAGGAAAAGTGTCATCTTCTTTACACATCTTAATTTATTAGTTACAAAAATATTGGAGTCAGAGAAAAACTTGGAGTAGAAAAGGTAATTGGAGGCTGGAAGTGATACAATAAGGCCTTCTGAATAAGCACAGCCTAAGTTGGCAAGCCTATTCTAAAGTAATGCACGAGACTGGACAATAGTCTGCCAGCTCTGTGGCTATACAAGTCTCCAGAGATGAGCGTATTTCTGTCCTAACTTAGCATCCCATGCACAATACTTATTGGTAGCAGGGTCGCTGCATGTGTGCTTACACATCCTGTCAACTTCCTGGACAAAGGGGAAAATTTTTTAAATGTCTACCTGACTAATCATTTCTTCCTTCCAATCAGTTCTTGCTGCCTCCCCCCCCCCCCCCCCCCCCCCCTCGAGTCCAACCCACTTCTCCCTAAAGGGCAGCACGGTAGCGCAATGGTTAGCACTGCTATCTCACAGCACCAGGGACCCGAGTTTGATTCCGGTGTTGGGTGACTATGTGGAGTTTGCACATTCTCCCTGTGTCTGTGTAGGTTTTCTCCAGGTGCTCCGGTTTCTTCCCACAGTCCAAAGATATGCAGGTTAGGTGGATTGGCCATGTTAAATTGTCCCTTATGGTCCAGAGATGTGCAGGTTGGGTGGGGTTAGGGATAGGGTGGGGGAGTGGGCCTATAGCACTCTTTCACGGGGTCGGTGAGGACTCGATTGGCTGAATGGCATCCTTCTGCACTGTAGGGATTCTATGATTAACTCCCCTCTCTGCTGCCTTGTCCAGTTGAACCCAATGCTAAACATATCAAGGTAGTCTCTGAGTCACAGAGTTACGACCATGAGCCTCACAGCCTAAACCTCTTTCATTTCTCCATCTGTGCTCAATTAAAGATTTGTTGGCAGTGGCTCATTTTTTGAATATTTTATTAAATATTCTATGAGTGTATTTACGATGCTCATAATCGACAAACAATATTAAAGAAAATCATAATTTACAAGGAAGGTGGCAGAGAACAATGGGCGGGATTCTCCATTTCTGAGATTAAGTGTTGACGCTGATACAGAATTTGTGGACTTTCACAACAGCAAAACTGGTGCCAAACCGATTCTGCTGCTGTGGAGGGGCTAGCACCTGCTCCAAGTGGAACACAATTGATTCCAATGAAGAACAGTGCGGGATTCGCCGGACCCGTGATTGACACTCAAGAGGCTGACACGCTGCAGCTTCATATACACATTACAATCCCCACACACACTCATCCCAGCCAATATGATTGCACTGGTTGTGCTGGAGTTTGCTCATACAGCTGATGGGTCGGCTGGGCCCAGTGGGCACCGAGGGAGGTGGCCTGGGGAGATACCTATATGACCCGTGACTCTTAAGTTCACAGTGGGCTGTTAGCGGCGTGCATGTCCGCCTTGCCACCCCACAGCCCATCTCCAGCCAGGCACCGCTACTTGCCCCAGCCCTGGTAGAAGCCCCCCAGCTAGTGGCACAACTGTCAGCAAACTATGGCGATGTTGGACACTCTGTACCCCCTGTCCCTCAGCAGCCACGGCGCCGGTTTCAAAATTTTTAAAAGCAGAAGTAAAGCGCGCTGTTTGGAACTTAGCCCATCAGAGACGGAGCATCACGGAGGCGTTGGAAAAAGCCGGGTCAGCCCCGCTAATGGCATGCAAACGATGTTTACTGTATGTGCGTTCCGGAACGCATTGATGTCACTGTCAAGGTGACGGGGAATTGCGATTTGGCGTCAAATTGGTGCCCTCTGCGATTTTAGCATCAGAATAGGTCGGAACCTATTCTCCTTCCAATTGCGTTTCGCGATTTCAGCATCAGCCAACGGACAATCCCGCCCACATGGGGGAAATATTAAAATCCATTCCAACATGGTGAACATGCAGAGGTTTTTCCAGTAGCAGTATGTTTGTGTGTCTGTGTCTTTGCTTGTGTGTCTGACTGTGTGTTTGTGCGTCTCGTTGCCTATGTGCGTCTGTATGTTTGCATATGTGTGTCTGAGTGTGGGTATTTTCTGTATGTCTCTGGTGCGTGTCTGTATGTGGGTTGCCTGGCCATATGGTGTGTCTGTGTGATTGCATCTGTGTGTGTGTGCATATTTCCAAGTGTGTGTGTCTGCCTGTGACTGTACCTGTGCCTGTTGTCTTAGTGGGTGTTCCTGTGTGTACCTCCGTGTGTGTGTCTGTCAGTGGATTGTTTCTGTATGCACTGTTTCTCTGTATGTGTTGCCTCTTTGCCCACATTGCGTGTGTGTGTGAGCACACATGTGTGCTTATGTGTGTGGAGTGCACGTGCATGCATGTGGTGTGCAAGTGGCCACTAATGACATCCCTCCCAGGATTCTGCATCTGTGTTTTGAGAGCATGTTTGGTTTTAACGACAAGCTATTGCATAATTCCTCCAGGCCTCCATCCTGTGAATTTTATGGCCGCAGCTCTTTATGTTGTGTTCATTTTTTTCTCTCATTACAATTGAAGACACACGATGTTTCCCCACAAGACTTGGCAGCTCGCAGATCCAAAGTGAAATTCGTTACGTACTTACTGGAGCTTAAGAAGTGAAACCACTTGCTGAATGTGCTCCACATCAGGGCTGAAGCCATGTGCGGTAAAGATGAAGTTGGAGATGTTTTTCTTGGGAAATGTGCACCTGATATACAAAATCAGAATCCCTCGAGAATGAACTGTAAACAGTCCTGTCTCCAACTCCACCCCTTCCCGCTCCACCTGCTTTGACCCAGGTGTTGCAGAAGCTGGCTAATGTGGGAAACAAATGTATTGTTCAATGTGCAAGAGGCCAGGAATAGCAGGAATGAAAAAAAAAACAGACTGTGCTTGACTGGTTCCAGAGGCCTGGAGAAGAGAATCTGCATAAATTGCAAGTTGTGACCCGGTAGCCTGTCTTACTATCAATCCTGGTTCCATGGGTGACACTTTCACTTCTGAATAAAGACGTTTTAGGTGCAAGCCCCATGCCAGTCTCTTGAGCACATGATGCAGGCTGAGGGGTTACTGCACTATCAGAAGTGCCAGCTTTCAAATTAGATGTTAAATCAAGGCTCTACCTACCCTTTCAGATGGATGTGGAAAATTCCAGGGCATCATTTCAAAGAAGCACAGGGTTGTTATCCCTCCATCAGCATCATTTTTTAAAACAAAAATCACTTTTTTATTCTTTCATGGGATGTGGACAAGGCCAGCTTTTGTTGCCTATCCCTAAATTCCCTTGAACTGAGTGGCTTGCTGGACCATTTGGGGCAGCATGGTAGCACAGTGGTTAGCACTGTGGCTTCACAGCACCGAGGTCCCAGATTCGATTCTCCGCTGGGTCACTATCTGCGGAGTCTGCACGTTCTCCCTGTGTCTGCGTGGGTTTCCTCCGGGTACTCCGGTTTCCTCCCACAGTCCAAAGACGTGCAGGTTAGGTGGATTGGCCATGATAAATTGCCCTTAGTATCCAAAAAAAAGTTAGGAGGGGTTATTTGTTTATGGGGATAGGGTGGAAGTGAGAGCTTAAGTGGGTGGATGCAGACTCGATGGGCATTTCAGAGGGCATTTAAGAGTCAAGCCATTGCTGTGGGTCCGGAATATATCTAGGTGATTGGGCTCGTTGGGCTCGTACAAGGTCTGGGAGCATGAGGGGATAGAGAGGTTTCGGGATTTATTCATGGAGGGTAGGTTTGTGGGGCGGAGGAACTGGTGGAAAGGTTTCAGCTTCCAGGTGGAACTGATTCAGGTATTTATAGGTGAGGAACTTTGTTCAGAAGGAACTTTCTATGTTTCCTCGGTTGCTGCCCCCTCTCTGATGGATAAAGTAATTTTTTGGATGAGAAGGGAAGATTTCAGATATCCATGGGCAGTTCATGGAGAGGGAAAGGGCTCTGGTGGAAGAGATGAAGAGAAAATGGGAGGAAGAGTTGGATTGCGCAATGGGGGTGTGTGTGGAGTGAGGCCCTACACAGGGTAAACTCTTCTGTGCGAGACTGAGTGATCTAGTTTAATGCACAAAGCGCACATGACTAAAAAAAGCATGACTGGGTTCTTTCCAGAGGTGGAGGATAGATGTGAGCATTGTTCAAGAGGGCCAGCGAACCACTCGCATATGTTTTGGTCCTGCCCTAAATTAGGGAAGTACTGGGAGTCCTCTTTTCAAGACTTTGTCAGAAATGTTGGGGGTAAAGGTGGTTCCATGCCCGAGGGAGGGGATATTTGGGGTGTAAGGTGAATTGGAGCTGCAGGAGGGGAAGAGGGCTGATGTATTGGCCTTTGCCTTCCTGATAGCCCGGAGGAGGATTCTGCTAGGATGGTGGGCTTCAGAACCACCTCGGGCAACGACTTGGGTGGGGGATCAATCAGAGCTTTTACATCTGGAGAAAATTATGTACACCATTCAGGGGTTGGAGGAGGGGTTCTATTCGAAGCGGAGGTTGTTTATCTCCTTTAAGAATTGGTAGTCATCACCGAATAGCGCGCGGGGGTGGTTGTTACACAAAAGAAGGGCATATGTGATGAGTTGGTGAGTTGTTCGTTTAATATAAAAATGTATAAAGTTGAGTGTTTGTTGTGTATATTGTAAAATGTAAAATGCTCTGAATAATTTTTTTTCAAAGTTTAACAAGACGGTGAAACTTTACACATTACCAATGACCTTTATTGACTAGCACTGGCTGAAAGTTGTGAATATGATGATCTTGAATTGAACTGATACAAGACCGCATCGTAGTCGGGGTAACCGATGGTCCCTTTTCTGACCTAATGTAATCCGAAGAAGACATAACTTTGAAGAAGACCCTTATATGCGATGACTTGTTGGAATATGTGTCGGAACCGAGTGTGTCAATAGGGGGAATACTGGAGCTGCTTCGTGTGTTTGGGTCTTTCTCGGGGTACAAGTTAAATCTAGACAAAAGTGAATATTTTGTGGTGTCTCAGCCAGGGGTGGGGGCAGGGATGGGGAGGCTGCCGTTCCATTGGGCAGGGACTCACTTTAGATATCTGGGGGTGCAGGTTGCTCAGGATTAGGGGGGATTTCGTAGGTACAACATTTCTAGTTTGATTGGGAGGGTGAAAGCTGATCTGGCAAGGTGGGATGGTCTCCCTCTGTCACTGGTGGGTCGGGTACAGGCGGTTAAAATGAATGTGCTGCTGCGATTTCTGTTTATTTTCCAATGCCTGCCGGTTTTCCTGCCAAAGGCATTTTTTAGAGATTGAAAGGATGATTACCTCGTTCATATGGGGAGGGAAGGTGGCCAGAAATAAAAAGGTGCTACTACAGAGAGGAGGCAGGCAGGGAGTTTGGGTCTTCCAAACCTGATGTATTATTACTGGGCGGCGAATGTGGAGAAGGTATGGAGCTGGGTCAGAGGGGTTGATTCGCAGTGGGTCAGAATGGAGGAGAGTTTGTGTAGAGGGTCAGGATTGAAGCTAGCAACAGTGCCGCTCTCTACGGCTCCGGGGAAATACACGAGGAGTCCAGTAGTAATAGTTTTGCTGAGAATTTGGAGGCAGTTTCGCCAGCACTTCGGGTTGGGGGCAGGGCCAAGGGAAATGCCAATTCGGGGGAACCATAGATTTGAGCCAGGGAAATGGGATGGAAATTTTCAGAGATGGGAGGAGAAAGGAATTAGGACACTAAACGATTTATTTCTTGAGGTCGGTTTGAAGGATTGAAGGAGCTACGAGCGATGTAGTAGGGCTGGAGTACGAGGAAATATTTAGATACATGCAGATTCAAGACTTTGCCAGAAAGGAGATACAGAGCTTCCCGGTGGAGCCAACATTGCTGGAGGACGGGGACTGGAGAAGGAGGTAGTGTCGGTGGTTTACAGGGCTATTTTGGAAGAGGAGAAGGCAGCGCTGGATGGGATCGAGGCAATGTGGGAGGAAGAGTTGGGAGAGGGTATGGAGGAGGGGTTCTGGTGTGAGGTGCTCCGGAGAGTGAACGCTTCCACCTCGTGAGCAGGTTTGGGACTGATACAGCTGTCGGTGGTATATAGAGCATACCTCACAAGAGTGAGGATAAGCTGGCTCTTTGAGGGGGTAGAAGATGTGTGTGAACATTGCGGGGGGAGCCCCGCAAACCACGTTCATATGTTTTGGTCCTGTCCAAAGCTGGAGGATTACTGGAAGGAGGTGTTTAGGGTAATCTCCAAAGTGGTGTACCTGAAACTGGACCCGGGCCCTCGGGAGGCCATATTCGGGATGTCAGACCAGCCAGGTTGGAAACGGGTGCAGAGGCAGATTTTGTAGCCTTGTTGATTGCCCGAAGGCGGATCCTGTTGGGTTGGAGATCAACCTCTCCATCCTGTGCCCTGTCGTGGTGGGGGGACCTGCTGAAATTCTTAACTCCTGAGATGGTCAAATTTGAAGTGAGGGGAAGGATGGAGGGGTTCTACAATTCATGGACGTTATTCATTGTGCACTTTCAAGAATTGGATTACATCGAACATTGGGGAGGGTTGGGGGAAGGGGGACTGTATGTGTTAATGGTGACTATGGGTGACTCCTCATTCTTTTTTGTTATTTATGTTAACATGCGGGCTGCTGTTTTGGGGTTTGGTGGGAGGATGGGATTGTTATTGATATGGGGATTGACATTGTATTCGTTACTGATTATTGTTTATTGTTGGCGGGTGTAAATTTGGGAGAAGTGTGAAAAAGGAGAATAAAAACTTTGAAGAAGGCGATATAGTTAGTCAAACAATCAGAGATCAATCAGCAAAATAGAGGCAAGTGACAAGGCGATGACAAACCATGATTCAAAAAAACCCCTGTGATGGTACAGCTTATTAAACAAAATAGTACCAAAGACACTATAGGACAAACAATGATCTTATGGAACAGAACCCCAAGAGATGGATAAACCAAGCCAGCGCTGTAGCGCCAAACATCTCCACAGGCATGAACAGTGTCCTGCTACAGAATGCTTTCATTGTAAAAGGCTGGGACATTTTGGAAAGATGTACTGAACTAAAAGCTCTGAATAGGTAGAGACTCAGGAGAGGATCTTAACAGTCACGGTGGTCAATTAAATAGAGGATTCTCATGGAAAATAGGAAGAATAATGTTTCAAAGATCCAAGATAGACTTACTAGAATGTGAACATTTGTGCAAGTGGGAGCGTTTATATCAGTCCTGTCCAATTGAAGACTCACGGCTAATAGAGCAATAGCTGGAACCACCTGCAATCCAGTTATATGGCCCAGGAGGAATCTAGTTCCAAGTCAGGGGTCAATTGCAAACATCACTCCAGTATAAGACCAAACAGATATGGGAAACGCTATATGAGTTTCACAACTAACAATCTCTCTTTTGAGTCAAAAAGCCTGTGTTGACCTCAACCTCATTCAAAACATCCAGAAGACCAACCAGCAAGGATTTGGGTCTGACTTCAAAAAGGATTTTACAAAACTATTCACTGCGCTGGGGTGACTGAAGACTGAAAACAGCATAACAATGACGAAAGATGTTAAACCTGTGTGTCTTTTCGCACCGAGGAAGATACCGCATCTCCTCACGAAACAGGTGCAACTGCAACTTGACGAGATGGCCAAGATGGGAACCTCTCCCGACACTAAGCCAACTGAATGGTACCCTGGAATAGTTCCAGTTCCTGAACCAAATGACTCCTTTTGCATCTGTGTCGACCTGACTCAGCTCAACAAGAGTATAAAGGTGAAGAACTATTGTTGCAAGTGCACATGGCATTGGTGAGACCACACTTTGAGTATCAGGCACAGTTTTGGTCCCTTATTTGAGGAAAGATGTGGTAGTATTGGAGACAGTTCAGAGGAGGTTCACTAGGTTGATTCCAGAGATGAGGTGTTTGTCGTATGAAGAGAGATTGAACAATTTAGGTCTATACTCTCCAGAGCTTAGAAGAATGACGGGTGGGGTGATCAAATTGAGGTATATCAGATGATAAAAGGTACGGATAATATAGACGTGGAGCAGATGCTTCCTCTTGTGGGGCATTCTAGAACAAGATATCATAGTTTTAGAATAAGAGGTAACAAATTTAAAATGGAGTTGAGGAGAAACTACTTCTCCCAAATGGTTGTGAATCTGTGGAATTCGCTACCCTAGAGTGTAATGGATGCTGGGACAGTGAGTAAATTTAAGGAGTTAGTCAGATTTTTAATTGGTAATGGGTTGAAGGGTTATGAAGAACGGGCAGAACGGTGGTGTTAAGGCCAGGTTAATATCAGCCATGATCGCATGGCGGAGCAGACTCGATGGGCCAAATTACCTAATCCTGCTCCCATATCTTATGAACATGTGAACGAGGCTGTGGTGAGAGAAATCCACCCAATGCAATGTCCATGGTCAACAACAGCTTAACCAAACTCTCGAAGAATGAAATATACTCGAAACCTGATGCCAACAACGACTTTTGACGGATACTGTTCGATCAAAAATCTAAATTATTAACCGTCTTTATCACCCCATTCAGCAGAGTTTTAATTGTTTGTTGCTTGGCATAACCTTGGCATTTGAAATTTTTCAGCGGACAGAGTCTTTTATGTGAGCAGCAAAGGCATAATGTCAGACCCATTGAAAACAAGGATCATCAGTGTATTTCTGACCCCATCATCCATTCCAGATCTTAAATTCCTGTCAAAACTAACTCAAGTCATGGAGCCGTTGAGACACCTACTGAAGAAGGCCCAAGCATTGTGTTGGGATGTATATCAGGAGGAGGAATTCTGCCAGGTTAAAGACAGGCTACTCTCACCAGATATCCTGGCTCACTACTACCCACCCTGACTGACCACTATCACAGCTGATGCTCCATCTACAGTACTGGGGCAGTCCTGTTTCAAGAGCAACTGAATGGGTCCAGCCGACCAGTCTGTTATGTGTCCCTGGTACGATCTGACAGAAATGAGCTATGCAGTTATGGAGAAAGAGGCGCTTGTGGGCTTGTGAGAAATTCTACGACTACATCATTGGGCTGAAAGTAGTCATTGAGATGGACTACAAAACATTAGTTTCATAACTGAGCGAAAATGGACTCGCCAGAATGCCCACAGAATCCAAAGATTCCACTTGCAACTAATGCATTTCGCTTATGAGACCGTGTATGTCCAGGGCAAGCTACAAACGACTGCAGACACATTGTCCAGGGCCACAGTCAACATCCAGCCTGTTAACCTGGTCGATGAAGTCAAGTCGTACTCCCAGTTTGTGGGAACACAATTCCCAGTGAGTTCCGAAAGGCTACAACAAATACACTAAGAACAGGTGCAGGATAAGAACTGCATCCACACACATCAATACAGCCTGCAACATTGGCCACAGCAGTGTCCCGATGAAATGGTTATGAAACTACACTTCGAACATTGAAAGCACTTCACTATAATTGATGGTGTACGATGAGCTGTTGGTGATTCCCATCTCCCTCTGACCAGAGATTCTGCAACAAATCCACCATGCCACTCGGCCATCACAAAAGTGCAGAGCACAAGCCCAGACTGCAATGTGGTAGCCGGGAATATCTCGAGTGATTAACAAGATGATTTCATAGTGCCAGATGTACACACTGCAAAAACCCATCCAGAGGGAGCCCCCTTATCCCAACCCAGTTCCTGGCCAGACTGTGGGAGTGTATAGGAATGAATCTATTGGTGTGCAATGGCAAATCCTTCCTCATTATTGTTGACTACTTCTCCAGGTGGATCGAGGTGAAGCGTTTACAAACAATGATCACAGAGTTGGTCATTAGTTGATTGAAAAAAGTCTTTGTAACAAAGGGCATTCTGAAGCAGGTGAGAATGACCTGCAATTTGCTAAAATCTACGACACCTATTTCACTGAGAACCACAGATTCCAACAGCTCACCAGTTCCCTGAGGTTGACCCAATCCAACAGCAAGGTGGGAAGGGGCATCTACACTAGTAAAACCCTCACGAAGAATAATGAGGATTCTGCAATGACACTTGACATACAGGTGTACTCGTATTGCAACGTGGATTGGCACCATCAGAGCAGCGTATGGATAGAAAGCTTCGCACTCAGATTCCCATGCTGCCTAAGAAATTAATCCCAGGATTAGCAGTTTGGGACTATCAGGCGTTCACTGAGAACAGTCCTACAGAGAAGAGCAAGCCTTCACTTACAATAGGAAGCTTGTTGTCCTCTGGGCAGGTTTCTCATACCAAAAACCAGCTCAGGCTAAACAGAAGAGACAAGATTTGGATCAGAGACCTCAGCAGAAAAGGCATCATTGTCCAAAGCGATGACAATCAACAAGGGCCTTTTTTGATCCATACCCCAGAAGGCCTGATGAGAAGAGGAAAAATCTTATCCTTCCTCAAGGAGAACCATCAAATAATCCTTTGGGAGAACTAGACATGGAGAGTCAAACAGGCAATACACCAGATGCCGCAACAGATGCCGGAGAACAGACAAGTGAAAGCAACAAAGTCGAAGGGGACACTGCGAATCTTTCAAACCTCACAAGGAGCAGGGAGAGTCATGATACCTCTTGACCACTTAAATGTATGAAATCAGAGACTTGGGGGCGAAAAGGTGGTGTGTAAATGTAAATGGAAAATTGCATGTGGTATTAGGGTGTTCAGGGTTGAAAGAGTTAATATGTGGGACTGGGGACAGTACCACTCACATGACAATGTGAGACAGAGTCACATAACTAGGAATCTAGAAGCAGAACACTCATGGTTTAGACTGAGCAATACCTGAGTCTTGAGTTTCTGTAAATAGTTATGTCCATACAATGGACTAGTTATTGTTCAGACATATCTATGTCTCCGCAACTGTCCCTTAGCCAGAGAGGATGAATTTACAACAGTTTCATTGCATGACTTTCCACCTTTCTGGCTGGGACCTGATGATATCCTTCCTAACCTCGGGCCTTCTGCGTTGTGGGTACCAGTGGGACTCCCCCTTAGCTTTGGGGTTCTGGGGCATTTTATTCCACTGCTGCTTTTCTTTGAAGCTATGGGTATGATGCAACTCTGTGTTGTTGGCTGTATCCTGCTTTGGCGCACATCTTATATCCGTGGCAGGAACATGTTGGGGATATTGTCCTCGACTCATCCGCTCTTATTCGTTCCTCCTTTGCTTGCAATGGCTGTGCTGGATTGGATTGGACTTGTTTATTGTCACGTGTACCGAGGTACAGTGAAAAGTATTTTTCTGCGAGCAGCTCAGCAGATCATTAAGTACATGGGAAGAAAAGGGAATAAAAGAAAATACATAATAGGGCAACACAACATATACAATGTAACTACATAAGCACTGGCATCGGATGAAGCATACAGGGTGTAGTGTTAATGAGGTCAGTCCATAAGAGGTCATTTAGGAAACTAGTGACAGTGGGGAAGAAGCTGTTTTGAGTCTGTTCGTGCATGTTCTCAGACTTCTGTGTCTCCTGCCCGATGGAAGAAGTTGGAAGAGTGAGTAAGCCGGGTGGGAGGGATCTTTGATTATGCTGTCCGCTTTCCCAAGGCAGCGGGAGGTGTAGATGGAGTCAATGGATGGGAGGCAGGTTTGTGTGATGGACTGGGCGGTGTTCACGACTCTCTGAAGTTTCTTGCGGTCCTGGGCCGAGCAGTTGCCATACCAGGCTGTGATGCAGCCAGAGACGGCTCAAGGCACCGGCAACTCGGGCAGTCGCCCGGGGCGCCATGTGCTAGGGGGCGCCAGAGACTCGGGTCCCGCGCATCCGCAGTTGGGCCGGTGCCAACCAGCGCATTCGCGGTGGCCCCCCCTCCCCCAGGGCGGCCCCCCTCCCCCAGGGCGGCCCCCCCCCCCCGTCCGCCCCCCCCCCGCTCGGTCCGCCCCCCCTCGGGTCCGCCCCCCCCTCGGGTCCCCCCCCCGCCCCCCCCCTCGGGTCCGCCCCCCCGCCCCCCTCGGGTCCGCCCCCCCCTCGGCCCCCCCCCCGCCCCCCCCCCCCCCTCGCCCCCCCCCCCCCCCCCCAAGGGCGCCGAAGTTCAGCTTGCCCGGGGCGCCAGCAACCCTAGGGCCGGCGCTGGATGCAGCCCAATAGGATGCTTTCTATGGTGCATCTGTAAAAGTTGGTAAGGGTTAATGTGGACATGCTGAATTTCCTTAGTTTCCTGAGGAAGTATATGCTGTATGTGCTGTACCGGTGTTTTGCATTGATACCTGTGTTTTTTTTCCTCTTTTTTTTCTTTTGTTTTGATCCAATAATTGTGAAAACTTGAAAATTTCATTAAAAATAAATAAGGTGTTCATCCCCGGGTAAAAAAGAATCGCCGTGAACTCACCCCCCACCCCCGCCTTCATCTTAATAAACAACCTATAACTCGAACGTGTTGGGGATCTCGGCAGTGTTACTGCCATTGGGATTGACTGAACTTTATTGAGCCTGTGTGATTCCCTCGCAAGCCTTAGAGTTCAGCAAATGTGAGGAAAACCAGAAAGTTTGAAAGGCAAACTTGAAAGACGGCTTTAAATTCTTTGTTCCGAGATTCCATTGAAAATCCATTTGACTTCTGGGTAACAAAATCAAATGCACACAAACCAAGGATACGAATTGTGAGGGATAAATTGGTTTTTTTTTAAGAAAGGTAGCAAACACCATGAATGATGGAGCTGCCCAAGTACCTTCACTCACACCTCACTGACATCCAGGTCCCGCGAGCGGCATCTTTGCCCATCTGGCGCGTAGCCCCGCCCGCCACTGAAAATGGACGGTTTATGTTTGTGTCTTAGCCGACTTTCGGTTTAAAGACATTTTCTTCTTCCAACTGATGCTTCCCGGTGACACATTACACTGTTTAATCATGGCTACGTGCAGAGTTACAGCTTCCAGCTCACGTTACTCAGCGTTACTGGAAGGAGTTGTATTTCTGAGGTAATTTAGTGAAAGGACGTAATTGCATTGATGTAGCGCCTTTTGCCACCCCAAAGCCAAGTGACGTTTTCAGGCATGATCAGGGTTGTAATGTGGGAAATGCAGCAACCAAATAACCCACAGCAAACTGCCGCAAACAGCAATGTGATAATCACCAGATATCTCCTTTTACAGTGTTGTGGCCCAGAGAAACATTTTTGCATCCGATAATGTAGATGCACCCCAGAGTCTTGGGGCCCAATTGTTTTAATGTCACCCAGTTGACAGCACCCACCACTGACAGCACAGGGCTCCCCTTGAGCACTGCACCGGCATGTCAGCCTAGCCTGCTCAACTGTCTGGAGTGAGGGTGCTTTGCTTCACAATCCAGGCACTGCAGTGAACATTTCCCCCTCAGTGCCCACCTTACTGGCATGCCCATACCATGAGAGTATTAACCAAACATTTGCCTGGGGATGATTGTTTTTGGTTGCATGATTTGAAACGGTTAAAGCCCAATTTGCCTCGTGCAGTGTCCCGCAAACCACCTCCTCCTTGCATCAGTGAGTTGAAGTCAAAACTCACTGCACCATCTCTTTGCCAAACTTATTCTTCCGCGACTCTCATAATGATGGATCTCTTTACCTCACTCAGTTGCTTCTGCCTCCTACAACCTGCAGACTTTCCAAGCTTGGGATATAAACAGAACATTTGCTGGGGGGAAAAACAGCAGGTCTGGCAGCATCTGTGGAGAGAGAAACAGAGTTAACGTTTGGAATCTGATTTGGATTCTCCCTGGCAAGACTAGAATTTATTGTGTGTTTCCCTGAGAAAGAGACGGCCAGCCTTCTCCAGGTGAGAGACCCCCTTCCAAAGAGCAGCCCTGAACATGCAACCGTTGCACTAACCTACACAGTAAGAACTCTTACAACACCAGGTTAACTCCAACAGGTTTGTTTGTTGGACTTTAACCTGGTGATGTAAGACTTCTTAGTGTGCCCACCCCAGTCCAACACCGGCATCTGCACATCATAACCTGAACAGTGACCTGGAACAGAAAAGCTGCCTCATTCACCTGACTCCAAGTGCAACCCCCCCCCCCCCCCCCCACCCACCCAATTTCATATCCACTTGACGCAAGAGGAAGGTCTTCATTTTAATCCGATTAAGAATGAATTAAGAGTTTTCCTCTCCTTTGTCTTTGATTGCCATTCCTCATGTATGACCTCGCACCGTGAAGCAGACTGTTGCCAGTTGGTGGGATTCCGCTGGTTGGAAAATCCATGCCATGAGCGCCAGTTTATTATTCAACTGTGTGTGTCTTCACAGCCGAGCCTCTGCTTTCCATTCTTCCTTTTAAAACCCTGCTCAGAGAACCCACTGCCTTTGCCCAAGCGCCGCCTCTGGTTCATTCTGCTTGCCAACACTTTGTCTTGAAATGTTTTGTACGTAACTGCGAATCGTTGATCCTTCAATGAACTGCACGAGTAACGAAAGGGAATGAATGCAAATAATCTCAGCCCAGCAAACCCATCTGATTCCCCCCAATCCAGCAAAAGATCGCCCGGAGTTACCCGGTGCAGAGCTGTGAGGGTAGGGAGGTATCGGACTGATGGAGACAGAGCTCCCCCTCTCACATATTGGAGTCATGTCTAATTGGGGGAACATGGGGATCATCTCTGTCCTCATTGAAACCTTTCGGATTCTGGCAGGGATCGAAAGTTGCTGAGAGACAGTTTGGCTGCAAAGACGAGAACCAGGGGGCCACAGGGTGGGCTTTCCCAGCCTTTCCCGCCGGGTGCGATCCTACGGTCCTGCAGTGGGTTCCCCTGCGGCGCGGCCAGCGAGCAACGCAAATGGCTATTGACTTTGGCGAGAAGATCCCGCCGATGGCCAATTTCAAGTGGCCTCCGCCGCGGGAAAACATTCTGGGGGGGGGGGGGGTAGAGAGAAGAAATCCCAGCCACGGTCTCCGGATCAGAGGTCGGTCATTTAAGAACACGATGAAGAAATATCTCACAGAACGAGGTGAATCTTTGGAATTCTGTACAGCGCATGTTTAATCCTTGAGTTTATTCAAGACTAACATTAATGGCCTTTTTTGGCACGAATGGGATCAAAGGATAAGGGACAACAACAGAAAATACTGGACAATCTCAGCAGGGCTGACAGCATCTGTGGAGAGAGAAGGGAGCTAACGTTTGGATTCTGGGTGACTCTCTCAAAGCCATCATGTCAAAATCTTCCAGACTCGAAACATGAGCTCCCTTCTCTCTCCACAGATGCTGACAGACCTGCTGAGATTGTACAGTATTTTCTGCTTTTGTTTCAGATTCCAGCATCCGGAGTCATTTACTATTAGCCAAGGGAGTCAGGCCAGGAAAGGTTCAGCCATGATCTTATTGAATGACAGAACAGGCCCCAGGAGCGAAATGGCCTACCCGTGTTCTTGTTTCTCACCTTGCCACATTCTTATGCTCTGTGCTGGACCTGGCTGAGGAGTGCCTGCAGTCAACAAGGAAAAAAAATTCCAGTCACAACACTGACGCCCATGACCTCAATGAAGGTGAAGAAAGGATGAGGAAAATGGAGGTTTGGCAGACCTGGAGGGAAGGAGCACCTGGGAAACGTGACAGAGTATGGGATGACTGGCCCAAATTGCCTGTAATACGGGAGCGGTAAGGACACCAGTAGCACAACATGTATTAGTCAGCTTGACTCTCTGAAGATGCTGAGCAGCTCTAGCTGTTCCTCATTAGTGGAGCGGTCATGCATTCACTAGGATGCCCCATCCTCCTCCTCATATTGTACAATTAGGAAAGAATGTTTATCCTGATGGGGGATTGGTGGGATGCACGATATCCTTGTTTTATTGTCTGTGGATCAATGCCAAGTCTTGTGGGCAGCAGATTGGATTCCACCACTGCCCCCCCCCCCCCCCCCCCCACCCACCCACATGGAGGAAAGCCCTGGATTGCACAGGCAGAGTGGATTGGTGCGGTGCACAGCACCACAGCTGAAGCCAAAACTCTAACCTTTCAGTCTGTCAGGCTTTATTTTTCGAGCTACGGTAATATAAACATGGTGACTGCCTAGCTGAGTAATCGCAGAGCACTGTTTAAAGTACAGTCACACGGGAAAGGGTTCTGCGGAATGCTGGAGCCCATGTCTGAGGAAGAATTAACCCATGAGGGTTAATCGGGCGGCGCAGTAGCACAGTGGTTAGCACTGTTGCTTCACAGCACCAGCGACTTTGGTTCGATTTCCGGCTTGGTTCACTGTCTGTGCGGAGTCTACACATTCTCCCTGTGTCTGCCTGGGTACCCTCCAGGTGCTCCGGTTTCCTCCCACAGGTCCCGAAAGACATGCTTGTTTGGTGGATTGGACATTCTGAATTCACCCTCTGAATAGGCTCTGGAGTGTGGGGATTTTCACAGTAACTTCATTTCAGTGTTAATGTAAGCCTACTTGTGATGCTAATGAAGATTATTATTATCATTATTATGAGGCAAGACTCGACACACAGAGATAGTTCACCTGCTCGGCATGTGGGAGTTTGGTGGAAGTTTGTATCTTCACCTTTCTCAAGAAGCCCCTTCTGCTAAAGTGTGAGAGCTTCGGACAATTTCTCCTGAGGAACCGTTGCTCCATTTGACACCCTCGGCTCCACCATTCCAAATAATAATTTCTTAGCCGTTCATCGATCCACTTAGGCTAGTCAGTGTAAACACCACACTCGAAGCTCTTCAGACAGTCAGGAGCTGTCTTATTACTGTGTAATAAAATAGCATTCTTCCAAATAAATTAACTTTTTGTATGCACTTCCCATAAGTGTATACTTCTGAAACGTAAATGGTTGAAGCTGGTGGAAATTATATGCTTGAAGGCAGTGCGCAGAATTGTGATGGAGGGTATGTGCAGAGTGTTATTAAAATTCACTTTGTCTTTTCACAGAAGGGGCCTCAGAGTGCGTCATGCACAACTAATTACTTTTAAAGTGCAGTGTATGTTGTGTCGGCAAATGTGGCATCCAATTTAACAAAACAGAACGATCTTGAAGTTGTATACTAGCTGGGGACACCCAAAGGACTTTGCAGCCAATGAGTTACTTCTGATGTGTAATTACTTCAGTAAATGCAGGAAATACCAGGAAAATTGCATGCAGCAAGCACACACATAGTAAAGGTACAGTCGCCACAGTCCCAGATGACCATAGGCCGCTTTCCCCTTTGAGGGAGGAGAGCTGACTGTTGGTGATTTAACCTGAGGGAGACTACACTTCAGAGGAGCATGGTTGAGAAGGTGGGGCCTTCATGAATAATGTGAAGATCTGTTTCGGTTCTCTAAAGAATAAGTATTGGTCGAAACATCCAGAATTCCTCAGCTCTTCGATGGATAATCCAGGGGATCTTTTATGCCTACTGGGGAGGGGCGGCATGATAGTACAGTGGTTAGCACTGTTGCTTCACAGCACCAGGGTTCCAGGTTCGATTCCTGGCTTGGGTCACTGTGTGGAGTCTGCATGTTCTCCCCGCATCTGCGTGGATTTCCTCCAGGTGCTCCGATTTCCTCCCACAAGTCCTGAAAGACATGGGCCAGGAGTCTCCCAGAATCGGCGGAGCGGCCTTTAGCAGCGCCAAAGAGCGGCGTGAACCACTCCGGCATCGGGCTGCCCGGAAGTTGCAGAATCCTCCGCACTTCTGGGGGCTAGGCTGGCACTGGAGGGGTTGGTGCCGCGCCAACCAGTGCCGAAAGGCCTCTGCTGGCCAGCGTGAGTTGCCGCATGCGCAGGACCACCAGCTTGTTCTGGCGCATGCGCAGAACCGCTGGTGTGTTTCCTGTGCATGAGCAGGGGGTTTCTTATCCACGCCGACCATGGCGGAGCCTTACACAGGCCGTCACGGAGGGAAAGAGTGCCCCCACGGCACAGGCCCGCCCACAGATCGGTGGGCCCCGACTGTGGGCCAGGCCACCGTAGAGGCCCCCACGGGGCCGGATCCCCTCTGCACCCCCCTGAAGGCTCCACTTGCTGCCCTCCAAGCCAGGTCTTGCCGGTACGGACCATGTCTAATCCACGCCGGCAGGAGTGGTCGAAGATGGGTGGCCGCTCAGCCCACCGGGGCCCGGAAAATTGCCGGGTGGGGCACTGCCAACGGCCCCTGACCGGGATGGCGTGATCCCCACCCAAAAACCAGCGCCGGAGAATTCAGGAGCCAGCGGTGGGGCGGGACTCAACCCCCCCCCCCCCCCCAGTGATTCAGGAGGACTGAAAGGGAGCGGTAAGGTTCCCTACTTTAAAAAAAACTTAACTTGCAGTTTGCAGTGAGTGGGAGGAGCCGAATTGTACTCTGGGAAGGTGAGTGAATTGATATATTTGGGCAGCGGCTAAACCCGAGACACTACACGTGTAGTGTCTCCCACCCGCCCTCCTCCTCTAACCAAAAGAAAATACTGTGTTGAAAAGGAGCAGCGGACATCAGATTCTCGGCGAGAGCAGTGGCGAGGGGTCTTTGGGAAGGTAAGTTTACCTCTTTAAAACTTTAAAAACTTAGCTGGAAGAGCGACATCACAGCAAAGCAGAGATCCGATTGGCTGGTAGGGAAAGTGCTCCAATTAGCAGCAGCTGGGAGAAATTTAACTCTTCGTGTGTTGGTAAGTATTGCGATTGGTAAGTAAAATCTTTGTTCCTTTCACTTATTAATTATTTGATAGTATAGTTTGTAGTCAGTTAAGGTAAAGGATAAAAATGGCAGGAGATCCCAGACCCGTGTTATGCTCCTCGTGCCCACAAGCGTCTGACTCAAAGAGTATTACCAATGCCAGCTGGCTATTATTGACAGTGCATGCTTGCTAGGGATATCATAGACTATGCCATAGAACATAGAACAGTACAGCACAGAACAGGCCCTTCGGCTCTCGATGTTGTGCCAGGATTTGTCCGAAACCAAGATCAAGCTATCCCACTGCCTGTCATTCTGGTGTGCTCCATGTGCCTATCCAATAACCGCTTGAAAGTTCCTAAAGTGTCCGACTCCACTATCACAGCAGGCAGTCATTCCACACCCTAACCACTCTCTGAGTAAAGAACCTACCTCGGACATCCCTCCTATATCTCCCACCATGAACCTTATAGTTATGCCCCCTTGTAACAGCTACATCCACCCGAGGAAATAGTCTCTGAACGTCCACTCTATCTATCCCTCTCATCATCTTATAAACCTCTATTAAGTCGCCTCTCATCCTCCTCCGCTCCAAAGAGAAAAGCCCTAGCTCCCTCAACCTTTCTTCATAAGACCAATCCTGCAAACCAGGCAGCATCCTGGTAAATCTCCTTTGCACCCTTTCCAATGCTTCTACATCCTTCCTATATTGAGGTGACCAGAACTGCACACAATACTCCAAATGTGGTCTCACCAGGTTCATGTACAGTTGTAACATAACCCCGTGGCTCTTAAACTCAAGCCCCCTTTTTGTTCCTTAATAGAACAGTGATATCAATAACCTATTAGACAAGCCAAAAATGCCTAAGCGAACCTGTTCACCTCTCACACATGTATTCAACATACAATGCTGCCACAGGATCCCTACAGTGCAGAAGGAGGGCATCGGGCCCATCCAACCTGCACTGACCCTCCAAAAGAGCACTCTACTTAGGCCCACACCCCTCCCTATCCCTGTAACCCCATCAAATCTTTTGGACACTAAGGGGCAATTTACCACGGCCAATCAACCTAAACCTGCACATCTTTGGACTGTGGGAGGAAACCAGAGTACCGGAGGAAATGCAGACATGGGAAGAACATGCAAACTCCACTCAGTCACCCAAGGCTGGAATTGAACTCGGGTCCCTGGAGCTGTGAGGCAGCTGTGCTGCCGTGCTGCCCTCCACTGTGCCACCATGCTGCCCTAGGATGTAGGATTGGTCTTTTCATGGCAGGGTCCTGTCTGAAACTATGGTAGGAAAAAATGTATTTGGCACGCCCATTGCTGTCCTGTGTTGAAATGGTGTGAATTAATTAGCCTGTGTGACTGGGTAATGCGAGAGTCTTAATTTGTAATTATTGCCCCCTGTCTCACCAATGAAGATGCCTGTCTCCACACCATCCTTTACTGCTTGTTAAATGGGACAATTTGCTTCTACATTTACACTTGCTACCTTACAACAATAATCGCACATTAAAGGCATTTCATTGGCTGTAAAGCGTTTTGGGATGTCCAGCGGTCATGAAAGTTGCTATATAACTGCGAAACGTTATTATCTTTTCCTCGACCAATTTAACTTTTTAATACCAGAATCAGAAGTGGCACTGAAGGAGATGTTTTTGTAAGAAAACCTTACTGTCATAGGAGCTCCCACTCCCCTGACTGCATATTCACTGCCAGCTTTTTATGGAGTACTGTAGACAGAATAAATCCAATAGGATGCACAGGGCTCCTCCCTATCAGTAAGGTCCCCCACCAGTACAGTTTGGAGATGAAGGAAAGCTCATATCCATGAACTGTGGCAATGAAATAGGTTTGACGCGGAATTTCCTGTACCATGTGCCATTTTCTGTGTTCCTTTCTGCATGGCAACACATCCACCAATCAGAGTCCACTTGCCAACCAATCATCTTTCTCTTCTCATGCAGTACAACTTGTTATTCTCCCGTCACTGTTGGTCATTTCCTATGAGATATCCTGGTGAGTGCAAGACAAAAAGCTTTGACAGCATGTCTCCTTTTTTCAGCAACAACAACTTATTTATCTAACACCCTTAACATACTGAATCTTCCCACGATGCTTCACAGGAGCATTATAATGTAAGACCTTAAGCCACGTGAGGATTCCTTAAGCCAGATGATTAAAAGCTTGGTGAAAGAGATAGGTTTGAAGAAGTCTTAAAGGAAGGTAGCAAGGCAGAGAGGTGAAGGGAGGGGACTCCAGAGCATGAGGCAGAGGCAACTGAAGTCATGAGCACCAAGAGTGGAGCGATGATAACTGAGAATGCACAAGAGGCCAAAATTGGTGGAGCGCAGATAACACAGACATTTGCGCAGTTAAAGGAGATACCAGAGTTAGGGCGGGTTGATGCCATGGAGCCATTTGAAAAAAAGGATGAGAATTTTTAAAGTAAGACGTTGCTTGACAGGGAGCCAGTGTACGTCAGTGAACACGGTCCTGATAGGTCAACAACACTTGCTGCGAAGTTGAGGCAAGGGCAGCAGAGTTTTGGATGAAATCAAGCTCATGGACAGAATGTGGGGAAGCAGCCAGGAGCGCATTGGAATAGTCAAGTCCAGAGGTAAAAAAGGCATGAATGAGGATTTCAACAGCAGGGGAACTGAGACCTTCAAACATGTTGCTGCAAACACCTCGCATTGCCACCCATGCAGAGGTTAAACCTTTAACGAGAATGTCTCATATTCCAGACATATTTACATATACCAAATTATGTTTTTCACAGGATGATAGATGGAGCTGCATTTTATTTTCGAATGAGATATTTCTGCCATAACTCGAATGAGAGGCATGTGTCCGTGTTTTATCCAGCGGTATTTTGAAATTGTCAATTTTTCAGCAGATGAGACGAACTGTCTTTTTTTATTATAAATAATTCTGTTTCAATTTGAAACGTAATCAGTTTGGAATCCTGCTTCACTCTGTAATCCCCTGAAGCTACACCACCTGATGGCACAGTGATGCTGGAAATGAGATGCAGGTTGGAGAGAAGGTATCCGCAGGAATGACTTAAATCCAGCTTGTCAGTGAAGCGGGCTGAGATGTTGATCAATATTCAGAAAAAGGCCTCTTTCTCTCGGTGGACCTGCAGCACTCACCTCAAAGTGAATTCCTGACGTGCAGTTGGACACTGGCCAGTGATCCTGAGGTGAAAGGATAACCGGTCCTCACTGTGAGGAAGCGTCCGGAGCTTACCAAAGAGAAACATAGAAATGTAGAAAATAGGAGCAGGAGGAGGCCATTTGGTCCTTCGCGCCTGTTCCACCATTCATTATGATCATGGCTGATCTTCCAACTCAATAGCCTAATCCTGCCATCCCGCCATGTCCTTTGATCTCCTTCATCCCAAGTGCTATATCTAACTGCTTCTTGTGTTTTGACCTGCGGTCACAAATTCCACAGGCTCATCACTCTCTGGGTGAAGAACTATCTCTTCATCCCTGTCCTAAATGATCCACCATGTATCCTCAAACTGTGACCCCTGGTTCTAGACAGCCCCACCATCAGGAACATCCTTCTTGCATCTACCCAGTCTAGTCCTGTTAGAATTTTATAGGTTTCTATAAGATCCCCAGTCATTCTTCTGAACTCCAGCGAATACAATCCTAACCGACTCAAACTCTCCTCAATTTGAACTGGCCATGTGCAACATGCTAGGCAATTCAAGAGTCAACCACATTACTGTGGGTTTGGCGTCACACATAGGCCATGTGACTGCAAACAAGGATGGCATTAGTGAACCAGATGGTTTCATAGATCATAGAATTTACAATGCAGAAGGAGGCTATTCGGCCAATCGAGTCTGCACAGGCAAATGGAAAGATTACCCTATCTAAGCCCACGCCTCCACCTTATCCCCGTAACCCAGTAACCCCATCTAACCTTTTTGGATGCTTATTTGGACATAAATTGACAATTTAGCATGGCCAATCCACCTAATCTGCACATCTTTGGACTGTGAGAGGAAACCAAAGCACTAAAGGAAACCCTCGCGCACACGGGGAGAATGTGCAGATTCTGCACAGACAGTGACCCAAGCCGGGAATCGAACTGGGACCCTGGAGCTGTGAAGCAACTGTGCTAATCACTGTGCTACCGTGACGCCCTTCATGGGCATCATTAGACTTTTAATGGCGTCACGGTAGCACAGTGATTAGCACAGTTGCTTCACAGCTCCAGGGTCCCAGTTCGATTCCCGGCTTGGGTCACTGTCTGTGCAGAATCTGCACATTCTCCCCGTGTGTGCGAGGGTTTCCTCTAGTGCTTTGGTTTCCTCTCAATTTATGTCCAAATTTGACCATTTAACTGTGCTCGCATTGCATAAGGGCTCAATTGGCTACAAAGTGCTTTGGAATATCTTGAGGTTTTAAAATACGAATGCTGGGTCTTTTCTCTCAGTTCCACAAAGTTATCTCAACTGTTTCTCAATTAAGCAGGTTGAGGTGTGGATTTGGGCATGACTATAATTGACCGAAAGTCGATTATCCGCCAGGGAAATGAAGCCATTCCTTTGTGAACAATGTGGGGCAGTTGATGAGAGTGGCAGCCTCTGGTTTCTCAGTAGCCCCACCCACTGAACTAAGGAGGTATGGAAAGAGATTGTAGAAAATTTAGAGGTGGTGAAATTAACACTTACAAAAGGAAGGAGATAGGGTTCCGAAAGAAAGCTCCCTGACTTTTCCAAAGGGCCGTTTTAGTGCTGTGAAACTTTACGACTCTATTAGCCACAGTGACCTTGCAAAGGGACACATTCAATTAAATTCTGAGGATTCCCAAAGTGTTGTCATAGTGGCGATAAGGATGAAGCAAATTGAAACGCATATTGAATTCCCAACAGTAATGTATATTTTAAGTGAGAAGTTGCTATTTGAAAGGCATCAGAAGTCACACATTCAACCCATTAAGAAGCCCTCGCTGTGTGTGAGATCACTCAACAGTTCATGATATCCATCCATCCTTTCCTTCCATTTATAAGCGACAATATTTGCAAATAAATATATTGATTGCTGCTTTTAAGTTCTCTGCAACGTGTCACATACAAGGAATGGCTCAATGCGTCAATGATCAAACGCTTTCGATGTTGTTTGAAAATTACATGAAGTTAGATGGATTTACAGTGCTCTCTGGTCACGTTGGTATTTACCACAGGCAGTGGTTGAGGTGAATGGCATCACCAGATTTAAGCGGAAACAAGATAAGTACATGAGGGAGAATGGAATAAAATGATATGCGGAGGTTTGATGAAGTAGGAGGAGCCTCTTGTGAAGCAGGAACACCAGTGCAGTCCAGCTGGGCTGAATAGCTGATTGCTGTCACTGTAAAAGATATTGGTGGGATGGATATCCAAAAGTCGGAATTATGCAAGAAATGGGCTGCACGGTAGCACAGTGGGTAGCACTGTTGCTTCACAGCGGCAGGATCCCAGGTTCGATTCCTGGCTTGGGTCACTGGCTGTGCGGAGTCTGCACATTCTCCCCGTGTCTGCGTGAGTTTCTTCCGGGTGCTCCGGTTTCCTCCCACAAGTCCTGAAAGACATGCTTGTTAGGTGAATTGGACATTCTGAATTTCCCCTGTGTGTACCCGAATAGGCGCTGGCGTGTGGCGACTAGGGGATTTTCCCAGTAACTTCATTGCAATGTTAATGGAAGTCTATTCTTATTATTTCAACATTCATCAGAGTTACATAATTGCACCAATGTATGTAGTTAGGAACTTTACAATCTAATCCTACATGATGTCAAACTGCGAGAGTGAATTTAAAATTCATCTTAGATTATGGTCAAAAGCTACTCAATGATATATGTAATTTTCTTATTTATCAAGTTAACTGCCTGCCCCGTAACCCTTGACTTAATCAAAAAGCCATCTCACTCAGCCTTGATTATATTCTATGGCCCAGCCTCCACTGCTCTCCGTGGCAGAGAATCCTAAATATTAATAATCCCTGAGAGAAGAAATTCTTCCTCCTCCTCTGTTTAAAATGGGAGGCCCCTTAATTTGCAAATGTGTCTCTGTTAAGAACCAAGTTACTTGCCAGAGTGTCTCAAAACCCCAAAGGATAACTTGAAACACTGGTTCTTCGTGGTGTATTTCTGTTTGGAATAACGTGAGGAACAATGTATAACCCAGTGAAGAACCAGTCCAGCCATTGTGTAAACAATTAATAAAGATATATTTATCGAAGTAAAAGAAAAATCACATGGCAAAAGACTAATATACATTATGACACAAGTATATTAATAACTAAACACATGTTCCCTGAACTCACTGCAACACCCGATTCCTAAGCAAGATCCAATTTTAGTAACTCTACAGGTCAAATCCAACTAATATCACTTAAGTAACCAACTCCAGGAAAAATGTTTATTCCTAGTTCAGCGAAGGCACAAAACTTGCCCTTTAAAGGAGAACATCTAGAATCTACCGGTGCTCCAAATGTTAGATCGAACAGGCCTCCGTGGCTTGGATCATATATGCAACCGGTCTGTCTGACTGGTGGATAGAAAACTAGCCTCCTTGCCCAATGAGGGTGATAGCAATTATACTGTTCAGTCTCTTTAGTATCCCACCCTATGGATTTGGCTGTCTGCATCTCTCAAATATCTTGCTTTAGAAGTTATCATTTGTATAGCCCACAGACCTCTGGTAACCAATGTTTCTGATGCGGCCATTCGCACCTCAATGTCTCTGCATGCCTACTATTCTTTTTAGTGGGAAAATCACATCTCATTATTCATGGTTGTCTTGCCACTTGTCTGCCATTTTGTTTTCATCTAAAATTCACCGCTAACCTTGTTAATTTCCCAAATTCCCCTCACCCCCTAATTCTAGATTTCCCTACAAGACAAAACATCCTCTGAGCATCTACTTTATGAGAACCTTGTTTCTAATCTACAATAAGTTTAGGCCCAACTTTCTCAATCTTCCCTCATAAGACAAAACCCATATACCAATAATTAGCCTAGTGAACCTTATCTGATCTTCTTCAAATGCAAGTAGGTCCCTACTTACAAATGGTGACCAAACCTGTACGCAGCTCTCCAGGTGTGGTCCCACCAATACCCTGTATTGTTTCAGCAAGTCTTCCCTAATTTTATACTCCATCCCCTTGCAATAAAGACCAACGCTGTATTTGCTTTCCCAACTACTTCTTGTACCTACATGCTGACTTTTCATGATTCATGTTTCAAGGCATTCAGATCCTTCTTTACTGCAGCATCTGTAGTTTTTTTCCTTGAAATAATATTTTACTTTTCTACTCCTCCTGCCAGAATGGCCAACCTCACATTTTCCCACATTATGGGTGGGATTATCCGGTCCTCCAGCTGCATGTTTCTCGCCTGCACGCTTTTCGCTGGCAGTGTAATTCTCTACTCCTGGCGCTTGTCAATGGGATTTTCCATTGAAACTACCCCACGCTACCGGGAAACCCATGGGCAGGGATGTGCTGCCAGCAGGAAAAGAGAATCCCAATGGGCAGATTATTCCGGTCGAAACTTTTTCATTCAATTTCTTCCAAACTCACTGAACCTATCTAGATCCTGTTGTATGTTGTATCCTGTTGTAGGCTGTTGTAGGCTGCAAAGAGACATTGATAGGATGCCGAGCTGGGCCGAAAAATGGCAGATGGAGTTTAACCCTGATAAGTGCGGATTACAGGGTCAACGGCAGGGTTCTGAGGAATGTGGAGGAACAGCGAGATCTTGGGGTTCATGTCCATGGATCTCTGAAGGTTGCCACTCAAGTGGATAGAGTCATGAAGCAGGCAGTTACATAGGGCGAAATTCTCCGCCCCCCACCACGGGTGGGAGAATAGCGGGAGGGCCTTCCCGACATTTTTGCCGCCCTCCCGCTATTTCCCCCCCCCCCCCCCCCCCCCCCCCCCCGCCGAAGTCCCGACCCGAATCGCTGCCGCCGTTTTTTTACGGCCGGCAGCGATTCTCAGCTGTTAGATGGGCCGAAGTCCCAGCCCTTTCCGCCGTTTTTACGAACGGCAAACACACCTGGTCTTGCCGTTCGTAAAAACGGCGTGACTAACTCGCTATTAATAACCATGGCACCGATTGGCACGGCCGTACCACGGCCATGCCAAGGGTGCCATGGGCCCGCGATCGGTGGGCACCGATCGCGGGCAGCGGGCCCGATGCCCGCGCACTACTTATCCTTCCGCCGCCCCGCAGTATCCATTCGCGGGGCGGCTGAGGGGCAACCCGGCCCGCGCATGCGCGGGTTTCGCGCAAAAACGCGATGACGTCACCCGCGCATGCGCGGGTTGGAGTCTTCCAAACTGCGCATGCGCGGCTGACGTCATATGACGCGTCAGCCGGCGCTAACTCCGGCAAGCGGGCTTAACGATTTTCGTTAAGCCCGTCTTGCCGGAGCCTACGGCGTCGGGCTGCTAGCCCCGACCGGGGACCAGAATCGGTCCCCGGTCGGGAAGGGGCGCGCTGCCGTAAAACCCGCCCTGGTTTTACGCCAGCTTTACGATTTCTCCCGTTTTGGGAGAATCGCGCCCATAGTGTGTTAGTATTTATTAACAGGGGGCTTGAGTTTAAGAGCCGTGGGATTATGCTGCAACTATACATGACCTTGGTGAGACCACATTTGGAGTATTGTGTGCAGTTCTGGTCACCTCATTATAGGAAGGATGTGGAAGCATTGGAAAGGGTGCAAAGGAGATTTACCAGGATGCTGCCTGGTTTGCAGGATAGGTCTTATGAGGAAAGGTTGAGGGAGCTAGGGCTTTTCTCTTTTGAGCGGAGCAGGATGAGAGGCAACTTAATAGAGGTTTATAAGATGATGAAGGGAATAGATAGAGTGGACGTTCAGAGACTATTTCCTTGGGTGGATGTAGCTGTTACAAGGGTGCATAACAATAAGATTCAAGGTGGGAGATATAGGAGGGATATCCGAGGTAGGTTCTTTACTCAGAGAGTGGTTAGGGTGTGGAATGGACTGCCTGCTGTGATAGTGGAGTCGGACACTTTAGGAACTTTCAAGCGGTTATTGGATAGGCACATGGAGCACACCAGAATGACAGGGAGTGGGATAGCTTGATCTTGGTTTCGGACAATGCATGGCACAACATCGAGGGCCGAAGGGCCTGTTCTGTGCTGGACTGTTCTATCCCTTTGTAGATTCTATTTACCTCCTCACAACTTTCTTTCCTACATACCTTCACATCAACAGCAAATTGGGCTACAATACAGTTGGCTCCTTCATTTAAGTCATTAATATAGATTGTAAGTAGTTGAGCCCCCAGCACTGATCCGTGTGACACGCCACTGGTTACAATTTGCCATCCTGAAAATGGCTCATTAACACTGACTCTCTGTTTCCTGTTGATTAGTCAATCCTTTATCCATGCTAATATACCACCCCCAAAACTATGAGCTCTCATCTTGTGCAGTAACCTTTTATGCGACACCTTATTAAATGTCTTTTGGAAATCTAAATACAGTACATCTGCTGATTCACCTTTATCTACCTTGCTTATTACGTCCGCAAGGAACTCTCATAATTTTCTAAAGCATGATTTCCCTTGTACAAAACCATGTGACTCCTCCTGATAATATGAATTTCTAAATGTTCTGGCAAGTGTTTTGGCTATGGGTGCTTCCCAGTTCTGAGGCATGCGTTCACACCTGAAGGTTTTTTGTACTGTGTGAAGTTGTTCTTTCCCCTGACATTGGTAGTCTTGTGGTTATCCTGATGAGTGCATCATGAAAAGCTTTGACAAAATGTATTTTTTCAGCAATACTCAAGTTCTGTACAACCAAATAACTATAAGATTGAAAGTTTATGGCAAAATAAGTGTCAATTCTGTGTAGGTCCATGCATAAAAGAGAAAAGTTGTTCTGGATACGTCTGTACTGTGGGCTTGTCACCATTGAAAAGTGAATATTGGAAACACGGCAGTCAGTTTGCGTACCGCAAGGTCGCTCAAAAAGACATGAGATGATGACTAGATATTCTATTTTTATTGTTGAAGGATCAAAATTGGCTAACGCCGAGCAAATCTCCCCTTCTTCAAATCATAATGTGGGATCTTTTTTGTCCACCTGAGAAGGGCAGATGGGTCTAGGTTTAAATTCTCATCCAATAAACAGCACCTTCTACAGTGCAGCACTCCTTCAGTACTGCACTGGAATGTCAGCTGAATTATATGCACAAATAACTGGATGAAAGGAAATTTGAAAGCCTTGTCTCTATGGGGTGCGAGGGTCTGAATTAATTTGAGTCAACCGAGTCAATAGTTGGCATTAGCCAAAAGGACACAACCACAACCACTTGATCGCTTCTTAACACAGAAAAACTACAATGTTGGCGGTGTAAGAAACTGAGATGGCTTTTCGGGAGCTGGTCTTCTAAACTGGGAACATTGGGAGAATAAGTTGTGACAGAGAACAAACTGTCGAACTAGAGTCAGCAAACTTTCCATTTGTTTACACTCTGCAAACAGAACAGATTGAACTAGTGGGATTATGCTGGAACCTTTTCTGCTATTGAAGTTAAATTAAAAAGAAGTCCCTTTGTTGATGTGTGGCATGAAGCCATTTGACAAGCTTACATTCTTGTAACAGAGCATCTTCATGGTCTCTTAAGTAACGTACTGCTGACTTAAAACAGTTTACATCAAAGTCTAGTGGTTTGGGACGGTGCGGGACAGTGGAGGCAATAAGCAAGCAAAACAGATGCCAAACAAAAACTGTGATTCGTGCAGAATGGGATTGTCTGTGGGATGAGAGGCAAACCTCAGTATGAGGCACAGGGAAGGTCAGTGGGCAAAGCTGGAAAACTGATATACTCACAAAATGTCAAACCGGTGAGTAATAGCAATAATATTTGTTGCTGTACGCATCTATTTATCTTCAAATTCATCCTGCTATCTGACTCACATAAAAGATTTGTGATGCCATGGTGTCTGAGGTTATGGGTTGTTTTTGCCGTGCAGGACCAAGCAACCCCTCCTCCTCACCACAACAACCCTGCCTTGTAAAGATGGATAGAGTATTCATCAATGTTAAAGGACAGTTCGGTCAACCAATTTCACTTACCTGTGGTCAAGGTGAGTGTTCGAAACCTTGCGGTCCTCTTTCATTGCACTAACTGAATCACTAAAGCTTGACCTTCTCCAATGGAGCAATCTTGTTTCCTTCTCAATTCTTCCAAGTAACCTTTCCCTCCGCTCTTGCTCTTTCCCTCTTTCCCTTTCCCTCTTTCCCTCTGCTCTTGCTCTTTCCTAATCTCATGGCCTCATTTGACTTTCGCCGTCTTCTTCAAACACATATTGTAACCCTGCACCTTTTCCACTGCTTGTTGCCTTCAATTTCCCAACTTTTTGCTGTTTGTATAGCCTAAATGTCGCTGTGATTTGAATATTATAACCCTATCTGGAGAGTCTGTTCTGCCATATCCCTTGTATTCCTGGATAGCAGACAAGAAAGTACTAAGAACTCTTTGTCAACTTGAGACTCAATCCTCTCATTCCTTCCGTTACAACCATTCCTGACATTTTCTATTCTATCAATTGGCTATCACCAATGTTTTCTTTCAATTTTTCTCTGAAAGATCCATGAATGCATTCTTCCTGCAGCCTAACTGTACAAAAGCAGAGACCTGCTCAATTACTTCCACTCGTTCTTTCAAAGGACCTTAACATCGTGAAAGTAGTTATGTTGTGTCCCATGTTGTTTCATTCTCCCTTAGATTCTTCAGGCTTTTAAAACCCAAGCATCATGTCAACTAACCACCATCCCTTCCTCTCTACTTTCACTCTACATTTTCAGCTTTTCAGAAGTCTTGCTGAATGGGCTTTTGCTTCTCAAATGGTGGAGTCCCCCTTTACCTTCAAGAAGGAATTAGATATAGCTCATGGGACTAAAGGGATCAATGGATATGGGTGGGAATGGCAGAGCAGGCTCGAAGGGCCGAATGGCCTCTTCCTGTTTCGATATTTTAAGTATGTTTCAAGGAACAGAGAGGAACTCTGTTAAGTGCCAGTTGCGGATGGAATCATTGGGGAAGCACTTTCCTGAGACACACAAGCCCAGATGAGATCCTGTCTATGATGATACATATCCATGAATTGCCGTATTCTGTAAACACATGACTGCAGGATCTGAGATACATAACACTGTGCTGCACCACATCTAATTATAATGGTTCAGAAGTTGCTGACAAAATAATGGTACGTTTAACTGCGCTTGCTGTTATTCATGTGCAAGTCATTCAGCATCTTGTGCAGAGGAACCCAAGGGCCCCCCGGGCACACATAGAGAAGAGGATCAGTTAACGGTGAAAGGATTGGAAGCCTGAGCAATCAATTGCCGGTGATTGATTGCATATGTATTGGCACTTTGGTATCCATTAGCCACCTTCACGCTGGTCTCCCATCAGGTAACTGAGGTCAGGCACAACCATTCTCCAACTGCTCCTAGTTGGGCCAAGCATCACAGCAAAATGATTTACATGTCCTTGACTCTGACCCTTTGGCCAAGGATGCATGGAAATCCTGCCTAGCTGTATTTATCCTGGCTTTGTGGTCAAGTGTGAAATCTTGACTCTTATCTCCTGAGCTCAGTTGCTATATTCCTTGGGAGCGATTTTGAGCCCACGTTAGCCATCAGGAAGGATGGCAAAATCCGATGGGAATTGGGAAATACGATTCTTGCCGGCGAGATCGCGTTTCCTCATTTTCCATGCCCCTCGCTGGTGACACAACGAGCTTCCTGCCATGGAAGATCAGGAACCTCATTTAATACATTAACACATAATTAGCGAGCCCTCCCTCCGGGACTTCCTCACTGAATATTCATCAACGCCGGAGTGATTTACAACGGCTATATAGAAACGAGAACTTGATGACCTCACCTCCGAAGGTGACACCTTCAACCATGGGGTCTTATAGCCTCTCACTGCTGGGGTGCCTGCAGGAGGTCATTGTGACAGTGGCAATGTTCATGGGCAAGGCGCTAATCGATTGTCTGAACGCTGCAGGAGAATGCTGATGACTTGCAGTGAGAACAGAGTGATGCTCCTCTTATCTTCTGCAAAATGCCTGACTCCTGCCTGAGAGAGATCTGAGTGCGGCCTGCCACTAAACGGGGTAATCTGGGGACCCAGAGAGGCTGAGTGACACATCTCAGCTGCTACTGCTTCCTCCAAGGTCAGGGCCCCCGCTGTGTTTCTCAACCTACTGACGAGATGGGCAGATTCATACCTTTTCAGCCAATGGTATCCTCATTACTGGAGATTGATGGCAGACACGAGAAGACTGAGTGTTGCTGAGGGGGTTGGGGGTGTGTGCGTGTGAACCTTCCATAGAAGGAGTTTGGGGCTGGGGGGCCTGCACCAGCAGTATTGCGGCTGCACAGCGTTGTCAGTATGGGAGGTGGGAGAGGCGGCAGAGTGCTGCCATTCTCACACTGGAGAGGGAGGAAGCACCGAGTTGTTGAGGGGTTTCCGGAGGATGGTGTCATGACGTGGACGTTCTTTATGGGTGGACAAAGTGATTTTGATGCAAGTGAGTTATTACAATGGTGACATCTCTATTATCTCTACTATTGCCTCGGTCCACACATACCCACTGGGTGTCTATCATTCCTTCGTTTTCTTCACTCTCCTGCTACCTCCAGGTGTATCCCCAGGACCCACAGCTGAAGTTGAGGCAACCTGCTGACTTCCACTCCCTATTGTCTGAGATGATCTTGATGGGCATCCTGTTTTCAGACTGCACGGGTGTTGCAGTGATGCCCTCCTCGGTGTGTGGGGCTGGAGGTGTGTCATTCACAGGTGGGGATGTCAGATGGGCTGAACACCGCAGGGTCTCCTGGGTGGAAGGCCCTAAGCTGCAATCCTGCTGATCCTCTTCTCTACCTGTGCCTGGGGTCCCTTGGGCTCCTCAATATGATAGGGGAGTTGGGGGGAAGCTGGAGTGAGATCCAGAAGCACCATAATCCTCTGACACTGTCACCTGTGGATTCCCACCAGTACCTGCACCATGCAGTTGAAGCCCTGCACCGTGGAGCTCAAGCCCTCACCATAGAGGTCATGAGCTGAATCATGGAGCGGACACCCTCCGCCATGGAGCGCACGTCCTGCACAAAGGTCTCCACTGCAGATGCCACTCTCGCAGTGTTGGCCTCATTGCCTCCGAATGATGGCAACATTTTTTTTTATTCATCCATAGGATGTGGGCATTGTTGGCTGAGCCAACATTTATTGCCCATCCCTAAGTGCATTAAGAGTCATTGTTGGTGGGTCTGGAGTCACAGGTAGACTCCTCCAGTTGGCCTTGCAGTCTGATGAGGGACGCTGTTCCGATGCTCCTGACTCTGCCTTTGTAGCTCCAGAAGCTCTGGGTTGACCACACCCAGGGACAAGTCATCGACCAGTGTCTCAGCAGAGTCCTGGTCTCTAGCAATCCTCCAAATACCAGATCACTGAGACATCCCTGCCTCCACATGCTGTGGATCTTCAGCTGTGAGGTGTTCACTAGGGATTGACCCAGAAGCCTGCCTACTAATTATTCTTGGTGTGAACATCTGCATTGGTGGAGACTCCTCCAGTTGGCCTTGCAGTCTGATGAGGGACGCTGTTCCGATGCTCTTGACTCTGCCTTTGTAGCTCCAGAAGCTCTGGGTTGACCACACCCAGGGACAAGTCATCGACCAGTGTCTCAGCAGAGTCCTGGTCTCTAGCAATCCTCCAAATACCAGATCACTGAGACATCCCTGCCTCCACATGCTGTGGATCTTCAGCTGTGAGGTGTTCACTAGGGATTGACCCAGAAGCCTGCCTACTAATTATTCTTGGTGTGAACATCTGCATTGGTGGAGGGTTTGGGAGACAGCTGTGAAACCTCTTCGATGCTCGTCTCCGAGATGTCTCCCTCAGAGTTGCTTAGGTCTGTGGTCTCCAGAAGGTGTGAGAATGGTCCGGGCTGGTTGACTGATGGACCTGTAAGGGAAGCGAGATGTAATAGTGCATCACAGGCAAACTGATGGGAGAAAGTTAAATCACATGAGGCTTGCACCATAGCTGTACGTGTTGAGGTTTCTCATTTTTGTGTCTTGCCTCCAGCCATCCCTCTGCACGGTTAGGGTCCTGCTCCTCGATGGCCAGCTCAAGAGCTCTTTCCTCAAATGGGGTTACGATCTTCAGCTCGGTCATGACTCTGACAGGCTGTACCTGCTCACTTCGGTTGCATTGGAGTTTATCTTGTAATGAGACAGATGGGGAGAGTGTAGGTGGCAATTGTTTCAGGTCAGATGTTAATGAAGTCTGCAATGCATGGGAGGTGAGTGGGAACGGGGCTGTGAGGAGCAGAATAGCTAATGGGGGGATCATGTGGAGTGGGAGGGGAGTGCAGGGAGGGCAGCATGACAAGTGTTGGGATCCTGTAAGGTGGCTGGGAGAGTGATCACCATGGAGGTGTGAAGGGGGTGTGAAGTGGTGTAACGGGAAACATGAGGAGGCAGACTTACCCAGGCTGCACGAAGAAGGTCATTCATCTTCTTTTGGCACTGTTACCATGTCCTCTTATGGAGTGAGTTGGCACTCACTATTTCAGCAACAGCCTCCCAGGCGGGGTTGGTCACATTGCTTGCCGGACGTCTGTTCGATCGCAGATAAAGGATATCACGCCTCTACTTGACACCATCCAGAAGTGTGTTGAGGAACATGGTGCTGTATTCCTGGCAGCCATCTTGGACCAAGTGCTGGGGACTTGTTTAAAAGCCCCCCCCCCCCCCCCCCCCCCCACTGACTGCAGAGATTAAATTTTACCGGAAAGAGCGAATCAGAGACGAGCTGCCATGAGCACAGGGTAAAACACGTGGAAAAAACATTTTGTTGAAGAGTATAAATATACAGCAACTTTTCCCGCTGATGGCACTGGCAGAACTCTCCCCAGTTTCTCGCTGGGACCAGCATTTTGAAAAGATATTGAAAAATTCAGCCCCTTGTTTACAAATCTTTTTATTAATGTATGCACATTAGGCAAAAGTGAAAATTACAGAGGGCTGCCCCATTTCAGATGCTTCTAAATTTCATATAGGGCGAGATCTTCCGGCTGTTCACGCCGACGGGATCTTCCTGTCCTGCCGATGGCGCACTCCCACAGCGGACTTCCCGGAGGCGTGGGGATAATTCAATGGGAAACCCCATTGACAGCGGCAGGACCAGAAGATCCCGTTGCCGCCCAATGCCAGCCACCTCCCACCGCCGGGAAAAACACAAGAGGCCAGAGAATCTCGCCCATAATCTGTATATTATTACAATCGGGGCATAGAATCTCGCAGTATAGGAAAAAGCCATTCAGCTTAATGTGCCTCTTTGAAAGCCACTCCATGCCCTTTCCCCAATAATGCTACACATTTTTCCTTTAAAAATATCTCTCCAATTCCCTTGTGAATGTTGATATTGTATCTGCTACCTGGATTTATATGCTAAAATTCCTTTCTTGGCTGACTGCTGTACGAGACTTTTACCCTTTAATGTCCTAAGCCTATATGCTATGTGTGGATGGCCGAAAACTGTCTCCCCACTGGCTCCTGTTTGCTCAACTCTCAAATGGCCTATGTTCCAGTGGAGGACAAAGAAAATACTTCAAAGACACTCTGAAGCTCTCTAAAATGTGTCAGCGTTGACTTTGGTGACAGGGAAGAGCTTACTACCAAACGTTCAAAATGGCAACTAATTGTCCATCAAGCTGCATAATGCTTTGAGTCCAAAGGCCTTGATGAGGAGCAGAGGAGAAACGAAAAGGAAGCAAATCCTGAATTCCGATCCCACCACCTCCTGAGACATCCTGCCCCATGTGCCCAAAGATCTGCGGGGCAAGAATCAACCTGTTCAGTCACACGATGACCCATGGCAGAAAGCTGCAACCTTGTGTAGACATCATCCTTGAATCGAGGGGCAGCCAATGACGACGATGCTGCAGGTGCTCTTGGTGGAATAGTGACAGCACCTCCCGACAGGCCTGGCACCCAAGATCCCTGGCTTTGATCTTCACAAATCTTATGAGCCAATCAAGGCAGATGCAAATGCCTGAAGCATAAGTTGAAAATTAAAAACTCTTTAGTGTGTGCCTGTGGTCACCCTATCATCATCCTGGGTTACCGTTGACCAGAAACTGAACTGGACCAGCCGTATAAAATCTATTGCCAGAGGTCAGGAATCCTTCAGCATCTAACTCACCTCCTGACTCCCCAAAGTCTGTCCACCACCTACAAGGCACAAGTTAGGAGTGTGATGGAATACCCTCCACTTGCCTGGATGAGTGCATCTCCATCAACACTCAAGAAGCCGACGGCATCCAGAACAAAGTACTCCACTTGATTGACACCCCATCCACAAATATTCAATCCTCCACCACCGATGCTCAGTAGCAGCAGTGTGTATCCTCTTCAAGATGCACTGCAGGAACTCAACAAAGCTTCTTATAACACACCTTCCAAACCCACAACCACTATCATCTAGAAGGGCAAGAGCAGCAAATGCATGAGGACACCACCATCTGGATGTTCTCCTCCAAGCCACTCGCCATCCTGACTTGGAAGTATATTAAAATCTTGGAACTCCTTTCCAAGTATCACTATGGGTGTATCCACACCCTTTGAACTGGTTCCAGAAGATAACTCACTGCCACCATCGCAAGGGCAATTGCGGATGGGCAATGAACGCTGGCCTAGTCAACGATGTCCACATCCCATGAACGAACCCAGATTGGACCATGGAATGTATAATGGCTCAAGAACCCGTTCACACATCTGCCGGAGACTACAGTGATACACTCTGCTAATCTTGCTGCAATTATCTGACTGTAAAATTATAGTCGTTAGTTTGCATCAACAAGATCCAAAAGAAAGAAGAAGCGACAGTGAAGTCACATTGCATGCTGTCATTTGTTGACTGCTATTATTCGTTGTCTCTCGGGACCCAGTGCATCAGTCTGGGAAAGAAAATGTTCTGTGACATGCTTTAGCCACACAGGTAACAAGGAATGTTTGAATCACTCACAGACAACTGATTTACTTGCAAAGCCAGCAGCTTCCTATTGAATTCCCTTTCAAAGACTGCGCAAGATAGGGGCTCCCAAAAGTTTGTACTATTAGAAGGCCTCTGTCAGTCAGTAAAAGAGTATGTGCTAATGGATCCGACTGTCCTATTGGACTGTGAGCTTGCTGAACATAATTTAAGAATATACCCAGGCTACGCTGGTAATGTGGCTTGGTACAGTGCCCTCATTAATTATATCAAGCATAATCATTCACTTTTTTATGAGCTGATGATGTATTTATTAATGAGCTAGACAATTTAAAACATCACTGATATTACATCTTGTATATTTGCTCCAAACAGCTTCCTGGACTCATATTTCATCTTCATTAATTCATGATGTTGAATTTTAAACACAATGATTTGCATATTTATGAATATTGGCAATTTTCACATGATTTTCCTCACTTTTTAATAAATGATTTAAAACCCTCACTGCGAAAATGCATCAGCAAAATTTAAATCACTTGTAATCTCTGCGGTATTGACATTGGCGTTTTCTTTTTGAGGAAAACATTTCAGTACAAAAGTGTCATTATATTCATAGTCAGTGCAACATTTAATGAAAATTGTGATGAAAAGGGATTTCCCAATTTGAAGGTCTCTCATTGTGAGCGGAGCTGGCTCAATTGCAAGAAGCATCTCACTACTGTCATCCTTTAAAAATCTAATCATTGACTGTCAGCATATTTTTACAACACATCAGTATTGCTAATGCATATTGTGCAGTGACAAACCATGCATGTCTTCTCATAGCATCGGAACTGTGTCCCGCACAATTTCATGTCCTGGACATCACCCTTAGGAAGATTCTTTTTGGGTGGCACGGTGGCCCTGTTGCTTCAAGGTCTGGGGACCCAGGTTCGATCCCGGCTCCGGGTCACTGTCCGTGTGGAGTTTGCACATTCTCCACGTGTCTGCATACAAGCCAAAGATGTGCAGGGTAGGTGGATTGGCCATGCAATGTTGCCCCTTAATTGGAAAAAAACAATTTTTAAAAAAAAGGAAAGATGCTTTGAAGTGTGATGCAATTTTCACTTTGGGTTGTCAGAAGATGTATGGAGCTGTGGCCAACCTGTGACTCTAGTGCCCCCTACGACCGAATCATGGAATCACAGAACACTGAAGGGAGCTATTTGACCTATTGTTCCTGGGTCAACTCTTTGAAAGAGCTATCCACTTAGCCCCACAGCACTCTCACCACCGCCCCCGCCCCCGCCAACCACCCCGCCCTTTCCCCAGAGCCCTTCCATCTTCTTCCACTTAAAATAATAACCAAATTCACTTTTGAAAGTAATTTTTGAATCTGCTTCTGCACCCCTTCAGGTAATGGATTCCGGGATAACAGTTTGTGTAAAACAATCTCTCTCGTTCCATTACTAGTAACCAACGGTAATACTGCTTTCTCAGCACAATCTCTCAGACGGTGCAACCTCGTTAGGGGAAAAACTGCACATCATCAGTGCTTTGCTGATTTAAAATTCTATACAGACGAAATCCATGCAAATCAAAATGAATGGGAAAGAGCCTGTTCAAGGGAATTGAGCACAAGGGAAAGCTTGCAATTGGGTCTGCTACAATGGAATACTGCAGAAAGGGAATGAGTGGAAGAGGGTCTGTACATAGGAGAATGCTGGACATGGGGAAAGACTGGAATGCGATCTGTTACATTGGAATTCTATACAAGGGGAATGAATGAGGACTCTGCTGCACTGAAATGTGGTACAAAGGAGAGAGTATTAAAAGATGGTGTTTGGTTTCTGTGTGTGCCACACTCATGTGATCATAATGAAGAGGCAAATACATTTCCTAATGGAGCAGTGAGCAACGCAGAAGAGAAACCTCCAAGTTTGATCTTTGGTTTGTTCTGAAGACGGAAGTTGAAGAGCTACCATTTTCTCAGACTCCTAGCATAGGGAATGGAAAAATTAGCCAGGAATTCCGTTCCTGATTGCTGTGAAGTAGCTTCAGTTATGAAATAGTTTGTGCGGTGTTGTGTGAACAAGACAATCAGGTGCGAGAGTGATGCAGGCTATGTCTCAATAGCCTACCGAGGCTCACACAGGAGTGGGATAGCAGAAGGTAGTTTGGTTAAACATGAATCCAAGCATTCAAGAGAACTCGAGAGAAAACAATGAAATCAAACCAATGGATTGCTGCGATTTTTTAAAGTGCTGGGTTTCAGCAGAATGTTACAGAAAATAGAGACATAGAAAATAGGAGTAGGCCATTCGGCCATTCGAGCCTGCTCCACCATTCAACATGATCACGACTGATCTTCAATCTCATCGCCACGCTCCCGCGCTCTCCCCATACCCCTTGATAACCTTAGAGTCTCAAAATCTATCTATTTCCTTCTGAAATATATTCAGTGACTTGGCCTGCACAGCCTTCTGTGGTAGATAGTCCCGCAGGTTCACCACCTTCTGAGTGAAAACATTTCTCCTCATCTCAGTTCTAAATGACAGGCACCACCTACAAAGAAACAATTGATTTGTATCATGGAGGCCCAGTTGACATCAGACACTTGTACCAGTTGTTGATTCATTCCATGCGTGAAATCTTTTCAATGGAATTGCTCAACACAAAAAATTAATTAAAAGAAATCACAGAAAAAAAGAGTGTAAGAGTGCCAATGAAGTGATTATTATTCCAGGCAAATTCAAATTATCTTCCTAAATGAGTGAATTTCATCCTAGAATCCTCTTCATTTTCTAAAGTGGTTATCAAGAGCTCTGCAATACATGATGAGCTGAATATTGTTATTCCTTGTCTGGATCACAATACCTGGGCGGGATTCTCTGACCCCCGCCGGGTCAGAGAATCGCCTGGGGCCGGATCAATCCCGAATTCTCCGCCACCCGAGATTCGGCGGGGGCGGGATTGATCCGGCCCCGGGCAATTCTCTGACCCGCGATGGGCCAAAGTCCCGCCGCTGACAAGTCTCTCCCGCCGGCGGGAATCAAAACACCTACCTGACCGGCGGGACTGGTGGCGCGGGCGGGCGCCGGGGTCCTGGGGGGGGGGAGCGCGGGGCGATCTGACCCTGTGGGGTACCCCCACGGTGGCCTGGCCCGCGATCAGGGCCCACCGATCGGCGAGCGGGCCTGTGCCGTGGGGACACTCTTTTTCTTCCGCCTTCGCCATGGTCTTCACCATGGCGGAGGTGGAAGAGACCCCCTCCCCTGCGCATGCACTGGGATGATATCAGCAGCCGCTGACGCTCCGGCGCATGCACAGACTTACGCCGGCCGGCGAAGTCCTTTCGGCCCCGGCTGGTGTGGCGCCAAAGGCCATTAACGCCAGCCGGCGGAGCGGGAACCACTCTGGCGCGGGCCTAGCCCCTCTGTGTGAGGGCTTGGCCCCTATAGGTGCGGAGACATCCGCACCTTTGGAGCGGCCCGACACCGGAGTGGTTCACGCCACTCCGACACTCCGGGACCCCCCGCCCCGCTGGGTAGGGGAGAATGCCGGCCCCGTCCCTCTCATAACATACGTTCCTTCTCACAATCCTTATCCCTGCTCACATGATTCATCCTACAAATAATATGATTTACCTGACAGTCCACCTGAGAGTGACCATTCACAGCATCAAAGATCAACTGCCCTCTGGTGTCGGTATTAAGTACCGTCCAGATGGAAAATTCTTTAACCTCAGTCACCTATGTACCAAAATTAAACTGACCATCATAGTCACACTTGGGCCGTTCCCACCGTTGTCAATGGGATTTCCCACTGAAGCCACCCCATGCTGGAAATCCGCGCCCAGGTGCTTTGCCCACAGGGTTAGAGAATCCCGCCGCCAGTGAATGGCCAGAGAATTTGGGCCTTGACCGACAGTTTGCGGATGAATTTCGCCTACTCTGCAACAAATTTGAAAATCATTTTCAATCTCTTCAATTCTGCACAAAAGAAACTCGGCCCGTCCTTGAATGTGAAATGAAATGAAAATGAAATAAAATGAAAATCGCTTACTGTCACAAGTAGACTTCAAATGAAGTTACTGTGAAAAGCCCCTAGTCGCCACATTCCGGCGCCTGTTCGGGAAGCTGGTACGGGGATTGAACGCGCGCTGCTGGCCTGCCTTGTTCTGCTTTAAAAGCCAGCTATTTAGGCCACTGTGCTAAACCAGCCCCTTATGTTGCTAATAACAAAACTCATATCAACCCATCCCTGGTCGGCATATTATTCCACTTCCCATACATGTTGGAGGAGAGAATCTGGAAGATGTTGAGCACTTCCTGAACCTTGGCAGCCACCTTTCTCAAAAGGCCATCATTGATGAGGAGGTATGGTACTGTATCACTGGTGCCAGCTCAGCCTTCTCCAAACTAAAAGTCCTCCACATGTCAACAAAAGCCCTAGTGTACAGGACAGTTGTCATCACTGCACGGTTGTACAGCAGTGAGACCTGGTATATCTGCCATACATAAGAGCATTCAGGAACCTTCATCAGCAATGTCTCCATCACATCCTCTGGGATCATTGGGAGGGCTGTCGAACAATGTCTGTCTTGAAACCAGCTCTACAAGCATTTAGGCAAAACCATTTACTATGGACAAGCCACTGTCCCAACAGCCAAGAGCTCTCCTCCCCCACCCCACCCCTCTCCCTCCCCCACCCCACCCCTCTCCCCCCCCCCCCCCCCCCCACCCCCCCCTGCTAGATCCCATTTTCCTGTCACTCAAATGGCCTATGTTCTGAGGGAGGTCCAAAAAAATGTTTCAAGGACTCTCTGAAACTAACCTAAAAGCTCGGCAGCATTGACATTAATGACTGGGAGGAGTTTGTTGCCAATCGTTGCAAAATGGGCAACTTATCAATAAAGCTGCATCACATTTTGAGTCACAGTATCTTAATGATAAGTACAGCACCAGCAGAAAAGGAAGCAATCCTGCACGCCAAATCTTAATACCTCATGGGACATCCTGCCCCATGATTTGATAATCGATCTGTTCAGTCACATGAAGAACTTTGGCAGAAACCCGTGACCCTGAGTAGATGTCATCCTTGAATGGAGGGACAGCCATCAATGACTCTGCTCACAATATCCAGCACATAATATCCCATGCAGCACATCATATTTATCTTGCTTTTAGAGTGTCACAGGATTCTGCTCCATTGCTCAGAAAGATTGGACGCTCTGATCTAATCTAATACTGCAGTGGAGCGCTGAAGCAGAGATGTATTTCCTCTGCTGTGCGTTTAAACTGAGGCCCCACTGTCTGATCATGTGGGTTAGATCAATGCTAATGATTCCATGGCGCGAGTCAAAAGAGAATGGGGATAATTCTCTTGGTGTCTTGCAAATATTTCTTCACCAAGCTTAAGAAAAATAGTTTAACTCGTCATTCATCTTGCTGCTGTTAGGGGGACTTTGCTGTGTGAAAAATGGTTGCCACGTTGGCCCTTGTGACAAGCCATTGAATTTCAAAATGATTTGTTATGTGCCTGAATGCATTTCTAAATGAAAGTGTTTCCTGCAGCAACCTCAGAGATGTCAGATTGTTCTCCTCCTGAGAACAGCTAATTACCAAAAAAAAGCTGTATTATTTTTGAGTTCTTCTGTGAAGTTTAAGCTTGTACAAATATCTCATGATGCCAACTGAGCAGATAGGAATGTTTGTTGTGTAGTGCTATTGGATATAGTAAAGAACATGCTTTTCTTCTGACATTTTGGGCTGGATATAATGCAGCCCATTGTCATGGGCAACAAGAGAGGCCCCAGGTCACAACAAAGGCAGATGGTTTTGGTAGGTGGAGGTCAATCATCTCAGTCCCAGAATATCATTGCAGAATTTCCTCAGGGTAGTGTCCTAGGCACAACTATCTTCAGCTACTTCAATAATGACCTTCCTTCCATCGTAAGGTCGGAAGTGAGGATGTTTGCAGATGATTGCACAATGTTCAGCCGCATTCGCGCCTCCTCAGATACTGAAGCAGTCCATGTCCAAATGCAGCAAATCCTGGACAATATCCAGGGTTGATAAATGGCAAGTAACATTCATGCCACGGAAGTACTAAGCAATGGCCATCTCTAACAAGAGAGAATCTTACCATCGCCCCTTGCCATTCAATGGCATTACCATCACTGAATCCCCCACTATCAACCTTGATGTCAACATTCACCTGAAACTAAACTGGACCGGCCATATAAATACTGTGGCTACAAGAGCAAATCAGATGCTTGGAATTACGAGAGTAACTCACCTTATCACTTGCTGAAGTCAATCCACAAGGCACAAGTCAGGAGTGTGATGGAATACTCCCCACATGCGTATGAGCACAGCTCCAACAACACTCAAGAAGCCCAACACCATGCAGGACAAAGCAGCCCACTTGTTGGCACCCCATTCACTACCTTAAATATTCACACCCTCCAGTGTACCATTGTACCAAGTGTGTATCATTGACAAGTACCTTTGTCAGCACCTTCTAAACACATAACCTCTTCCACATAGAAGGACAAGGGCAGCAAATGCATGGGAAAACCACCGCCTGCAAGTTCCCTCCAAGCCAATCACCATCCTGACTTGAAAATATATCATGGTTCCTTCCCTGACACTGGGTTAAAATTCCTCCTCAATTGCACTGTGGGTAGCCTACTCCACTTGGAAGGCAGCTCACCACCATCTTCTCAAGGGTAATTAGGGATGGGCAAAAAATGCTTGCCTAGCCAGTGACACCCATATCCTGTAGCTGAATTTTAAAAAGTTTTTGGTGGCAGCACAGATTCCAGACATTAAGTCAGAGGGAAGAAGGAGCTGACAAGGGTTTTCTGGCCAATGGTGGCAGGTGGTCAGTTAGGCTCATTAATGAGCCATTACAATTTAGTGATGCCTCAAGGATTTAATGGGAGTTGCATGGCCTCCCCACGTCTTCAAAAGGCCGCACAATAATCCCTATCATGTTTGCCAGTTACCAGGGCAGAGAGGTGGTGGTTGACTGGTTGTTATTGCCTACGCGAGGGTCCCAGCACTGAGTGGGTGATGGGTGGGTAGGGATTGGGTGCTTAATTCCACTCCATTACCTTGTCTGTAATCCCCCCTCCTCAGCTCTCCCATGATCCCTATCCAGCCATCACTATTCCTCCTACAATAACCTTTGGTCTGGGATCCCTCAATGACCTTGGGCCTCTGACACTAGTGGCTATCACTGTCACTGGTGCTGGTGGCAATGAAGAGACACCGGGCTCTGATCCCTATCGCTCCAAAAGAATATAGTTGTTTAAAAAATAAGATCATGGCAGGTGAGGCCGAGTGCATATAAAATATATTGGACTTGGAAAGCAATGAATTTTAAGTAAATTTAAGTATTGCTGTCAAACACAGGCCCTGTAGATGAGCATAGGCCGTTCCATGCACACTACTGACTGGCTGCCGGAATGGAGGATCCCACTGCCGGCGGGGGCGATCCTGCGACGGGACGGAGAATCCCGTCCCATGAGCTTTGCAATTGTAAATCTAGAATGGATCAGTTTGCCTCCCACCTTTAAGTCAGAATATCTTCAATTCAAGCTGCCCTCAATAGATTTGGGCAGGTAATCAAGGCAAACATTTCAATGCGACACTAAGACTGATGAAAGTGCTGTATCTTGGGTGAACTGTCAAGCCTAGGAATTCTCAGGAATTCCCATAGAACTTTTGGAAGGGCAGGGCAATTCTCCCAGTATCCCTCATCATTGAGCCAGGTTACACGATTATTTGTCCCAATGCTGTTTGTGGGATGTTGCTGTGCACACATCACTTACCATGTTTGCTGACAGAACAACAAGAAAAACTGCATTTTGAAAGCACTTCATTGGCTATGAAGCATTTTGGGACATGCCGAGATTGTGCAAGGTGCTATATAAAGGCAAATGTACTTGTCATGCTCAATATAAACAGCATTTTCTCTTGATAACAAGTGCATTTCTACATTAAGCAGCATAATAGAACAAGAAACAATGCTTGTATTGTGACTGCTTCCACACTCTGTAAATGATCAATAGTCTATAGTGCTTGTTAATAGAGCAGTTATATTTATCTATACTGACACCGACCAAAGCCAATTAAACGATTTGCGAAAACAACTGCAAACCGTGGTAAACATTTCTTTTAGTTTGTTGTTTTTTTTGTGACCCTATTTTATTTGTAAAGCTGTGTGACATCCTCCCACTGACAGCACAGAGTGGGAATCCCTCAATCACTGTGTGTGTTTGGCCACAGGAAAATGGGGTTGTTGAAGTATGCTTCAGTAGCAATTCAGGGAAAGCATAAACTTCCTATAAAATTCTGCGTTTCTTGCATGGCTCAGGTTAAGGAACCTTTTGAGGAGGTCTCCAGAAATGTTTAGGGTTACGCACAGCAGCTGGTGTTTGGTTTCTTTTTTTTTGTTGTTTTTATCAACTCACAAAGTAATAACACACAAATTGTCTTGAGATTTAACAAAGCTTTAATGAGCCCATTTTCATTTAGGTGAGCCACTCCGAGCAGTACTGCAAGCAGAAGTCAGCTATTGCTTTTCCACCGGGTCTTGTTCCCGCTGCGTACACATTTACTTTTTCAATATAAAGTAAACAAGAAAACATGTGCCGCAGTGGGAATTGTCAAAACCGAGCTGTGTCCATTTTTCTAAGACTCATACAGTCACCAGATAGTAGCACCTTCTACCACAGCACAAGTGGCATTTCTGAGTAGGTATTTGAGTCTCACTGTGATATTTGAAATCTTGGAGACCGGTGTTCTGTCCATGTAGTTACACAGCACGCTATCTGAGAAAATATATATTTAATGCTAAACCTTCTAATGCTAAACCTTGGTTGCCTCACTCCGGGGTGGCACGGTGGCACAGTGGTTAACACTGCTGCCCCACAACGCCAGGGACCCAGGTTCGATTCCCACCTTGGGTGACTGTATGGAGTTTGCACTTTCTCGTGTCTGCGTGGGTTTCCTCCCACAGTCTAAAGATGTGCAAGTTAGGTGGATTGGGCATGCTAAATTGCCCCTGAGGGTGAAGTTACAGGGCGGGGGATTGGGCCGAGGTAGGGTATGAACACTTTTGCCAGGCTTCCTGGAACTCGCCTGTGAAAGCAAGGTAAGATGGGAGCATCAATTGAAGGAGCTGTAGAAATTACAGGCAAAAACATCCTATATATACCGAAAACTCATATCTGCTTCCTTCTCTGAATGCAATGTTTTTTTTATGGGAGTGGGATTTTAATTTGAATGTGATTTGCACTACTCTGGAGGTCACTTCTACCACTTATGAACCGTCGGACTTTGCTCACTTAATCTCCACTTCTCATTCGACAGGAGAATTAGGAGCAAGAGTAGACTTCATATGCCCTTTAGGGTCCTCTATCGTTTAATATGATCATGGCTGCTCCTTGTCCTCAACTCCAATTTCCCGCCTAACCCCCATATCGGTTGATGCCCTTGGAGTTCAAAAATCTGTCTTCAATATGCTCGTCACTGAGCGTGCAAAGGCCTCTGAAGTAGAGAATTTCAAAAACTCCCAGCTCTCCAGACAAAGAAATTTCTCCTTCCCTCACCCTGAAATGGCCATCTCCTTATCTTGACACTTTGATGTTATTTTCCAGAAAGCCAGTTGGTGAAGGATCCTACTGGAGACGGTCTTTATACGTTTGTATAAGCATTTATTAACACAGTTACAGATTACAAGCAAACACCTCCCAACCAACAGCTACCGTTTAGGTCCGTGTCAACCTGTTGGGACACAAGTGAATCTCCAAGAGGTTGGACATCAGCGCAAAGGTCTGAGACATCATTGCCACTCATGTAAAAGATGTAACAAATGTCCCATTTGAACGGAGCTTGGCCTGCCCTACATTTTCCAATGGGAACTCTGCATTTCTATCCCTTCTCCACCATCTGCACTTGCTCATTTATTTTGCATGAGTCACCAGGTGAAAACCCAACAATTTCTCTTGCTGGTCCCACAGACGTGTGAGTATCAGAGCTGATACATGGTCTGCATGAGTCCTGTGATGGTGCGCTCTCAGAGTGTGCAACATTCTCTGAGTCCTCATCTTCCTCCTGCACCGCCTCCTGCAGGGTGCTTGATGGGCCTGAAAGACATGAATTAGAACTATCAAGGTCCGACAGGTTTTCAGTGAACATTTTTCACTGGGTGATAACATCAAGTCAACATGAGCGATGGTTGCATGCCATGTGCTGGTGTGAAACTGAATACTGCTAAAATGTAGCTGCAAAACCATCGTCTCTCCATCTCGGATGGTCAGGCATACTGAGATGCCAATGCCACCCCCTTCTCTGCAGCTATCAGTATGGGGATGGGTGTTGGGAAGCATCTGTTTCTCTGACAGTCACTGCTGTTCTCTCATTGGGATTTGTGTTTCCAAAGCATTAGCCTGGGCCTTTGGATTACCAGTCAAGTGTCCTTCCCACTACGCCACCATCTCCCCCGTCACATCCTTGCTCATTGATCGAGAAGCCTGAAAAGCCATTGCAAATGCAGTGGCTTGGGAGAAAAGCCACTGCCAAATGTGCTGCAGATACTTCCAGGTTCCCCATGAAACTCCCCCCCCCCCCCCCCCCCCCCCCCCCCCGGCAACGTTTACAGGGAAGACCTTTAACTGTGCAGTTTGTCACAATGGGTGATAGGGAGTCAAACAACCACCTCATTTCTATTTCCATTGAATTCAATGGGGAGGGATGTAAAAATGGGCTGCCAACTCTTTAGGCCCAATTTTAACTCACCCCATATCCATCAGAGATAAAACCGGGCCAACAATCACTTACTAGGTCTTTCACCTGTGCTCTCGTACAAGGTCAAAGATCTACTATTACATCCCTGCAAGAGGTGTCTGACACTAGGGTACGAGTGCGAGTGTCAGTGAAGACACTCAGTCTACTGCAACATAAATATTCATTTTAGCCAGAAATGTGTGCAACTTTAAGAGAAATTTTTGACTTCCTGCACTGTATTGACAGGTGAGCATTTTGTCAGGCGAATCATTCTGCCTGTTACCTGGCATCTAATAATTATGTTGCTGGGAAAGGAAATATCTTCAATGATGCCCACCTGTCAGTTTTGGCAGGTGTTTTTAACCAGTAATTTTGGAGAAATTCTCATTTCCTCTTCACTGGCTGGCAGGTGAGAAAATTATTCTTTTTGATCAGTGTCATTTTTTTTTCCAAATTCATTTTTTTTTTAAATCGCGTCAACCCATGCAGACAAACTTGAAACTTTTCCTCAGGAAGGAGCCTTATACTTTAATTGAAAATTTCACTTCAGTATAAGTCACAGGTTTTTATAAGTGTGTAGATGTTTCTGCACAAACATAGGAAATTTAGGATTGGAAAAGTCCAGTAGGCCCATTCAAACTGCCCCAGTCTCAAAACAACAAAGCAGGAGAAGGAAGAGCAGGTAATTCAAACTTATCATTTAAAATCAGCAAAATACTGCAGCATTCTCGGTTTGTTTCAAATTTATCACTATTGTATATAACCTTTTCTCTTTTAATAACATCGTTCCCCCCATTTTATTTATTATCATAGAACCATTCTATGATAATAAATTTTAGTCCATCATTCCAATGCCAGCTCGTATAAAGAGATATCCAATTAGTCCCACACCCCTGCCATTTTCTTTTTGCCCAACAATCCTTTTAAGTATATATCCAATTTTTTAAAAATATTTGTTCCTGGGACGTGGGCTTTGCCGGCATTTATTGCCCATCCCTAATTTCTTTGAGGGGGCAGTTAAGAGTCAGCCACATTGCTGTGGGTCTGGAGTCACCTGTGGGCCCGACCAGGTAAGGAGGCAGATTTCCTTCCCCAAAGGACATTAGTGAATCAGATGGGTTTTTATGACAATTGACAGTGGATTCATGGTCATCATTAGACCTTTAATTCCAGACTTTTATTGAATTCAAATTTCACCATCTGCAGTGGCGGGATTTGAACCTGGATCGCCAGAGCATTACGCTGGGTCTCTGGTTTCTTAGTCCAGTGACAATAACACTATGCCACCGCCTCCCTTTTGAAAGTTGTTACGGAATGAATTTCTGTTTCCCTCTCAGGCAGTGAATTTCAGATCACAATAACTCACTGCATAAATCAAAATTCTTCACTCGATCGTCTCTTACGCTTCCCAACAGCGAGATTCTCCTTTGCAGCTGAAGGTGACACCCCCCCAATCTCTCCCTCCCCACCTGTGGTGGGTTCCCCAGAGGCGGGAAAGGTGAGCCACGCAAAATGTCTTAGACATCAACCGGCCCAGAAGATAGTCGCCTCCACTGTCGGGAAAAACGCTGTGAGGTGGGGGGAAGGGGGGGGTGGGTGTGGGTAGGGAATACCACGTCTGGGTTTCTTTGCTAATTATTTTTAAATTGGATTTGCTACTTTTTCAGCCCTGTGCACCATTTCCAGGATACAAGGGGAAGCAGGCGGGGGGTGGTGGGGGCCGGGGGGGGGGGGGGGGGGGGTTGTCGAAGAGGTTTACAGCTTGGCCGCAGGCATTATCCCTTAATTTGCTGCTAGCGATGGTAATGCATATTCCATTTGGCATCCTTGGAGGACTTGTCAGCTTCTGAGACTAAAGGCCCTTGTTAGATTGGGAGAGACGGGCTGAGAACCGCTGGTTCTCTCTTCTTGTAACAGTTGAGGGAGCCAAATTTCCATTATGTGTTCTTTTTTGATCCGAATTGGGGTGGTGAACTATATCTTGTTTCCTGTTCACTCTCCTAGTTCTGTGGATGAGGTACTGCCTGTTAACTGAGCCATGACCAACCAACCAATGTCAATCGGTTCCCCTATTAATAATGCCCATTAGGCAATATTGCAATGTCCACAGTGACTATCAAATTAAGGGAGAACTAGGGAATAGGGCCAGTATGGCTCTGAGGAAGAGCAGACAGGGAGATGTTGCTGAAAACAGCGGGACTGGCAGCCTGAAGTGCATATGTTTTAATGCAAGAAGTATAACAGATAAGGCAGATGAACTTAGAGCTTGGATTAGTACTTGGAACTATGATGTTGTTGCTATTACAGAGTCCTGAGTGAGGGAAGGACAGAATTGGCGGCTAAACGTTCCAGGATTTAGATGTTTCAGGCGGGATAGAGGGGGAGGTAAAAGGGATGGAGGAGTTGCGCTACTGATTAGGGAGATTATCACGGCTGTACTGCGGGAGGACACCTCAGAGGGCAGCGAGGCTATATGGGTAGAGATCAGGAATAAGAAGGGGGCTGTCACAATGTTGGGGGTTTGCTACAGGCCACCCAACAGCCAGTGGGAGATAGAGGAGCAGATAGGTAGACAGATTTTGGAAAGGAGTAAAAGCAACAGGGTTGTTGTGATGGGAGACTTTAACTTCCCCAATATTGACTGGGACTCACTTAGTGCTAGGGGCTTGGACGGGGCAGAGTTTGTAAGGAGCATCCAGGAGGGCTTCTTAAAACAATATGTAGATAGTCCAAATCAGAGAAGGGGCTGTACTGGACCCGGTATTGGGGAATGAGCCCGGCCAGTAGGGGAGAATTTCGGGAACAGTGACCACAATTCAGTAAGTTTTAAAGTGCTGGTGGACAAGGATAAGAGTGGTCCTAGGGTGAATGTGCTAAATTGGGGGAAGGCTAATTATAACAATATTAGGCAGAAACTGAAGAACCTACATCGGGGGCGGATGTTTGAGGGTAAATTAACATCTGACATGTGGGAAGCTTTCAAATGTCAGTTGAAAGGGATTCAGGATCGGCATGTTCCTGTGCGGAAGAAGGATAAATACGGCAAATTTCGGGAACCTTGGATAACGGGAGATTTTGCATCAGTATTCACCAAAGGGAAGGAATTGGTGGATGTTGAGTCTGGAGAAGGGTGTGTAGATAGCCTGGGTCACATTGAGATCCAAAAAGACGCGATGTTGGGCATCTTGAAAAATATTACGGTAGATAAGTCCCCAGGGCCTGATGGGATCTACCCTAGAATACTGAGGGAGGCTAGAAAGGAAATTGCTGAGGCCTTGACAGAAATCTTTGGATCCTCACTGTCTTCAGGTGATGTCCCGGAGGACTGGAGAATAACCAATGTTGTTCCTTTGTTTAAGAAGGGTAGCAAGGATAATCCAGGGAACTACAGGCCGGTGAACCTTACGTCAGTGGTAGGGAAATTACTGGAGAGAATTCTTCGAGACAGGATCTACTCCCATTTGGAAGCAAATGGACGTATTAGCGAGAGCAGCACGGTTTTGTGAAGGGGAGGTCGTGTCTCACTAACTTGACAGAGTTTTTCGAGGCGGTCACAAAGATGATTGATGCAGGTAGGGCAGTGGCTGTTGTCTATATGGACTTCAGTAAGGCTTTTGACAAGGTCCCTCATGGCAGACTGGTACAAAAGGTGAAGTCACACGGGATCAGTGGTGGAAGCAGGAACGATAGTGACGTTTAAGGGGCATCTTGACAAATACATGAATAGGATGGGAATAGAGGGATACGGACTCCGGAAGTGGAGAGGGTTTTAGTTTAGACGGGCAGCATGGTCAGCACAGGCTTGGAGGGCCAAAGGGCCTGTTCCTGTGCTGTACTTTTCTTTGTTCTATAACAACTCAATATGAGGGTGGATGAAGTTGACCTGACCAGAGACCCTTTTCCCAAATTTTAGATCTTTAAAACATGGAAGACTTAAGTGTGCAATGTTATGTCAACTCACTAGGCTGGAAGAGCATGAGTTTTACATCCTGCCCTTTATAACACTTGCTTGACTTCAAGGGATGGAATGTCAGCCAACCTTACACCTAATTCCATCAGTTTTTGGATAAGTGGGCTGGGTTAAAATTGCATTCCACCCCTCTCAGTCTCTCCCACTCCGTACTAGTTGGAAAAGAACAACAGATCTTATTAGTAGGAGAATGTAGTTGCTTGTGGGACATGCCAAACTATCGAGTTTATATTATCAAATGGCCTGTGCATTCATGGCTGGCCTTGTATTCAGAAAGGTTGTCACCAATGGTTAAGATTCTGTTCGGTTGTTGGCTGAGTGTGCATGCAGCTAGGCCCTTGGCTAGCTATTCCTTCATACTCTAGCTTCTCAAAGGCTTTTAGCTAGCTTTGCGTTAGAACATAGAACACTACAGCGCAGTACGGGCCCTTCGGCCCTCGATGTTGCGCCGACCTGTGAAACCATCTGAAGCCTATCTGACCTACACTATTCCATTTTCATCCATATGTCTATCCAGTGACCACTTAAATGCCCTTAAAGTTGGCGAGTCTACTACTATTGCAGGCAGGGCGTTCCACACCCCTACTACTCTCTGAGTAAAGAAACTGCCTCTGACATCTGTCCTATATCTATCACCCCTCAATTTAAAGCTATTCTTCGAAGACCCTTCACACATTTAAATTACATATTTGTTTTCCCGTTTACTAGCCCCTTATTCTTTCCTGCAGTTCAAATAGACAACCGCGATTTCAAATAAATAAACTTAGACCACATTGCTGTTTATGGGATCAAATTTTTCACACAACGGATTCTCTTTGTGTTCCAAAAATGTCTCACAAAATCTTGCTGTCAACACATTTGACTCCTCTCACTGTGAATGAACAGTGTTGTTGAAAGGTGCGAAAGGTCTCTAAGTTATATTTAGAGAACTAATTGTTTCTAGGGTCATATTGTTACCTAATGTAAGAATCCTGCTGTCATGTGCTTTGAATGTTTAACAACCTCTTTTTAAAATGAAGAATTTATTATTTGTAATCAGGCAGGTAAGTGTTTCTCCTGCCCCTTGTAACTGTTCCATTTCAGAGAGCTTCATCTACATTTTGCCAGTTCCCTGCAAGTTGACCTCATTTTTCTGGCTAGGCTTTGTATAGGAGATTAACGCATTGAATCTGATACATTCTCTAACCTTACCTGACCTGTATAAACATGGAATAAATCAGCAATAGAAAACAATGCAGTACATAAAAAAAGGACTTGAGAAAGGAAAATGCAAATACTAAAAATCTGAACCGACATCCAAAATGCGGAGCAGATCAGCGGATAAACAAAGAGAGTTTATGCATTTGGGAGGACAGAATTTGAGATTTGCTGAAAAAAGAAAGTTTTGTCAAACCTTTTCATCTTGGACTCATCAGGACATTTCACAAGAATTCAAATCCAAGGGAGACAACAAATGTATATTGTAAGAGAAGAGAGTGCTGATTGGTTAGTAAATTGGCAAGTGGAGTCTGATTGGTAGGAGTGTTGCCATGGTGTAATTTACTTCTCATACAGTATAGGCTGATTGGACGGGATTCTCTGGGAATTGGGGGGACGGGCAGACACAGCACAGTGGAGTGGCGGGAACCACTCCGGCGTCGTTCCGCCCCAAAGGTGCAGAATCCTCCGCACCTTCAGAGGCTAGAATGGCGCCAGAGTAGTTTGCACCCCGCCGGCCGGCATAGAAGGCCTTTGGCGCCGCACCAGCCGGGGCCGAAGGGACTCCACCGGCCAGCACGGGTCTGCGCAAGCACGGGACGTCAGCAGCGGGGGGAGCGGGGGGAGTTCACCTTCGTGCCGGCCATTGTGGAGGCTTACACGGCCAGCGCGTAGTAATAGAGTGCCCCCACAGCACAGGCCCACCCGCGGATCGGTGGGCCCTGACCACGGGCCAGGCACCGTGGCGGCACCCCCCGGGGCCAGATCGCCTCGCACCCCCCCAGAGCCTGCCAGGTCCCGCCGGTAAGGGACCAACTCCAATTTACGCCGGCGGGACCAGCATAGAACGGGTGGGACTTCGGGCCATTGCAGGCCGGAGAATCGCCGGGAGGAGCCCGCCGACCGGCGCAGCGCGATTCCCACCCCTGCCAAATCTCCGGCGCCGGAGAATTCGGCAGCTGGCGGGGGCAGGATTCACGCCGCCCCCCGGCGATTCTCCGACCCGGCGGCGGGTCGGAGAGTCCCGCCCATTGCCTCCCTTGGGCTTGCATTCTTTTGCAATGCTCTGATGAGTACAAGTCAAAAGTTTCGACAAAAAATGTCTCTGAAAGATATTGTGGACAGGACACCTCTTCAGATTTGGTTGAAGAGCCTCGTTTTGGATAGCCTTGTGTTCAGCTCTCCAAGCAGGTACATTTACTTTTAATGGGGCCTTGAAGCAGGATGAGGTGGAGTTAGCAATCCTGGTTGGCCATATTCCTGGAGGTTTTACCAATTTAGCAGCCTTGTTGTGCGGACTTGGTATCAGGACGAGGCCTCTCACCAGATTTGTGACGCTCAAGGCACCGCATAAGATTTAACGGAGCCTCGCAAGACATCGCGATCTAGACCCTCACTGGTCGTGACCCAGCCCAGCACAGCACATTTCAATGATCCCTTAGGGTGCCACGGTGGCACAGTGATTAGCACTGCTGCTTCACGCCGTCGAGGGACCGGGTTCAATCCCGGTTCTGGGCCACTGTCCGTGTGGAGTTTGCATATTCTTCCCGTGTCTGTGTGGGTCTCACCTCCATAACCCAAAGATGTGCAGAGTAGGTGGATTTACCACGCTAAATTGTCCCTTAATTGGAAATTTAAAAAACAATTTTCAATGATCCATAAGGCTCATTGAGGAGGGGCTGCTGGGATGGGCCCCCCAGACCATTGGAGATCTCCAGTTGGTCGAGGACATGGCAGGGTGGTACCATGGTGCTCCCTCTGGCATCTGGGCACCTAGGCACTGCCCAGCAGTCAGTGCCAGTGCTAAGGCACCAGATTGGCATGGGCAGTGATCGGGCCCGGGGGGCCTTACCATTTGGAAGTAGGGTGAGGGGATGTTCCCAGGGGCCTCCCCGAGGTTGGGGGTGTGAAGGGGGGTTGAAAATGAGGGGACTGAAGGGAGGGCAGGGTCAACTGGACAAAATGGCTCCCTGATCTGCGAGGAGCCTTTCCTGCTGGGCTTGTCAGCAGGAAATGACTCAAGTGCGGTCTCGGCGGAGAGAAACTCTCCGAGGCCAAGAAAACACTCTGTTGAACTCACTCAAAACCGGACATAGATTTCCTCCGGTTATGCCATGCCCCGCATGACTTCTGACACTCCCGCCATTTGGTCGCCCAACATTTCCACCATTGTGGTATCTCACCCATGCCAAATATAAAGCTGATTAGATGATTCTTAACTGTCAGTTAAACAGGAAATGTCTCAAGTGCGGTCAAGTACGGTTTGTGCCAAGTATGACTCCAACCAGCAAGAGTTTTCCCCCGTTACCCATTGACTCCCATTTAGCTAGGGTTCCTTAATGCCATTCTCGGTCAAATGCTGTCTTGATGTCAAGGACGGTCATTCTCACTTCACCTCTGGCATTCAGTTCTTTTGTCCATGTTTGAACCAAGGCTGTAATGTGGTCAGGAGCTGAGTGATGCTGGCGAAACCCAAACTAAGCATCAGTGGACAGGTTATTGCTGAGTAAGTGCAGCACGGTGGCACCGTGGGTTAGCCCTGTTGCCTCACGGTGCCGAGGTCCCAGGATCGATCCCAGCTCTGTGTCACTGTCCGTGTGGAGTTTGCAAAATTATCCCCGTGTTTGCGTGGGTTTCGCCCCCACAACCCAAAGATGTGCACACTAGGTGGATTGGCCATGCTAAATTGTCCCTTAATTGGAAAAAATGAATTGGGTACTCTAAATTTAAAAAGAAAATTGCTGAGTAAGTGCTGCTTGATAGCTCTGTTGATTGTTCCTTCCATCACTTTGCTGATGATGGACAGTAGACTGTAATTGGCTGGGTTGGATTTGCCCTGTTTTTTGTGCATGGGACACACCTGGACAATTTTCCACATTTCACAAGTTGCAGCTCCTAGGAGGCCATTCAGCCCATCGAGTCTGCACCGCCCCTTTGAAAGACCACCCTACCTAGACCTGTTCCCTTAACTCCACCTAGGACCAATTTTGCATTGCCACTTCACCTAACCTGCACATCTTTGGATTGTGGGAGGAAACCAAAGCACACGGAGGAAACCCACACAGACACGGGGTGAAAGTGCAAACTGCATACAGACAGTCACCCGAGGTCAGAATCGAACCCGGATCCCTGGCGCTGTGAGGCAGCAGTGCTAACAACTGTGCCACCGTGCCGCTGGTTGTTTTCAGTTCTCTATTTGCAATTCTTCAATCAATTGGAGAGGGCTAACAAGACACTGTACAATGCCAATTTACCAAATAACATCCATTAGGAACTCAGGCACAAATGACAGGGGAAAAGAAAACTGCAAGAATTCTGTGCTGTTTTTGTTTTCCAAATGTTTTTGTACTGTGTGAATAAAATACTCTACTTCTAATTTCATGCCGTTCTCCTTGCTTTCGTGTCACCTTCTTACTTGTAAGTAAATCTGAATGCTAGTTTTAGCTACAATGCAGTGGGCTGACAGCATGACATATTTCGGAATAGGTTGGATAATGTGGCGGAAATCCCATAAGGTTTGCGATCCATTCTGTTGGAATTAAAGAGAAGCTCATTATCCCACTCTTTCAAAATTCATGGATTTTGATTAATAGAATGCTCCGTCTATTTTGGAAACTGGCCTCTTGCTGTAAACACAAGTTAAATCTGTCGCAAGAAATCTCAAACTGACATGCACACCAAATTGAATCATAGATTTCATAGAATTTACACTGCAGAAGGAAGCCATTCAGCCCATCGAGTCTGCACCGGCTCTTGGAAAGAGCACCCTACCCAAGGTCAACACCTCCACCCTATCCCCATAACCCAGTAACCCCACCCAACACTAAGGGCAATTTTGGACACTAAGGGCAATTTATCATGGCCAATCCACCTAACCTGCACATCTTTGGACTGTGGGAGCAAACCGGAGCACCCGGAGGAAACCCACGCACACACGGGGAGGATGTGCAGACTCCGCACAGACATTGACCCAAGCCGGAATTGAATCTGGGACCCTGGAGCTGTGAAGCGATTGTGCTACCCACAATGCTACCGTGCTGCTCAAAATGATAAGATGCTGCAGAGACGCAACCACCTCTTTTGTTCAAGTCTGTCAACACCATCTTCATTAAATGAACAATCAGATTTTTCAGGTTAATAATCCATACTTGCATTGTGTACACCTTGCTGTTTATTTAATTAGTTTGTTTCTGATGTAATCCAAAAAAATTTCTAGATGCTCTATACCTTTTCTAACTAGCTTCCTCTTGGCAGAAGGCCACATCTATTCCAATGTATTTTAATGAATCAGTGTACCATGGCAAGAGAATACATGTCTTGTGACTAGTGTGAATTATTTCTCAGCTGGATAATTACTGGCAATTTTGATCATTTTCGAGATGTGGGAGTCACTGTCTAAGCTGGCATTTATTGCCCAGCCCTAATTGCCCTCAAGATGGTGGTTATGAGCTACCTTCTTGAACCACTGCAGTCCCTGAGCTGTAGGTACACCCACAATGTAATTAGAGAGGGAATTCCAGGATGTTGCTCCTGCGACAGTAAAGGAACGCCGATATATTTCCAAGTCAGGGTGGTTAGTGACTTGGAGGTGAACCTCCAGGTGTTGGGGTTCCCAGATATTTGCTGCTCTTGTCTTTCTAGATGGTAGCGGTCATGGGTTTGGAAGGTGCTGTCTAAGGAGCCTTGATGAGTTCCTGCAGTACATCTTGTGGATGGCACATGCGGCTGCCAATGATCGTAGGTGGTGGAGATGTTGAAAGTTTATGGAAGGGGTAGCTATCAAGTTTCTGCTTTATCTAGGATCATGTTGTACTTCTTGAGTGTTGTTGGAGCTGTACTCATCCAGGCAAATGTATTCCAGAAAACTCCAGACTTGTGCCTTGTAGATGGTGGACAGACTTTGGGGAATCAAGAGGTGCGTTAGTCAATGCAGGATGCCAACCTTTGACCTGCTCTGGTAGCCACAGTACTTATTTGGCTAGTCCAGTTCAGTTTCTGGCCAAATAATATAAATTTTTAAGTTCTCCGTCACATCTGTAATTCCTGTGGGATAGTGGGGATAAATGTCCTCACCCCTTCCTCATACATGTTAAATAGGAAGCAGAGAGGTCTGAGATTATTCAGGTTACTCCTAAAAGCACAACAGTTGGGATTTCCTCACTGCTGAAGGTCGACAGGCAGGGCTTCTCCTTGCAGGCTTTGCTGACACCCCACATTCAAACATTAAACTACCTTTGGTCTTCTCTGAATATTTACCTTGCTTCACCTCTATTAGGTTGCACATACACAGACAGATGGCTAGCATCAATTTTGCACTATCCCACAAAGGCAAGATCTGTACAATATGGCGTACAAGACTTGTAGTGATGGCAAAGATTTGCCCCTACACCTGATGCTGTACATTGGATCTCATGCGGATCCACTGTTGGCAGCTTCTGTGCATGTGTGATGCACAGCTAAACATTTCCTATTCATTCACATCTAGTGCTGCAGTTGCCATGACCTGAAAAGTGCTATGTCTACATATTAGACAGATAGATGATGATGCGGCAGTAACCCTCGGAATGCGTGATGGAAAATCTTTAATCAGTGTAAAAGAATGTTGAATTTGATGAAGCGTCACACATTTGGTTTGCATACCTTTCGGTGATGAGAATAACATAAACATGTGTGCTGTCTTTGGCACCCTCCACCACACTACTCTTCCTTCCTAAGTGTATTGTACCGATGATCTTGTTTTGCTTTGTTAAAGTTCACCTCCATTGTTTTTCACTGTTAATATGTAAGTATTTATTGATCATAGAATCTCGACAGTGCAGAAGGAGGCCATTCAGCCATCGAGGCTATACCAACCGTCCGAAAGAGCCCAGCTAGGCCCACGCCCCACCCCCATCGCCTCAACCCAGTAACCTCATCTTAACTTTTGAACACTGAGGTGCAATTTAGCATGGCCAATCCACCTAACCTGCACACATTTGGACTGTGGGAGGAAGGCAGAGCACCTGGAGGAAACCCACGCAGACACAGGGAGAACTTGAAAACTTCACACAGTCACCCAAGGCTGGAATTAAACCTGGCTCCCTGGTGCTACAAGGCAGTAGTGCTAACCACTGTGCCACCTTGCGCCATGTGGTGGCCATATGGTGACAGTAGAAGAAAATGAGATCCTTCCATCAATCCAGAATGACTTTTAAACATTTACACATTTTGGTGTCAAAAAGGTTGGATCCGAGTATTAGTAGAATGGTAAAAAGCTAGGATAACTGGAGGTTCAAATGTATTTCAAGATCAATCACTGAAATGTAGTGGTCAATGATCAAAACGTTAATTTAGCTTCTATTAGGGGCTGGTTTAGCTCACTGGGCTAAATCGCTGGCTTTTAAAGCAGACCAAGCAGGCCAGCAGCACAGTTCGATTCCCGTACCAGCCTCCCCGGACAGGCGCCGGAATGTGGCGACTAGGGGCTTTTCACAGTAACTTCATTGAAGCCTACTCGTGACAAAAAGCGATTTTCATTTCATTATTTCTCCCCGTGTCTGTGTGCACCTCAGCCCCACAACCCAAAGATATGCAGAGTAGGTGGATTTGCCAGGCTAAACTGCCCCTTAATTAGAAAAACAAAAAAAAATTAAATGATTAGCTTCTGTAGCCAGAGGTCTAGAGTAAAAAATGAAGGCAGTTTTATTGCAGTTATACATCTGGAGTTTTGGCCTAGATCTTCTCATCTCCGGATGGAGTTATCCCGGAAGATGAACTGGAAGACATCACAGAAGTACCAATGCAATAACTCTGTGGGAATTGCCCAGGAAGTTTCAACTTCCGATGGGCAATTCGCCTGCACCCGGAATCCTCTGAAAAAGTCTTAAACTCTGAGCTAGAGTTGGAGACTTCAGAGTGTTCCAACACACTTCCCTGGATAGATACCCAGGGTGTAACTGACCACCCTGACTGTCCCTCTTACAACCACCATTAGCTGACCTCTCAACTATCTACCCCTACCCTCCGACTCTGCCCCCAACCCTTCGACTTCCTCAACTTAGCAAGGCAAAGGGCGGCATGTGGCACAATGGTTAACAATTGGACTGTGGCGCTGAGGTCCCAGGTTCGATCCCGGCTCTGGGTCACTGTCCGTGTGGAGTTTGCACCTTCTCCCCATGTCTGCATGGGTTTTACCCCCACAACCCAAAGATGTGCAAGATAGGTGGATTGGCCATGCTAAATTGCCCCTTAATTGGAAAAAAAAATTGGGTACTCTAAATTTATAAAACAAGAACTTAGCCAGGCACCACCTACTACCCAGTTGGCACACTACCTAACTGGCCCCCTACCCATTTACCTCACACACTCATTCACTAACACAGTGAAAAGCTATTTAAATGTCCCAAAGCTTTTCACTATCTTCACGAATGAAGACTTACTAAAATACAGAAGCTAGTGCTGCAGAAAAAGGGGGCGTGGGGTGGCTTGACTTCCCCTGACGATCCTGAGATGCTCTGAGAACAGATATGCTTTGCATTCCTGAATAGGCCCAGTTCAGAAGTCAAGGCAAGAAATGTGAAGCTCCAACACTGTGTAAAATAATTGTGATTGCGCTCCTCAGGAGATTTGGCCCATTGTGTACAGTTATGGACATTCGTATCTTAAAAAGGATTCAGTAACCTTTGAAGGAATGCCACACAGATTCACCAGAATTCTGTCAGGGCTCCAAGGATTACATTATGAGGAGAGATTAAATAAAGATAACTTGTATTCCCCCAGTTATAGTAAAGGTGAGGAGGTGATTTGATTGAGGTTTTTAGGATTGTGATAAGGTAGATGGAGAGAAACTATATCCAGCTAAGTGAGGAGTCAGTATCAGTGGATAAAGCCTGAAAATCAGAGCCAGGCAATGTAGGAGAGGAATTAGGAAGCTCGTCATACAAAGGGTGAGAGAAGTATGAAACTGTCGCCTACAAAATATTAGCTCAATCAATAATTTTGAATCTGAGATTGATAGATTTTTATTTGAGAAAGGTATAAAAGGATATAGAGCCAACATATACAGATGGGGGCAGCACGGTGGCGCAGTGGTCCTGGGTTCAATCCAGGCTCTGGGTCACTGACCGTGTGGAATTTGCACATTCTCCCCGTGATTGCGTGGGTCTCGCCCCCATAGCCCAAAGATGTGGTTAGGTTGATTGAACACGCTAAATTGCCCCTTAATTGGGAAAAATTGGATACTCTGAATTTAATTTAAAAATGTACAGATGGACTAAAGTTAGAGATTAATTATAGGCCCGAATTCTTCGATTGTTGGGATTCTCTGTTCCCCTACCCATGTGTTTCCCGGTGGTGTGACGTGGCTTCAACTGGAGATTCTGGCCCATGATCTTTTTGAATGGCACATTGGGTTTGAGGGGCGAGGTGAGCTGATACATGTTCTTGTGGTCAGGGACTGAAAACTAATGCAGAAGATCACATTGACCATACTTGTATTCACTGCTACATCACATACTTCTATGTGATGCAATATCTGCCCCCAGTCAGGAACTGGTCCTAATCATCTTGAAAGTGTTCACAGAGTCAACACAATGCACACGAGACAATGGGCAGGATTCTCCGCTTTGGAGATTTGGGAGTGGAGATCAGGAAGCAATTCAGCGTCCCTCGCCATACAAATTTAGGCATGGCGAGGAATACGAGGGATTCCCAAGGGATTCCCAAGGGAATCCCGCTATTGGGTCAACAATTTGAAAGAGCGATCCAATAGCAATGTCCCACAACTGGCCACACCTCCCCGCATTGCAAAGTAGTCCCCCAACCCCTGATTATCCGGGTGCCCCCACCTTCCCCAAAGTAGAGGGGTGACCCAACACGCCACCCCCCCCCACAGATCCCCTAAATAGGGAGCCCCTCACAGAGACCCGCTCACTAAATGAATCCCCCCGACATCCCCAAACTAAAGGGACCCCCCAACTAAAGGGACCCTCCAAGACCCCCTAACTAAAGGGATCTCCAGAGACCACCTAACTTAAAGGGACCCCACCCACCACAGACCCCTGCCCCCTCCCACCAGAAAAGAGACCCCTGTCTGGAAGCCAGATAACAGTCCATACCAGGGCAGTGAAAAACAATTACAGTTGTAATAATCATCTGGAAGCACCACATTGCCATTCCTGGAAAGAGAATAGCAGTGACCTGTGTTTAAACCCATTCGGTGGCACGGTAGCACAGTGGTTAGCATAGTTGCTTCACAGCTCCAGGGTCCCAGGTTCGATTCCCAGCTTGGGTCACTGTCTGTGCAGAGTCTGCACGTTCTCCCCGTGTGTGTGTGGGTTTCCTCCGGGTACTCCGGTTTCCTCCCACAGTCCAAAGATGTGCAGGTTAGGTAGATTGGCCATGCTAAATTGCCCTTAGTGTCCAAAAAGATCAGGTAGGGTTATTGGGTTACGGGGATAGGGTAGAGACATGAGCTTAAGTGGGGTGCTCTTTCCAAGGGCCGGTGCAGACTCGATGGGCTGAATGGCCTCCTTCTGCAGTGCAAATTCTATGATTCTATTATCCCTTAGCTGCAAGCCATGCATTAATTTCTGGTAGTGGGCTGTGATTGACAGCTTCCACAAAATAGCTGTGAGCTTTGCTTCAATCATCTGATTTACTCTTAAGTGCTTTAATCATAATGCTTACAGACAGCAAGCACATCAAAGAGTTTTTTTTTTCTTTTTAGAGTACCAAATTCCCTTTTTTCCAATTAAGGGGCAATTTAGCTTGGCCAATTCACCTACCCTTCACATGTTTTTGGGTTGTGGGGGTGAGACCCATGCAGACACGGGGAGAATGTTCAAACTCCCCTCTACAGTGACCCGGGGCCCGGATCAAACTCGGGTCCTCCGCGCTGTGAGGCAGCAGTGCTAACCATTGCGCCGCCTTGCTGCCTGAACCACACCAAAGAGTTAAATGCTGCCAATTTCCAGCTCAGTACTTCAAAATCGCTCTAGCGTGAAGGGGTGCGATTGGAATGCACTTAACCCTCATCAGTATATCATGTGACACAGCTAAAATCAGGCCGAAGCTTTTCACATGGTTTTAGGCGCCAAGTCCGGCGCAACGCACATTGTCTTGGTGGTGTAAGCCAAACGGTTTTGTTCTTGGCCGTATGTAGACGAGGCTTCAGAGAAAATTGCTGATCTGAAATCATAGCCCGGTCCTTTTCAGGTACATCATGAAATGTCACTGGCTAACACAGTAGATCCACGAGTTGAAGAGCCACGGGACACCTAAAAGCAAAACAAAGTGCAGAGAAACCTCGTTTACAGCAGTGATACTGAAGATCCGAGAGTAGGTAACGGGCCATGGTATGCAGAATGGGCCATTGTGTAAAATAGAACATTATTATGGAGCAGAAGCAATCAAATTGAGAAAGAGAGGAAGTTGGTTAACAGCTAGATAACCGTTGTGAACAGAGCAATAAAGATCTGAAATTTTAAATGTCAATAACAAACCGACCTCTAATTGATATAAACTCTTTCCCATTCGCTTACATTTTAATTACCTTCAAAGCGTATTCAAATTTAATGCTGCTTTTTCATATGTATGTAAATTGCCCTTGGCATAGTATGGCCGACTTAATTAATTACAGCCTGTATCACTTTTCCAAGTGAGTAGGTCACATGTGAATTTGTAATTAATGCTGCAAGGCAATTTGACATTCCTTGTTCCTTCTTATCCTTCTCGCAAGATAGCGAATAACCATTGCTGGGGAAGAGAGGCGGGCGGGAGGACCTTGGTGTTATACTCCAGAGGGGAGGATAGACTGCACAGCTCTCTCCAGGGACAGGTGGGAGCAGCACTCACCTCTGACCGAATGCATTAATAAGCAAGTTCTTTATAAAGCCAGCTGCTAAAATGTTCAAAGTTATATTCCTGCAAATGTTCTGTGAAAACCCTGACTGCTGAAGAGAAGCCGCGTTCTGCTCCCAGCAACGATTTTAAAATTTTCACCTTTATTTTATCAAATCCCTCCGTGACGCTGCTCCTCCTTGGGTGGAATGTTCCCAAAAAATGACAGTGTCATTTTCAGAGGGGAAATTGGTGCAATTCCCACCGGCTTGGGCGGCGCAATCTGGATCGCAATCTTCAGGCACTTGGAAATGTTTTTTCCCCACATGAAACACACCCGCCTGAGGCAAAAAGCATCTAGTTTGCCCGCCCAGGGTGTTATCTGAGCACTTCATGAAGGGGGTGCTGCATTTAAATGGCTCCACACACTTTTAATGGAAATTTAATGGAAATGAACAGAGTCCTGTTTCGGGGGTGTTTAGCTGGGTGTTTGCAGCGGCCAGAATGACCCCGCCATTAAATGGGACTCTGCTTCATTTTTGGGCTTCAGTGAGCCGCGAGTGGCTCATTCTCTGCACTAACGAGCTGAGCTCACCTCTGCAGGAAGAGATCGAGGCTCTGATTTATGAACCCCTGCTGTGGCCTTCTGACCCCCCAATGCCACAACTTAACAATTAAGGGGTCCTTGACCCTCCTGCACCCAACCGCATAAGGGCTGGGCACCCCTCGGGCCTGATCCAGGCACGAGGAAGATGCCACCTGGGCACCTTAGCACTGCCAGCCTATCACCCTTGCAAAGCCCCTTCCAGCATGGCATTACCAAGATGCCACAGTGCCCGGGTGGCTTCAGGGGTGCCAGGGTACCTGCCATCTTGCTAAAAGCCCAACCACCCAGGGGCCCCTAGTTGCCTCAGAGACCCCCCCCCCCCCCCCCCCCCCCCCCAGGTGCTGGTTCGTCTAGTCCATGTTTGTGGAAACCAGTGCTAAACGGCACCCACTCGGGTCTCTGATGCAAGGCAGTTAGGTCGCACACCTTGGCTAATGGAGTCCAGACATATTCAAGTGAGCCGAACTGCTTACTTGAATATGCAGACCCCTTTCTTCTATATATGTTTCTCTTCTATATATGTCTGTATATATACATATATCTATATATTTCTTATTCTGTGTACATAACGGTAAATATACTTTGTTCAAAAACCCAATAAAAACATTTATAAAAAAAAGAATATGCAGACCCCGATGCCTCACGAGATCGTGATAGACCTCGCAATGCGTGATCAGGCCAGTAAATTTCACGAGAGGCCTCTTGTGAAATTTACCAGCCTCGTTGTGTCCCAAGTTGGGCGCGACGAGGCTGATGGATCATGCTCTTCATCTAATTCAAGCCAGAAGGATGGTAACATGGGAACCAGCTCCTCGATTTACAGAGGAGGTCCTCAGCCGTTTGCCGGATGCCATGGAGGAGAGGCGGGCTACAATATACCTTTGTGCTGCAGCAATGGTAAGTGCTCCTAGTCTCCTCTTGACAATCCACCCTTCCATCATCCCCCGGAATGTAACCTGTAACTCACATACCACCACCTTGCAGGTCTCTGGCACCCAGCAACTCAAACCCCCATGACACTCCTGATCAGAACACCTCCTCTTCCCCCCTGACTTAAGTGCCATGCCCACACATGCCAGGTGTCATGGAACTCTGACGACCAGGCGTCCAGCTCACATCATCCCTATTTGTGTTCCTGTAGGCAATGATCGGCCACATCCTCTGAGAGCGAAACAAAATAGGTGGTGGAATGCTTAAGCCGAGGATCCTGACTCTGTATAAGGAGAGGGCCATGGAGCTCGCAGCGGAACTTTAGGAGCAGGCCCACCTTGAGACCGAGGTTGGCCTGCAGGAGTAAAGTGTGGAGCCACTGCACCTTCATCCAGATAACCAGTCTCAAGTGTGCACTGTCCAGTCCAAACCAGGCTATGTATGAAAGCCTTGCAAGAACATCAACTGAAGAGACTAGCCCTTCTACCAGCAGTGTTCCACTACCCACCTTCCACAGCACCTCGGACGAGCTCTCGGAGGAGCAAACAGATGAGGTGTTATGGTTATCACCTGCACCATCCACCATTGCAGAGACACACGTGTTGGTGGGCGAACTTAGCAGGCAGGTTTCTGAGACATTATCTGCTGAGCACCACACTGCTTCTGACGCACATCAGGTGGAGGCAGGAACGTTCAGGGATTAGACCAGGGGTTCTCAACCTTTTTTAACCCATGGACCCCTTTTCCTCTTAATTTTTTTTTGTGGACCCCCATAGCCATTCCACAGAAAAAAAAGCTTCTTATATGCGTGGTAAACTAATCCTAAAGTCCATCTACTTTACCGTGAGGGTTGGAAACGGATTAGCGGTATTTTCGTACGTTGCCAAACTTATTCTAATATGAAAAGCCCGGGCAATCTTCAACAACAACTGTCATTAAAGCACAATAAACCCATTTGTCATCAACCGGTATGGATTTTTTTTTCTCAGAATACAGTACCACAAAAATAAACACAGCAAATGCACCTTTTTGGTTCTGAGCCCCTTCAGCCCTCAAGGTAAATTAGATAGATTATAATCTCTCTTTGACCTTTGTCAGTGCGAGAGAGAGAGAGAAAAAGGTGAATATTCATCATGAAAACAAACATTTTTTTCTTCTACTTGATTCTCAGTAATAACAATTGTTCTGAAGTAGAATTGCTCTATGGACCACTAAAATATCACCGTGGACCCCCAATTCGGTATTTTTTTTGTGTGGACCCCCAGTAATGTTACATGGACCCCCAGGGTCCCCCATGTGGACCCCGGTTGAGAACCACTGGATTAGACAATCGGAGGTCTGCTGGATCCCAGGACACAGCTGTGCCCCAGCCAGGTGCCATACCTCTGGACACATTCCTCCCTCAGCTGCTTGAGATGCAAAGGCTGAGCCGATAATGCAAGAAGAGGTTGTCAGTGACTTTGCTGTGACTGCAAGGTTAAATGGAGTCCCAAAGCCTTCTGTCGCAGGAGCTGATGGCAGCAATGTGTGGCACACAGGCCAATAATGCGAAGAGCGGCATCCACAGTGGAAAGTATAGGACAAGACATCAGATCCATGACTAGAGAGCTCCTGAAGCATGGCTCCGTCCCTGAGGACCATGGCTGAGGGGTTCAACACGATGTTGTCGATAATGGTGGGCTCCAGAACTGGAAGCAACTGCTCCAACTGCACCTCCATCCAATGGAGCCTTTTCAACAGACCACTGAGACCAGAGGAGTGCTGCATTATCAAGAATTAGAGGCAAGTCCAGCTGCCTCCTCATGTGGTTGCAAAAGATCTCCATTGTTTCTCCCTCAATCACCACCACCAAAAACAAATGGTCTGGTCACTCAAATCAATTTTGATGTATGGGATCTTGCTGTGCACAGATTTGCAACACATGCACAATGATCAGACTTTGAAAATGATTCATTGGAGGTGAAGCATTTGTCTAGAAGATCTAATAGTTTACTTGTGTTGGCCAAGAAATTCAACTATGTATTTCAATTCAGGAAATAAATAAACCTACATGGTTGGATCTGTTGTAAGAATGTTGAAATGCATCATTGTTCCCAAAAGTAGGGTCCATAACATAATAAAGGGAGATGTTGTGATGCAGGGTGTAGTGTCCCTGCTCTGAGTCAGAAGTCCTGGGTTCAAGTCCCACTCCAGGAGTTGATGGCCGAGGAAGGTGTGTTCAGAACTTGGCCAAACAGGTTGAATATTGACCTGCAAATCCTCTTGACAGACACCAATGGCAGGCAGTAAGAGTCGGAGAGATTCCGGGTCAGATTCTGGATAGAAAGTTGGAGCTATTCATAACTCCAGACTGCAACATGCATGTAAAAATGGAAATGATTTTCCTCTGTTTTATTCTTCTAACTTTGGTGGATCATTTCAGATCATTTGTCTCCTTTCCAGATTTCTTACATATTTCCTGTTGCTTCTTTGTCTCCTTCTGGCTTTCAAAAGATTACTTTTTAATTCATCCTTGGGACGTAACAGGGCCAGCATCATGACCCTCATGTAGACTACAGGGGATCGCTGATTGATTTCCCCATGGGGTTGTGGAAAATGAGTTCCCGTGTTGAGCTCACTCAATAGGGGCTCACCAATATCAACCTCCAGACCAAGACCGTCAGTTCCTGATAGTCCCGGGCTGGGACATTTGATTTGTACCCCACGACTGAGGCTTTATTTATGTTTGAGAATAAAGCTGCTTTGCCTTTTTACCTGTGCCTCCTGGTATTATCTCAGCCAGCATTTGTTGCCCATCCCTAATTGCCCTTCAACTAACTGGTTGGGCCATTTCAGAGAGCATTTAAGAGGCAAACACACTGCTATGGATCTGGAGTCACATGTAGGCCAGACCGGGTAAGGATGGCAGATTTCCTTCCTTTAGTGAGCCTGATGGGTTTTTACAAGTGACAATGGTTGCAGAATCATCATGAGATTTTTAATTCCAGCTTGTACTAAATTCAAATTTCACCATCTGCCGTGTTGGAATTCAAACCCAGGTCCCTGGTCTCTAGATTACTGGTTCATGATGCCACCGCCTCCCCATTTTCGGATAATCAACTGAAGATAAAAGATTTACAGGGCTACCGAGAAAAGGCAGGGGAGTGGAACTAGCTGAGTTGCTCTTGAAGAGAGCCTGCTGGGACATGACAGGCTGAATGGCCTCCATTTATGCTGTAACCAAGTTGCCATGGCAACCCAGAAGCCACCCTCCTCCCCTCTGGGCATACTATAACGCCAAACATAATAAAGACAATCTTGTATTTGTATGATTTTTTTTCCAATTTAAGGAAGCCCCCAATCGTTTTGAGACCCACCATCAAGCCTAACTCTTTGGCCAAGATTTTGGTCACTGGCCTATTATCACCTTTTTTGATGCCATGTCAAATGTTCTTTGATGACGTTCCCGAGAAGCACCTTGGGATGTTTTGCTGTGTTAAAGACGCTATATAAATCGATTTGTTGTTGCATTGATGGTCAGTGTGAAAGGTTACATTCCCTTTAAGTTTCCAGAAGCTCATCTGTGTTTCCAAATGGACTGTCTGGCTCATCAATGTGAGTTTATTATATCTTTGATATGTTAAGATTCTCGAGATCGACCGTTATGGCCAAATCTCCCCGTCCTTTTTGGGGGCATTTTTTGTGGAGTTCCCTCCAGATTCTTAGTCCTTTCTCGAGACTCTTTCTTTGTGCTGGTAGCAGTAAGCTTGCGCAAAGAATTGCACTCCGGCTTTGAAGCGAATCCGATACATCCAGACTGGACTGAAGGGTTTGATGGTGTTGTAAAATTTACAATTAACTTCTTTCCCAATTACACATCAGAAATTTGTACAAATGTCAGCTGTTTTCTGCATGATCACTTTCATACACATCGAGAAACCAGCCTGACAAATGATATGTAATTACCCAACTACAAATATTTCACATGAATATAAAAATCGGCAAGCTAGAAGCGAGCTGCCAATTTGCTATCACCTGTTTTATGCTACATAAATCAGCACGGTAGCATAGTGGTTAGCACAGTTGCTTCACAGCTCCAAGGTGCCAGGTTCGATTCCCGGCTTGGGTCATTGTCTGTGGGGAGTCTGCATGTTCTCCCTGTGTCTGCATGCGTTTCCTCCGGGTGCTCCGGTTTCCTCCCTCAACCCAAAGATGTGCAGGCTAGGGGTATTGGCCATGCTAAATTGCCCTTAGTGTCCAAAGCATGTTAAGTGGGGGTTACTGAGTTATGGGGATAGAGTAGATATGTGGGTTTCAGTAGAGTGCTCTTTGGAAAGGCCGGTTCACACTCGATGAGCCAAATGGCCTCCTTCTGCACTGTAAAATTCTATGATTGCATGATGCTGTTGCACAGTCAAACACTATCCCGATAACTCTATCCTCCAACAGATGCATCACGCAAGCACCCGCAATCGGGTCCCGTGTCGGGGACTCAGCCGATTGCGAGTCACACCTTGCCAGTTGGAGGGGAGTGCAGGGGTTCCCAGGGGCCCCGGGAAGATTGGGGGGTCAGGACAGAAAGCTTGCGGTGGGGTTGGACTGAAATGGGAGGGCTCAGAATATCAGGGCTGCCGATCAAAATGGCGCTCCGATCTGGGAACAGCCTTTCCAAGTGCGGCCTAGGTGGGGATAAACTCCCCAAGGCCAAACAAAATGGCAAAGTACCTTTGAATAGCAGGATGGTTCTCGGTGCTGCAGCCGCCGAAAACCATCCTGCCAAAACGTGAATCACGCACCTTAGTTTCCCATAAAATAACCTTTCAGTCCTTCACTGAATTTCACAAATCTTCTTGGTACTTTCTGGTTTCATTATCATTGAAGGAGAAAGAAATGCATCAAAAATTATTTTCTTCACTTCCAAAATTGCCGACTCTGGCGGCCAAACTTCTGACATCTGGGGTGGGATTGTCCGACCCTCTGAGGGTTGGAGAATCGTCAGGGGGCGGCGTGAATCCTGCCCCTGCCGGCTGCTGAATTCTCTGGCACCAGAGATTTGGCAGGGGCGGGAATCGCGGCGCGCCGGTCGGCGGGCTACCCCCGGCGATTCTCCAGCCCGTGATGGGCCGAAGTCCCGCCCGTTCTATGCAGGTCCCGCCGGCGTAAATTGGAGTTGGTCCCTTACCGGCGGCACCAGGCGGGCTCCGGGGTCCTCGGGGGGGGGGGGGGATGCGCAGGGCAGGTCCGCGATCGGGGCCCACCGATCCACGGGCGGGCCTGTGCCGTGGGGGCACTCTATTCCTACCCGCCTCCATGTAAGCCTCCGCATGGCCGGAGCGATGGTGAACCCCCTGCGCATGTGCGGGGATGACGTCAGCAACGCTGATGCTCCCACGCATGCGTGGACCCACGGCGGCCAGCGGAGTCCCTTCGGTCCCGGCTGGCGTGGCACCAAAGGCCTTCCACGCCGGCTGGCGGGTCACAAACCACTCCGGCGCCGTCCTAGCCCCTGAAAGCGCAGAGGATTCCGCACCTTTGGAGCGGGTTGCGCCGGAGTGGTTCCCGCCACTCCACTGCGCCGTTTATGCCCACCCCGCCAATTCCCGGAGAATCCTGCCCCTGTTGTTCAGAAAGGCCATAAATTGAGATTCACTAAAGTTCAGCATCCTGCTTTGACACTGGACCTCAATCAAACAGCCATCTGACCCCTAACTATCACAAGGAAAGCTCAACACTTGGGGTTCTATGTCCAGTGTGGTACAGGGGCAGGTTTAGCTTAGTGGGGGCTGGTTTTGCTCAGTTGGCTGGACAGATGGTTTGTGATGCAAAGCAAGGCCAGCAGTGTGGGTTCAATTCCCATACCGGCTGAGGTTATTCACGAAGGCCCCACCTTCTCAACCTTGCCCTTCTTCTGAGGTGTAGTGATCCTTACATCACCTCTCCCCCTCAAAGGCGAAAGCAGCCTATGGTCATCTGGGGCTATGGTGACTACTTACTTTACGTGTGGAAGATAATGAGGATTTTACAGGAGGTCTGGATGAAGGGTCATTAGACTAATACCCTTAAATTATCTTAGTTACCAAGTAGATTAAAAGAGTTGGCACTCAATGCTTTAGAGGAGTGTGGAGTGGTTAGCACTGTTGCCTCACAACGCCAGGGACCCAGGTTCAATTCCGGCCTTGGGTGACTGTGTGTGTAGAGTTTGTACATTCCCCCGTGTCTGCGTGGGTTTCCTCCAGGTGCTTCGGTTTCCTCCCACAGTCCAAAAATGTTCAGGTTAGGTGGATTGGCCGTGATAAATTGCCCCATAATGTTCAGATATATGCAGGTTAGGGGTTTTTGGGGTTACGGGTATAGGGAGGAACAGTGCAGTCTCGATGGGCCAAATGGCCTCCTTCTGCACTGTAGAAATTCTAAATTCTATGACTGAGGTTCATCAGATGATGAAGTGAATTATATTTTACAGTCATTTTGATGGGGTTAAGTCCTGTTCCCCCATTGAGTTTTTGCTCCTATCTTCTATGTATCTATGTAGCACATTCATTTTTACCGTCTGTACCCTTCCCCCTAGCAAAAGAGGAATTGAGTCCCATCTTTGCAGGTCCCTCTTCATCTCCTCCACCATGCTGGAGAAGTTTGACTTGTGGAGCCTTGTCCAGCTGTGGGCTACTTGTATCCCTAAGAACCTGAATTTGATTTGGGTCACTTTAAACAGTAGCTCATCCAGCTCCTCTCCTGCCTCTCGGGGGTTCACCGAGAAGTTTTTGCTCTTCCTCAGTTTGAATTTCTAACTTGAGAAGGCACCAAAATCTCTAAGGAGTCACGTTATCTTCCCCATGCTGGCTAGAGGCTTCGACATGTAGACGAGCAGGTCATCCGCAAACAGCAAAACTCTGTGCTCCCTGCCCCCTCTCCAACTGCCTGTTCACCAATCCGACGATATAAAGGCGATGACCTGTGCTTTTAATGCCAGTGCGAACTCCCATGTGCAGCCGGAAGTATCTGGAGCTTGTGGCGTTCATCCGTTCACTCGCCGTAGGAATGCTGTACAGGAGCTTCACCCACGTGGTGATCCCTACTCCAAACCCAAACCATTCAAGGACTTCCATGAGGTAACTCCATTCTACTCGATTGAAGGCTTTCTCAGCGTCCATGGGGATGATCACCTCTGGTGTCGTCTCCCGAGATGGGGGTCATTATTACATTCAGCAGGCATCTGATGTTCGCTGTTAGCCGTGAGCCCTTGACAAACCCATCTGATCTTCCGCGATCACTTCTGGCAGGCAGCTCTCCAGGCTTCTTGCCAGAGCTTTCACTCGGACTTTTGCATCAGTGTTTAAAAGAGAGATGAATCTGAATGATCCACCCTCTGTTGGGTCATTGTCCTTTTTGGAGATCAGTGAGACCGAGGCCTGGGCCAGTATGGGCAGCAGGGCTTCCATCAACAGTGAGTTATTGAACATCTCCCACAAGTGCGGGGTCAGAGCTGCTCCAAATTTTTTGTAGAAGTCTACTAGGAACCCACACAATCCTGGTGTTTTTCCTGACTACATGGAATTAATGCATTCCAATTTAGCCCAGCCCTAGCGGTGTTTCCAGCCCTCGTTTCCTGTCCTCCCCCACCACTGGTATATCCAGTCTGTCAAGGAACTGCTTCATCTCCGAGAAACCCTGTGGGATTCGGAGGTGCACAGACCTCGGTAAAAGGTTGCCACGGCCTCGTTAACCTCGTTTGGATCTGCCACCATTCTACCATTTCTGTCCCTAACTTGCTGTATCTCTTTTGCGGCCGTTTACTTTCTTAGCTGGTGTGCAAGCATGCAGCTGGCCTTGTCTCCATGTTCATAAAAGGCCCAGTGACTGGCAGAGATGGTGAACTGCCTTCCTTGTGGTGAGCAGATCAAATTACATCTGCAGCTTTTTCCTCTCTGCCAGCAGTTCCACAGATGGTGCCTTGGAGTTCCGCCGATCCACCTCCGGTATGGAGTTGATCAGCCACTGCTTGGCTGCCCTTTCCTTCCTGTCCCGAAGAGCCATGATTTCCCCCTGATCACCGCCTTATGTGCCTCCCAAAACGTGGAGGGTGAGACCTCCCTGTTCTGGTTGCAGATTACGTACCCATCAATGGCTTCGCGAGGAGAGCTGTATCCAGCCTCCATCGTGGCACTGCGCCCAGCCCTTCTCCAACCTCAAGTCTGTAAAATGTAGCGTGTGGTCGGAGATTGTACAATTGCGGAGTATTCTGCCTTTGTTATCTCTGGAAGCACCATTTTCCCTACGACAAAGAAGTCAACATGCGAGTAGGCCTTGTGCACGTGGGAGAAGAAGGAGAATTATTTTTATCTCGAGCGATTGAAACTCCAAGGGTGCACCCCCTCCCCATCTGCTCCATAAAGGCGTTTAATTCCCAAGCCATACCTGACACGACCCCTGTTTTGGGGTTGGATCTGTTCCATTGTCGGGTCCTGTATGCAGTTACTAGGGTAACCCCACAGGGACCCCTGTAATAGGGGGACTCCCCCCAGGGACCTCAGTAACCACAGGGACCCCTGCCTAAAGGAACCCCCTCCACAGATTCCCCCCAACACACAGACCCCTCCAACACACACAGACCCCCCCCCCCCCCCCCCCCCCCGAAAAGGGACCCCTCTCTGGAAGCTCGAGAGCAGTTCGGACAGGGGCAGTGGAAAAGGATTTTAGCTGTAATACTTGACTTGCAGCTCCACATGTCCCATTCACCCAGGCATTCTCCAAGACTATGGCCCTGAAAACAATGTTCAATTAATTTGAGACCTATCTGTAATTCAGTTGCTGTGATATCTATACCCGAATCTCATTTTTTGTAAAGTAGCTACCTGGTAAAATACTGGTCAGTAATGATTGTAATCTGTAAATCACAGTGACCCTCATGCAGTTACAGACTATGTGCATTTCCGACGGCTGGAAAAGAGTCCACAGAAACCTTGATTTTTCAACCTTCTAAATTCTGTTTCTCCTTTATTTCAAGAGCAACGTAAACAGTACAGGTACAAACATTTAATGTTTCAGATAGACAAAGATTTGAGGCTGCGATAAGTGATCCAGTGTGCAAGTATTTATTGCACGGTAAACAAATACATGAACGAGGAAGTTGAGAATAGCGGGACGTTACTGTAGCCAGGATGTACACCCTAGAGTGTCCCAGATCATCTTAAAACCAATGGGGTACCTTTGAAGCACAGGGAAGCGCAGCAGCCAATCTGTGCTCAAAGCTCTCCAGGTGGGCATGACTGTTATTCTTCTGACTGAGTTAGCAAGAAGCCGAATTCTCCACAGCCGTCAAAATAAATCAAAATCATCACGGTAACCATCAAAGAAAGGCAAGCTTGTGCATTGTGGCTAGAGCTGTGAAAAGTACAATGCTGTAAAACTAGGACAGATTCTTTTTATTGGCCTCATCCCAACATGACACAGCTGCCTATTATTAAATTGATGAAACATTAAGGAGCAGTAGGTTTATAATGTCCCGACTAGTTCCGTTAACGCCAGCTGGGGAATAAGGTGGTTACCACACCCCTCTTGGAGTTGGTGGGGGTAATTTGAACCACAGAATTAGAAATGCTACAGTGCAGAAGGAGGCCATTCAGCCCATTTTGTCTGCACCGATCCTCTGAAAGAGCACCCTATCTATGCCAGTCCTCACCCTATCCCCATAACCCTGTACCCACACCTAATCTTTGGACACCAAGGGTTAATTTAGCATGGCCAATCCACCTAACCCACACATCTTTCGACTGTAGGAGGAAACTTGAGCACCCGGAGGAAACCCATGCAGACAAGGAGATAACGTGCAAACTCCACAAAGACAGTCCCCCAAGGTTGGAATTGAACCCTGGTGCTGTGAGGCAGCACCGCTAACGACTGTGCTACCATGCTGCCCATTGAACCAAAATGGCCGACGAGAAGCAATGGGGTCAGAAAAGCATCTAGTTTTGTGCACCACTCATTTATTTCCCATTGCCTTCAATGAGATGTAAAATCTAACAGCCCCACCTGGTATTAGTCCCAATGCGCCCATGGACTGGACTCTGAAGATTGGAACTGAGGTACAGAAGGGACATCAACCTACTCTGGGTTTTAGGTGGCTATGGGACCATACTCTGTTGGCCTGGCCCATATATTGGTTCAGCAGCAGCCAACTGGAACTCTTCGGCACTGGGGATGCAGCCATACAATGTGGTCATGGATGCTCAAAGCAGATTTACTTCCTTGTCCTTAAATATGCGACACCGCTGCATTACATTGCATGCACTGTATGCCAGGAAAGTCAAAGGATCATGCAACAGTGACCAGTAATGGTGGGCAGCGTATAAGCAGGAGCGACCCTTCAGTCCCTCAAGCCTGCAGTTCTTCCATTCACTGAGATCATGGCTGATGTATGTTAACACCTTTTACTTGTTTGGTTCCACATCCCTTGATAAGCCTTACCATCGATCAATCCAAGTCTACAAATTTTCAATTGAATTTTCAGCAATTCAACATCACTCTGACTCACAAAATATGAGCTTAAAAATCTGCGGGATTTCTCTTTCACAGCCCACTACTTATTAACATATTGTTTATAGGCAATGCTTAAGGAAAATTGCTTTCCAACCATTCTGGTGATTTCCATCAATGCATTGACTGCACTTAGCAAGATGAATTAGGGTTTTTTAAAAACGGCAATTATTGTGAGAATTTCTTTGCATTGTTAGATTTGCATATATGTAGATTTGACTGTGCTAATTGTCTTATTATCATAAACCTGCTAATCTTAAAAAGAAAGATTGCTGAGAATAACTCAGTATTCCTCTCACAAGGGACAAAGTGGCAGAGGGATTATTTACATTCATCTGATCTATAAGTGTCTAATTTCAACTTCTTCCCACCCTTCGCTGTCTTTTCCTACCCTTATCGCTGCATCACACACATTCATCTTTCCTGCCCGCTTTGCTTTCCCTCCATCTACTCTGCTTCTCCAACTCTCCTCCTTTGCAGCTCCCTCGCCTCGTCCAGCACCCAGACTTGCTTCCTCTGTACCTGCCATCTTCCTTCCCCCTTCCAGCCATGCTGCCTCTAAATCTTCTCTCCCTCTCCCCTTGCAGTACTGTTTTCTTGCCCATTTCCTTCTCACTTTTCCCACACCTTGTCTCTCCTTCATCTTTGTGCTCTCTTCCTATTTCTTCTCCTGTCCCTGATCCCACTCCCCCTTCTCCCTTCCAGCCTTCCTTCCCAAGCAGCTCCTCACTCTCTCCCCTCCCAACCCTTGATTCTCCCTCCAACCCTTTTGAACTGCCTCCTTCAGTCTTGGTTCCTCTCTATCTCCCAGTCCTTGCTGCCCCTTTCATCTTCTTTCTATTTCCCCCACCACCATCCCTTGTTTCTGTCTCCATTCCGCTTCAAAGAGACATAGATAGAATGCAGAGCTGGGCTGAGAAGTGGCAGATGGAGTTTAACCCTGACAAGTGTGAGGTTGTCCATTTTGGAAGGACAAATATGAATGCGGAATACAGGGTTAATGGTAGGGTTCTTGGCAATGTGGAGGAGCAGAGAGATCTTGGGGTCTATGTTCATAGATCTTTGAAAGTTGCCACTCAAGTGGATAGAGCTGTGAAGAAGGCCGATGGTGTGCTAGCGTTCATTAGCAGAGGGATTGAATTTAAGAGCCGTGAGGTGATGATGCAGCTGTACAAAACCTTGGTCAGGCCACATTTGGAGTACTGTGTGCAGTTCTGGTCACCTCATTTTAGGAAGGATGTGGAAGCTTTGGAAAAGGTGCAAAGGAGATTTACCAGGATGTTGCCTGGAATGGAGAGTAGGTCATACGAGGAAAGGTTGAGGGTGCTAGGCCTTTTCTCATTAGAACGGAGAAGGATGAGGGGCTACTTGATAGAGGTTTATAAGATGATTAGGGGAATAGATAGAGTGGACGTTCAGAGACTATTTCCTCGGGTGGATGTAGCTGTTACAAGGGGGCATAACTATAAGATTCAAGGTGGGAGATATAGGAGGGATATCCGAGGTAGGTTCTTTACTCAGAGAGTGGTTAGGGTTTAGAGTTAGGGTGTAGATAGAGTGGACAGTCAGAGACTTTTTCCCCGGGTGGAACACACCATTACAAGGGAACATAAATTTAAGATAAATGGTGGAAGATATAGAGGGGATGTCAGAGGTAGGTTCTTTACCCAGAGAGTAGTGGGGGCATGGAATGCACTGCCTGTGGAAGTAGTTGAGTCGGAAAAGTTAGGGACCTTCAAGCGGCTATTGGATAGGTACATGGATTAGGGTAGAATAATGGAGTGTAGGTTAACTTCTTAAGGGCAGCACGGTAGCATTGTGGATAGCACAATTGCTTCACAGCTCCAGGGTCCCAAGTTCGATTTCGACTTGGATCGCTGTCTGTCTGGAGTCTGCACATCCTCCCCGTGACTGCGTGGGTTTCCTCCGGGTACTCCGGTTTCCTCCCACAGTCCAAAGATGTGCAGGTTGGGTGGATTGGCCATGAAAAATTGTCCAAAATTCTATGATTAACCTAGGACAAAAGTTCGGTGCAACGTCGTGGGCCGAAGGGCCTGTTCTGTGCTGTATTTCTTTATCTCTTATCTCATTCGTTCACAAATCTTGCTTCTCTCTGCATCTTCCATCCTATTCCTTGTTTCCTTCTCCATTTCCAAATCCTTTCCTTATAATGTTATGATCTTGGTGGAGAACAGTAATTTTAAAAAGAGATGCAAACACCTTGTTATTAACTGAAGGAATGATGCCACAAGATTTCATGCTTTAGATAAAAAAAACTTTCACTGCGCAAGAGTTGAGCAAACTAGGGACTACTAATTTAACAATGTCCTAAATAATTACACTTCAGACATGAAAATCTCAACAGCACACTCTTTGTTCTATTTATATTTCCACCTAAGGGTTTCCCTGTACTTTACAGGACGTTGAGGGTTCTTTCACTTCTCCTGGGAGCAAAACAAGGTGTGCCAAAACTTTCAGGAATTCATTATATTATCCTCTGGTATTCACTATTCTCCAAAGTATGAATATCTATGGGGTACTTTCTCAAGCATCAGGACAGGCGACCCTCCAACTCTCCATTGTGGATAGCACAATCGCTTCACAGCTCCAGGGTCCCAGGTTCGATTCCGGCTTGGGTCACTGCCTGTGCGGAGTCTGCATATCCTCCCCGTGTGTGCGTGGGTTTCCTCCGGGTGCTCCGGTTTCCTCCCACAGTCACAAAGATGTGCAGGTTAGGTGGATTGGCCATGATAAATTGCCCTTAGTGTCCAAAAATTGCCCTTAGTGTTGGGTGGGGTTACTGGGTTATGGGGATAGGGTGGAGGTGTTGACCTTGGGTAGGGTGCTCTTTCCAAGAGCCGGTGCAGACTCGGTGGGCTGAATGGCCTCCTTCTGCACTGTAAATTCTATGAAATCTATGAAATCTCATGATTGGAGTCTTTCAAGCTCAAGCATGGGCCTCACTGGTTTCCTGCTGAGTGACTCCAAATCAGAAAACACCCTTGGTTTCTGACAGCTCTCTCCTACACACCTACAATTCTTGACACACTCTCTCCCTGCTTGTCTCAAAGCTGTGCCAGACCCAGGCTGACTGCCTGCTTCTGTGAGAAATCAAACAGATAAAACCCAAAAACCAAACAAAAAGACCTCGCTATAATTTGCCCCCACAGTAAATGTGTCACACCTGGGAAGTCCCTGACGCAAATGTGAACTGATTAGTCCCAAACCTTACCTATGTTTTGGGAATCCGGATGAATAATGTAAACCCCTTATTCTATTGTGGACATCTGCAGGTCTCCATCAAAAAATTCAGAGAGGGGTTTTCCATTGTTTTGTGTTTTGTCACTTCCAACTCTGACCTTATTAAATAAACATAGGTCAACATTTGATTTGCTAAATTTTGCTTATCTTACATTTAAAAATTGAAATGCTCAAACTAAAAAGTTATCTTCCTAAAACATATGAATTATTTTCCATTCCTTTTTCTCTCTTCTCCTATCATTTGTTTCTTCCTTTATCTCCTCCGTAGTCTCCCTCCACTCCTTTCCTTTTTCATGATAATCATTCAGTCCATTCTCATTTGAATGTGTCTCCTGGCAACCTGTCCATTCAAGCAAACTATCAAAATTTATTTTCTGTCGGACACACAAAGTGAGGGATATGGTCTTTTTTCCAAACAAGGTTATATCTATTTCAGAAAAAGGCTGAGACCTGCCAACATTCCAGTTGCATAGACCAGCCTTGCCTCTCGGTCAGGAGAATTAACTGATTTAACCACCAGACAATGAGAGCGTGTGCAGAGATCTAATTGGCAATGGTATCTTAACACATCTGTTTCTTCCATAACTTGCAGCAGGATTGTGTGTGTTGTGTGTGCATGTATGTGTGTGCGTATGTCAGGAATGATGGGGTGGTCAGCACTCTTGCCTCTGTGTCAGAATTTTGTGGGTTCAAATCCAGCTTCAGAGACCTAACGCTACACTCAATCTGACAGTACCGAGGGAGTTCTGCACTGTTGGAGGAACTGTTTTTCACTTGAGGCATTAAATTGAGGACCTGTCTGCCCTCTCAGGTAGACACAAAAGATCTGATGGTGCTATTTTTATAAAGAGCAAGGGAGCTCTCTCAGTGTTCTGGCCAACATTTACTCCTCAATTTACTAGAATTGATTGCCTGATTATTATTACATTGTTGTTTTTGGGACCTTGTTGTGCACTGATTGGCTGTTACCTTTTAATTGTGGCTACACTTCAAAAGTACTTCATTGCCTTTCAACCACTTGGCTGTGAAAGGCACTAAAAAAACACAAGTTTCTCTTTTAACTGGGCTGGTGTATCAGTCCAGATCAGCGTTTTTCAAACTTTTTACCGGGGACCCATTTTTACCAACCGGCCAACCTTCGGGACCCACGCCGGCCGACCTTCGGGACCCACGCCGGCCGACCTTCGCAACCCACGGCGGCCGACCTGCGTGACCCACCATTTACTATTACCATATTTGTTGCTGACAAAAGTAGAATAAATGGTTTTGGGTCCCTTTGTCCCTTTGGTCCCTTTGGCCCCCCGAACTTGAAAAAAGAAGGCATGTGCACCGATGATCAGGCACGCATGCACAGTGCGGCCAAATTTGTTTTATCTGTTCCTGACCATTTTTAAGGCCGCTTGCAGCGCACATTATTAAAAGCCAGCTGCTGCGGCTGTTGCGCGCATATTTGCGCGATCGGGAGCGCCGTGATGGACGGCTCCACAACCCTCCCGACACCCGCCCGCAACCCACCCGTGGGTCGCGCCCCTGAGTTTGACAATGCCTGGTCTAGATCATGTGATCAAATTTGTGGACCTTCAATCTCCAGCCTTTGAACTCAGAGCTGAGATTGTTCTCCGGGTCACCCGTGCAGTAATCCAGGCCTATTAATAACTGACAGACAATGACCTGTGGGTAAAGAAATAATTAAATATATGTACGGACTACCTCATTGACCGTAATGAATGGCAATGGGGCAGGATTTTACTTATTCGGATATGATAAGGTGGTTGCTCTTTTTAGTGTCGAGACATTCAATTTTTGCAATATACGGAATTAATCTGGTGATGGAGCACGAGTGGTCAATATCTAGTTATACAGAGCACCAGCTGTCATTAATAACCAAATTCATCAATCTGGATTGTAAAAGACAGATGACAAGGGTAATTTATCACTGTCAAATATCTAGGTTTCAGTCTGGAGCCAGTGCAGTAAATCCTCTCTAAATTGCTGCCTTATATCTGATTGTGCAGCAGTTTCATGCATTCATTTTACACATTTTGGAGCAGTAAACAGTTTGTAGTATACAGCAGACCTCTATTTTCCAGATCACTCTAAACACCATGTCGCATTATACATTACGTATATTTCTGAAGAAGTTACACAGAATAAAAGATTGGTAACTCTGTTTCGCTCTCCAAACCTATTGGGCTTTTGCAGCATTTTCTGTTTTTGTTTCAGAATTCCAGCATAAAACATAGAACATAGAACATAGAACAGTACAGCACAGAACAGGCCCTTCGGCCCTCAATGTTGTGCCGAGCCATGATCACCCTACTCAAACCCACGTATCCACCCAAAACCCGCAACCCAACAACACCCCCCCCCAACCTTACTTTTTAGGACACTACGGGCAATTTAGCATGGCCAATCCACCTAACCCGCACATCTTTGGACTGTGGGAGGAAACCGGAGCACCCGGAGGAAACCCACGCACACACGGGGAGGACGTGCAGACTCCGCACAGACAGTGACCCAGCCGGGAATCAAACCTGGGACCCTGGAGCTGTGAAGCATTTATGCTAACCACCATGCTACCGTGCTGCCCTGCATCTGCAGTATTTTGCTTTTATTCACAGTCCCCATTCTGATAAGCGAGAATATGTTATACAACATTAATGCCCTGCTCTACAAAGTTCAGTTACCTGTCTTGATTGTCGCAAGGTTCTGTGCCAGTACTGGTTTGGTAGACAGTTCACATAGTGAGCTTGAGAGCAGAACATTTTAGCATGATTTTCATTGCATCATTATCCAGTAACTAGAATCTAACCAATGTAAATGCCACACACCAACATCCTCAAAGTATTTGATTCTTGCCAATGTAAAACCTCATTATTCTAAATACATAGGGCGTGATTCTCTAATAATGGGGCTATGTCCCAATGCCGACGTGAAAACCGGCACCAACCACACCGGCGTCAACGGCCCCCGAAAATGAGGAATTCTCACCTTCCTAGGGGGCTAGGTTGGCGCCGGAGTGGTCCCCGCATCTCCAGCTGGCATGGAAAGGCCCGCGCGAGTTTGCGTATGTGCAGAACGGCCGATGTATTTCCACGCATGTTCCTTTCTCCGCGCCGGCCCCTGGACAATATGGCGGAGCCCTATAGGAGCCTGGCGCGGAGTAAAATAGGCCCCCACGGAACTAGCCCTCCCGCCGATCGGTAGGCCCCAATCAGGCCACCGTGGGGGCCCCCACCCGGGGTCAGATCCCCCCGCCCCCCCCCCCCCCTCTAGGACGGGTCCCGCATACTCACCTTCCAGATCCCGCCGTGTGGGACCTGAGTAACCCACGCCGGCAGGACTCTGCCAAACTCGTCGACCACTCAGCCCATCGGGGCCCGGGGAATCGCCGGGGTGAGGAGGCACTGTCAACGGCCCCCGACTGGCGTGGCAATGATCCTGCAGGCGCCCGGGAATCGGCGGCGGAGAATAGGGAAACTGGCGTCGGGGTGACGGGGCACAATTCTCGCACCCCCCCCCGGGGATTCTCCGACCTGGCAGCGGGTCAGAGAATCCCAGCCATAGATTTTGGCCCAGAGCTTCTCATTAGCTGTGTACCTTTCACAAATACAGAGAATGTGATACATTCAAGAACAGAACCCGGTGTCAGTTTAAAACCTCAGGGGGAATCATGTTGATTGACTGTTTCTACAAAGGAACCTCACCAGCACGAGCCCTGTTGAAGGAGGAGTCTGACCATTAGGACACAAGAATCCTCAGCCTGGTTAGGGAACCCCTTAAACTAATGGAATTGCTGTTTCCCCCTGTGATTATTGGAAATGCAGTAGTTCCCTGCACTGTTGTTGTGCTTTACTGTGATTAATGGAATTGCTATGCTTCCCTGGGATTAAAGGAATTGCTGTGCTGGGAAGCTGGTTAATCACGTGTAACCAAGAGTTGGAATGCATCCTGAAGAAAGTGAGCAAATCAGTTACATGTGTTACGAGCTAGCCTGCCAGGAATGAATTCAAACCTGTGTAAATACCCTGCATTTACTCCACAATGCAGTTATTCCCTGTGGGTAATTTTATTCTCTTCAAAGTGATTTAAATTAAGTGTTAATTACCAAAAATCTATGTTTAGACTTGCCTGACTCTTTCGTATTCGACACACAATTCCTTGCCTCGCTATTTTTTTCAAACTCTGCCAGGGAGAGTTGAAATCACAATGGCATCAAACTGCGACATTAGCTTTCCTGCCCCCAGTGCATGTGGACCAGGCAGTGAACCTTCGTTCTCTCAAATCAAGAAGCAATTTGAAAGGACTACCTTGTAAACATGGCTGTGCTGTAAGTTAGCCCACTCACCGAGCATGGGGTCTGACAGATAATTCTGGGGAAATGTGAAGCAGGGAGAGGAATAGAAAGAAAATCTGAAGAGAATACTTGGAAATCCTCTGTTACGAGCTATAGGTCCAGTTTTGCATCTCCACACTGTAAATATGCTGCAGGCTATCGAACTGCTGGCAAGATATCAAGTGAAGGAGGGGAAGAGCCCTTGTATTTTACCACAGCAGCGGATTACATGCACATCAAAACATTTTCCCTGAATTACCCCTCAGCAACTACAACAACTTGCATTTGTATACTGCCTTTAATTTTCTTTCTTCAGACCTGGGATTTGCTGACAAGGGCAGCATTCGTTGACCATCCCTAATTGCCCTTGAACTGAGTTGCTTCCTACATTATTTCAGTAAGAAGTCTTACTACATCAGGTTAAAGTCCAACAGGTTTGTTTCGAATCACTAGCTTTCAGAGCACAGCTCCTTCCTCAGGTGAATGAAGAGGTGGGATCCCGAAACATTTATATAGTGAAAGATACAATACGATACTTTGAATGCGAGTCTTTGCAGGTAATTAAGCTACAGGCCCAGATGGAGGAATTGGAGAGAGGGATAATCACAGGTTAAAGAGGCGTGAATTGACTCAAGCCAGGACAGTTGGTCGGATTTTGCAAGCCTAAATTATTTCAGAGGACAGTTAAGAGTCAATAATATTGCTGAGGGTCTGTAGTCACATGTAGGCCAGACCAGGTAAGGATGGCAAATTTTCTTCCCCAAAGGATATTAGTGATCAAGAGTTTTACAACAGTGAAAGTTTCATAGTCACTGTTACTGAGACGAGGGGCTCGATTCTCCAGTGCCTCAGCTTTGTGTTTCTGCATGGTGTGCCGCTCGCTGGCGGCGAGATTCTCTATTCCCGCCACTTGTCAGTGGGGTTTTCCATTGAAGCCACCACAGGCAGCCGGGAACCCCATGAGTGGGCACTACCGACTAGAACAGAGGATCCCACGGGCCTAAGTTTTAATTCATTTCAATTCCACCAGCTGTCATGATGGGATTTGGGCCAATAACCCCCAGAACCCCCAGACAGGGTTACGGGGATAGGGTGGAAGTGAGGGCTTAAGTGGGTCGGTGCAAACTTGATGGGCCGAATGGCCTCCTTCTGCACTGTATGTTCTATGAACATTAGCCTTGGCGTCTAGATTACAGATCCAGTGGCAATCCCACTACATCACCATCTCTCTCTGCAATCTAATGTGAACATCCCATGATACGTTAAGAAAGCATTATCAGAAAACATTGATGTGGAGATGCCGGCGTTGGCCTGGGGTGAGCACAGTAAGAAGTCTTACAACACCAGGTTAAGGTTTGTTTCAAACACGAGCTTTCGGAGCGCAGCTCCTTCCTCAGGTAAATGGAGAGGTATGATCCAGAAACATTTATATAGACGGCCTGATGTGTTGGCCTTGTGTATTTCTGGGAGGCAGTAGAGATCCCAGTGCGGGGATTACATGGGATGAGAGCACGTAGGGTGCTCTGAAGGTCTGGATGCAAGGTCTTGATCAGTCTGTTGAGTTGGCAGCCTTCTCCAAGGCGGCCTTCAGGACACGCGACAACGCAGAATTGCCGAGCAAAAACTTATAGCTAAGTTCCGCACGCATGAGTGCGGCCTCAACCGGGATCTTGGATTCATGTCGCATTACATTGTTGCTCGTTTTACTGGAGTGTATTAACACGCCTCCGTTTAAAGGCCGTGTGCTTAACACTACTATGGCTCTGTGTATGTAATTATGCTCAGGAGTCGCCAGGTGCCGTATTTAGACACCTCACAAGTATATCAAGGTCAGGTTCAAAGTAATAAATCTGTACACCGATTAGTAAGTCCAAACGATTGAAATTTATTATGACAAATATAATAAATACACATGCATACGCTAAAGAGACTAACTTACTTCTAATACTAAACAACTAAAATACTTATCTAGACAGGAACAGGCAAGGTCAGGGAGCAAGGCCTTCGTCCCGTTCTTGGTCTGCAACTCTCAGGTACTTAAAGTTGTCAGGATCTAGCAAGGTCTGGATCACGTAGCGATCGTTGTATTGGCACTTACAGTTCGATGGCTGATGGCTCAACGGCTGGTGATGGAACTGGAGTCAGGATGCGATGTATCAGCAAAGCAGAGCCGGAGCGACAAAACAGACCGAACCATGTGCGGGGTCTACTTTTATAGTTCCTAGAAGTCCGTGCCCCTTCAGGGCGGGCCTTTTACCTGCCATGTATCGATTGGGCCTTTCCCAATCGATATCTTCTAAACCCCCTAATCTGAGGGTCGCCCCTCGATGGGTGGGCTGTCCCTATGGTTCTTTGTGTTGGATACAGTGGTGCCGTTCTGTCTGGGCGTCTACTCAAAAGTATCCATTCATACTTAAATGTTTCTATTGTGCGGGGTCTGGATCTGGATCACCTCATTACTATGTAGATCTTGTTGCCATTTACACCTTTGGCTGAAACTCTGCACCTGGCCACAAACTGGTTTCTGTACATGCAGAATGCTAATTAGTCTCCTGCAAACTGCTTGTCCTTGCTAAGACTGTTTTTCCCTGCAGCCTTAGCAGTTCTCCATTTTGTAGCCCAGTGTCCATCTTAGGTGGCTACAACATCCACCCCCCACCATCTGGCCTTGACTTGCAAAATTCCACCAACTGTTCTGGCTTGAGACAATTCACACCTCTTTAACCTGTGATTATCCCTCTCTCTGGATCTGTAATGATTTGATTACCTGCAAATGCTCGCATTCCAAGCATTGTCCGGCATCTCTGACTTTGTCTATATAAATGTTTCTGGATAATCGTTCCACTCTGCCTGAGTTTTCCGAGATAAAGTTATCAACAGCACACTTGGATGATACCCCATTCCTTAAATCTTCAAAAGTCCTGTCTGTTCTTCTCCATTCGTTTGAACAGAAACCAAACTCTTAAAAGCATTCTGCTTGGTCGTGAGCATGAAGTAGCTCTCAAAGCCTTTCCACAGAGGAACTTCCTTGTTCCTGCGTCCCAGCCACAACTGTCCTTTTCCTGTGAGATTCTGTGAAATGTATTAAAACTGTCACTTGACACTTCCCCAGTGAGTTTCTGTTTGATTTGTGCTCTCCCCCACACCCCCCACACCCCATGGAAAGCAGATCATAAGGGCATTTCTCCGAACTGAGTTTCCAGAATTCTCGGTTTTGCCTTTAGTTGAAGGGTCATTTTAAAACTTAAGGATCTTGTAAAGTTAAGTGTTCGTGACAGTCCCTATTCAAGTCACGATCCAAGATGGATTGAATTTGAAATGTTTGCAAATATCCACATTGAGATGACACAAACAGATTACTGCGGAGAATTGCAGCTTCCCTTTCTTAGGTCCTGTGTTTTGGCTTAATGTCACACTGCAATGGATCTGTGACCACCAAAAAAGACATAAATGAATGAAAATGAAAATCGCTTATTGTCACGAGTAGGCTTCAATGAAGTTACTGTGAAAAGCCCCTAGTCGCTACATTCTGGCGCCTGTCCGGGGAGGCTGGTACGGGAATCGAACCGTGCTGCTGGCCTGCTTGGTCTGCTTTAAAAGCCAGCAATTTAGCCCAGTGAGCTAAACCAGCCCCTGGTGCCTTTCATGACGTTAGGGTGCCTCAAAGTGCTTTACAGCCAAAGATGTACTTTTGAAATGTGGCCACTGTTGTGATGTAGGAAACACAATAGCCAATCTGTGCACAGCAATGTGGGAATGACCAGACAATCTGTTTTAGGGGTGTTGTTTGAGGGATACATAAACAGCAGACATGTGGCACTCTACCTTTGCTCTTTGAAATACTGCCATGAGAAATTTTGCATCCATCTGAAAGAGGCGGGCGGTGCCCCGGTTTAATATCTTCGTCAACAGGTGTATTTTTGTGTTGCATCGAACACAGACAACATACTGGAGGGCAGGCATTCCACACACAGCGCCCACTACCCTCTGAATTGAACCCGGTGCAAGCATAGCCTGTTAACTGAAAACAGAAAATGCTGGAGAGAGAGACAGAGTTAACATTTCCAGCCCTAGCTTCATACAGACTTAAAACGGCAACTCAGATTCTCTCTCCACAGAAACTGCCAGACCTGCTGAGATTTTTTGGATAGCTAACTTCTCCTGTGACTCTTCTTCAGAACTGTTCTGTAGAAGGGTCACATGGACCCGAAACATTGGACGATCATCCACTCCCGCCAATGGTACACCCCCACCGTGGGCTTCCCATGGCGAGGGGTGCATTCAACGGAAAACCTCGTTGACAATGGCGGGACCAAAAGATCCCATCACCAGCCAATGGTGGGCAGCCTCCTGCCCCTGCAAAACGCATGGTGGGTTGCATGCAAAATCCCGACCTGTCCCGAACCAGGGGTCACAGTCTGAGGATACAGCGTAGACCATTTAAGACTGAGATGGGGAGAGATTTCTTCACTCAGACAGGGGTCAGCCTGTGGAATTCACTACCACAGAAAGTAATTGAGCACAAAACATGCTGGCCGGGATTCTCCGTCCCACCAGCCCCGTTTTAGTACATAGAACATAGAACAGTACAGCACAGAATAGGCCATTCGGCCCTCGATGTTGTGCCGAGCAATGATCACCCTACTCAAACCCACGTATCCACCCTATACCCGTAACCCAACAACTCCCCCCTTAACCTTACTATTAGGACACTACGGGCAATTTAGCATGGCCAATCCACCTAACCCGCACATCTTTTTTCCGGCGCAGCGCGCCCTGGCTGCCAGCGGGATTTTCTGTTCCCGCAGCCAGCCATTGGAGTTTCCCATTGTGGCCACCCCAATGGGAAACCCGTGGGCATGGGTGCGCTGCCGGCGGACAGGAGGATCCCGCTGATGGAGAATCCCGCAGATGTTTTCAAGAAGCAGTTAGATACAGCACTTGGGGCAAAGGAGATCAAAGGATATGGGGGAAAGTGGGATTAGGCTATTGAGTTGGATGATCAGCCATGATAATGAATGACAGAGCAGGGGCTTTTCACAGTAACTTCATCTGAAGCCTACTTGTGACAATAAGCGATTTTCATTTTCATTTTATTTCATTTTGAAGGGCTGAATGGCCTTCTCCAGCTCCTATTTTCTATATGAGATTGCAGAATTACCATTGGTAGTTGGCTGTAGCCACTGATTTAAAATTTGTTTGAAGTCCCTCCCTCCCAGCAGGCTGTCAACATTTTCTGCTTCTTGCATTGCATTTTGCAAAGGAAATATTGGGTTTACAGAGAAGTCTTCTCATTGAGAATTCACGAGAATATCGGGACATTTTCAGCTTTGACATCATTCCCTTGCTGAGAGTTATAGCTCGGCGGGGATGTTGCTTGTTCACAAAATGCCTGCGGCTGCTTTCACTTTTGGCTTTGCTTTTGAGTTATTTTATATTAAAAATTGTTAACAGCTTCTAATCATGGTTCGCATCTGTGACCCAGGTTCAGATCAATGCAGAGAACACCTCTGCTGTTAAAATCTTAGAATAATATAATACAGAAAGCTCACCGAGCTGCTGCTATTCCTTAGAAGGAGCTTTCCATTTAGTCCCACGCCCGCACTGCTCTTTCTCAACAAATTCTGTTCCTTTCAAATATATTTTTGATTCAAGTCAGTTTTGTAGCATCAAATCGCTGCATGGAAGTTGCACATTAAACCTAACCCACCCATCAGAAATGTGATAGGATCAGATCCACCTCGCCCATCATTGGTATAAAATCGATTTGCTACTGAATCCTATGGGATTCCTGTGCAGGAGGTTCGGATAAACTTAACCCCCCCCCTCCCCCCCCCCTCCCCCAACCCCCGTCCCACCCTCACCATAGAGTTATACTTTATACATGCCTGTTGTGCAATTGAGATCTCAAATAGATCTTGTCTTGGTGAAGAAAATTCCTTTGACAGGATGGTGATTAGACCCTACGTGGAGCCAAGTTTAGCATTCTTAGGTTAACATGTAGAGCATCTTGTCAGTTGGAATCAGTGCAAAATATTTACACAGAAAGCGAAATTCTGCTGAATCTCTCACAGTTCAATCATTAGGGGCCGAGGTGCTGCAGGAGGTAATTGAGATACATGAGGCAGCCTTGTTTATTGGTGAGGCATGGCAAGACGATGATAGGGAATGGGTTGGACTGAGAACAAAGGTTCAGTCACTAATGTGAATTATAAGTCTATAATTTGCTCGTAAATTCTGTTGCCTGTGTTTAATTGCTGAATGCAGTTTTTTAGTATCCCAAAGGTGTGGCATGGTGGCACAGTGGTTAGCACTGCTGCTTCACAATGGCAGGTACCCGGTTTCGATTCCAACCTTGGGTGAATGTCTGTGTGGAGTTTGCACGTCCTCCCAGTGTCTGCGTGGGTTTCCTCCGGGTGATCCGGTTTTCTCTCTGTCCAAATATGTGCAGGTCAGGTGGAGTGGCCATGCTAAATTGTCCTTAAGGTTCAAAGACATCAAGTTAGGTTACGGAGATCAGATGGGTGGGCCGGGGGAGTGGACCTGGGTAGAATGCTCTTTAGGAGGGTTGGTGCAGACTCAATGGGTCAAAAGGGCTCCTTCTGCACTGTAGAGATTCTATGAGTTCAGACACTTGCTCGACAGCGTCACCTTTGTAATATCACCTACTGACCAGAGGCTGTATCTGCAGGGTTACAGGCAACTGTTTACATGACAGTGTTCATTCTTTAAGCCTGGGAGACTGCAAAAGGTGTTGTGAAGTACCCAAAGACTATTAAAACAATGCTAGGTGCCTCTCCAGTGGTTAAGGGGGGTGGGGTGGGGCGGGGGGTGGAGCAGTCCAAAAGATCCTTTGCAGGAGAGTTGCTGCTTTGGAGAGATCAAATATTACTGTTTCCTTTCAAATGCCCAGTTCGCAGCAGCATCCATGTGGGCCTTGGAGCAGGTCACCTGCCTGTCTCCAGGGTAACATTCAACACGTGGAAACAAATGGGAAATTCTACTTGACAGCCTCATTCTAAATTGAAAAGCAGAAATTTGAATCCAGTCCTATGGTTCAAGACCCACACCAGGACTTGAGTATATTAATTAGTCTGCTACTCTACTGTAGCATTGAGGGAGTCCTGCACTGTTTGTTACGGGAGGGAGATATTAGGAAAGCGGGTTCAGAAATGAGACCCCAATGTAGCAGGCAATTTAGGGGTTAAACAGACTGAAGGAAAATAAACCTGCTAGCACAGAGTCAAAGGTGTACACCCACTCCTGGCTGAGTTACATACAGTCAGACTTAAGTTTGTTAGTGGGAATACACAGGATGCCCCAGATCCATTGTTCTTTGGGACATTCCTGTCTGACCAGCTATTAACCCATTACAGAGTCTTATGGCCTCTTTGGGCAATCAAACAACCATGATAACGGTGATGAGTTCAAACCAGCAGAGAGCCTCTTTTTGAGGGCTGGGTGGAGCTTAGTGAGAGAGAGAGATAATGCAGTTATGAACAGTAAAAGAGGATAAGGCTTTGGAAATAGACTGACAGAGGTCATGAAAGTTGACTCTGAGGCAGGTATTGGAAAAGGGTTCTGAATGAATGTCCCCAACAGAAGAAAAATAGCTTCGTAACTGCAAGTATTGCCTTTGTCTTCCAGTGTAAGTGGCATGAGAGCTGCATATTCTGTTTGAGTGCTGTTTAATGGGAACTAGTGTGATAAAGTTAATAAACTACATGTAATTTGTTTGTGTTAGAGTTGAAGTTTAAATATTGTTATTCTTTTGTTCTAATAAAGTTTGTTTATAAAATAATCAAGCCCTATTTCTTAAATTATCACTCCTGGAATGAATAAATATTTCCAGGATGTTTACAAGGGGAATCGAAAGGAAAGCTTTTGAGTTTGGAAGAGAAACTGCAATTAGCCCTGCCAAAAGGGGTAAAAAATGAAGAGATAATACAAACCATGGCTCAATATATAAACCAACTGGTAACAGTTTGTCTTCCGGGACGCAGCCCAACCGGTCTCATCTATCAATGATAGAATTTCCATAATTTTTTTACAATAGTGATATCGCAAGATATCTCGGATCTACACAGATCACAACAGCCGTCTCGTGTTTTTTCTAGACGTTTAGTCTGTCAATAGTCTTTGACAACTATTGAACTTACCAGCGGGGCCGTCGTGGAGGCACGCCTTTCCATGTGGTGACAAAAACACGGGAAAACACCAGAATTGGCTCTCTTGGGAGACCTGTCCAAGAGAGTCATAGTTACTCCCGCTTGATAGCTTGAATCCAATTAAAAATGAAATAATTGGAAATGCAGCAAAAAAAACTAAAAGAAATGGAGATGGAAAATGAAGCCAAAGAAAAAGAGAGTTTTTCAAAGGGAAATGGAAAAGAGTAAGATTGAAATGGAAAGAGAAAGATTAGCAAATGAAGAGAGAGAAAGATTGGCCATGGCAGAAGCAAGGGAATGCAAGAGAGAATTTGAACTTCGGAAACTGGCACTGCAAGGACAGCAACAATGTAAAGTGCTGGAGGCAAAGTCAGGAGCTGAGGAGATTTAGGAGAGACAGGAAATACCCCCTAGTCGAAGGTTTAATGGGGACATGTTTAAACATATGCAAGTCTTGCCGAGATTTGATGAGAAGGATGTTGAAGCACACTTGATCTCCTTTGAGATAGTAGCTGAACAATTGAATTGGCCAAAGACCATTTGGGTGCTGTTGGTTCAAACAAAGTTGGTAGGTAGAGCTAGTGATGTGTCTACTATCAGAGGAGGTATCTGGGGATTATGATGTGGTGACGAAAGCCACATTAAATCCCTACAAACTAGTACCAGAAGCCTCCAGACAGAAGTTCTGAAATCTGAGAAAAGAACCAGTCCAGACCTATCTAGAATTTGAACAAATTACACAACCTAATTTTGATAGGTGGACAAGAGCACTAAAAATAAACCCAAATGTACGAGATGCTTCGGGAAATAATGATTTTGGAGGAATTTAAATATAATAATAATCGCTTATTGTCACAAGTAGGCTTCAATCAAGTTACTGTGAAAAGCCCCTAGATCCACTTCCCGCAGTAATGAGAGCTAATGTGGAAGAGCAGAGTGCTAAGACACCTAGATAGGCCGCAGAAAAGGCTGACGATTTTGAATTGGTCCAAAAAGCAAAGTTTAGTGTCTGACATCAATCTCAGTCCGTGAAGGATAGAAACTGGGGACATGAGAAGTTCACAGGGGGGTCCATGCAGAGGAGGTGTAGTTGGTGATGTTAAAGAGAATGTGCCTCAGAGTAAAAAGGAAACTTATGATAGTGGTAGAGAAACAAGAAAACTATAGTGTTTGCATTCTAATAAAACTGGACATGTGAAGTTGCAGTGTTGGTGGCTTACGAAAAGTGCTGGGAAGACAGATCCGGAAAAACAGGATAAATAAACCAGTAAGGTTTATTAAAGTGGGAAGAAAAACACTGTCCAAGTAGAAGAGGTGCCACAGAGTGTGCAAACTGTTCAGAGGCTGATGGATAAGCAGATATCAGGACTTTTTAAGGATTTTATTTCTCAGGGTAAAGTTTACTCATGTATACAATGTACACATGAGTAAGTAAGGAGATTAAGATCTTACAGGATACAGGAGGAAGTCAATCTTTAATGGTAAGAGATAAGGAGATATGTGGTTTGGAAGGCACATGGTCAGAAAAGGTGGTAATTTGTGGGATTGGTGGTGAGAGCAGTACTGTGCCACTATGTAAGGTAAGGTTAGAGATTCCTTGGAAAAGTGGTCAAATGGTAGGAGGAATAATTTGATTTATTATTGTCACATGTATTAGTGCACAATGAAAAGTATTGTTTCTTGCATGCTATACAGACAATGCATACCTTACATAGGGAAGAAAGGAGAGACTGTAGAATGTACTGTACAGTCATAGCTAGGGTGTAGAGAAAAGATCAACTTAATACGAGGTACCATTCAAATGTCTGATGGCAGCAGGGATGAAGCTGTTCTTGAGTCGGTTGGTACGTGACCTAAAACTTTTGTATCTTTTTCCTGACAGAAGAAGGTGGAAAAGAGTATGTCCGGGGTGCGTGGGGTCCTTAGTTATGCTGGCTGCCTTTCTGAGGCAGCGGGAATTATAGATAGAGTCAATGGATGGGAGGCTGGTTTGCTTGATGGACTGGGCTACATTCATGACATTCAGTAGTTTCCTGCGGTCTTGGGCAGAGCAGGATCCAAACCAAGCTGTGATACAAGCAGAAAGAATGCTTTCTATGATGCGTCTGCAGACGTTAGTGAGAGGCGTAGCTGGCATGCCAAATTTCCTTCATCTTTTGAGAAAGTAGAGTCTTTGGTGGGCTTTCTTCATTATAGTGTCGGCATGGGGGATCAGGACAGGTTGTTGGTGATCTGGACACCTAAAAACTTGAAGTTCTCGCGCTTTCTACTTCGTTCCCATTGATGTTGATAGAGGCATGTTCTCCACTACGCTTCCTGAAGTCGATTTTCCACTCATTCATTTGTTGACATTGAGGGAGAGATTATTGTCATCGCACCAATTCACTGTGGGAATTTAACCGCAGTCATAGGTGTATAAGGAGTATAGTAAGAAGTCTTACAACACCAGGTTAAAGTCCAACAGGTTTGTTTCAAATACGAGCTTTCGAAGCACTGCTCCTTCTTCAGGTGAATGGAGAGGTATGTTCCAGAAACATTTATATAGACAAGTCAGAGATGCCAGACAATGCTTGGAATGCGAGCATTTGCGGGTAATCAAATCTTTACAGATCCAGAGATAGGGGTAACCCCGGTTAAAGAGGTGTGAATTGTCTCTAGCCAAGACAGTTGGTAGGATTTTGCAAGTCCAGGCCAGATGGTAGGGGAATCAATGTAATGCGACATGAATCCAAGATCCCTGTTAAGGCCGCACTCATGTGTGTGGAACTTGGCTATAAGTTTTTGCTCTGCAATTCTGCGTTGTCGCGTGTCCTGAAGACCGCCTTGGAGAACGCTTACCCGGCGATCAGAGGCTGAATGCCCTTGACTGCTGAAGTGTTCCCCGACTGGAAGGGAATATTCCTGCCTGGTGATTGTCGCACGATGCCCGTTCATTCGTTGTCGCAATGTCTGCATGGTCTCGCCAATGTACCACGCTTCGGGACATCCTTTCCTGCAGTGTATGAGGTAGACTACACTGGTCGAGTCGCACGAGTATGTGCCACGTACCTGGTGGGTGGTGTTTCCACGTGTAATTGTGGTATCCATGTCGATGATCTGGCATGTCTTGCAGAGATTGCCCTGGCAGGGTTGTGTGGTGTTGTGGTCGCTGTTCTGAAGGCTGGGTAATTTGCTGCAAACAATGGTTTGTTTGAGGTTGCGCGGTTGTTTGAAGGCAAGTAGTGGGGGTGTGGAGGTGACCTTGGCAAGATGTTCATCTTCATTGATGATGTGTTGAAGGCTGCGAAGAAGATGTCATAGTTTCTCCGCCCCAGGAAAGTACTGGACAGGCGGGATTGGTGGCGCGGGCGGGCTCCGGGGTCCTGGGGGGAGGCGCGGGGCGATCTGACCCCGGGGGGTGCCCCCACGGTGGCCTGGCCTGTGATCGGGGCCCACCGATCGGCGGGCGGGCCTGTGCCGTGGGGGCACTCTTTTTCTTCCACCTTTGCCATGGTCTTCACCATGGCGGAGGTGGAAGAGACCCCCTCCTCTACGCATGCGTCGGTATGACGTCAGCAGCCGCTGACGCTCCGGCGCATGTGCGGACTTACGCCGGCCGGCGAAGTCCTTTCGGCCCCGGCTGGCGTGGCGCCAAAGGCCATTCACGTCAGCCGGCGGAGTGGGAACCACTCCGGCAAGGGCCTAGCCCCTCAATGTGAGAGCTTTGCCCCTAAAGGTGCAGAGACCTCCACACCTTTGGTGTGGCCCGACACCGGAGTGGTTCACGCCACTGCGACACGCTGGGACCCCCGCCGGGTAGGGGAGAATCCCGGCCCATGTTTGCTCCGATACGATGGGTAGTAAAGAACCAGTGCAGGTGGTGGATGAAGCGGATGTCTGTAGTTCAAGCAAGTTGGTTGAATTATTACAAAAAGATTCAGAGATAAGGAAGATATACCAGAAAGCTATCTGGAAATGGAATCGGAGTATATACTAGAATGTTATTACATTAGAAATAATGTATTAATGAGAAAATAGAGACCTTTACATATTCAAGCAGATGAGATATGGGCAGATGTTTATCAAGTGGTATTACTGTTGGGTTACAGAAAGGAAGTTTTGCGGGTAGTGCATGAGGTTCCAGGAGAGGGTCATTTAGAGGTGAGGAAGACGCAAGCAAAAATACAAAGAAATGTTAATTGACCTGGATTGCATAAAGGTGTAGTTGAATTTTGCCGTACATGTAACACATGTCAGGTAATTGGAAAACCTCAGGGGGTAATCAAACTCCATTCACTCTCAGCGGCACCGGAACATTCCAGCCGCGAACAAGGACGGAGGATTTCAGCCAACCTTTCGGGTCCTCGGAGCACTTTCTCAGCATTTTCTGTTTTTATGCCAACATCTCATTGCTATTCATGGGATCATGCTGTGGGCAAAATAGCCGCAGCTTTTGTCGATGTAGCAGTCACTGCATTCAAAGCGCTTCACTGTATACGAATCTATTTGAGACGTTTGTGAGACAACTAATAAGACAATATGAACTTGACTTTCATTCAGGATTGCAAGCCCTCTGCTCATTAAGTAAAACGGCGAGGTAAAGAAAGAACAAATGTGCATTTTTCATGATCCAAGGACTTTCCAAACGACTTCACAGCTAATTAGTTTCTTTTGAAGTGTAGTCAATGGTGTAATGAAGGATGAAAGGGCCTGAAAGCTAATTTTAATATGTTCAAAACAATTCATTGCAATGTTTATCAGATTCAACAAGTGTACTCATCAGTTGCAGCAAAAGAACAAAGTTCAAGCTGCAGCTTCACTTTGGCAATGTGGCCAGATCCATATTACTGTCTTTTGAGTTTCTTTACCATCCTAATTAATGAACAAAGTAACTTCAAGTGAAAATAATAGGCAAGTTAATTAGATTTAAACTCTATTCATGTTTAGTAATGATTCATTGAAATATCCAAACGGCGCATCATCCATGGGCGAAACAGGAATAAATACTTCGATGTTAAGTGATTTATTCCTCCTGATGAAAGTCAGCAGATTAAGATAAAGCAGCCTCCCTTTTTATTCCAATTGAAGCCAGATTAGTTTACAAATGAAATGAATGAAATGAAAATCGTTTATTGTCACGAGTAGGCTTCAATGAAGTTACTGTGAAAAGCCCCTAGTCGCCATATTCCGGCGCCTGTCCGGGGAGGCTGGTACGGGAATCGAACTGTGCTGCTGGCCTGCTTGGTCTGCTTGGTCTGCTTTAAAAGCCAGCGATTTAGCTCTAAACAAATGTGTACAGATTGACCTATGGGATCAATGTAAACAATGCCAGTAAATATTGGTCAAACTAATTTGAGGTTACCGGAATACTACAGTGAAGTAGTCTCCAATTCAAAATATACATAAGTAATTGGACAGTCCAATTAGTATCCATTGAGATATAGGGCAGCATTCTCCCCTACCCGGCGTGACGGAGGGTGCCGGCGTAGGGGAGTGGCGCCAACCACTCAGGGGTCGGGCCTCCCCAAAGGTGGGGAATTCTCCCCACCTTTGGGGGCCAGCCCCGTGCCGGAGCGGTTTGCACCAGAAGACTGGCGCAAAACACCGGCGCCCCCGGCAGCGGGGCTGGTCGAAAGGCTTTCGCCGGACGGCACATGCGCCGACAGTGACGTCAGCGGCAGCTGGCCGCTGACGTCACTGCCGGCACATGCGCGATGTGGGGTCCTCTTCCGCTTCCGCCATGGCAGAGGCCATGGCGGACGCGGAGGAAAATAGTGCACCCAGGGCACTGGCCCGGAGTCTGAGCGGGGGGCCCCGATCGCGGGCCAAGCAACCGTGGGGGCACCCCCCAGGGTTCGATCACCCCCCGCCCCCCCCCCAGGACCCCAGGGGCCTGCTCGCGTTGCTGATCCCGCCGTTCCAGAGGTGGTTTAAACCTCGGCGGCGGGAGAGGCCTCCCAGCGGCGGGACTTCGGCCCAATCGGGCCGGAGAATCACCGCAGGGGCCTCTCCGATCGGAGTGGCGAGATTCCGCCACCGCCACTTCCCGGGTGGCGGAGAATCTCTGTCAGGCGGGGGCAGGATTTTAGGCGGCCCCAGGCAATTCTCCGACCCTGCTGGGGGTCGGAGAATTTCGCCCATAGGAACAGTCGGAACAGGAGTAGGCCATTCGGCCCTTCCAACCTGGGGCGGCATTCTCCCCTACCCGGCGTGACGGAGGGTCCCGGAGTAGGGGAGTGGCGCCAACCACTCTGGGGTTGCGCCCCCCCAAAGGTGGGGAATTCTCCCCACCTTTGGGGGCGAGCCCCGCGCCGGAGCGGTTAGCACCAGAAGACTAGCTCAAAAAAACGGTGCCCCCGGCAGCGGGCCTGGCCGAAAGGCTTTCGCCGGTCGGCGCATGCGCCGGCAGTGACGTCAGTGGCAGCTGGCCGCTGCCGCGCATGCGCGATGTGGGGTTCTCTTCTGCTTCCGCCATGGCGAAGGCCGTGGCGGCCGCGGAAGAAAATAGTGCAGCCAGGGCACTGGCCTGGAGTCTGAGCGGGGGACCCTGATCACGGGCCAGGCCACCGTGGGGGCACCCCCCGGGGTTCGATCGCCCCCCACCCCCCCAGGACCCCGGGGCCCGCTCGCGCTTCTGATCCCGCCATTCCAGAGGTGGTTCAAATCTCAGCGGCGGGAGAGGCCTCTCAGCGGCGGGACTTCGGCCCATCCGGGCCGGAGAATCACCGCAGGGGCCTCTCCGATCGGAGTGGCGAGATTCCGCCGCCGCCACTTCCCGGGTGGTGGAGAATCTCTGCCACGGCGGGGGCGGGATTTTAGGCGCCCCCAGGCGATTCTCCGACCCTGCTGGGTGTCGGAGAATTTTGCCTCTGCTCTGCCATTCAAGGCTGATCAACATCTAACAATAATCCATGAAATGTGTTGATAGTACTGAGAGGTGGAGCAAGGTTTGCTCTGACCCTTTTTGACGCTCTGCATTATTTAACCTTCTCAAAGTTAATTAGGGATGGACAATAAATATTAGTCTTACTGGCAATACTCGCATCCCTTGAATTAATAAAATAAAATCTCCGATTTCTATGGCAGATCAAAGTGGAGAACTCAAAGGCATAATCCTCCACAGACAATTATTATAGAATCCCTCATAGAATCATAGAATCCCTTCAGTTCGGAATGACCCATGGAGTCTGACCCTGTGAAAGAGTACCATACCTAGGCACAGCCCCCACTCTATCCCCGTACCCCACCTAACCTTTGGACACTAAGGGCAATTTAGCATGGCCAATACACCTAACCTGCACATTTTTGGACTGTAGTCAAAAATTGGAGCACCCGGAGGAAACCCACACAGACAGGGGAGAACATGAAAACCCCACATAGACAATCACCGAAGGCCGGAATTGAACCCAGGTCCCTGGTGCCGTGAGGCAGTAGTGCTCACCACTGTGCCACCGTGCCATTCTATAGTGTCGGTTTGAATCTGGGTCATTTATATAACCATGTGGAAGCAGGAATCTTTTATATTCACAGTTTTTCATGTTCATTGAGCACATTTCAGTCTATCCTTTCTGCTTAAGATAGTTTCTCTCTACCTGCCCCATCAAACTCGCTCATCATCTTAAATACCACAATTAGACCACCTCTTAACCATCTATACTTTGAGATAGTCCAGAGAGGTGTGACTGGAGGTTAATTCATTCGAAGGCTTTTAATTTCTACACCCACAAGCCACCGTCTCCCCCTCGCATGGCTACTCATCCTCAAAATGCCTGCAGATCATGCTAAAATTAGTATTGATTTTAAATCTGCTGCGTCTGCCAACACAGAAACTGGGTTACAGCACACAGGATGTTTTTTATTTAGCTAGGAGAGACTTGTGTATATTTTGCATGTATTAGGTTGCGGAAGCATGAAGTTCAAAAGGATTACAAAAAGAAACCACTTATTATGCCATGGGTCTTGAGGTATCCCGTTGACTGGAGGTGCCCACTGTGTAATAATAACAATGGGCTAGATTCCCTACCCGCATCCACCCGGCAACTGGAGAAACCCACCCGAGGTCAATGGATTTCTGCATTGTCAGCATCTCACCCGCGGCGTTCTTGCAATGGGCGGGGCGGACAAATCCACCCCAATATGAATATGGGTGTGACAAGAACATCCAGCCAGCCTGTTGTGGTCAGCTACCCTATCATCCATGGACAACTGTGGCATTGACCGAGTGGGTAATGCCCTCTGTGGTAATATATCCTTTGACAGTGTCATTGTTCATCTAAACCAGTGTTTCCCCAACTTTTCCCACTGTGACCCCATATAGATGCATGAAGATTGATGCAACCTCCGAGTGAGAGTGGGATGGCGGGGGGGGGGGGGGACAGCACGGTGTGGTGGTGGGGGGGGGGGGGGGGGGGGCGGCAAGATGTTGAGCAGAGTGCGGTGGAGAGTTCCTAGGTTGTTGAGCAGGGGCAGATGGTTTAGTCAGCAACCGTCTTGACGATTTTGATGGGGTTTCAGAGTGAAGAATTATGCATCCGTGTGTATCGGAATCCTGCCACTGATCCTGGCCCCGCCCCACCATTCGCCACAGTGCACGTTCAAAGTATGTCCCCCATTACAAGCATGTCCATGGAAGTCCCCGATTAGCCAATCAGATCGTTGAACTGAACGGCCACTTCAAGACACTGAAAAAACAACCAATCAGGGCATCGGAAAGCTGTCCCATTGCCGAACCTTTAGGAGAAAGATATTCACTTGTGCAATGGTCAAAGTCTCTGCTCAGCACTCACCACTTCTGTCTCGGAGCTCACAATCCCAAAGGATCATTGGCCCAAGGTTCGAAACCCCAGGAATTTAAACATTTTAAGCTTAATTTAACCTTCTTAATGCTAACAGTAGTTGTGAATTATCCTGTCAAACTTAAAATCTAACTAACCATTGTCCAGAGTTCTGCACAAATGTGATGTTTGTACACAGTTCACATTTCCCTAGCCAGAGGAGCAGTGCCTATGTAACATGGGCCTGTCAGCTCTGTGTTATTCTGAGCAGGTTAAACCAGATATCTGTAGTGCAGCTTGTGTCTTTGTTGTGGTTAGAAGTCACTGAAAAATGATACAATCTTTTGCACAAACAATGAGGCAAGTATAATCTCCCTTCAACTCTGTGAAGTGTGCGATAAAATAAAAGGAATTCTCTTTGTCGGAATAAACAGTTCATAATATCTGTCGAGTGACATGTTGCAGATCATTCCTTTACAGTCTGTCTGTTAGCATTTTTCAGCAATGAACAAAATGAGAAAAGACTGGAATTTACATTAGGACCATGTGATATATTGCACCTTCCTGCTCTGGCTTTCTCTCTTTATTTGGGTTTTACAAATGAAAATTGGTAGAATGTTCCACAGCCAATCTTTGAGTTGCAAAAATAACTATATCGTTTAGGGGTCTTGCCAGAAGTTCAGAACATGAAGAAGTATGGATGTGGGCTTCTGATGTACGTACATCATATCTCCACGACCTAACCACCTTCAACTGCTTCATCAATGTCCTTCCCTCCATCACACTGCACAGTTACTAAAGCACTCTGATCCTGCAAATCCTGGACAACATTCAGAATTGAGCTGATAGGTGGCAAGTAATACCCACCAATGACAGGCAATAACTATCTCCAACAAGAGACAGCCTAAGCACCTTCCCTTGACATTCAACGAAATTACCATCAGTATATTCCCCACTATTAACACCCTGGGGTTATCATTGACCAGGAACTTAACTGAACAGCCCATATAAATACAATGGCTGAAAGAGCAGGTCAGATGCTAGGAATCCTTCAGCGAGTAACTTACCTCCTGACTCCCCAAAGCCTGTCCACCATCCAGGACAAAGTAACCCATTTAATTGGCACCCTGTACACCACTATAACCATGCATTTCCTCCACCACCCTAGTATGCTGCGACAGCAATGTTTACCATCTACAAAATGCACTGCAGTAATTTTCCAAATCTTCCAAACCCACAACCTCTCAACAGCAAGGGCAGGAGATGCGTGGGGACAGCACTGCAGGCCTGCAAGCTCTCCTCCGAGTCCCATACCATTGATTTGGAACTATTTCATCATTACTCCATCATCGCTGAGTCAAAAACCTGGGACTCCTTTTCTAACAGCACTGTGGGTGTAGCTACGCCACGTGTTCTGCAGTGTTTCAAAACAGCAGCTCATCCCCTCTTTCTGAAGGACATACAGGGATGGGCAATGAATGTTGGCGTTGCCAGTGATGCCTGCATCACATGAATGAATAAAATAAATGTACTTTAATGTTCTTTGCATGCCAAGAGAACACACAAAATGCATGCAGCTCCTATAGTAGCGTGTGAAGAGGGCTACGGAACTGACATGAATGTTGACTGATCTTGAACCGTGTCGATCAGGCATCTCCCCAGATTTATCAGTGTGCTGAGTGAGCTGATCAGAGCCAGTGTGTAACAGTCAACCCTAGTACTGCTGGGCAAGGGAGAGAGGAGGCAGAGAGGGCACCCTCCCATCCTGCCCCTGTTAACTCTTGCTGGACGGTGCACCATTTTGGGCTTGGTTCTCCGTATCTTGAGTATTGGGTTGAGCTCTGGGCATTTGACCTTTGGAAGCAAAACTGTCCTGGAAGGGATGCAGCTAGAATGATAGAGGGTTAAATTATGAAGGGCAATTGCATAAACTTTGCTTGTAATCCCTTGAATTTGGAAGATTGGGGGTGAACTGATTGAGGATTTTGAGATGATTATAGGAGTTCAGATGGTACGCAGAGAGAAACTATTTCTTCTGGTGGGGAAGTCCAGAACATGGGAGCAGAACTTTAAAATCACAGCTGAGCTGGTCAGTGTCCCCCTAAAAGCTGTGGATGTGGATGTTTGGTGCCAACTGAAGATGAACATTTCAAAACGGGTATTAATACATTTTTGTTCGGCAAAAGGTATTAAAAACTAAGGGATTAAGATTAATTAAATTAATATACAGATCGGCAAGAGCTAATTGAATGGTAGAACAGGCTCAAGGTCATGAATGGCCTCCTCCTCTGCCTATGTTCCTGTTGTGAACCTTGGACAAAGAGGGAATGTGTTGTCAATGTCATATCAATTACATTGTTGAGGTTTGTAAATGTTGATTGCATTGTTAAGGGAACAGATTTTGAGTATTTGCGCACAAATAAATAGAGGCTAATTGGGACATTGGGTGGAGGTGAGGGATATTGATTAGGAACAAAGTCAATAAACTCCCTCAGTAAGGAGCAGCTCTGTGTCTAGTTTTGACCTGTGTTCCAGGTAACATTGAATGCCCTTGTGATGCCCTTTATGGGAATAGTTCAGTATTGTTGCCATTCATTGTTGCCCAGGATGAATACACATTTTGACAAGCTACTGGACCTCATCTCATCTGCAGGAAAGAAAGGGGGAAAAGGCAGAACAAAAACATCCCTGCCTTTTACCCTAAAATTAACTCAAGGCAGGAAAATAGATCACATTGTCAGTTGTATAAACCATATTACATCATTTATGACTGCTTGAGCTGCTCTGACATTTAGCTGAGCTTTGGTGCCAGACAGATGCCAGACTCCGGTGATGTGCACTCTTCAAGTGAACTTCAAGTGGACCCAGTGTGTTGAGTCAAACCAGGGCAGAATTGGCTGAAATGATGATGTCAAGAATAATTACAGAGAACATGGAAATGATCCTGCGCTAAGAATCTGCTCCATTAATTTTATTTTCAGCAAACTCTGGAGCCATCCAGAGTGAACTGGAACTTTCTGGAATCAGTGGGCACGTGATACTACATGGTTAACAGTAGTAACAACAATTCGAGTTTACATAGTACATTTGTCAAAGTAAAACATCCCATGGCACTTCATGACAACCCAATGACACAAGGTGACAACAGAACAGTTGGCCAAAAGCTTAGTCAAAGAGCATCCCGCACCAGCCTCCCCAAACAGGTGCCGGAATGTAGTGACTAGGGGCTTTTCACAGTAACTTCATTGAAGCCTACTTGCGACAATAAGCGATTTTCATTTTTTTTTCATTTTCATTTCATTTTAAATGAGGAAAGGTTTAACGAGGGAATTCAAGATTGAAGCTTCTAAGCAGCTAAAGGCATTTGGCTACAAGTGGTGGGGTGATACAAAATTGAACATTAACAAGTGGTCAGAATTAAAAGACCACAGGGAACTTGGAAGGTTTGTAGGACTGGGTTAGGTTGCAGAGATATACACTGGATGGCGAGGCCATGAAAGAATTTGAAAACTAGGATGAGAGTTTCAAAATTGAGCTGTTGTTTGACCAGGTACCAATGTAGGTCAGTGAGCACGTGAGTGATGGTTCAAAGGGACTTGGTGCCAATCAGGATGCAAGCTGTTAACCCGTGAGACACAGCAAAAAGCTGTATCCTAGGAACCGAGCCAGTTTGCCATGTGCGGTGTAATGGATGCTGGCATTGCCTCTCCATGGGAGTAGGATAATGAGGACACATTGGAGAAATGTTGCAGTCTCCCGACACCAGCTCCCCACTTCACGGAGGGATTACGTTTGGTCCATTTGTTTTTTTATCAACGATGTGTTTTCAGATTTAACTTTATGACACATGACCAGTTTCAGCTGAATGTCCCTTTGCTCACATCTGGCATATACAATAAACAGGAAAAGAACAAAAGGCTACATGCTTAACATTAACAATTTTCGGGTTTGTTGGAAACTACACCCTTCCTCTGTTTCTACATCAGCATTCCCACCCCCCCCCCCTTCCAGTGTGTAGCAGGATGGAGATTGTTGCCCCAATTATTGACATCGAAGATCTGCATAAATTGACAGATCAAAGCCAAAGTAATGGATGCCACATCACACCAAGGCACAATGATTATGTTTCTTTTAGTTTCTCCCTCACCAATCCCTTTTCCCCATCTTCTCTGAAGACTCCACCACTTACTGGGACACAGTTCCATGGATGTTGGTCGCTGCCACTTAAGTCTGAGCCAAATGGGTGAGTATTGGCAGAGAGGAGCATCATTGATAGGGTAGATCCCCCCCCCCCCCCCACCCCCCCCCCCCCCCCCCCCACCCCATGTGATACAAGAGCATGGTTCTCAGAAGTAGGGACTTATTATTGTCTGTTGTAAGATCATCTGATGCAGCAGTCAGCAGTGATTACTTTGCTGGTTTGTCCTACCTGGTACCACGCTGTATTTGCAAACTGAGAGGAACAAGGCCTTGTGCGTTCATCTGGCATTTGCATACCCACAGTGCTGCATATTTCACAGCCCACTATTGTTTTATATTAGCTTATAAATTAGGTTAACCCAGGCGGTATATATGAAACCAACTGCCTGATTCTTGACTTGGGCCAAGTCCAATCATCCCCTGTGCTCAGACCCACTTTGCCTCTTGGCCCATCAATGCTTCAATTTTAAAACTTCTAGTCTCTTTCCAAATCTTTTCATGACCTTTCGCCTTCCAGTTTCTGTAATCTTCTCCAACCCCTCAAGTCTCCGAGACTTCTGTGACTCTCCAATTTTGGGCTCTTTTGTATCCCACCCTTCCGTTGCCCCACCTTTTGCTGTCATGCCTTCAGCTGACTAGACAGCAAGCACTGGCGTTTCCGCTATAAGCCTAACCAGCTATCTCTGAAGAGTTGATGCATTTTTTGAAATCTCCAACTTTGACCAAAATTTGGTCAACACTTGCCGAACATCTTCTTCTCTGACTCGGTGTCAATTTTTGTTTAATTACTCTCCTGTGAAGAACACTGGGACATTTTGCTCCATTTGAGATGCTATCTAAATGCAAGTCATTGTTATGTAGGATCATGCATTGACATGTTGAGGCTATTGAAATTATTGCACAGCGTTGAATCCTTCAGGTGGGGCAAAGGCGTAACAATCTTTTGAGTCTTTGGTTACACCTGGACTTTGCGGGGGGTTCAATGGTGTCCTGTTCTGAAGAGAGTTGGATCAGTATTCAACATGCTTGAACAGGGCATCACTCCCTGTCTTCCCACACATTTTAACTCTTCCTCTCTTTCTTAAGGTTGAATAATAATATTTATACCGAAGATCTCCTCATTTGAGATGAGGAAAGGACCCAGACAATCAGGGTTGTGTGTGTACCATGATGGATCTTCAGGGAAGACTGTTGTTTTTCTCTAGTTGTAAGAGCCTGGCACAAGAGAACAAATTGCAGTTGCGTTCTTCTCACACCCACGCACCTAGCAACCAAGATTGTATGAATCCGACTGGATATTGCCAAGAGATCCACCAAGTTATCCCCTCCTGCCACCTATTTATTGTTTTTATTTGATCTTCCAACCACCTACCTCAACCCTAAATTTGGCAAGTCTCGTGAAAGAGCCTGAAGGAGGGGTACAGCAGTGTTGGGGGAACAAATGACAACCTGCAATTTCTGCTTGAAACACCATCTGCATTGTTTAGTTAGCAAAATACAGAGCAATCTTTTAAAAAGAAACACCCACACAGACAAAGGCATCAAGGAGAGAGGTGGGAGTGATTTCTGTGTGAATCTGAAATGTTTGTAATATCCATATATCTGAAGCATCTTAGCTTTATTAATGGTGCTTCACCTGTTTTAGCCTGGCAAGTGGGAAGAAATGATACTTAAGGGCTCTAGAAAGCTATCATCTTGACCTGAGGGCTATCAATAGGATTATAATTGCATGAAGCAGTTTGACACATTGCTCTGAACTGGATAAAATAGGCTAATGCTTTAGGTGCCTGTGTAATTTTTAAAGTTGGTGAGTCACAGGTTACCCAAAATAGATGGTTGAGAACTCATAAGCGATTTTAGGATAATTGATTCAGTTAATTCAGCACTTTAGATATGGTACACAGCTAAAAATATAGAAAATTTATAATACCTGTGACAGGTCCGAGCAATCGTGGAACATGAATGGATGGATGGTGGCGAGTGAGTGTTGATCTCTGCAGTTTGATGCTATAGCATTCCATTTTCCAGCCAAATTGCCAGGAAACTATTCCCCTAGCCTTCCTCCATTTTCCCCTGGTCTTCCTCCATCTTCTCCCGGTCTTCCTCCATCTTCGCCCGGTCTTCCTCCATCACGCCATCTTCCCCAGGCCTTCCTCTATTTTCTCCTAGGCTCCCTCCATCTTCCCCCACTCATCCTCTACCTTCCTTCGGACTTCCTTCACTGTCCCCTGGAAGAACACAAAATAGCTCCTAGAAATGTTGAGACCTCCCGTTCAAGCTTCCACATTGACATTCCCAAGTTGATAGGGCAGCAGCTGCTTTCTGCAGGTGGAGAAAGGCCAGGGAAAGGGCGAGGAAGGCCGGAGAACGGTGGAGGAAGGCTGGGGAAAGGAGGAGAAAGACCGAGGAAAGGTAGAGAAAGAACGGGGAAGATGGAGGAAGACTACCTTCCCCCGGTCTTCCTCCATCTGCAGAAAGTAGCTGCTGTCTTATCAATTTATGAATGTGAAGATAGAAGCTTGAACGGGAAGGCCTCAACATTTCTAGGAGCTAATTTGTGTTCTTCCAGAGAGAGAAGAGGAACAATTTTTCCGACAGTTGGCCTCATGCTGTGCTGAATAACTCCACTAGAATTATTCTGAAAAGTCTAATTTCTTACACCTGTCCACAAGTTCAGCTCCAGAATAATTTACAGCTAAATATTTCTCTCTCTACCTTTCTCCCTCTGCATCTCTATTCCCTTTCTTTCTCTTTTTCTCTGTCACCTTAGGAGCAGACATGAGTCCGCAGAACAGCAGAACCTCCAATTTGGCATTAGTTGCAATAAAGTTATCAGCTTAACTTAGAATTTCTAAGACTGCCTAAATGTGCTTTTGCAGAAAGAGTGTAGTCCCTGGGCATATGGTGGGAAAGGATGCAGAGAGCTTTACTCTTCACCTGAAAATATCATAGCTAACCAGTCTTTTTCCATCTTTCCCCAGTCTTCTTCCTGCAGAAGGCAGTAGCCATTCTATCAATTTAGGATTGTCAATGTGGAGGCTTGAACGAGGAGACCTCAACGTTTCCAGGAACTATTTTGTGTTCTTCCAGGGAGCGACAATATTATGAAGGACTTAGGGTAGATAGGAAGAAACCTTTGCCCTTAGCAGAGGGGTCAATAACCAGGAGGCATAGGTGTAAGGTAAGAGGCAGGTGATTTAGAAGGGATTTGAAAAAAGCCTTTTCTTCCAGAGGGTGGTGGGCATCTGGAACTCACCGCCTGAAAGGGTGGTTGAGGTGGGAACCAGCACAATATTTATGAAGCATTTAAATGAACACTTGCAACGCCACAGCACAAGGCTATGGACCAAGTCCAGAAAAATGGGATTAAAGTAGGTAGGTGCTTGATTGTCGATGCAGGCTGGTACTACCAGGGTGCAAGCCTGGCTGTGCCAGGGTGGCCAGGTAACACCAGCAGCGCCAGGGTGTCACCCTGTCCAGAGGCCAAGCAGCTGGGGTCTTCCGATCCCCAGGGAGACCCCCAGAGTGCCATTCCATCTGGTCCCCTATTGTGGAGACCCATACTGAAGAGCACTCACCGAGGTCTCCAAGGCAAAGGGATTAGATCCCAATGCCTCAGGTGCCTCGGGAAACTGCATATTAAAGTGAGACTAACTGTCTTGTTCTAATATGCAGATTTGCCAAAAAGTGATCCCACTCACAATAGGCGGGATTCACATCGCAACATCTCACGAGATTACGTTAGACCTTGCAAAGCGTTGCGAGCCAGGTAGATCCCGGGAGCGGGGTATCCTGGCTTCTATTGGCCACTTTGCGCTATGGCGTGCTGCCTTTCAGGTGCAATGTGGCCATTTGACATTTGATCACACCCTATGATTCAATGAAAACACCGGGGCATAGGACACATGAATATCTCGGCCGGGATTCTCCCCTACCCGGCGGGGCGGGGGGGGGGGGGGGGGGGGGTCCCGGCGTATTGGAGTGGCGTCAACCACTCCGGCGTCGGGCATCCCCAAAGGTGCGGAATTCTCCGCACCGTTAGGGGCCAAGCCCTCACATTGAGGGGCTAGGCCCGTGCCGGAGTGGTTGCCGCTCTGCCGACTGGCACGAACGGCCTTTGGCACCACGCCAGCTGGGGCTGAAAGGCCTTCACCGGCCGATGGAAGTCAGCGCATGCGCCGGTCTGTCAGCGGCTGCTGACGTCATACCGGCACATGCGCAGCGGAGGGGGTCTCTTCCGCCCCCGCCATGGTGAAGGCCATGGCGGGTCGAAAGAAAGAGTCCCCCACGGCACAGGTCCGCCCGCCGATCGGTGGGCCCCGATCGCGGGCCAGGCCACCGTGGGGGCACCCCCCGGGGTCAGATCGCCCCGCGACCCCCCCCCCACTACCCCAGAGCTCGCCCGCGCCGCCAATTCCGCTGGCACCAGAGGTGTTTTGATTCCCGCCGGTGGGATTGGCCTGTCAGCGGCGGGACTGCGGCCCATCGCGGGCCGGAGAATCGCCGTGGGGGGCCCGCCGACCGGCGCGGTGCTATTCCCGCCCCCGCCGATTCCCGGGTGGTGGCAAATTCAGGCCACGGTGGGGGCGGGATTGACGCCGGCGCCGGGCGATTCTCCGACCCCCCTCTTTCTAGAGAGCTGACATAGGAATAAGTTGAATGGATGGCCGCCTTCTGTGTAAGATTCTATGAAGACAAGGACCAAATTGGTTCCAGGTATGAGAGTGTTGAACAAGAAGAACAATGACTACATTAGCAAATGTGGTGAATGTAATTCACACTGTATTGTACTGTGTCCTTGTGGGCTCTGTCTGTGAGCGGTTGCGCGGCTCTGCCCACAGGGGGAGATGAGGAGCTTGTACAAGGCTCCACCCTCGGCTCCAGCCATGGCCCCTCCCACTACCGGAAGTATAAAGTGCTGCAGTCGTGTCAGCCTGCCCTCAGTTCTTCTGGTCACAGGCAGGCTCAGTTGTAAGTCTATTAAAACCACAGTTTACTTCCAATCGTGTTCCGAGTGAATTGATGGTCACATCAGCAATATCTACAACAGTTAAGCAACTCTGTGAGAAGAATTGACTGAGAAAGTAAGGTTTATTGAACAGTATGCACTGGATTGAGTACGCTGTCAATTAGTAAGGATGTGGGGTTTGAAATATTTTGTCTGAAGAGCATTCCAAAGGGAGAATAATTAATAATAAAAGCAAAATACTGCGTATACTGGATATCTGAAATAAAATCAGAATATGCTGGAAAAACGTAGCAGGTCTGGCACACTCCAAGGAGAGAGAAAGAGAGATAATGTTTCATATCCCTATGACCCTTCTTCAGGACTTCTCCAGAGAATATTTAATAATCAGTGCTTCTCTCAACTTTGAAAGCCGTCAACATTTTCCACCACTGTTGAAGATCGAGCCTTCCAGCCCTTGTTATGACAAAATGTACCAATTGGTTTTGCAGTTTACCAGAATTAGAAATCGATGGCTGCCAAGTGTGGAAGAGTGTGTGACCACACCAGTCACAGGCCCTGCACATAGCTCATCTCACCACGGGTATCGGTAAACTCTCTCTGCAACCAAGGCTGGCGAGGAGTATGGTGTGTGAAAGCGCTCGCTCCCCTATACAAACCAGTGACTCCAGCATTTAACTGGCTGAGGGTGAGGACATGTTCCGGCAGTGATGCCATCCTGATAGTAGAGGAATGGCCTAATTGCTTGCGATACTGACCGTCCAGGCTAATATGGATACGCTGTCCATGTCCTCTCCCCTTGGCCTTGAAACTCTCTGAGATCTCCCCTCGCCCCAGTTTTAATTGTTCCACTATCTGTGGCTGTGCTTTAGGCCCCAAGCTCTGGGATTTACTCTGGTTAAATCTCTCACCCTCTCTAATTTTCTCTCCTCCTTTAAGATACTCTTTATATCCTACCTCTTTGCCCAGGCTTTTGGTCACTTCATTCCAAGTTATATGACTCGGTGTCATGATGTGTCTGATTATAATCCTGTGAATCACTGAGGGACACCTTGGAAGGTCAACAATGTTATAATAAGTGAACACAGTAAGAAGTCTTACAACACCAGGTTAAAGTCCAACAGGTTTGTTTCAAACTTTAACCTGGTGTTGTAAGACTTCTTACTGTGCTCACCCCAGTCCAACGCCGGCATCTCCACATCATAATAAGTGAAGAGTGTTATTATCTGCTGTGGTGCAGTGAATAACACATTTACCTTTGAGTCAGAAATTTGTGGGATTAAGTAAAGCTCTGAAGTTGTGCTCATTTTGTTGAAGCAGCTTTTTCAGATGTTCTGTATTAACCCTGGCTCCTTTTAATCATTCCATTCCAGTTAGCAGTGATCAGGAAGTTAAATATTCCTGAGTTGGGAAAAGTACTCAGTGATCCGGTGGTTAAATTGTTAAAATCCGCAGAGAAGGTTGTCCCATATGCCTGTCTGGTTTTTCACAAGAATGTGGGATGCTCCCTTTGGTGGTTGCTGAGTGACAATGCAGAAAGATAGTCGGAGAGGATTGTCTTTATGACAGGCTCAGAGAGACACTGAATATCACTGTGATGTGTGCTGACATGACAGAGAAGGGAAAAAAAAAAGAAGCGCATTAAAAACAACAAATGTACAACCAAACAAGGCACTTTGAAGAAGAAACGCCAGGAACATCCAGCCAGAATATCCTGATGGAAGTCTCTGTTCTCCCTTCCCCCTTCTTCTACTTCATCACTATTGTGTACCGAACAGTCATTTCTTGCTATGTTTGGTGGAAAGGAGAACAAAGGCTGAGTTAACTAATGGTCGACCTGTGCACACACTAGCTGCCCGTAAATTAACAAAAGAGAGGGCCTGGGTAAATTGCTCATGGTAGTTCCTGAAGCATAAAGTAAGAATTGATTTGAGGGAAGTTAGAAGAACGAGTAAATGAAGATACCATTCGGTTAGAGCCAATTGGTGTCATCAGAAAATTACATGTTGCGACTTCTAATGGGGAACAAAGAAATGCCTGAGGAACTAAATTAATGCTTTGCTTCTGTTTTCACAATGGAAGACATGAATAATGTACCAAAAGTTCTGAACAACACAGGTTTCAGTGAGGAGCTGAGGGACATCAGTATTAGCAAAGAATGGGGCTGGATTGTCCGATCGGCAGCGGCGAAATTGCATTTGGCGATCAGCCGGAGAATCCCCCTTTATGCCGGAATCGGGGGCGGCATCTTTTTGCGATGCTCCGCCCCCTCAAAAACAGCGTACTCGGGGAGTACTCCACACACCGTATGTGATGTGTTAGGCAGGTTGGTTCGACGTTGACTGCAACTGGATATAGGGAAGCTAGAAACAAACTAGTCTGACACAGGAGATGATCCAACACTGTTTTATTTAACTATGGACTGCTATACATGTTCAGCTGTGGGTTGATACTAATCCAACTGATGACCTCTTACTGGCTTGACCAGACTTACTAGCTACCGCATGGTAATAGTGCTCACTAACTTGTGCACTCTGACTGTGTCAGTAGTTGGGTCCTGAGAGAGGGAGAGTCTTGATGCCTTCTGGGCTTTATAGTGGTGGTGTCCTGTCTGGTGATTGGTTCTTCTGTGTTGTGTGTTCATTGGTCATCCTGTGTGTCAATCACTGCCTGTCTGCATCTCATTATATACATGAGTGGATATTATGACAGTATGGACGGCCACAGGAGGTCACCTGAGGCCCACCCCCCAAGCTCCGCCTCTGATGGGCCGAGTCCCTGATGGCGTGGGACACGTGTGCTCACACTTCGGACTGAGCCCAGCGCCGCCAAAGTCGGGGGGGAGCCGTTCCACTGGCAGGAGGGGCTTCAGCGGGGGTTATGGGGATTGGTGGGGGGGGTGGCCGGGGGGTGGCGGGGCCCGTGACTGGGGGGGGGGGGGGGGGGCAGTTTTTGGCAGGCCGGGTCTGCGCGGCCAGCCGCCGGAGGCTTCCATTGTGCGCATGCGTGGCCATGGACCCGGCCATTCTCCGGCTGTATCCGCAGGTAAAGCCGGGGGCTTACGCTGCACGGCTGTCAGCCCCCCACCGGATGACGGATTGGTGTGGGGGCGGCACCGACTTTCTGGTCGTAAGACCAGACGGATCCTGCGGACATAGCCGCTGGCTTGGAGAATCCAGCCCCTGGTTTTGGGAAAATTAATGGGATTGAAGGCAGATAAATCGCCAGGGCCTGGTAATCTTCATCCCAGAGAATTTAAGGAAGTAGCCCTAGAAATAGTAGATCCATTGGTGGTCATAATCCAAAATTCCTTGGCCTCTGGAATAGTTCCTCCAGGTTGGAGAGTAGCTAACATAACCTCGCTATTCAAAAAGGGAGGTAGAGAGAAAACAGTGAACTATAGACTAGTGAGCCTAATGTCGGTAGTAGGGAAATTGATAGAGTCCATTATCAAGAATTTCATCGCACAGCATTTGTAAAAGCAGTGGAGTACTCAGTACTCTTACAGTACTCCACACTTTGTAATCAGACAAACTGTTCCACCCCCAATAGTGTGGGATTGAAGTGACATATTGGCGATTTTCTATTGCTTGAGAGGGTGCTACACTGTCACTGATGCCATCTTTCTGTTGGGACCTTAAACCAAGACTCCTGTCTGCCTGCCCAGTCAGACGTAAAAGATCCCACGCCACCATTTTGCAGAAGAGCAAAGACTTTGTGTCCTCGTGAATATCTGTCCCTCAACCAACTTCACCAAAAGAGATTATTTATTTTGTTTCTATTTGTGGAAGTTTGCTGTGTGAAAATTGGCTGTTGAATGTCCAACGCTATAATAGTGACCTTGCGTTATACGTATTTCATTGGTTGTGTAGTATTCTGAGGTCAGGAATATCTCTTCCTGAAGGGCACTCGTCAACCATTTGGGTTTGTGTAAGTGATCAGTAACTTTCATAGTCACTTTGCACAAATGATCAGACCTACTGCATTCAGTACATGTGGAGGGGATGTGAATCTACCTCTGCTGGTAACTAGCTCAGTGCCCATCATTATTGTAAATGGGATCATTGTGTTCTCATGGTTATTATCCAGAAACAGCTTTATAAAATGCAGCTTTTCTCTCTGCTTGAGTCAATCCATGAGATGGTTTTGATTTTGATGAAGTGGAACAATCTCAGGTCGAGCTCGCTGGCGTGGAATTGTACTCTCCAGCTCGCTCTAGCTCACAGCTCACCAAGTCCAAATTTTCAACAATGCTCACAAGCTAGGGGACTCCCCTCAACTGCACACGACCAATCAGAAGTTGAGGCTCTGGAAATCAGTGGGATTCCCCATGATGAGGCGATCCCATGAGTCAGTGTTTCAGGCTGTGCGTCTTCCTTGCTCCAGTGAACAAACAGATGCTGAGATTTCGCCTTCTCCAGGCCGGAACCTGATCATAAACAGCTGTTCCTTTCTTGTCGATCGTAACTCACAGCCCCCCAGCCACAGTGAGCACTGCCTTCGCTTGAGAAAAGAAAGAAGTTACTGAAATCTGAATGTGTCGAGTCGGACAGCTTTCTGGGGGCAGTGGGAGTCATGTCCTTTTAAAACCTCATGTTTATCATTGGCCGACAACATATGCCCAGTGATCCTTTCTGCATTGTTTGCATAGAAATGCTCTATGGTAAATAATCCTTCGAAATTGTGGCAAACACACAGAAGAATGGTAAATGTATTTTGGAGAGTTGATTGTTTATCCAATATCACCCCTCAAAGTGGGCAATAATGAAAGGAATAATTTGGTTATTTAGAACTGTGGTATTCTAACTTCGTTCCAATGTTCTTGTCCCTGAACCATCATGTTGATGAGATGGGACAACCGCTCTGCAGGAGGTACTAGGGAACTAACCGTATTGCTTCCTTCGACAGCTTTTAAAAACAAACCCCACCCCCCTGGAAACGCCCCCCCCCCCCCCCCCCCCCCCCTCCATCCCTGTCCCTGTCCCTGCTCCTGCCCCTGATTTCTTTGTATTGGCACTGGGCCATCTACATGACATGATCACCCACTGTTGCACTGCTCTTGTCAGTGGCTTTCATTAAATAACAAAGGTTGAGGAAAGTGACAAAGCATGTACAAACCAAAACATTGTGTGGGCTGAGGTTTCGCAATGGAGTTATTCCTATCTTTAAGGTTTGCACAGTTCTTCTACCAGTATTATCGAGGAGTGTGTGGTGAATTATAAACCCAGTAATTCACACTGCGTTCTATTATATGTATTGTGTCCTTGTGGCCTCTGTATACAAGCTGTTGCACGGCTCTGCCCATAGGTGAGGAGATGAGGAATTTGTACTGGGCTCCACCCTTGGCTCCGCCAATGGCTCCTCCCACTAACCGGAAGTATAAAGCTCTGCAGTTGTGAGCCTGCTGCCAGTTCATCGCGTCGCAGGCAGGCTCAGTTGTAAGACTATTAAAACCACTGTTCACTTCCAATCATGTGTCTTGTGAATTGATGGTCTCATCAATTTAATAGTCTCAGGAAACTTGAAGAAAACTACTATGGAATCAGCCCTCAAACCTGACCGACTAGAACTCGACCCGCAGGCTGCAGAGGGAAAATAAATCTTTCTACACTGGCTCATGTGTTTCAAGGCCAACCTGGCTGAATCAAGCACTTCAGAAACTACGGAGGAGCAGAAACGCAGCCTACTGCACGCAAGGGTGAGCCATCGTATCTCTACACAACTTAACTGTACTACCTCGTATACGGAGCCCTGGCCATGCTCGACCGAATGTACGCGAGGCCCATCAGCGAGGTTTACGCGCGCCACAGTTTTACCCCGCGTAGTCGCTGGACGAATTCCTGCGCGATTTAAAAGCTTTAGCTCGGGACTGCAATTATCAAGCTGTATCAGCCGCCCAACATATGGAGCTCGCTGTCCGAGATGTATACGTGGCAGGGCTCAGGTCCAACTATGTGCGCCAGCGGTTGCTTGAGAAAGGGGCCCAGAACTTGGAGGGCACTGTAGCGTTAGCTACAACTATGGAGGTCTCGTTCCGCAGCCTCACCTCGTTCCCCACGGACCAGGCGACTCCATCATGGGCCCCCGACCAGCGACTGCCCCAGGCCTGCGCCACGCGGCCACCCACCCACTACGCAGCTCCAGCGTGCCATTTTTGTGGGCAGCCCCAACACCCACGGCAGCACTGCCCGGCCCACAACGCGACCTGCAGCAGCTGCGGTCGCAAAGGACACTATGCCCGGGTCTGCCTGGTGAAGAAAACTGCTACCCCAAACTCTCCCGCAGCCCAGAGCACTCGCTTCCCAAACTCACAGGCCCGCAGGCCCCGTAATACCGACTCCACCCCCACCCAACACGTGCGATTCATGGGGGGCGCAATCTTGGCAACCCTCCTCCACGCGGCCGGCCATGTGCGACTCATGGGGGCCACCAACATGGACGCCATCCTCCTCGCCGCCCGCCACGTGCGATCCACGGGGACAGCCATCTTGGGCTCCATCCTCTTCAGCCTCTGAAACTCATCTCAAAGACTACGCCCTCCACGGACAGTCATCACGGGGCCACCACAGCACAGCTGATCGACCTGCCGACTACCCGCAACTCAACGCGGTCACGTCTATGATGACTGTTAAAATCAACGGGTACAGTACACTGTGCCTCTTCGACTCTGGGAGCACCGAGAGCTTCGTAAACCCTGATCTGGTAAGACGCTGTTCGCTCCCTATTTTCCCTGCATGGCAAACTATCTCCCTCGCTTCGGCCTCACACTCTGTTCATCTCCAAGGGCGCACCGACGCGACCCTAACGATTCAGGGTGCCAGCTACTCGAACTTCCAGCTGTACGTACTCCCCAAACTCTGCGCCCCACTCTTACTGGGGCTCGACCTCCAGTGTAACCTCAAAAGCCTCACATTCAGCTTCGGCGGGCCCCAACCCCCACTCACTATCTGCAGTCGAGCGACGCTGAACATCGACCCCCCTCCAGTCTTTACTAACCTCACTCCGGACTGCAAACCCGTAGCCACTCGCAGCAGGCGGTATAACCTGCAGGACAGGGCGTTTATCAGAACCGAGGTTCAGAGGCTCCTACATAAGGGGGTCATAGAGGCCAGTAACAGCCCCTGGAGAGCTCAGGTGGTGGTCGAATGGTAATGGACTATAGCCAAACCATTAACCGGTTCACGCTCCTCAATGCGTACCCCCTCCCCAGGATTGCAGACATGGTGAATCAGATCGCCCAGTACCGCAGCTTCTCCACGGTGGATCTGAAGTCTGCATACCACCAGCTCCCAATCCGCCCGGAGGACCGCCACTACACGGCATTCGAGGCAGATGGCCGCCTCTTCCATTTCCTCCGGGTTCCCTTTGGCGTCACGAATGGGGCCACGGTGTTCCAACGAGCAATGGACCGAATGGTGGACCAGTACGGGCTGCGGGCCACGTTTCCGTACTTGGACAATGTCACCATCTGCGGCTATGACCAGCAGGACCACAACGCCAACCTCCACCGTTTTCTCCAGATGGCACAGAAACTGAATCTCACGTATAACACGGAGAAATGCGTTTTCCGCACGACCAGGCTAGCATCCTCGGCTATGTCGTGGAAAACGGAATCCTGGGCCCCGACCCGGACTGCTTTTACAACTTACAGACCCCCCTCTTACAACTCCCTCTTCCTCATCGTCCCAGGGCCTCAACAGCTGCCTGGGATTCTTTTCGTATTATGCCCGGTGGGTCCCTCAATATGCGGACAAAGCCCACCCACTATTTAAGGCCACACTCTTTCCTCTGTCAGCTGAGGCCCGCCAGGCCGTCAACTGCATCAAGGAGGACATCGCCAAAGCGGCCATGCGGGCGGTGAATGAATCCGTCCCTTTCCAGGTAGAGACCGATGCCTCAGAGGTAGCTCTCGCAGCCACACTAAATCAGGCAGGGAGACCAGTCACCTTTTTCTCCCGAACCCTCTCCTCTTCTGAACTTCGACACTCCTCAGTCGAAAAGGAAGCCACAAGCCATCGTGGAAGCTATACGTCACTGGAGGCACTACCTCGCAGGTAGGAGGTTCACCCTCATCACCGACCAAAGATCGATTGCCTTCATGTTTGACAACTCACAAAGGGGCAAAATTAAAAATGATAAAATCCTGCAGTGGAGGATCGAACTCTCCACCTACAAGTACGATATTATGTATCGACCGGGGAAGCTCAACGGGCCCCCAGATGCCCTGTCCCACGGCACGTGCGCCAGCGCGCAAGACGACCGCCTGAAAGCTATCCACAATGACCTCTTCCACCCGGGGATCACCCGGCTCGCCCACTACATCAAAGCCCGAAATCTGCCTTTCTCCACCGAGGAGGTAAAAGCCATCACCAGGGATTGCCCGATCTGTGCGGAGTGCAAACCGCACCTCTATAGACCAGACAAGGCCCACCTGGTAAAGGCATCCCGGCCCTTTGAACGCCTGAGCATCGATTTCAAAGGGCTACTCCTCTCGACCAATCGAAATTTGTACTTCCTGAACGTCATCGACGAGTTCTCACGCTTCCCCTTTGCTATCCCGTGCCCTGATATGACCTCCCACACAGTCATCAGAGCCCTGCACAGTATCTTCACCCTGTTCGGTTTCCCCAGCTACGTACACAGCGACTGGGGTTCGTCCTTCATGAGCGACGAGCTGCGTCAGTACCTGCTCGACAAGGGCATCGCCTCGAGCAGGACTACCAGCTACAACCCCAGGGGGAACGGGCAGGTGGAGAGGGAGAACGCAATGGTCTGGAAGACCGTCCTACTGACCCTCCGGTCCAGGAATCTCCCGACCTCCCATTGGCGGAGGTCCTCTCCGACGCGCTCCATGCTATTAGGTCCCTCCTATGCACAGCCACCAACCAGACCCCTCACGAACGGCTATTTGTTTTTTCTAGGGGCACTGCCACGGGGGTTTCGCTCCCAGCATGGTTGAAGACACCGGGCCCAGTTCTCCTCCGGAAGCATGTCCGGACACACAAAACTGACGCACTCGTAGAAAGAGTGCTCCTACTCCACTCGAACCCCCAATACGCTTTCATCGAATACCCTGACGGCCGTCAGGACACTGTTTCCCTCCGGGACCTGGCGCCTGCAGGATCCAACTCCATCACCACTACCACCGAGGTACCCCTCACACTACACCCCACCCAACCCTCCATGCCCTGCGCCCCCGCACCTACAGGTTCACTGCCCGTACTCCGCGCCCCCGCGCATATGGGTTTCCGGCGCTCCCCGTCGCCTGTCGAACCAGTCGGGTACGAAGCTCGGACCGAATCACCCCCAGAGTCCACTATCATAAACTCGACAACTGCCCCCAGCCAGCCACCCAAAGAGGCTGCATACCCGGTGCTCCGCCGATCCCAATGGACGACTTGGCAGCCGGACCGGCTCAATTTGTAGACCCATCACCCTCGCCGGACTTGATTTTTTTACAGGGGGTGAATGTGGTGAATTATAAACCTAGTAATTCACACTGTGTTGTAATATATGTATTGTGTCCTTGTGGGCTCTGTATACGAGCCGTTGCGCAGCTCTGCCATAGGGGTGGATGAGGGCCCATGGCTCCTCCCACTAACCGGAAGTATAACGCTCTGCAGTCGTGAGCCTGCTGCCAGTTCATCTCATCGCAGGCAGGCTCAGTTGTAAGACTATTAAAACCACTGTTCACTTCTAAACACGTGTCCTGTGAATTGATGGTCTCATCAGAGTGCTCCATGGACACCCGCGGTGATTTGCCTTCTGTACGTCTGCAATACAAATGAACAGAAATATATGTTCTTTTTATACATTAGTATGAGTATCAGGGTGAACATCTGCCCAGGTCAGCTGGTGAAAACTGGACAGGCGGGCAACTACAATCGTCATGCCAGTCCACATCCACTATTCCCACTGCCTTCCTGTGGCGGGGCAATTTTAACCTACTCTTTTGAGCAGATGAGAAAATGAACAAATGACTTCACCATTGAGAAGTCAGTAAGTTTATAGATTGAGTTCGAACAACATTATTTCGGGGCCCCATTGCAATGTTGATGCAGTGGCAATAGAACCCGGTGCCAGAAGAGACCCAGACAGGTAAGTTTGTTTTTGTCCTTCTGTTTGTTTGTGAGGCGGGAGGTTCTGGAGTGTCTTTTCCCTCCTCCGATCTCGAGGCCCTCCTCGCCCTCGTCTCAACCATTTCTCTTAGACAATTACCAACAACTGTTCCTTCAGGAGTCCCAGGCAACAGCCTCCACCAGTCCGAATTGCTGCTCCAGCCCCTCGTCAATGAACTCTCCCCACCAGATTTGGATGGGAGGCTGACCATGCAGGTGAAGCCTGGGATGTTCAAATCTCCCTGGCCTCACCCTGCGTTAGGCCCTAGTAAATTTGACACCTGCCCTGATAGACCTCACCACCACCAGCACACCCTGCCTCAGACAGGTCTCATTAAAGTATTGATCCTGTATTGATGCAGGTTTATTTATGAGTGATAATCTTGTAAAGGAAGAATGTGGAGTAAGGCCTGAAGAGACTGCAGTGGACCTTAACCTTGTGTCTATGGGCCTTCACTCCAGGTTTGACATTATCGAACAAAGTCAAGGGCCCTTGCTTCCTTTCTTCCCCTCAGGAAACTGTTGCTTGCAGACCACCCGATGTGTGAACAAAGTCATTGCTGTGTCCAGTTTTGTCAGATTAAACAGTGAAATAAAACACAAATCCTGTGCAGAAACACAAAGTTCAGGTTCCACAGAGAACACATCGTGTGTTACCCAGTTTCTCGGAGTCTGAGAGTATGATAAATTATGTCCTTTATTAAGGTGATGGAAAGAGACCAGAGTTTTATTTCCCACAGCATCACTATTGCAGTTCCTCACTTAAATATTATTGCACTTCCTGGCCCCTCCCCTCATTCAACAAAGGCCAGTAAAGTATTAATATCTAAATATGTGCAAATTATTCAAATCAAATTCGTTAGATTGTGAGCGGAGATCCTACACGTATGCAAATTGTGACCTTTTGCAGGCTGTTCATTGCTACTGTTTCAGAGCGAAAACACAGCGTGACTTAGACTATCTACTGTCCCTTCCCTTACACAGGCATAAGCTTATGTTTGTGCTGCTAAATGCTTGACATCCTGTGCAACAGTTGCACAGTATACAGTTTGATGTGGATAATGATGAGAGCTAACGTTATTGAGAAGTCCACTGGGTGCACTGCCCCACTTGGAATCGTGGAAAGGCCCAGCGCACACACACACAAATCGTGAAATAAACTACTATTCAATTCCTCAAACGTCCCTTACACTTCATCTAATAGTCCCATCGATCTGTCTTCAACACTAGCCAGAAACCATCACAGAATCACCGGAGTTGTTACAGCGCAGAAGGCCATTCATCCCGCCATGAACATTAGCATATTTACAATGCAGAAAGAGGCTATTCAGCCAATCGAGTCTGCACCGACCCTCTGAACAAGCAGCTTACCTAGGCCCACTCCCTCACCCTGGACGGGATTCTCTCAGCCCGACTCCAGGCCGGAGAATCCCCCAAACCGGCGGGAATCGCGCCACGCCGCCCCGATGCCGGCACGCGATTCAGAGAATCGCCGGCATTGGCGCCAGCGTGGTTGGCGCGCCGCCGGTTGGGGGCCGCTCTACGCGACACGCTCGCCGATTCTCGGCCTGGGATTGGCCGAGCGGCTGTTGTAAAAAGGCCGAGTCCCGCCGGCGCTGTCCACACCTGCTCTCAGCTGGTGGGACCTCAGTGTGGAAGGGTCGAGGGGCGGCCTATCGGGGGGGGGGGGGGGGGGGGGGGGGGCTGGGTCCAACCCCGGGGGGACCTCTGATGTGGCCTAGCCCGCGCGTAGGAAAGGGACTCCTTTCCTACGCGCTGGCCCCTGTAGCCGTGCGCCATGTAGCGTTGGGACCAGTGCATTGAAGGAAGCCACTGCACATGCGCTCGTTGGCGCCAGTGCCACTGAGCATGTGCGTGATGGCGCCAGTGCCACTGCGCATGCGTGGATCCCACGGCGCCCAGATTGCGCCGGGATCAGCAGCTGGAGGGGCATGAACCATTCCAGTACCATGCCAGGCCCCTTTGCGGGCCAGAATTAGTCGTCGGGTCAGCCCATTCACACCGTCGTAAAACGCAATGTTATTTACGACGGCGTGGACACTCTGCCACGAGATTAGAGAATCCCGCCTAACCTGCTCATCTTTGGACTGTGGGAGGAAACAGGGGCACCTGGAGGAAACTCACACAGGCACGGAGAGAATGCGCAAACTCCGTACAGGCGGTTACCCAAGGCCAGAGTTGAACCCGGGTCCCTGGTGCTGTGAGGCAACAGTGCTAACCACTGTGCCATCGTGCCACCCCTTGCCACAGTGCCACCTAGCTCTCACCAGCTCTCAAAATGAGCAATACACCAGGTGCTACCCACCACCTTGTCTTGCAGTAACCCTGCACATCCTCCCATTTTAGATAATAATCCTCCTTGATTGAATCCGCTTCCACCACTCTCTAGTTTGTAAGTTCAGCTGTGCGTCATTGGAATGTGCACTTTCCTTCTCAGTTTATCGCATCTGGCATCTGGAATGCTCTTTGACTTTTTATTGCCTCAGGTTTTGACCTCCTATACATGTGTGGTGATATGCATCACTGTACATACACAAGGGGTTAATGTAAATACACTACAACTAAATAAACACTAGAGAGAACATGGGAGATGGCATGATATGCAAACATGCAGCTAATGAACACTTAGAATAGGACACAACCAATGAGCAGTCAAGACACCCAGTGGTGGCATTACCACAAGGGGGCATTACACAATATAAAAGGACAGGGCACACATTCTCTGCCTCTTTCCACAGACAGATATAGAACATAGAACATAGAACAGTACAGCACAGAACAGGCCCTTCGGCCCTCGATGTTGTGCCGAGCAATGCTCACCCCACTTAACCCACGTAACCAGCATACCCGTAACCCAACAATCCCCCCATTAACCTTACACTACGGGCAATTTAGCATGGCCAATCCACCTAACCCGCACATCTTTGGACTGTGGGAGGAAACCGGAGCACCCGGAGGAAACCCACGCACACACGGGGAGGACGTGCAGACTCCACACAGACAGTGACCCAGCCGGGAATTGAACCTGGGACCCTGGAGCTGTGAAGCATTGATGCTAACCACCATGCTACCGTGAGGCCTATCTAGAGATTACATCAGGGTTGATCAGCAGCATCACACCCAGCACGTGGCTTAGAGCAGACTGGTTTAGTTAGACTGAGTTACTGCAATTAGATTAGCAGGAGAGTCAAACTCATTTAAGAACTGTGTTAATAGTTCAATAAACATATTGAACTTGTTACAAAGTCTGGACCTTCCTTTGTCAAAGCATACTTCAAGGAAGCAGCTTGTGCGACACGAAGAAGCATAACACAACATGTAGTCAAAACCTTCTGAAATTGGAACAAGAAAAAGACCTTGCAGTCAGTGGACAAGGTGGGGTCTGACTGGCTGAAGGTAAGAACATTTCACACCTTCAATTGACAATCCAGTGCACTATTGAAGGAAGACTGTCCCATTCACCAGGAGCATGGGAGGCCCTATTTGCCTATTACAATGCTTCAGGTTGACATTTAGGATCATCTGGCACTATCTGTTTATGGGATTGTTTTTTGTGTCGTCTGCCTCCATCACAAGTCACTGAGCTTGAAAATAATTTATTGTACATTTTGAGATGTTTCTTTGAGCTGTGATAAAGCACGTTAGGCCAATTTTAAAATCCATCTGTGGGATGTGGATGACACTCGCCAGCCTCCCTATTCTAGTTTCCTTTGAGGTGGTGCTAGAAAGCCACCTTCTTGATCCAACAAAGGCTGTGGTGTATGTGTTCCTACAGAACTGTTAGGTAGGCACGCGGTAGGCAACGGGCCTTCTCCACCTCCGATGTGGATCCTGGGCTCACACCTAGACGCAGTGGTAGAGGATCACTGAGAGGGCACTACGGGGTGGGGGGGAAGGGTGACGGAGGGTCTGGGAGGGATGGGGAAGGGGTGGCAGCATCATCACGAGATTGGGGTAGTTGAGGACACGTGTTGTTGCTATATTTACTTGCTCTCAATATGATCGTCAGTAAGGTTGCCTTTCTTAATATGGATATGAATATGATATGCTCTCAGAGTCGCCAGGTATCAAATGATACCACCACAAGATTCAACCGGGTATCGATCAAACGGCCAAACAACCAGTTAGTTAGTTCAAGATCAATGGTACTTTATTTACACACAAGATTAACTTACACGTGTAACAGAAACACTACGAGCTAAACTACACGTAACAACTATGACAACCTGTACTTAACTTCAGGCACCCGGCTTGGGTCAGGGGAACAGGGGCCTTTGTTTGAATCTGGATTGGCTGGATCTGGAGAAGTAACTGCGGTTCGGCAAGGATAATCCATCTGGTAGCGAGCATTGAACTTGAACTTGCTTCTGGTGGTGCTGCAGTTGGAGATGGATGATGCCGGAGTGCCAGGTCCAAAAGAGATCGAACACATGGCAATGTCTCTCTTTTATTCTGGGGGTGTCCTTCCATTGCTACTTCCCCCCCCCGCACCAGCACGCCCTGACCACGTGCCCCCAGCCGCAGAGGAGGTCGCTGGTCACTGGACCCCACAGTCTGTACCTCAGACACCCACATGTTAAGTTACCTGGACGGGCGCTGGTGTCGATCCAGTGTCCAGTGTTTGCACTCTTTTGGGCGGTCCTTAGATTTGAACCCTATTGGGCAGTTCTCGATCACTGCCTTCGATCTGAGCCAATAAAGGGGTGGGTGCCTTGATGGTTGGACGTGTCCTAAGCGGTCATTGACCCTGCTGTTTATGCTTCCTGAGTAAAGGGAATGGCACTGAAATGTCTGGGCTTGTATTGGTTACCTGGGTATCAATTCTTTGTCAGATGGGCCATTAAATGCTAATCGGTTGGGGGTTTCGATGCTGTCTGGATCCTCTGCTCACGAATACACATGCAGGCTCTGTGCCTGCCTGAATCTTACATTGTCTATATTTCCATTTAGGCTTTGCGAATGTCCATGTTTCTTGTTGTAAGTGGCCATCCCAAATGGCTGCAGTGTAAATTATAAAAAAATCATTGACCTCGACCAATATGACGCCTCTGGCACTTTCGTCTGCAGTGCGGACTGAGCAGCAATCCCATGCCCCATCTCGCCTGACCGTAGGTCCTGGATGCTCAGGGAGTGGAACCGCTTCCTGTTGATGTTGGGCACTGCGTGATGGCCCGGTGAGCGCAAGGTAACATGCGTACCATCTATTAGCCCCTAGACCTGGGACATCCCATCGATGGTGGAGAAACCTGCAGACTGGGCATCCTGTTGGGCTTGGCTCATGTCAAAGTTTATATTGTCTGCTGCCTGGGAAACAGGGCATCCGTGATTTCACAGATGCACTTGTGGGCTGTGGCTTGTGAAGTGCCACACAAGTCCCCCCCCTCGAGCCCTGGAATGATCCAGAGGCGTAGAGGTTCAGGGCTGCGGTGATCTCGATGGCTACCGATCCTCCTCTATGTGATGCCAATTCTGCAAGGATATGGCACCATACCGTTCACTTGTTGAGGCGGAGCCTCCTGCAGCACATGCTGTCTGTTATCTGTTCGAAAGACAAGCAAAACCTCAACACCTTGGGCTGTTGCAGGCCTCCCCTTCTGGGTCCCTCCCTGGCCTGTTGGTCGGCCGGGTCCTCAGGGTATGGAGTGGGGCTCTGCTATTGGGCCACCGCTGTGACCCTCTGTCGAGGCTGCCTCCTCTGGCGACTGGCCACTTAGCCAGTCAGCAGCACCAATAGGGCAGCTTCTGGGGGCTTTCAAGATATCGTCCATGCCGTGTAATATCTGTAAGGAATTGTGAGACTGACAACCACAGGTGTCTTCCACCCTGGGACCCTCCAAGTCCTTCCATTGCTACTTACCCCCCCCCCCCCCCCCCCGCACCAGCACGCCCTGACCACGTGCCCCCAGCCGCAGAGGAGGTCGCTGGTCACTGGACCCCACAGTTTGTACCTCAGAGACCCGCATGTTAAGTTACCTGGACGGGCGCTGGTGTCGATCCAGTACACACACCCACCCTCTGATCACGGAAATGTCCCCGGTGCTGGGGCCCAGCCCCTGTGTGTACAGATGTTGGCCGCTGCACCCGTGATGTTGCTTCCTGCAGTGCTCAGGCACAGTGTCCAGGCATGATGGTCTGATTGGGATTCTAGGCAATGACTCTCACATGCTACATGGCACACCTACCCACGGGGATCCACTTGGGAGGTGTAAAGTATTAACTACAATTGCCAATCCCCAATTAGCAACAGCCTTCAGCCGCGTGGCCAGAGGCCTGTGCGGTCAGTTGTCAGTGGTTGGTGGGGCAGGCAGGCAGGGGCTGGGTTGGCCCAGGAATAGTACCACACAATCCAGGGGTTGGCAAGGTGGACCCATGGGTGTTGAGACACCTATCCCCCACTCGATCTCCAGCCTGACCTTGGCCATGGGCGGTCACACCCCTTACTCCGCGTTCCCCCCCCCCCGATGGTGGCCCACCCTGACCAAGGCTGACTCCCAAGGGTGCTCCCCCACACCCCCTCCGAGCACCGGGGTACCAACGGCAGCCCCCCCGGGCTCATTGCCCGGGAGCAAAGATGGCTACTCACTTCCTCGCGTCCTTGCAACAACCCTTCCGCCAGCTTCAGGTTTTTAAAAAGGAGTGTTAATCAGCACCTGCATGACCACTTGCTGGGGAGGTGGTTAGATCACGCAGGTCCATTAGACAGGGGGTCATTCCCGTTAAGTGGTTGAAGTGGTCATTATTGGTATCTCACCATGCTAAGGCGGGGTCCTGATTTTGCAATGGGAGCGGGCCGGTTTGATCGCAAACTGATCAGCGCCCAGCGCAGTTCTCGATTTTGGCCTCTCCAACGATCTAACGGCTTTGTCGCACTCTCGCTTAAGCGCAATGCAGCCATTAAATCGTGCTCAATGTTTCAAATTCACCATGTCACTTCTTCAGAACCCAAATCTCCACCATCTGCAGTATTTTTCTTTTATTGTTGTGCATTCGTGAGTTTTATTCGAAGAACACGTTTTGTCTGCATGCCCCTCACAAGCTCATTGTAATTCCTTGTCAATGGCTGAGAAACACAATGGGCGCACAAAATTTTAATGTCAATTTAAGATTTTAACAAATTTCACCAGTTTCTGAATATTCATATTTTGCTATAATCCGGGTTTAACTTCCCTAAAAATATTTTGATTTGATTTGATAAAGCCCTTGCTTCAAATCAGTGTATTTAGTTATTTTAATTGCAAATTATCTTATTCCTTAATTTTACATTAAAAAGTGCAGCATGCTATTGGGAAATGCTCCCCAGGTATGAAACACCTTGCAATATTCTGTGCACTCCTCTCTCTCTCTCTCTCTCTCTGCCTGTCTATGTTCTGATCATTCTTGCTCTTGGTTTTGAAATTATATACTGTCCTAAGGAGATTGACAGACTTGGTGAGCTGGAAAAGGACATTTTAAAAGGTTTCACGGTCCATTATATACACTCTAAATCCGTGATGGGCAACCTAGGCTAGTCAGTGGGTCACATGAGTGGCCCTCCATCTCAGTGGGCCGCTAGATTGAAATCGGGAGTGTTCACTAACCATGACCCTTGACTAAGATTGAATGCATTTAATACACACCAAATATTTCATAACGAGTTATAGAAAATGCTTAATCATTCATATATAAATAGAACTGCCATCAATTTCAAGTGGTAAAAATTAAAGAAATATTTCCACTTTGATTGGAGGCAGAGGGAGCACACGGCTCTCACAGTCAATGTCCGATGTAATCAACATGCACCTCACTTCACTTGCCCTTGCTTTACAAGCACATCACTTCAATGATGCCAGTAGGAAAACAACTGCAGGGATGGAAACCAGAGGAATGTGACAACCCTGTGTGTGGGCAACACTGAACAAAATGTGGCCCTCACTCAGAACCCTGATGTGCCGCATGTGACTCCCCCAGGTCACAGGTTTCCCACCTCTGCTCTAGACAAATAAGTTATAGAATCATAAGAACTAGGAGCAGGAGTAGGCCATCTGGCCCCTCGAGCCTGCTCCGCCATTCAATTAGATCATGGCTGATCTTTTGTGGACTCAGCTCCACTTTCCGGCCCGAACACCATAACCCTTAATCCCTTTATTCTTCAAAAAACTATCTATCTTTACCTTAAAAACATGTAATGAAGGAGCCTCAACTGCTTCACTGGGCAAGGAATTCCATAGATTCACAACCCTTTGGGTGAAGAAGTTCCTCCTAAACTCAGTCCTAAATCTACTTCCCCTTATTTTGAGGCTATGTCCCCTAGTTCTGCTGTCACCCGCCAGTGGAAACAACCTGCCCGCATCTATCCTATCTATTCCCTTCATAATTTTAAATGTTTCTATAAGATCCCCCCTCATCCTTCTAAATTCCAACGAGTACAGTCCCAGTCTACTCAACCTCTCCTCATAATCCAACCCCTTCAGCTCTGGGATTAACCTAGTGAATCTCCTCTGCACACCCTCCAGTGCCAGTACGTCCTTTCTCAAGTAAGGAGACCAAAACTGAACACAATACTCCAGGTGTGGCCGCACTAACACCTTATACAATTGCAACATAACCTCCCTAGTCTTAAACTCCATCCCTCTAGCAATGAAGAACAAAATTCCATTTGCCTTCTTAATCACCTGTTGCACTTGTAAACCAACCTTCTGTGACTCATGCACTAGCACACCCAAGTCTCTCTGAACAGTGGCATGCTTTAATATTTTATCGTTTAAATAATAATCCCGTTTGCTGTTATTCCTACCAAAATGGATAACCTCACATTTGTCAACATTGTATTCCATCTGCCAGACCCGAGCCCATTCACTTAACCTATCCAAATCCCTCTGCAGACTTCCAGTATCCCCTGCACTTTTCGCTTTACCACTCATCTTAGTGTCATCTGCAAACTTGGACACATTGCCCTTGGTCCCCAACTCCAAATCATCTATGTAAATTGTGAACAATTGTGGGCCCAACACGGATCCCTGAGGGACACCACTAGCTACTGATTGCCAACCAGAGAAACACCCATTTATCCCAACTCTTTACTTTCTATTAATTAACCAATCCTCTATCCATGCTACTACTTTACCCTTAATGCCATGCATCTTTATCTTATGCAGCAACCTTTTGTGTGGCACCTTGTCAAAGGCTTTCTGGAAATCCAGATATACCACATCCATCAGCTCCCCGTTATCTACTGCACTGGTAATGTCCTCAAAAAATTCCACTAAATTAGTTAGGCATGACCTGCCTTTTACGAACCCATGCTGCGTCTGCCCAATGGGACAATTTCTATCCAGATGCCTCGCAATTTCTTCCTTGATGATAGATTCCAGCATCTTCCCTATTACCGAAGTTAAGGTCACTGGCCTATAATTTCCTGCTTTCTGCCTACCTCCTTTTTTAAACAGTGGCGTCACGTTTGCTAATTTCCAATCCACCGGGACCACCCCAGAGTCTAGTGAATTTTGGTAAACCATCACTAGTGCATCTGCAATTTCCCTAGCCATCTCTTTTAGCACTCTGGGATGCATTCCATCAGGGCCAGGAGACTTGTCTACCTTTAGCCCCATTAGCTTGCCCATCACTCCCTCCTTAGTGATAACAATCCTCTCAAGGTCCTCACCTGTCATAGCCTCATTTCTATCAGTCGCTGGCATGTTATTTGTGTCTTCCACTGTGAAGACCGACCCAAAAAACCTGTTCAGTTCCTCAGCCATTTCCTTATTTCCCATTATTAAAACTCCCTTCTCATCCTCTAAAGGACCAATATTTACCTTAGCCACTCTTTTTTGTCTTATATATTTGTAAAAACTTTTACTGTCTGTTTTTATATTCTGAGCAAGTTTACTCTCATACTCATCTTACTCTTCTTTATAGCTTTTTTAGTAGCTTTCTGTTGCCCCCTAAATATTTCCCAGTCCTCTAATCTCCCAGCAATCTTTGCCACTTTATATGTTTTTTCCTTCAATTTGATACTCTCCCTTATTTATCTTTATCTTTATCAGTTAGATGAGAGTGACCCAGGCATAAGTTGTCTGTTTTGTTTATTTCATTCCTGTTTAAACATTGAAGTACAATCAGGACACTAAATGGATATTTACCATCAGGCAGGAATTCACACCTTGGAAACTCTTTTTAAACAGGATATCATACACCATGAAAGGAGGCTTGCCCTCAGTATCTCTCTGTAATGGGGTCAGCGTTGACTCAGTCAGAAGGTCATGCTAGGGGTTTGAACACAGAATCTGACACTTCAGTACAGTCCTGAAGGAGTGCTGCACTGCCAGAGTTGCTGCCTTGCAGATGAGGGCCTGTATTTTCACCCAGTCAGGAATGCTTGACTACCCTTTAAAAATGGCAGGGGGGTCCATAGAGTATTAGATGCCTGGACTCTCAGTCAAACCTTATTATGTATGCTTGACTGAGAGCCCAGATTACTATTAAACTTGTTGAAGCAGCTAACGACATTAAATGATTGACCTTTCTATTGGCTTGTGGTGAAATAACTTTCTTGCAATATAGGAGAAAGTTATAAATTAATTACTTTATTTCAAAGCTTTTATTTGCACATCTTGCTGTCACTATGGGGGTCATAGGTACAATGGGTCAGTGGGAACCGAAAGGGGCTAGAGTGTCTTTGTGTTTTTATTTTAACTGGGACAAAGTCCTACAGTACTGAGATGGGTGTTTTAAACTGTCTGCACCCGGTAGCCCCTGTGGTTGCCTCCAAACCTCTTCTGAAAGTTGGCTGGCACAATTCGACCTGCATTCCACCCCCCCCCCCCTTGTGGCAATTTCTCCTGAGGTTGGCGGGCCAAGGCAGGGATTTTCCTGACTCCAGCTCCCCGCCTCCATTGCACTGGAGGCACAAGACTCCATTGCACTACTTTGAAGAAGGACAGGGGAGCTCTCCCCAGTGTGCTGGCTGATATTTATCCCTCAACCAACACTGCCACAACAGAAAATGTGGTCATTATTGCACATTCTTTGTGAGATTTTCCTCTGCAAAAAATGGCTGCTGCATTTTCTACATTACAGTCATGTCATCATTTCAAACAATAAAAAAATATTGGCTTTGAAGGTACCCTGAGGTTGGGAAAGGTGCCATATAAATGTTTTTCACCATTCTTTGGATTTAATTTAAAGAAAACATGTTTCTTACCGGACCATTTTCATGAAGGTATTTTATTTTTAGGGTCCATTTAAAGAGAGCGTCTTCCTTTGTGACTCTTTTTTGAAAGACAGCCCACCTTCAGTACACCTTTTGAGAAAGAATTTGTGCCCCTCACTATTCCCGTCAGAGGAATGGTGCACTATGCCTTTAAAAGTGTCATGCCATCATTTTGAGGGAAGTGTGTCACGTGAATCAGCCTCAGTTTCACTTCGACCTGGAGCAGAACACAGACACACAGCCCTGCTCCTGATGACTTCACACTTTGTGTCCATGTCACATTAATGAATGAACCCACAATGTGTTTGCGCAATCCCTTCTGAGCGACTGGTGCTTTCATATCATTATATAAACACACGACAAGGAGAGTCACATTTACAACACCCCTTCTCTTCTATAAGCATACAGATTTCTCCTCTCATATCCCTCTCTCTGTGGATTCCAATTCTGGTCATGAATCTTTGATGGTGAATCACTGTGCTTCGGAGAATGTTGAAAATATCTACCATACATCTCTTTTGAGCTTGCTGAGGTCTCAGAAAGTAATTTGGTCTCAAACAATACAGACCGATCAACCTTAACAAATAGCTGCACAACAGAAATAGAAGCCAAAGATCTAAGGATCCAAGACATTCTATGAAAAGAAAGAAAGCTAAATGCAAATATGAAGTGAACTGCAAGAATGGGCATAGTGGCACAGCTTTCTCAATTGCACAGATTGAACTGACCATACCTTTGAAGTTTTAGATATTGTCTGCACCAGTAGTTATTCTCGGGTGGCAACAGACACCTATTAACGGTGATGGTTAACGTTGATTTGGATATGTTGATATCAACCCAACCAAACAATGTGCATCAGCCCTGCATTACGAACATTAAGAAATCAATTGGTGCTTCGGGACGTTTTGCCTTTAAGCACTATCATTAATAGGTGCCTGTTGTCGTACTAAGCCAACAATACAAAGTAATGCCCATCTGTTTCCGATTGTTTTGTTTAAAGTCTAGGAAACCTTATGTTTGTCAAAGATTGCTTAGCGCAACCATACCTGAGAGTAGTTATCATTAGAAGAAAGGTAATGTTCCATTTCCAAGCTTGTAATCCCTCACCTTAATGAGAACAAGAGACTAAAAATAGCCGAGAAAGCTCGTGAATGGTACAGAACCCATCATTATTAATCAATGTTTCAGCTTGCACTTCATTAATTGATGGGAGCCAGAATTAGAAGCTCAAATTCACATCAGTGTGCTCTTTAATCCAATGGGGCAGCAGCTTCTTTGGGGTTAAGACCGTGCCTCACAATCCAACAGAATCTAAAAGAGCCAGGGGTTTAGGTATTCCACCTGTTTGTACTATAAGCACATAGAACATAAAACATACAGTGCAGAAGGAGGCCATTCGGCCCATCAAGTTTGCATCGACCTACTTAAGCCCTCACTTCCACCCTATCCCGTAACCCAATAACCCCTCCTAACTTTATTGGTCACTAAGGGCAATTTAGCATGGCCAATCCACCTAACCTGCACATCTTTGGACTGTGGGAGGAAACCGGAGCATCCGGAGGAAACCCACGCACACAGGGGGAGACCATGCAGACTCCGTACAGACAGTGACCCAGCGGGGAATCAAACCTGGGACCCTGGCGCTGTGAAGCCACAGTGCTAACCACTTGTGCTACCGTGCTGCCACTATCACCAGACCTCCAGAAACATGAGCAGAACTATTTGACACAGCCAGATCTCTGACATGTGATCATTTTGCTTGTGCATAGACCACCCAGGCAGCAATTGGAGGCACAATTAGGGTCTTAACGATTGGAAATGGGACCCACACTCGCTCCCTGTGTCACTCAGGCTGGATAGAGGCTCGGTCTTGAATGCACGACTCATTCTCAGATTCACACTCACTGCCCATACCAAAGGGACTGGATACACACTCCCTCTCTGATTGGCAGGTAGCGCTCCGAAGTGGAATCTTCATCCTTAGAGTGATGAGAGCACTAACGTCAGGTATTTAATTGTCTTGAGTGGCGTGGAAGAGGATTGGGGATTCCCAGAGACAGCTGTGGCTAGTTGCCCCCATCTTCCTGGCCCACCATTGTTGTCATCACTGACAGCATTAAATTCAACCCTCAATAGGGAGCGATGCACCATCAGTCCCTGATTCACCCTCACTCCCTGACTCACCATCGAATTACACTTACTCCATGATACACCATCACTCCCTGATACACCCTCTGAATGACTCTCACTCCCTGAATCACCCTCACCCCCTGAACCAACCTCACTCACTTCCTGAATCACTCTCACTCTCTAATTCACCCTCACTCACTGATACAACCTCACCCCCTGAATCACCCTCACCCCCTGAATCACCCTCACCCCCTGACTCACTCTCATTCCCTTACTCACCCTCGAATTACACTTACTCCATCATACACCATTACTCCCTGATACACCCTCTGAATCACCCTCACTCACTGAATCACCCTCACCTCCTGAATCACTCTCATTTACTGATTCACCCTCACTCCCTGAATCACCTTTGCTCCGTGAATCAGCCTCTCCCTCTAATTCACTCCCTGATACACCCTGACTCCCTTATTCCACTTTACCCCAGATTAGCACTCACTCTCTGATTTCACATGTTGCTTGTACCCCTGGTGCTGGATATACTCTTCATAAGGAAGTCCCTTTCTCTCCATCCGCAAACAATGAAATCATGAGGGGTTTATAAATGGCAACGTCAATATTGCATTGAAAGTCAAAATGATTGGGTAATAATGCGCTGCCACAGAATTCCATATCCAGTTTGGACCCAGGAAATCCTCACGATGTTAAATCCTGGAGAAAGATTAGAACTCACCTTCTCCCATCTAGGTTGTAACCAAATGAGCTATAACTTTACGATAGGTGCACTTGTTAAAATTCAAGCTCCAAAACTATTATCAGAAGAGAGATTTTTTAAAATGTATTATTTCATCAGATGTGGACACCACTGGCAAGGCCAGCGTTTGCTGTCCATCCCTAATTGCCCTTGAACTGCATGGCCGGCTAAGCCATTTCAGAGGGCAGTTCAAAGTAAAGCACGTTGCTGTGGGTCTGCAGTCGCATGTACACCAGACCAGGTAAGGATGGCAAATTTCCTTTCCTAAAGGGCATTGGTGAACCAGATGGGTTTTTACAACAATCAATTATCATTTCATGGTCACCATTACTGAGACCAGCTGCCATGGTGGGATTTGAGCCCATTACCCAGAGCATTACCTTGCACCTGTAGATTATTAGTCCAGTGACAATTACCACACAACACCATCTACCTCAATGAATGAAATGGACTGCCACCTGTCTCAGATCCTGTTCTGAATCCTATGTTTGGGGGGACAATGACGGGGCACCCAGAACACTCTTACATTAGTGGGTGTCAGTTCCACAGAGTACGGGCTGTGGTAGGTTGGTCTAAGAACCTCAGAATGGCAACCTTTTTGCTTGGTCAGGAACTGGCCTGGTTCAATCCAGAGAAGGTCTGTGGAAGCTTTTAAAGAAAATTAATTGCTATATTGGAAAACCTCCATATTAGAGTCGACTTCTACCAGGATCTTATCCTGACTCTCAGAAATAGAGGCGACAATGGTTTGCAAGGTAATATGACTGGGCTAGTAATAAAGTGGCCCAGGCTAATGCTCTGGGGACATGGGTTCAAATCCTACGTAGTTGGAATTCAAATTCAAATAATACACCTGGAATTGAAAGCTAAATGGTGACCATGACAACAAGCAACAATTGCTGTTTTAAAAAAAAATTGGTTCATTAATTTTCATTAAGGAAATCTGCCATTCGAACCTGGCCTGATCTACATGTGACTCCAGCAGCATGGTTGACCTTTAAATGGCCAAGAAAGCCACTCAGTTCAAGGGCGATTAGGGATTGGCAACAAACGCACTGGCCTTGTCAGCGATCCCAAATCCCATGAAAGAATAAACAAAACTCAGACATGCTCTGTGTTGAGGGAACAGCAAAAGCAGAACCTTTGGGATTTCAGATGTGTAATATTGTTCTACTGCTCCCATCTCTTCTGTGCCAGCCATGGAGGGAAAGTCCCACCTGCTGGATTTCCATACCTCCGAATGAAATGGTGTCAAAACCGGAACTGGGTCACACTCCTAAAATCATCTCTGATCTCTCCTCTCTCTCGTTTCTTCCGAGGTGCAAGTAGACCATTTCTACCAGCTGTTCCCTCCTCCCTGAATCTTCACTTGTGTTGGAATCAGGATTTATCAAACGAGTCTCCCACTCTCACTCATTTTTTGTAGTATCTCTGTAGTATCTCCTTCCGCCAACTTCTTTCAAAATTATTTTTTACGGGATCTGGTCATCGCTGGCTAGGCCAGCGTTTGTTGCCCATCCTTAATTGCCATTCAGAAGGTGATGATGAGCTTCCTTCATGAATTGCTGCAATCGGGGTGGCACAGTGGTTAGCACTGCTGCCTCATGGTGCTGGGGATCCAGATTCGATCCCAGCCCCGGGTCCCTGTCCATGTGGAGTTTGCACATTCCCCCTGTGTTTGCATGGGTCTCACCCCCACAGCCCAAAGATGTGCAGGGTAGGTGGATTGGCCATTCTAAATTGTCCCTTAATTGGAAATTTAAAAGAAAAAGTTGCTGAAGTCCATGTGGTGTAGGTACATGCACACTGCTATTAGGAAGGGAATTCCAGGATTTTGACCCAATGACAGTGAAGGATGGTGAGCAGCTTGGAGAGGAACCCCCAGGTGGTGGTGTTCCTATATATCTGTCGCCATTGTCCTTCTAGATCACAATGTGTGGATCGTGACCCGTGAGTGGGTCACGGGTGGGTGTCAGGCAGGTTGTGGAGCAATCGGTTGCAGCGTTGCGGCGGTGGTCGTGTTAGCATTTTTATCCAGAATGGAGGCTGCTGTCACCTTTTAAATGAGAAGAAATTAGGCTGTGTGCAGTCTTCTGTCCGGAAGCGGTGTGCAGGTCACATGCCCTGCACGTACTCTTGAGGTCAGTCACCCTGCAGGTATGTGCTTTTGGCGCCTGTCAGAACCCGCAGGAGATTTACAGGGTAAGTAATCCTTGACGAATACGGGTGGGGGCCTTAAACCGTATATAAATATCTTCTGTGTAAAGTTGGACAGTTTTGGTACCAGCATGAAAGACCGGTTAGGATCTATTGTGCATTGTAAATAATAGTTTATCGTAATAAAAGTTTGTTTCATTTTAACTACACGATGTGGACTCCTTTGTTGTCTACAAAAGTGCCAAATGACGGAAGAGAGCTTCTTCCATTATCTAACTGCTGGCAAGCACAGAAAGAGGACTGTGAAGATGATTTGTTTTCTTACAAGTAAGAGACAGCCAAAGACACAAATAAGCAATGTGTTTACTGGGCAGGATCTTACAACTGAATCTGCTAGAGAGAATTGCTCAAGAGAGTCCATGGCAGGGCAGAGCAGTGGTAGTGTTAGCTCTGTACAGAGCTTCAGGTCTCTGGTTAACAACCTGCAAAGAAGAAACTTAACTCAGGAACAAAACAGTATAAAGATGATTTCTTGAGGTATGGTTTTGTCAATTGTGCCAGTGAAAATTGAGATGCAAAGCCCATGTGTGTTATATGCAATGAGGTATGAGCAAAAGAGAGGAGGTGTTTCAGATTTTGAAAGAGAAGTGGTGGGTGAAAAATTCCTTTTGAGGTTGAGACTCCAGAGTCAGTTATTAACTTACAGCTGACTCCAAATGAAAAGACGATGCTGAATTGTGATACCACATTAAAAACATGGCAAAAGCCCATCAGGCTGTCAGCATTCTGGAATAGCATCTCCCAGGAGACTCTAGTGTAGGGTAAAACAAGCATTTTGTTGCTATTGCTCTTCACCACGACCTACATGTCCAAGGTTGGATTTTACGTTTTCACAAAAGATGAAGATGGCACAAAGGAACTAGCTGAAGTCTGCACCTGATATAGGCATTTCCCTCTCCTCCTGTGAGCTTGATTGGAGTGAGATTTTGAGGACTAAATAGGCTCCCCTTGTGCATTAAAGATAATAAAAATCTTTATTGTCACAAATAGGCTTAAGGTAACACTGCAATGAAGTACTGTGAAAAGCCCCGAGTCGCCACATTGCCCCTAGGCACCTGCTCGGGTACACAGAGGGAGAATTCAGAATGTCCAAATTACCCAAGAGCACGTCTTTCGGGACTTGTGGGAGAAAAATGGAGCACCCGGAGGAAACCCACGCAGACACAGGGAGAACATGCAGACTCCACACAGACAGTGTTGCTAATTGCGCTTTTACTTAATTTGCTCTGTTTAATCACCTTGCTCTAGAGTCCCCAGGTATCTTTATGATACCACCACGAGGTTCAAAGCCAAGTGTTGATCAATAACTCAATACACCAGTTAGTAAGTTTCAAATCAAAACACATTTATTATATACACAGTCAATCACTACTCATGCATAAAACTCTACTTACTAGACTATCTCTAACACTAAACGGCCTATACTTAGCTTTGGAAATGGCCCACCAGGTCAGGGGAACAATGGCCTTTTGTTCGATTCTGAGTCTGCGGGCTTCAAGGTGGTATGGATTAGTAGCTAGGAGCGCCTATCTCGTAGCGTGCGTTGACTGGAGACTTACTTGGTTGGTGCAGCTGCTAGGCAGGTCTCTCCTTGTTGAGAGTCACATAGAACATGGAACATTACAGCGCAGTACAGGCCCTTCGGCCCTCGATGTTGCGCCGTCCTGTGAAATCCCTCTAAAGTCCCTCTACACTATTCCCTTATCGTCCATATGCCTATCCAATGACCATTTGAATGCATTTAGTGTTGGCGAGTCCACTACAGTTGCAGGCAGAGCATTCCACGCCCTTACTACTCTCTGAGTAAAGAACCTACCTCTGACATCTGTCCTATATCTAGCTTCCCTCAATTTAAAGCTATGTCCCCTCATGCTGGACATCACCATCCGAGGAAAAAGGCTCTCAATGTCCACCCTATCTAATCCTCTGATCATCTTGTATGCCTCAATTAAGTCACCTCTTAACCTTCTTCTCTCTAATGAAAACAGCCTCAAGTCCTTCAGCCTTTCCTCATATGATCTTCCCTCCATACCAGACAACATTCTTGTAAATCTCCTCTGTATCCTTTCCAATGCTTCCACATCCTTCCTATAATGTGGCAACCAGAACTGCACGCAATACTCCAAATGCGGCCGCACCAGAGTTTTGTACAACTGCAACATGACCTCATGGCTCCGAAACTCAATTCCTCTACCAATAAAAGCTAACACATCGTACGCCTTCTTAACAACCCTCTCAACCTGGGTGGCAACTTTCAGGGATCTATGGACATGGACACGGTCAAGAGTTGTTTTGAGCTGCTGAGAGACCCTGCCAAGAAGGATGAATTGAACTTGGGGGCTCTGTTTTATAGCCCCCAGGGGTTTCGTGCCCTTTTGGGCAGACCCCAGGCCTGGTCCCAATCAATTGGACCAAGTCCCATTCGCTTGAATCGATTTCTCTAATACTGGAGCTGTTCCCTGATCGCTGGGCGGTTCCTATGTGTCCATTGGCCTTCCTTTGTCCTGGGTCCCGCTGGCGCCGGGGAGTCTGGTTTGGTCCCGATCGTTTTACTGCTTCCAATTGTTCTTGGGAATCGCTCATTAATATGCAGATGTTTGCTGGTTTCAGTTCTGCCTGGGTTTTTGTAAGTCTTAATACACAGGAAACCTTGCACCTACTTGTTCCCCTGTGCCTGACCAGTTTTCCCTGCATTCTTTGCGGGCCTCCATTTTGGAATCGGGAAGTGGCCACCCCTGGTGGCTACAACAGTGGTCCAAGCCAGGAATCAAACCTGGGAACCCGGAGCTGTGAAGCAACAGTGCTACCCACTATGCTAAGTAAACATGGTGCGGGTCATGAACGTTGGCTGCCGTGGGTCACCAAGGTCAGCCAGCATTTGTCGTGAAGGTCAGCCGGCCTGGACCCAAAGTTCGGCCGGTGTGGTTTGCGAAGGTTGGCATGTTGGCAAAGGTGGGTCCCAGAAAAATGTTTGAAAAACGCTGTTCTGGGTGGTAGTAATTGTGGGTTTGGACGGTCCTCCCTCAGGACCCTTGGTGAGTTCCTGCTGTGAATCTTGAGAATGGTGCACAGTGCTGCCACTGTGCGTCAGTGGTGGAGGGAGTGAATGTTTAAGGAAGGCTCAAGAAGGCTGCTTTGTCCTGGATGATGGCGAGCTTCTGGAGTACTGTTGGAGCTGCACTCATCAGGCAATTGGGAGTATTCCACCCTGACCTGTGCCTTGTATGTGGTGGACAGGCTTTGGGGAGTCAGCAGTCAGCAGCCATTTAAAATCCGAGCTCTGCATCAGCTAACCCTTTACATTGCTATATTTATATTGCTGGTATCTTTTGCTGTGAGTGTTAGTGATTTGCCGAGGTAATTTGTAGAATCAATAATTTTCTTCTTAAATGTTCAACCGAACTGCAACACTACCGTCATCTCTTAAAGTGGCACATCCACACAAAGAACAGCTCAGGCTTGAATACAGTGTGACTAGATTTTCTTTCCAGCTTGATTATCAAGCATCATCCAATTGGGTAATGAGTCTTCTTACTTTCAACTGGTTTAGGAAGGCAGTACGTCACGCGGAGCAATGTGATGGCCAATTAATAGCAAGAGCGTGGGGGCAAGTCATGTGATGAAGCCTCCAGAAATACATTTAATCACAGTTGGCAACCCTAGTGTAGAGCCATAGTGTAACAGCGTGAAGTCTCTTTGTCCTGTATCACGCCAGGGATGGAGCACCTCATTCCATGTCCAATCTGAGCTAACGTACTGGTTGCTATGGTAAAATTAAGTTTTGTTGGCATTTGAATCAACAGTGACGTTCAAAGAGATGTCTGGGTTCTACCAGCCCTGTATCCCAGCTGGAGTCTCGACGTGATTCAACAACAGGCAGTTCAACAACTCTGCACTTTCAGCAAGGCTGCTCCCACAGGGAATGAAACAGTGCTCACAATTCCACTGCTCCTTTAACAGGAGTCACTGGGACAAATCTGCAACTCGAGGGCCTTAACAACTCAACAGGTCGTTTTGCCTGACAACCGAGAGACTTTGAGAGCCGTGTGTATTGAACCTGTAATTAGGTTTTGAACAACATGTCTCCTCACTAGCAGTGCCCTGTATTGCCATTTGGATTGCCACCTGTGTTTACGTTCATTTAATAGCATTTCACGCCCGCGTCTTACTCAGCAGGTGGAGTTTGACACAATTGAATAGGACCATCAATGGAATTACAGGATAATTGTTAGTAATTAGATTGCAAGGAGTAACACTCAACAGCACCTTCAAGAAAACCAGAATTTAATCCACCACTCCCTAATTATAACACCCCCCATAGTGACACCCTCATTTAATACCACAAATGACATTGAACGAGGTTCTATTATGTAACCCTGTACATTGCCAGCCTCACTGCCCACTATGCATTGACAAAACAGACAAAGGAATCACCTGCTTTCATTTTTTGTTTGCTCACTCTCAGGATGTGGGCATCTCTGACTCGGCTGGCATTTTTGTCCATCCTTGTTGTCCTGGAGAAGGTAATGCTGGACCCTGATATGATCAAGTATATTTTCTGTAAGATAAACTTAAGTTTCCCTACATGTCTATATTTGGAGGGCAATTACGATATGCAGTGTGTTGCCTGGAAGGCTGGTGTAAGGATTAGGGTTTTGAGGTACAAAACTCTTCTAATTTTTTCGGGCAGCACGGTAGCAGTGGTTAGCATTACTGCTTCACAGCGCCAGGGTCCCAGATTCAATTCCTGGCTTGGGTCACTGGCTGTGCATGTTCTCCCTGTGTCTGCGTGGGTTTCCTCCAGGTGCTCCGGTTTCCTCCCACAAGTCCCGAAAGAGGTGCTATTAGGTGAATTGGACATTCTGAATTCTCCCTCTGTGTACCCGAACAGGCGCCAGAGTGTGGCGACTAGGAGCTTTTCAATGTAACTTCATTGCAGTGTTAATGTAAGCCTACTTGTGACACTAATAAAGATTATTATAATTTTTTTGAAACTCTAACGCTGCGGTCCTCAGTTGTACTTGACCTACAATCTCTGAATAACTAGTGTTTATGAATCAAGTAGAATTTATTAAACAAGATTTTAATATGTTTAACAAGAAGCGGAGAAGATAACAGATACGTTTTTCATCTCTCAAGATCCCAGGAACTCTTGGTGTTGCCAGCACAGCTGATGTCCCTCTTCTTTGTCTTTGAAGTGATGTTGAACCATGTCCTCAAGAGTCATATCCCAGAAGCCATGCTATCACGGTGCCAACAAAGGCACTAATTCTCCAAATATTATCCCTCAGTCTCTCATTTCTCCTTTCTTTCTTGGAGATGGTCCAAGTTCACCCCTCCTATTGGCATGAAGGTACAAGTCATCTTGTGTTAGCCCATCACTGCAGCTAGAACCATGCAGACTAAAGACAAGTGTTCATCCCTTTTCCCCAGGAATTTACATTACATTACAAACAAATGGACATTTCCATCCAGATATAGAGAAGCCATGAATAAAGTCACATTTTCTTGTCAACATATTTTAACCTGAGCCCCACAGCTATCAGAAGATAAAGGTTCCCGTCTGGTATAGATCAATTAAAGCAATATATGGTTTGTTTAAACATATGCCATCTGCAGTAGACAATGTTTTTAGCCATTCCTTCCAACTGATTTTTTAAAAACCCTAATTTTATTGTGGGCCATTAAGACACATACAGCTGCTTCATCTCAAGGCTCAAAGGAGCATAGTTGTAAAACAATATTGTTTCTTCACAAACAACTTGCCCTCCTGCAAAGCGTTCCAAGTAGCAGAAATTTCAACTGAACCATTTAATTTAAACTGTGGTTACAGAATAAAATCTGTAGGTATTACAGATTCGAAACATCTATAGAATTATTGAAATCTTACACTGGCAAAAGCAGATTCAGTAGTAAGTTCCAAAATAAATTTTGATATATACTTGACAAGGGAATTTTTCTGGGCTATGGGGAAAGAACAGGGCATTGGGACTAATTGGATAGTTCTTGTAAAGAGCCAGCATAGACATGACAAACCAAGTTGCTCCTGAAATGCTGTATGATTATAGGTTTGGCGTCAAACCCTCGCCACCATCAAAACCAACACGAGTGACGTCGGTGTCAATGGGTCTCCAGGCCCAGTCATTCTCCCCTTCCTCGGGGGCTAGCATGGTGCCGGAACCGGCCCTACACGGTGTGGGCCTGCGCGTGCATGGCACGGCTGGCACAGGTCCGCGCATGCGCGCCACGGCCGTCTCCGCGCCAGCTTTCGGCCAACATGGCAGAGCCCTACAGGCATGGAGGAACATAGGCCCCTCCCGGAATGAGAACACCCACCGATCAGTTGCCCCGATCGCCGGCCTGGGCACCGTGGTGGCCCCCCCTCCCAGAGTCAGCTCCCCCCTCGCCCCCCAACCAGGACTGGTCCTACAGCCAGAACAGCGAGGTCCCGCCGGGTAGGACGATATGCGAACGACGCCGGTGGGATTTGGTGGGCACTCGGCCCATCGAGCACAGAGAATCGCCGCAGGGACCACTTTCAACGGCCCCCAACTGGTGCCGTGGCGATTGGCGCCGATTCTCCGATCGCTGGAGGAGCGGCGGCCCGGTGTTGGAGTGGTGTGGCGGGTTTCGCACGCCCCCCGCCGATTCTCCGACCCGGTTCGGGCTTGGAGAATCCCACCCATTGGGTCAGTCAATGGGGATATTAATTCATACAGATGTGCAGTGCCAGAGGCCTGTGTATACATTCTATTTTAATAGGAAAAATGTATAAGACTAAAGAGCACTGTTAACAATTTGCCAACCGGTCACAATGGGCTGCATACTCTTCCTCTTCTGTTTTTATTCTAATTTCTTCTTGCCAGGGTCAAGGCTGTTAAATCTTCATTTCCAATGTCTGTACTTGGTTCTCTTTGTCTCTCTGACTGTACTTTGCAACCCTTTTAATTTCTGAACTTCTACTCTTGATCTAACCCACTCACTTTTCTGTCCATCCTGATTTTGACCATTCTCCCCATACCCATCTTTCAAAAGCTGTTATCTCTTTCTTTAGCTTTCAATTCTTGCATTCATAGAGTGCAACACTCCAATCCAGTGACTGTATTTGATGTTTTTTTCAGCTTCACGCTGATACGTTTGGAGTTGTCAATTTTTAAAATTTATTTTTACGTGATGTGGGCTTTGCCAGCTGGGCCAGCATTTGCTGCCCATCCCTAATTACCCTTGAGAAGGTGGTGATGTGCTGCCTTCTTGAACCGCTGCAGTCCATTTGGTGTAGGTGCACCCACTGTGCTATTAGGCAGGGAAGATCCAGGATTTTGACCCAGTGACAGTGAAGGAACAGAGATATATTTGCAAGTCAGGATAGTGAGGTGAACCATCAGATAGTGGTGGTACCAGCTATCTGCTGTCCCTGTCATTCTGGATGGCAGTGGTCATGGGTTCGGAAGGTGCTGCCTAAGGAATCTTGGTGAGTTCCTGCAGTACATCTTGTAGAAGGTACACATGACTGACACTATACATCAGTGGTGGAGGAATGTTTGGGAAGGGGTGTCAATCAAGCAGGCTGCTCTGTCCTGGATGGTGTCGAGCTTCTTGATACTAGATACTACTGAAGTCACTGGTCAGGCCTCTTAGAACAAAGAACAAAGAAAAGTTACAGCACAGGAACAGGCTCTTCGGCCTTCCAAGCCTGCGCCGATCCAGATCCTCTATCTAAAACTGTCGCCTATTTTCTAAGGATCTGTAACCCTTTGCTCCCTGCCCATTCATGTATCTGTCTAAATACATCTTAAATGATGCTATCGTGCCCGCCTCTACCACCTCCGCTGGCAATGGTACCCACCACCCTCTGCATAAAGAACTTTCCACACATATCTCCCTTAAACTTTTCCTCTCTCACCTTGAACTTGTGACCCCTAGTAATTGAGCCCCCCACTCTGGGAAAAAGCTTCTTGCTATCCACCCTGTCTATACCTCTCATGATTTTGTAGACCTCAATAAAGTCTCCCCTCAACCTCCGTCTTTCTAATGAAAATAATCCTAATCTACTCAACCTCTCTTCATAGCTAGCGCCCTTCATACCAGGCAACATCCTGGTGAACCTCCTCTGCACTTTCTCCAAAGCATCCACATCCTTTTGGTAATGTGGTGACCAGAACTGTACGCAGTATTCCAAATGTAACCAACCAAAGTCTTATACAACTGTGACATGACCTGCCAACTTGTACTCAATACCCCTTCCGATGAAGGAAAGCATGCCGTATGCCTTCTTGCCCACTCTATCGATCTGCGCAGCCACCTTCAGGGTATAATGGACCTGAACATCCAGATCTCTCTGTACATCAATTTTCCCTAGGGCTTTTTCATTAACCGTATAGTTCGCTCTTGAATTGGATCTTCCAAAATGCATCACCTCGCATTTGCCCGGAAGCTTGCCATAGCTTATCTAATTGGGATTTCTCCTTGGATGGAACTTTCACAAAAACCTAAGGCTTCCTATCCCATCCATCACAGCATGTATCTGCCTCATGATTTGGAACTTTTGAAGTGTCATCAGTGTTGTAATATGGAAAACTTTGGAATCAATTGGCACACAGCAGGATGTCACAAACACCAATCTAATAATAATCACATTTTGGCTCAACGATAAATATTTGCCCGGACATTGAGTTTACCCCTTCAAAATAGCTCTGAGGAATCTTCAACATCCAGCTGAGAGGACAGAGGGACCCAAATTTAACATCTCAACTGAAAGGTGGTGCTTCTGACAGTGCAGCACTCCCTTTAGAAGAAGATGCTCTGAAACCTGTGGATTCATATCTGAGTCTTCAGAGCAACAGATCTCCTTGCTGAGCTTTGGCTGAAGCCTGCAGCACTTGTGAGAAATTATGTCTTTTACACAGGGGATGATCCAACACTGTTTTATTTAACTATGGACTGCTGTACATGTTCAACTGTGGGTTGACACTCTACTAATCCACTGATGACCTCTTACTGGCTTGACCAGACTTACTAGCTACCGCATGGTAATAGTGCTCACTAGCTTGTGCACTCTGACTGTCTCAATAGCTGGGTCCTGAGAGAGGGAGAGTCTTAATGCCCTGTGGCCTTTATAGTGGTGGTGTCCTGTCTGGCGATTGGTTGTTCTGTGTTGTGTGTTCATTGGTCATCCTGTGTGTCAATCACTGCCTGTCTGCATCTCATTATATACATGAGTGGATATTATGACAGTCCAGGTCTTTGTCCATCCAGGTACAGACTGCTCCACTATTCGAGGATTGGTGAATGATAATTAATATTGTGCAATCATCAGAGACCTGCTCACTTCTGACCTTATGATGGTGGGAAGGTCATTGATGAAGCAACTGAAGATGGTTGTGTGTATAGCAATATCCTGAGAAAATGGACAGATGATGTCCTGGGACTGTGCTGATTGGCAGCCAATAAGCAAAACCATCTTCCTTTGTTCTATGTATGACCCAAACTAGTGAAGGGTTTTGCCCCTGATTTCCATTATCTTTATTGCCAGGACTCTTTTGACAGCACACTTGATCAAATGCTGCCTTGATGTCAAGGTCAATCGCTCTCACCTCACCTATGGAACTCAGCTCTATGTTTAATGTTTGGACAGAGGCTATAATTAGGACTGGAGCAAGTGATCCTGACAAAATCCAGGCTATGCATAAATGAGGAGGTTATTTCTGAGTAAAGGCTACTTGAAAGCACTGTCAACGGCACCTTGTTGATGCTTGCAAGTAAACTGATGAAGCAGTAATTGGTCTGATTTGATTTGTCCTTTTTATCAGGCAGGGCATATCTGGGGAAATCTCCACAGTGCCAATTGTACTAGCACAGCTTGGCTCTGGATGTGGCTAGTTGGTCATTGCCACACAAGTGCCAGGTGATGACCATCTCTAACGAGAGAGATTCTAACCATCGCTCCTTGACATTCAATGGCATTACCATTGCTGAACCTCCCACTATCAACACCCTGGGGGTTACCATCGACTAGAAACTGAACTGGATTAATCATATAAATACTGTGATTACAAGAGCAGGTCAGAGGGTAGGAATCCTGTGGTGAGTAACTCATCTGACTCTCTAAAATGTACAAGGCATAAGTCCAGAGTATGATGGATAACTTCCCACTTGCCTGGATGAGGACAGCTCCAACAACCCTGAAGACAACACCCAGGACAAAGCAGCCCACTTGATTGATACCCCCTCCCCCAATGACACACATTAACAGCAGTGTGTACCATCTGCAAGATGTGCTGCAGGAACTTCAAAGCTCCTTTGACACCTTCAAAACCCAACCGCTACCATCTAGAAGGACAAAGGCAGCAGATACATGGCGGCATCAGCATCTGGGGGTTTCCTCAAAACCATTCACAATCCTGATGTGGAACAATATCACCATTACCTCACTGTTAATGGGTCAAAATTCTAGACCTTCCTCCCTAACAGCACTATGGTGTACCTAGACTACATAGGCTGCAACGATTCAAGAAGGAAATTCACCATCACCGTCTCAAGGATAGTTAGGGATGGGCAATAAATGCTAGCCTAGCCAGCGACACAAACATCCCTTGAATGAATCAAAAAAAAAAGTCCTCAGTGCCAAAGCTGGGATGTTGTCAGGGCCCAGAGCTCGATTAGATCCACCAGTTCTGATGGTGAGAGTTTCTTCTTTCCAAAAGAGAGCGGGTGCTAATACTATTTCTTTAACTGGACTGTCAATGGTGGAAATCGATGTGAGAGAGGTCCTGAATGAGATTCTAGGCCAGCAGCTCCTCTAGCAGATCACCTTCTGAAATGACCAGTTGATTTCAGTTGTCATCCCTATAACAACTTCATGGAGTCATTTAAAAGCCCAGTTATTTCATGGGGAGGAGTTAACATGGGCCAACTTTCCCAAGACCAAAGAACTCTTTAACACTGGGACCATGAAAAGTGTGTACCTTTTGCTACAAGACTAACAGCAGGAATTTGTTACTTGTGTAACTGTATCTTCCTTCAGAAGGTTATTGATCGCAGGTAACATGCTCCCTACCAGGCTGACATTTGGTGTCCTCGGACCTGATAGTAATTTGTTTTCTCTTCCAGCCTCTCGGTGATACTGTCGCCAGCTGTGTTGCAATTGGGTCATTTGTCTCTTTTGTTCGTCGGGCGGATGCAGTGAAGCCAGCCAGGTTGTTTATTCAAATTAGATCTTAGTGCAGATCTTGCTTCACAACAGCAGTAAACAGCGCTAGAGACCTGGCAGGCAACAGCTGAGGACGATTTGTGATATCAGTAAAGTGGAGGGGGGAGGGGGGAGAAAGCGAGCATTTTTACAAGGTTATCAGATGGAGTATCCATTAGAGTATCCAAACTTTAAAAGTAGCTGTCCTTCTTTGCTGGCAGTCTGCAATCATTGCAGTCTTACAAAGGATGAGGATGAGCTGCCTACACTAGCTTCCCTTCTACCAGATTGACTCTTAACGCTCCTTTGACAATCACACCTCCCCAGAAAACCTGTCATGGCCATCCAGGCTATCACCTGAGACAAAATTCAATGTAAATCCACCCTGCTTCCTAAAGGTGGTCCACTACTGTCTCAGAATACCTTTTTCTGCTCATATCCAATCCTGCTCTGGCACCATTTTCACCCAATCTCAGCAGCATAGGAATCACTCTGCCAGCTGGAGGATTGGGTTACCTCTCTTACCGCTGGTAATATTCCCAAGACCTCTCTAAAAAGAGCTGTTTGTCTGTCTCTGCTAGTTTTGCTGGCCACCCATTCCACACACCCACCATCCAGAATGGAAGTTGAGAGGAGAAGTCGGCAAAAATGTTCTCAACTTTCACAGGACTGCACTGGGCATGTTGTTCAGCAGTTTTTAAAATTCTTTCATTGGATTCTGGCAAGGCTGACATCTTTTTGTCCATCCTCAAATAAAGTAAAGCCACATAGTCCCAGATGACTTTGAGCAGAGGTGGTGATTTGAGTTGAACGAGGCCTTCACGAATAACCTCAGCTGATACGAGAATTGTATCTGTGCTGTTGCTTTCCTCCCACAGTCCAAAGATGTGCAGGTTAGGTGGATTGGTCATGATAAGTTGCCCTTAGTGACCAAATGGGTTAGGAGGGGTCATTGGGTTACGGGGATAGGGTGGACGTGAGGGCTTAAATGGGTGGGTGCAAACCCGATGGGCCGAATGGCCTCCTTCTGCACTGTATGTTCTATGTAAACCAGCTGTCCAGCCAACTGAGCTAAACCGGCCCCCTCATCCATCTTTAATTGCCCTTGAACTGAATGCCTTGCTGGACCATTTCAGAAGGTAGTTAAGAGTCACGTGTAGCCCAGGTAAGGAGGGCAGATTTCTTTTCCTGAAGGACATTCATGAACCAGATAGGTTTTTACAACAATTGATGATTGCTGTCATGGCCACCATGACTGAGATTAGCTTTATATTTATGAATTGAATTTAAATTCCGCCAGCGGCTGGGTTTTGGTTTGAACCCGTGTCCCCAGACCATTATCCTGGGCCGTTGAATAACCAGTGCCATATTCTTACCACCACACCATCATCTCCCGCTTCTTACTATCCGTCACAAAGCCATCTGTTTTCATGGACATCAGAAGTAAGCAGAGACTCATTCATCACCTCTCAATTAACTTATAAGATGTGAGAAGAAGGCCTGAAACCATGCCATATTGCTTTTAAATAACAAGAAAGTGGATTGAATCCAATCACTCCAATTACTTGGCAGGAAAGACACATGAAGTAAGCACCTGAGTCTTCAGGAGAGGAGAGAGACAGGGTCGCCAGCCTGTCCAGAAACCCTCACGAATTAAAGATTAATCCATAGGACACACTGAGAGCAAACCCTGCAGAGAAACTAACAGACTATATAGGATAAAAATGGTTCAAAAGAAAACTGCTGCAGATACTGAAAATCCGAAATAAAAACATACAGTGCTGGAAATGCTAAGGAGGTCGGGCGGCATATGTGGAGAGAGAGAGATAGAGTTAATGTTTCGGGTCAGTGACAGGCTGAACATATCCACCATTCTCTGTTTTTATTTGGTATATAAAAAGGTGTTTTTTTCCATTTTTGTAATGAACAGTTTTGTTTTGGTAGTTATAAAGCATTAGGGAATAAGTTGAAAAAAAACTGTTTGGCTGGCAGTCAGGAGCTATACGATCCAGTTTCATTTGTGTTTTTCTGTTAAGTCAGGAAGTCTGTTCGCTTTTCAGTTGTCACAGGAATATGATGGCCTGTGAGGATGGATCAGTGACCAATGACAGGAGGTCAAGTGATCAACCTCCAGGAGCACAACCAACCGGGGTTGATAACTCTTAAGAGGAGGGGTGCTGGGGTGGCGGTGGTCATCGCAAACAAAAATTGATTGCATCGCACCATGTGTGAGAATGGAATGCTTAATCCAGCTCTTGGTCTGTTACATTGTAGGTAACAGATGAGGAACATATCAGCCATGATCGAATGGCGGAGCAGACTCGATGGGCCAAATGGCCTAATTCTGCTCCAATATCTTATGAACTTATGAACTTAACATTCAGCAAGTCAAACAGCACCTTGGAAGAGAGGCAAACAGAGTCAACCTTTCAGATCGGTCAATTTTTATCACGACAGATTTGTATTATTCACAGATGCCGAACATGATTTGGTTGACCTCAGCCAGAGGGTGGTGAATCTGTGGAACTCTTTGCCGCAGAAGGCTGTGAAGGCCAAATCACTGAGTGTCTTTAAGACAGAGACAGATAGGTTCTTGATTAATAAGGGGATCAGGGGTTATGGGGAGAAGGCAGGAGAATGGGGATCAGAAAATCTCAGCCATGATTGAATGGCGGAGCAGACTTGATGGGCTGAGTGGCCTAATTCTGCTCCTATGTCTTGTCATCTTATGGTCTTATTCACCCCGAATGAGAATTTTTACATAAGAAACATAGGGCGCGATTCTCCGCTGCTCACAACGGGTCGGAGAATAGCGGGAGGGCCTTCCCGACATTTTTCCCGACCTCCTGCTATTCTCCCCCCGACTCACGACACGAATCGCTGCTCGCCGTTTTTTACGGTGAACAGCGATTCTCCCCTGGCCGATGGGCCGAGTTCCCAGGCCTTTATGGCCGTTTTCACGAACGCAAACACACCTGCTCTCGCCGTTCGTGAAAACGGCCGCAAAGTGCCGTCCCGGACAACCATGGCACCGATTGGCACGGCCGCACCACGGCCATGCCAAGGGTGGCATGGGCCCGCGATCAGTGCCCACCGATCGCGGGCAGCCGGTCCGATACCCGTGCACTCTTTGTTCCTCCGCCGCCCCGCAAGATCAGTCCGCGGCGCGGCTGAGGGGCATGATGGCCTGCGCATGCGCAGGTTTGACGCATATGCGTGATGACGTCATCCGCGCATGCGCGGGTTGGAGCCGTCCAACCCGCGCATGCGCGGCTGACGTCATCATGCGCATCAGCCGTCGTGACGCTTGGCGCGCGGACTTAGCGACGGTCGCTAAGCCCACGATGCCTTTTTTCACGAGGCCGCACTGCTAGCCCCGACCGGGGGGGAGAATCGGGTCCCGGGAGGGGGCGTGGAGGCTGCCGTGAAACACGGCCAGTTTCACGGCAGCCTTTACGACTCCCGTATTTGCGGAGAATCGCGCCCATAGTGCCTAAAATGACTCGTAACTTTGCCCTTAATTTGCAATGGTTTGGTCTGGTTTCCAAAAATCAGGGGCGGAATTCTCCGCACTCACGACGGGGCGGAGAATAGCGGGCGGCGTAAATTTTTACGGCCACGCTGGTCCGACGCCCTCCCGCTATTCTCCCCCCCCCATGCCCGCCTCCCGACACGAATCGCTGCCCGCCGTTTTTTTACGGCGAGCAGTGATTCACCCCTGGCCGATGGGCCGATTTCCAAGGCCTTTACGACCGTTTTTATGAACGTAAATCACACCTGGTCTGACCGTTCGTAAAAACGGCCGTAAAGTCCCGATCTGGGGAACCATGGCACCGATTGGCACGGCAGTACCACGGCCGTGCCAAGGGTGCCATGGGCCCGTGATCGGTGGGCACCGATCGCGGGCAGCGGGTACTTACCCCGCGCACTCTTTATCCTTCCGCCGCCCCGCTGTATCCATTAACGGGACGGCTGAGGGGCATACCGGCCAGCGCATGCTCGGGTTTCATGCAAATGCGTGATGACGTCATCCGCGCATATGCGGGTTGGAGTCGTCCAATCCGCGCATGCGCGATTGATGTCATCTGACGCGTCAACCGTCGCTAACTCTGGCTAGCGGGCTTAATGAAATTCGTTAAGCCCGCGATGCCGGATTTCACGGCCGCGGGATGCTAGCCCCGACCGGGGAGCAGAATCGGTTCCCGGTCGGGGGGGCGGAGGCTGGCGTCAAACCCGCCCGTTTTTGACGCCAGCCTCACGATTTCTCGCGGGTGCGGAGAATCACGCCCCAGCATTTTGCATGCACTTTGTGAAGGGGCTGGGGACCAAGGGGGACCTACAAGTTCAAGCCCTCATCAAAAATCATTGAAAATTATTAATTATAAACTACCGGTAAGTATAACATAAGTAAACGAGAGGATGGTAACAATTTCAAAAATCCCTTGTAAGCTAGACAGAGTCACTTGAAAAGAGCTCTTGGCCCCAATTATATATGTTAGTTCTGCCTGAAGTGGACTGCAGTCTATCTTCTGCTCCCTCTCGACCCTTTAAACTAATTCCTCATTCTGTTTGCAAAAGGCACAAGTGCTGGGTACGACCTGCCAGCCATTTAATGCTGATTTCCCATTAATTACTGGATACATTCCCACATTTCCTGAGTTCATTGGGAGTTGACGATTATTTCTCTTGCAAATCCATTTGCCTCGAGCTAACTTTATCCTGTATCACAAATAAAGCAAATATAACCAACAAATTTAAAGACTAAAGAAAACAACAGCAATTTGCGTCTATTTAGTGCCTTTAAATTATAAAGCTTCCTGAAGCGCTTCACAGGTGTATTAGCACAGTAAGAAGTCTTACAACCCAGGTTAAAGTCCAACAGGTTTGTTTCAAACACGAGCTTTCGGAGAGCAGCTCCTTCCTCACCTGGACTTTAACCTGGTGTTGTAAGACTTCTTACTGTGCTCACCCAGTCCAACGCCGGCATCTCCACATCAGGTGTATTCGCAGACAAACTTCGGCACTGGGCCACATATTAGGGCCAATGGCAAAAACCTGGCAGAGTGGTAGGTTAAGGAATGCCTTAAAGGAGGAAAGAGAGATGGAGAAATTATTCTTTCTTTATCTGGTTACAGGAGAGATCCCCAAGGGAAGGTTAAGGTTTTCTCTTTTAGGAGCATTTAGTTCACAATGCCCCATGCTGGTCTCTCTTTGCAATACATCCTCAGCAGCCAGGTGAACAGATGGATAACACACTCTGGACTCTGTGGGTGCAGCTCTCAGTTCATTGCTGCTAGTCTGGAAAAGACGCAGGACAACTCTCTGTCTGATATTCCTTTCGTTCATATGGGGAAGCACCAGACCTCCAAGTGGCATTACAACGCGGTACATTCAACACATTTAATTAGTATATGTGAAGAGTAGGAAATCCTGGATTTCAAATGTCTGCTCTCAATGACACAGCATGCTGGCGTTCCAGTCCAACACGAGTGTGCTTCCTGCTCTTGACTCCTATTAATGCAGTGGGTTCAGGGATGATTTTTTTTTTTACATTAAAATGTTCTTTTATTTGACTTCTTTTTAATCTAACCAGAGGATCTCGAGGGCACTTCAGTACTCTCTCTGATATAACCTGGGCGGCACGGTAGCACAAGGGATTAACACCATGGCTTCACAGTGCCAGGTCCCAGGTTCGATTCCCGGCTGGGTCACTGTCTGTGCGGAGTCTGCACGTTCTCCCCGTGTCTGCGTGTGTTTCCTTCGGATGCTCCAGTTTCCTCCCACAGTCCAAAGACGTGAAGGTTAGGTGGATTGGCCATGATCAATTGCCCTTAATGACCAAAAAAAAGTTAGGAGGGGTTATTGGGTTACGGGGATAGGGTGGAAATGAGGGCTTAAGTGGGTCGGTGCAGACTCGATGGGCCGAATGGCCTCCTTCTGCACTGTATATTCTATGTTAACATGGCCTGCCTCTTGTCTTTTGTTGACTTTTGTCAGAAACCCATTGAGGACACGGTGGCACAGTGCTTAGCATTGCTGCCTCAAAGTACAAGGGACCCGGGTTCAATTCCGGCCTTGGGTGGCTGTGTGGTGTTTACACCTGCTCCCTTTGCGTTGGTTTCCTCTGGTGCTCCGGTTACCTCGCACAGTCCAATGATGTGCAGGTTATGTGGATTGGCCATGCTAAATTGCCCCTTAGTGTCCAAAGATATGTAGCTTAGGTGCATTGGCCATGATCAATGCGTGTGGTTAGGGTGGGGGAGTGGGCCTATGTAGACTGCTCTTTCAGCGCATTGGTGCAAATTCAATGGGCCGAATGGCCTCCTTCTGCACTGTCGGGATTCTATGGATAGTAATTTTGACTTTGAGCTCATTTGTAAAAGGCCAAGATTCGGATCAATCATCTGTACATTTCTCACCATTTCCATTTCCATCGAAAAGTCAAGACTGATTCAAAATCGCCAGTTTCACACTATCCCTCCAGAACATTGCAGGGTAGGGTCACAAATCCAGACAAGGTGGCCCCAGGTTTGCAGTGGCCCAGATTACTTATATAGAACATAGAACATAGAACAGTACAGCACAGAACAGGCCCTTCGGCCCTCGATGTTGTGCCGAGCAATGATCACCCTACTTAAACCCACATACCCGTAACCCAACAATCCCCCCCATTAACCTTACACTACGGGCAATTTAGCATGGCCAATCCACCTAACCCGCACATCTTTGGACTGTGGGAGGAAACCGGAGCACCCGGAGGAAACCCACGCACACACGGGGAGGACGTGCAGACTCCACACAGACAGTGACCCAGCCGGGAATCGAACCTGGGACCCTGGAGCTGTGAAGCATTGATGCTAACCACCATGCTACTGTGAGGCCCCTGGATTCCCCATGGGGCTGGATTCTCCAATAATGGGACTATGTCCGCACACCAGCATAACAATGCTGGTGTTTGACTCTGGACTTTCCATAAGAAAGTCCTGAGTGATTCTCCCAGGGAGTTGGCAGGGCCCCCGGAGTGCTTCTCGCAGCTCTGGCTGCGGATACGAGGCCCCGCATTTCTGGTGGGGAGTCGGTGCATGCGCACGGCGGCGGTGGGCCCGTGCAACATGGCGGACTCGGACCGTGGAGCGGCACCAAAAATGTAGGCCCCTCCGAGGTCACACGGGCCCGCGGGTCCGTGACACCCGATCGCTTACTTGGCCGTCCATGAGCCCCCCCCCCCAACCCCCCGGTGAACGATCCCACCACCCCCCGACAGGGCGGGCGCAGACCGTTAACCCATGGGTGGTTAGAACCACGCCGTCGGGAACTCAGCAAGTTGCGCGAGGAAAATCGCGGGGGGGACCTCTGTCAATGACCCTGTAGTTCGCGGGGACCGGAGAATGGCGGGAGCAGCACCAGTCCGAATTTCCGGCTTGACGACCATTCTCCGCCCTCCCCCCAAGCCAAACGCGATTTCGGCGCTGAGACTCGGAGAATCCAGCCCAAGGACTCTGGAGGCGCACTCCTGCCCCTCCGGATACACAGAAATAATTGAACACTTATCTTCAAAGAGCTTCTTCTTTTTCATCACACTGACAGCCTGTGCAAGTTCCTACCAGTTTCCACCTAAAATGGTAATTGTGATTCTACTTACATCCTAGGACCTGAACTTAAAAGGGAGCTCATCGCCTTGAATAGGCAAACACTTTGCTCACCTGATGTTGGTCCCATTTCAAAATGCCATCAGCCACATTGTCAATGTTAACAGGGCAGTAAGACCACAAACTCCATTCTGAAACTATTACCACTCTGTGCACAGTATCACAGTGCATAGCACTGTTGATTCAGAGCTCCTGGGTCCCAGGTTCGATTGGGTCATTGTTAGGTAATTTGGACATTCTGAGTTGTCCCTCTATGTACCCTAACAGACTCTGGAATGTAGAGGGGCTTTTCACAATAACTTCATTGCAGTGTTAAGCGGGAGCAGGGTTTGAGGTAATATCAGGTAAGCTCTTCCTTTCTTTTTCTTTTTCTTGTTTTTTTTTAAATCTAGAGGTGATGTCAGGGAAGGCAGTACAATGCTCCTCCTGCAGAATGTTTGAGGTGAGGGACGCCGTCAGTGTCCCTGCTGATTTCATCTGTGGGAAGTGCACCCAACTCCAGCTCCTCAAAAACCGTGTTAGGGACCTGGAGCTTGAGCTGGATGAACTTCGGATCATTCGGGAGGCAGAGGGGGTCATAGATAGGAGCTTCAGGGAAGTAGTTACACCAAAGACTGGAGATAGATGGGTAACTGTAAGAGGGACTGGGAAGAAGCAGTCAGTACAGGGACCCCCTGCGGTCGTTCCCCTGAGTAACAAGTATACCGTTTTGGATACTTGTGGGGGGGACGACTTACCAGGGGTAAGCCATGGGGTACGGGCCTCTGGCACGGAGTCTGTCCCTGTTGCTCAGAAGGGAAGGGGGGAAAGGAGTAGAACATTAGTAATTGGGGACTCAATAGTCAGGGGCACAGATAGGAGATTTTGTGGGAGCGAGAGAGACTCACGTTTGGTATGTTGCCTCCCAGGTGCAAGGGTACGTGATGTCTCGGATCGTGTTTTCCGGGTCCTTAATGGGGAGGGGGAGCAGCCCCAAGTCGTAGTCCACATTGGCACTAACGACATAGGTAGGAAAGGGGACAAGGATGTCAGGCAGGCCTTTAGGGAGCTAGGATGGAAGCTCAGAGCGAGAACAAACAGAGTTGTTATCTCTGGGTTGTTGCCCGTGCCACGTGATAGTGAGATGAGGAATAGGGAGAGAGAGCAATTAAACACGTGGCTACAGGGATGGTGCAGGCGGGAGGGATTCAGATTTCTGGATAACTGGGGCTCTTTCTGGGGAAGGTGGGACCTCTATAGACAGGATGGTCTACATCTGAACCTGAGGGGCACCAATATCCTGGGGGGGAGATTTGTTAGTGCTCTTTGGGGGGGTTTAAACTAATTCAGCAGGGGCATGGGAACCTGGATTGTAGTTTTGGGGTACAGGAGATTGAGAGTATAGAGGTCAGGAGCACAGATTTGACTTCGCAGGAGGGAGCCAGTCTTCAGGTAGGTGGTTTGAAGTGTGTCTACTTCAATGCCAGGAGTATACGAAATAAGGTAGGGGAACTGGCAGCATGGGTTGGTACCTGGGACTTCGATGTTGTGGCCATTTCAGAGACATGGATAGAGCAGGGACAGGAATGGTTGTTGCAGGTTCCGGGGTTTAGGTGTTTTAGTAAGCTCAGAGAAGGGGGCAAAAGAGGGGGAGGTGTGGCGCTGCTAGTCAAGGACAGTATTACGGTGGCGGAAAGGATGCTAGATGGGGACTCTTCTTCCGAGGTAGTATGGGCTGAGGTTAGAAACAGGAAAGGAGAGGTCACCCTGTTGGAAGTTTTCTATAGGCCACCTAATAGTTCTAGGGATGTAGAGAAAAGGATGGCGAAGATGATTCTGGAAAAGAGCGAAAGTAACAGGGTAGTTGTTATGGGAGACTTTAACTTTCCAAATATTGACTGGAAAAGATATAGTTCGAGTACATTAGATGGGTCGTTCTTTGTACAATGTGTGCAGGAGGGAAGAAATGTTGGCAATTCTGGACAAGGTGAAAATAGATAAGTCCCCGGGGCCTGATGGGATTTATCCTAGGATTCTCTGGGAAGCCAGGGAAGAGATTGCTGAGCCTTTGGCTTTGATTTTTAGGTCATCATTGGCTACAGGAATAGTGCCAGAGGACTTGTGGATAGCAAATGTGGTCCCTTTGTTCAAGAAGGGGAGTAGAGATAACCCCGGTAACTATAGGCCGGTGAGCCTAACGTCTGTGGTGGGTAAAGTCTTGGAGAGGATTATAAAAGATACGATTTATAATCATCTAGATAGGAATAATATGATTAGGGATAGTCAGCATGGTTTTGTGAAGGGTAGGTCATGCCTCACAAACCTTATCGAGTTCTTTGAGAAGGTGACTGAACAGGTAGACGAGGGTAGAGCAGTTGATGTGGTGTATATGGATTTCAGTAAAGCGTTTGATAAGGTTCCCCACGGTCGGCTATTGCAGAAAATACGGAGGCTGGGGATTGAGGGTGATTTAGAGATGTGGATCAGAAATTGGCTAGTTGAAAGAAGACAGAGAGTGGTAGTTGATGGGAAATGTTCAGAATGGAGTTCAGTTACGAGTGGCGTACCACAAGGATCTGTTCTGGGGCCGTTGCTGTTTGTCATTTTTATAAATGACCTAGAGGAGGGCGCAGAAGGATGGGTGAGTAAATTTGCAGACGACACTAAAGTCGGTGGAGTTGTAGACAGTGCGGAAGGATGTTGCAGGTTACAGAGGGACATAGATAAGCTGCAGAGCTGGGCTGAGAGGTGGCAAATGGAGTTTAATGTGGAGAAGTGTGAGGTGATTCACTTTGGAAAGAATAACAGGAATGCGGAATATTTGGCTAATGGTAAAATTCTTGGTAGTGTGGATGAGCAGAGGGATCTCGGTGTCCATGTACATAGATCCCTGAAAGTTGCCACCCAGGTTGATAGGGTTGTGAAGAAGGCCCATGGTGTGTTGGCCTTTATTGGTAGAGGGATTGAGTTCCGGAGCCATGAGGTCATGTTGCAGTTGTACAAAACTCTAGTACGGCCGCATTTGGAGTATTGCGTACAGTTCTGGTCGCCTCATTATAGGAAGGACGTGGAAGCTTTGGAACGGGTGCAGAGGAGATTTACCAGGATGTTGCCTGGTATGGAGGGAAAATCTTATGAGGAAAGGCTGATGGACTTGAGGTTGTTTTCGTTAGAGAGAAGAAGGTTAAGAGGTGACTTAATAGAGGCATACAAAATGATCAGAGGGTTAGATAGGGTGGATAGCGAGAGCCTTCTCCCGCGGATGGAGGTGGCTAGCACGAGGGGACATAGCCTTAAATTGAGGGGTAATAGATATAGGACAGAGGTCAGAGGTGGGTTTTTTACGCAAAGAGTGGTGAGGCCGTGGAATGCCCTACCTGCAACAGTAGTGAACTTGCCAACATTGAGGGCATTTAAAAGTTTATTGGATAAGCATATGGATGATAAGGGCAAGGTGTAGGTTAGATGGCCTTTAGTTCTTTTCCATGTCTGTGCAACATCGAGGGCCGAAGGGCCTGTACTGCGCTGTATCGTTCTATGTTAATGTAAGCTTACTTGTGACAAGAAAGATTATTATTCTTATTATTAAAATCAGGCATGGGCCATTCAAAATAAATCTCATCATCCTTACAATGATCAAGAAATAAGCATTTTGTTAAATATGAGTTTAGGGTCTTGGAGTTTTGTGTAAATCCATTAGAGTTTAGATCTCAACGAGTGCAGCTGACTTCTAAAGCTCCCTGTTGGAAATGAATGTCCTAAATGTGGATAATTCATTGGCCGTGAAGTACATTGGGACCTGAGGCAAGATATAAATGCAAGTTCTTTTGTTCTGTCTTCCTCTCCGCACAGTTGGATGATGCCCACTATTTTTTTTCTGTCAAAAGCCAACGTGCCTTTCAACAGATTGTGAAAAGAATTTATGTTTTCCGTCTTTCATAAGAACCAGTTGGAGGTTCAGTCCTTGCTGCATGAAACAACAGTTGTGCATCCACTCCGTAACAGAATGATCTGAAAGTCATTGGTTCCCTATTGTTCGCTGGCTAGGTATTGCTAATCTGCTAAAATGTAACATTTTCGCCAGGACAATTATAGCAATTTGCCCACGAGCTGTAAAAAAAATGTGTATTTTAGCTATTGAGGAAATGGATGAGGACCTGACTACCATTATCCCACGTGTTTGTGACTTTGTGCCTTTCTCATTTTCCCACTTTGCTCACTTTCTGTTTGATTCGCGCTGCAGGGCACAAATTGAAAACAGTAAGAACCAGGTCATGGGCAATGTGAAAATATGGAAATGATATCTCTGAGAGGCGAAACAAAGGAACGACTGTTACTTTGAAATCAATCATATTTTATTAGTGTGTCGATGATAATTTGTTCATAGACTTGAAAATTTCCTTTTATTGAGCTGCGAACACAAAAGATGATCAGTTAAGTGGAAACTGCAGTGCATTCACGCACAATCTCTGCTTCTCTGCAGATTGTTCATCTCCAAATGAGTCAAATAAAGAATGGAAAGACTTGCACTTATATAGCGCCTTTCACAACCACAGCATATCCCAAAGTGTTTTGTAACCCTTTAAATACGTTTGAAGCAGTCTGTCGGCAGCCTTCCGTCTTGTAAGAGGATAGTTTGTAACTTGGCGGTCAACTCTGTTCAGCACCGGCGAGCGGCGATTCTCCAAGGCCGATGGGCCGAGCGGCTGGGCCTTCACGCCCGTTTCAACACGGCAGCAAACACACCTGCTCGCTGCCGTCGTGAAACAAATGCCAGATGCCCGTTTGGGGCATCTAGAGGCCCGATTGGCACGGGAGAACCACGACTGTGTTCGGGAGGGGACAGGCCCACGATCGGTGCCCACCGATCGTCGGGCCAGCGTCCAAAACAGACGCACTCTTTCCCCTCTGCCGCCCGGCAAGATCAAACCGTCACGTCTTGCCGGGCGGCTGAGGAGAAAGACGCCAACTGCGCATGCGGATAAGGTGGGGCTCAGGAGCTTCACTCTGGCACGGGACTCATTGCCACATTTGATGTGAAGGAAGTGGCGAAGAAGGTGGCCTCTGTTTTCTCTGGGCACTCTTCTCGGCCATTTGAGCTTTTCCTTTCTGTTCGCTGTTATGTATTATATGTCATTTTGGGCCAGTGCCCCTTTAAGAGGTGAGTTTTGTGAGCACTGGTGACATCATCAGTCAGGTAGTACGGTAGCACAAATGTTCAGCACTGTGGCTTCACAGCGCCAGGGCCCCAGGTTCGATTCCCTGCTGGGTCACTGTCTGTGCGTGCGGAGCCTGCGCGTTCTCCCCGTGTCTGCGTGGGTTTCCTCCGGGTGCTCCGGTTTTATCCCACAGTCTAAAGACGTGCAGGTTAGGTAGATTGGCCATGATAAATTGCCCTTAGTGACCAAAAAAGGTTAGGAGGGGTTATTGGGTTACAGGGTGGAGGTGAGGGCTTAACTGGGTCGGTGCAGACTCGATGGGCTGAATGGCCTCCTTCTGAATTGTAAGTTCTATGAATCTATGAAGGTGCACAGGCTTAAGGCCCAGTCTTTGTATTTAAGCCTGTGAGAATATACAGCATAATATACGGTAAATAAAAATAAAAACCCTACTTGTTGAGTTACAGCAAGTTGTATATTCTTTGGTTCCAATTGTGGCTTAGTAAATGGCCCAATACAGAATACTTGCCTCTTCCAATGCTGCTCCAAATTGTCAAACCTCAGAGGTCACTGCCATTAGTGACTGTCTCTCCCTTATCCACCATCCATATCCACTATCTTCATATCTCATTTGCAAGCGCCCTTGCAGCGAAGTTATGGACACCCTGGAGGTCATGACCCATGTAATAATATATGATATAGAGAAGCCAATTTGCCTGCAAGCAAGTCCTTACAAAAGCAAATTAAAATGATCAGATGATATTTTTATAGGTGTTGGTTGAAGGATAAATATTGGTCAGGTCACTGGGAAGATTTCCCTGGTTTTCTTCAAATTAGTGCCATGGGATCTTTTATAAAAGTCATCTGCTGCTTTACTTTCTGGTATATAAAAGTATAAGATACAATTATACTTTGTAAATACATATTATTTGGCGTCCTAAGTTTTATCTTCCATAAAACCATAAGAAATAGGAACAAAAGTAGGCAATTCGGCCCCTCGAGCCTGCTCCGCCATTCAATAGGATCATGGCTAATCCGACATTGCTCATGTCCACTTTCCTGGCCTTTCCCCGCAACCCTTGATTCCCTTACTGATCAAGAATCTATCTATCACAGCCTTAAATCTACACAAAGACTCTGCCCCCACTGTGGCAGAAAGTTCCAAACACTCACAACGCACATGGAGAAGAAATTCCTCCTCACCTCAGTCATAAATTGGCACCCTTCACTCTGAGACTATGCCCTTTAGTCCCAGATCCTCCCAGGAAGCAGTTGGGCTGACTTAAATATGTCAGCACTCATTGCTCCCAAGGCCCGGGAAGTAATGGCCGCACCTGGGAGACCTCGCCATGGCACCATTTAGCACTGATCCACACAAATATGGACGAGGCGTAACAGCACATGGGGTGTCTCCCAGACCATCGGAGGCTCCTGGGTGGTTGGCCTCTGGGCAGGGTGGTACCCTGGCACTCCCACTGTCACCCGGGCACCTTGCTCTTCCAGCCTGACACCTTGGCACTGTCTCCTGGGTATGCTGGAAATGTCACCTAGGCACTGCCAAAATTTCCAGGTGGCACTGCCAGGCTGGCATGGGCATTGCCAGTGTTCCAGGCTTCAGAGGCAGCTGTTGACGTGAGAGTGGTTTGCCACACAGTCAGTGAGAAACTCTTGAGGATGAGTGAAGCCAGGCCACCCACACTCACCACCTAATGGTGGATTCCTGACAGCGTTGCCAGGGTGCTCGGTGCCAGATTGGCCATGCCGGGTATTGGGCCCGGAGGTGCCCTGCCCTTATGAGGTGGTGTGAGGGGAGGCTCGAGGACCCCCTAACAGGTAAGTTGAGGTGCTGGGGTGTCCGAAGGCCATGGTAGGGAGTGCACGGGGGTGTTGAGAGATCGGGGCGGCATTTAAAAGTTCATCAGTGCAGGAAATGAGGCAAGTGTGGCCTCGCCGGAACTTTCCCCGCCCAGGCCAAAAAAAAGAGTTCCGTTTGAAAGCAGGGTCATTCACGGCACTGCAAGTGTGGTGTGCTTTCCTAAAATTCAGCTTTGAGGTAAAGACATTGCCCATCCTTAATTTCCTCAAAGAAGATGGTCGTGCTGATGATCATGCTGTGCCATCTTCTTGAACCCTTCCAGTCCCTTCCACAAGGTACTTCCACAATGCTGTTCAGGAGGGATTTCCAGGATTTGAACCCTGTGACAATGCTGCATCAATGATTTCTGCCCTATCAGAATGGTGCGTGACATGGAGGGGCACTTGGAAGTGATGTTCCCATGACCCTGCTTCCTTAGATGATGGAGATGGTTGGTTTGATGAGTTGCTGCAATGCACTCTGTGAAAAATAAACATTGCAGCCCTGTAGTCTTATGGAGAGAGGCAACTTCAGGGTCTGTAAAGGAATTTTCAACTACCTCAATGATTACAGCCCAGACTTTACATAAACATGTAATCATGGCCAAATGAAGCGTGTTTTATGTGTTCACCAGATATTGTAATCTGAATTTATCAAGCAAGACAGTTTTGCCATTTTAGCAGAGGGGGAAATTAAATCTCCTGAAGTGTTTTCACCCAAATACTTGTAGTTCTGTCCTTGGCTGTGCAGATGTATCATTGTCCTTGACACATAACAATATTTAGGCTTCTTATTAACGTTGTCAACCAGCCAATTCCTGGTCAATGTCTCAACATTGACAGGCAGATCAGTTTTTGGTCAGTGCATACATATCACAAAGGAGGACTGATTTGCAGTCTTGTATGTAAGAATTGAACAGCAGCCATGATTACTCTTTGGTGTGTAGCACTAAAACGAGGTTGATTTCCTGTCAGGGTATAAACACTAGAATAAGTACTAACTCCTGAACCAGTGTATAGTATTGGATGAAGACTGACTGTCAGCAGCATATAAACAGTGATCAGTTGGATAATTATCAGTGGCAAATTTAGATAAACATCTCAGTTCGTTCAAAGCATAGAGGACTTACTTGTTTTAAAAAAAAAAGCACAAGTTATGTTTGCTCCATCTTCTTCCTTTTCTATTGCACACATATTCTGGATTCTGTTTGGCAGAATGAGGCGGCAGCCAAGCAACTTGTAACTCTGACAATGCTACACATCAAGAGTGTCAGGGTGGGGCTGGAGGGGTGATGCTCATCAGTTTGCCTTTGGACCTTTTTTTTTCTCTCCCTCTCCTGTTGACCAGCGGCTTCACTTCCACATGACAACCGCACTGGAAACTCACTGCCCAAAGAAAGACAAGGCAGTCATTGACTGAGGCTGAGCAACCTTATGATATTTTCTCCCATTGAGCTACGCGTCTTCCTGTATTGCCTTTACATTTGTTAATGTTATAATCCCGTAAACTATATGAAAAGCTGCTTTACAATGAGGAACCCTGGGCGCGATTCTCCGCCCCCAAGCCGGTGGGAGAATCGTGGGAGGGCCGCTCCGGCAGCCCCTGCGATTCTCCCAACCCCCCCCAAAATGGCGCGACACGCTGCTCGCAGAATCGCGGGCTGCCGTTTTTCACGGCGACCCGTGATTCTCCGACCCGGATGGCCCGAGCGGCCTGCCGTTCACGACCAGTTCACGACGGCAGCGACCACAGCTGGTCACTGCCGTCGTGAACATGGCGCCAGATGCTCGTTTGGGGCTTCTGGGGGAGGCGGAGAGGGGAGTGAGCACCACGACCGTGCTCGGGAGGGGACTGGCCCGCAATCGGTGCCCACCAATCATCGGGCCGGCGTCTCAATGGGACGCACTCTTTCCCCTCCGCCGCCCCGCAAGATCAAGACGCCGGCGGGGGGAGAATAGGGGGCCAGGAGCGGCCTCCGACGCCGTCGTGAACCTCTCTGGGTTTCACGACGGTGTCGGGACTGGCGGAGAATTCCGCCCCCTAGCTTTTTCAGTTTCAGGTGACTAGTCTTGTTGTATTTTCCTCTTGAAAAAAATCAGAATACTTTACAGTAGATTTATTGTCTTCTTCAAGATAATGTAGTGAAGTTGATCAAAGCAAATTATTCTCTACCCTTTCTATCAATTTATTTTCATTTCTTCCATCGATCTGTTTTCCCCTCATAATTTTCTCTTCTCCCCCCCTTGGGCCATTTGTTCTCTGTTCCTCGTTGCCCTTTGACACACGGCTCATCTTTGTTCTTCAGTTAACACATTCTAATCTCTTTGTGTGCCACCCTAATAAGGCTAATAAACTCTCCATTTACATTCCTTATGTCTTTCTGTCCACGACATCATTGTCAATCTCCACCTGTGACTGGCCCTCTATCCAGCCCGCCCACTCCACACTCGCCCCCCCCCCCCCCCCCCCCCCCCGCAACAGTATAAATCTGACCCTATTTCCAGCTCTCTCCAGCTCCAACAAAGAATCATCCAGACTCCAAACGTTCGCTCCCTTCTCCCTTCACAGATGCTTTCAAACTTGCGGCGATTGTCACATGTTTTCTGATTTTTTTCAGATTCCAGCATCTGCAGTGATTCGCTTTTATTCACTGTACTGTCGCCTGCATAATAACAGTGACTATATTTCAAGGATAATCATTACTTGTGAGCTCCATTCGGTATTATATAAATGCAAGTGCATTTTTGTATTAATGAAGACTTTACGTATTAGGTTACGCAAGTTAAAAATGTAAAAGGTTATGAGTAAAAAGAGGAATCAGGCAGAACATTATTTGCAGACCGAGCGGCCAGGGAAGTTCATTGAAGTAGGCAACATAAATCAGGTTAATGGGCAATTAGGCATATTTCTGGGCAGAAAAGGGATTGCGGGACATTGTGAGATGGTTAGATTGCATTAAGATCTATCATAAAGTGATCAAGTTGGCAGTCAGGAGCCTGTCTCGATTTGGTATAAACTATTCCACAATGCCGAGCTGTGCAAAGGAAGTGCAACTTTTTATACTTCCACTTAATTGCTCAATTTTTCTTTGTCATAACTATTCAAATATTTAAAATTTCTTCCCCCCCATAGCAATTGCATATGTATCCAGATGAACTTTATGCCATTCTGTCTATGTATGTGTCTACAATTGTCAAAGGAGATGATGTTTCGGATCATTGACAGGCTGTGTTTGTCCTGGGGCAACTATCGGCACTTGAATCGTTTCAGCAGAAATCTAAATGTGATTTGCCTCCCATCCGAATGGGGCTCCAGTCCCATCCAAATGGTTCCTCCCACAAGGCTTTCTGTGGAGCAAACTCCTGACAAGTTACTATCAATCATTTTATTTATTTCTCGCAAGTGTTGCTTTGTTATTGAGAACCTGGAGCTTCCATCTCAGAGGCAGAGAGACAAGCACTGCGTCACACGACCTACCGGGGCATCGGCACTGCCCTTTTAAATATGGCATCACAGTATTGTTTTTAGCACATAAGTAGGGATCTGTTTTGTTGGGGGGGGGGTACATATACATTTGGGCACCGGGGAAACAAATACAGAACAATTACAGAGGACAATACGCAAATGGATCTGGTGTTGGTGTTGTCGCTTGCTTCTCCCAGACGGTTTTCGCTGCCATTATCATCTCGTAATCACCTCCGCTTCAGCCGTTCGTCCCATCTTTCGCCTGGATTTTCCTTGTTCTCTGCTCCTGTAGATGCCAAGTTTGTTATTGTTTCCCATGCCCTCCTTCCGGCTGTCATTCCCTTGCCTCCCCTTCCCCTCACCTTGTTGAGCTCGCACATAATACCTTACCAGTTATTTTATTCTAACGTTTTTTTTGTTTTGTTTTTTGTGCGTGTTGCCTTCTCTTCTATGTATATATATATATGTATTCTATTTTGTATACATAACAGTAAATATACTTTATTCAAAACCCAATAAAAAATATTTATATAAAAAAATACGGCATCACATCATCATTGCCTACATGGTCATCTTGCCATCGATACCCCTCTCAAAGGGCTATCATATTGTCCTTTTCTTATTTATCTCTCCATTCAGGACTACCTCTATTAAGAGCGCCTCACAGTACCAGTGCCTTTCTACACAAATTACTCATATCGTTGGGGGGGCCAGTTAGCTCAGTTGGCTGTGATGTGGAGCATCACCAACAGCGTGGGTTCAATTCTCGTTTCAGCTGAGGTTATCCATGAAGGCCCCTCGCCTGAAGTGTGATGACCCTCAGATTAAATCCCCACCAGTCATCTCTCAAAGGAGAGAGCAGCCTACGGTCCTCGGAGACTATGACAACTTGCACTTTCACTTATTGCATTGTGAATCAATTCAGCTACCCAGGACAATCATCCCTAAACCCTTCCACCTCTCCTCCTTTTAAGACTCTTGTTAAAGCCCACATTTTTAACAAAGATTTTGTCTCCCCTTCTTAATATCTCCTTTTCTGATTCAGCATCAACTTCTCTGAGATGTTGTTCCACTTGAAAGTTGCTTTTTCCAAGGGCATTTTTGCACAAGAAAATTGCACCCACAGGAAACTGGTGAAGACTCCACAAAGTTATTTCACGTAGGACTGTTACAGCTGGCACGAAGAAGACGTAATCTCCCCATCGTTTTCAGCTGGCTTTAAACTCAGGTCAACAGAGGTGAAAGACAGTGAGCTCCAACTCACTGTGAAACTCTCCAGGGAAATTGCCTTGAAACATATTTAGTTAAAGGTCAGAGGCCAGCAGAAACAGCTAATGAAAGAATGGATAACGGTGAATCAAGGCTTTTTTGGCCTGCAGTAATTGTGTGGGCTACGCATCAAATATAACTCCAGACTGCCTTCTGTGGGCCTGTAACTGTCAGTATTGTCAGGCTTAACATCAGTAATTGAAGGCCAGGTCTGAGCTGACTCAGTCAGTCATGTAATATTTAAAAGCTTCCTTGATATTTCTCACTGTGCATTATGCTGCTCCAATTTGGTGCTTGCTTTTTTTTATTGGGATGATTGTGGCTGTATGATGTGTGTATGGTAGGAATGTTTGTGATTGTTCAATGTGTTGCATATAAATTGTACATTTATGTATGTTGTATGGTGTTATGCTTTGTTGTCGAATTTGGTTTGTTACTTTACTCACTGGAGTAAAGTTAAAGGCAAAGTCGCCATACTCCCAGATGGCCATAGGCTGCTTTCTCCTTTGAGAGGGGAGAGCTGACTGGTGGTGATTTAACTTGAGGATCACCACACCTCACGCGAGGGGCAAGGTTGAGAAAGCAGAGCCTTCATGAATAACCCTCACAGATGCATCAGTTGTAACAGTCACAGATTCAGGTCATTAACTGGGCATCACGCTACAGAACCCAATTTGTGCTCTCAGGCACGTCACACTAGTGGATTCTAGTATGTGTACGCAGATCTTTAATGAGCTCATATTACGAAGTCTGACATCAGGTACGTCACCCCGTACAATCTAGCATGAGTACATCATACTATGATTTGCTCACAACCCTTAAACTGAAATTCTACCATTGAATTCTAAACTTCAAGCACGCAGCCACTAAATCACAGTACATCAATGGTACATAAACAGTGACATCAAAATATGCCATAATCAAATCAGATCACACTTAGAGTACAGTTCTAGTCACCATATTATAAGGAGGACATTGAGGCACTGGAGAGGGTGCCGGGAAGAGGTACAAGGATGTCACTAGAAATGGGTGGTGTACATATCAGGAAAGGATTGACTGTCTGGGACTGCTTTCTCTTCGGAGGTGACTTAATGGTTGTCTTTAAAATGATGAAAGTTTTTGGATACAGAGAGGATGGGAGGGATAGCAAAACTAAAGGTTATCAATTATCAGATAATCACCAAGAAATCCAACTGGGAATTCAGAAGAGAAATTTTGATCCAAAGAGTGGTGAAAACATGGAACTCCCTATTATGGGAGTGACTGAAATGAATAACTGATGCATTTAATGGGAAGATGGACAAGTGTGGGAGAGAGAAGAGAATCGAGGGTAATGATAGTGCATTTAGAAGAGGAAAGATGGCAGGAGACGCAAGTGGAGCATAAACACCAGCATGGACTGAATGGGCCAAATGGACTGTATCTATGGTGTACATCCTGGTTAAATCTATGTAAAATTAGAGGAGTGCAAAGTAACAATACTCGAAAGGTGTCAAGGGGCATGGGGAGAGTGCAGGAGTATGGCATTGGGATAAAAGTTCAGCCAGGATCATATTTAATGACGGCGCAGGCTTGAAGGGCCGAATAGCCAATTCCTGTTCCTATTTTTAATGTTTCTTTATGTTTCGATATTTAGGACCCGGGGACATAGCCTAAAATCAGAGCTTCAATTAAGGAAATTTGGAAACACTCACATACATTATGACTGGACAAATTTGGAACTCTCTCCTGCAAACAGGAATTAAAGCTGGGTGAATTGTTAACGTGCAATTTGAGATTGATAGACTTGTGTTAACCAAAGGCATTGAGGTATGGGGTAAAGGAGGCTGCATGGAGTTAGGTCACAGATTTGGCATTACCTCACTGAATAGCAGACTAGTTTTGAGGGACTTGTCGGGCTGCCCCTGTTCCTTAAAGTATAAGAAAAGGAACATTGTTCAACAGCTCTGAAAGTGATAGGTTGGACAGGTACAGGTGGTGAGTGCTGCCACAGCTCATGAGTTCATGTTTCCTCCTCATTCCATCTGTTTCTCATTGGAATAGGAGTCAAGCTCTGAAATGCTGTTCCCCATTTTACACCTACCGTCTGCCTTCTTATCAATATTAACAAAAATATACCTCATTATTTTGTATTAAGTTAAATGTTGTATTGCTAGATTTCTTCCTATTCTCCACGTGCTGATCGACTTAATATGTGTTAACCTTGTCACGGATTATCGACAAGCTGATCGACCATGGCAGAGTGGGCATTAGATCCCAGTTCAATTCGGGCTTTACCTCACTCCCTTGCCAGAGGGCTCCCTGACCCAGAAGTAGGGCAGCATGGTAGCATAGTGGTTAGCACAATTGCTTTAAAGCTCCAGGGTCCCAGGTTCGATTCCGGATGGGTCACTGTCTGTGCGGAGTCAGCACGTTCTCCCCGCGTCTGCGTGGGTTTCCTCCGGGTGCTCCGGTTTCCTCCCACAGTCCAAAGATGTGCGGGTTAGGTGGATTGGCCATGCTAAATTGCCCTTAGTGTCCAAAAAAGATTAAGTGGGGGTTACTGGGTTGCGGGGATAGGGTAGATACGTAGGCTTGAGTAGGGTGCTCTTTGTAAGGGCTGGCGCAGACACGATGGGCCGACTGGCCTCCTTCTGCACTGTAAATTCTATGATTCTATGAATAAAGCAAACTTCACTTTCAGATGAAACAACCCGAATCTAGGATCTGCCAGTCTTTTGGAGTTGTATGGCTGAATAGAATGGCCACATCATTGGAAGAACTGTCCACTTACTTACTAGACTAATAAGTTATCGACTTTCCTCCTGACACCCGCCACCCCACACTGCATTCCTGCAGTGAAGCTGGCTGCAGTTGCAGCTTCAGTTCAATCCCCTTCGGTCCAAGTCCAGGTCTGCCCTTTATCTGGGCTCAGCAAAGCACTTAAAATGAAGCCATACTCCTCCCTCTGTTGGGGCCCCAAGCGTCCGTTGCATGTTCTTTAGCTGCTGTCTGCAGGTACTCGTTCGAATTGACCAAAAAAAGCTTGCAGATGGTCTCCAACTCTAAGGATCCACTGGGGAGCTCTGTGTAAAAGGCGGCACTTGCCCTTTTGGACCTGAAATGACTTGCTCCCCACAGGCCGAGTTCCCGACGGCGTGCAACTAAATTGCTATTGCCGGTCGGGAATGCTTGCAAGGTGGCTGCGGACTCAGTCCGTGGTTGCCCTGATCGGGGGTGGGCGAATTGGAGACCGAGGGAACCTTATAGGGGGCCGGGGAATTAATGTGCGGGGTTTGAGGGTCGGGTGCGCGGCCGATCGGGGGGGTCTCTTTCTTGGGTCTGACTCCGCGGTCCGAGTCCGCCATGGAGCACCGCGCGGCCAGCACATGCGCAGCCTTTGACCCGGAAATGTGGGGGCCCGCATCTGCAGCAAAAGCTGTGAGATTCACTCCGGGTCCCTGCTAGCCCCCTGCAGGGCTATGAATTTGTTTAACTATTTTTGCAGGAATTTCAGGAGTAAAACTCCACCATTTTGACACCGGCATGGGGACATAGTCTCAATAATGGAGAATCTAGCCCAAGATCTTTCACTGCCTGTCTTTTGTTGTAAATAATATAAATCTAAGACTCTTAAGTTATGAACTAAATCTGGTTTCAGATAAATCTATTTGTAATTTATGCAGGACTTTTGATTCCTAAATACTGTGGACAAACAGTTAATCATTTTTTCTCCTACCCTTTGGAACTCTTTCTCTTCTGTCTGGTCAACCTTCCATCACCTTCCATTTCAATTAGTGTAAGTGGACGATTGAGCAGCCAGACGTGCCTGGGAGGGTGAGACAAATATTAACTGTTGAACTTTTGAACATAGTTCAATGGAAAAATTATGTGACTCCTGCTTTGATTTTCTTCAGAAACATTAAATGATAAAACTTGGATTGGTGTGAGTCAAATCAGATAAACTGGATTCAGTTAACTTCCATGGTGAAACAAAGAAGGGGGAAATGGCCAGCGCCATTGAACTAAATGAGAACAAAGTCCCATAGTGAACGCGTTTAGTCATGTGTTTCTGGGTGCTCGCAGCGCCGAGAAATACCCTGCTATTTAATGGACCCCAAGTCACATAGGGGCCTCAGCGGCGAATGCACAACCGAGGCCGCACATAGCCCTGTTATCTGCACTGAGGAACTCCACTTGCCGGAACTCATATATCGAGAGATCGAGACGCTATTTAAAAATTAGTCCCAAACTCTCCAGCCTCCGATGCAACCCCCAAATCTCCCCCAAGCCCCTACTCACTCACCGTGGCATGAAAAATGTCAGCTTGGCACCGCCAACCTGGTATCTGGCGGTGCCCCTGTCAGCTGGCAGTGCCACCGAGGCAACTTTGTAGTGCCAGACTGACACCCAGCTGAGACTGCCAGGGTGCCAGGCCAGCAGAGCCAGAGTGTCACCCTGCCCAGAAAGCAAGCACCTGGAGGCCTCCGATTCCCTGAGAGATCCCCATGAGTGCCGTTCTGTCTGGTCCCTGTTTCTGGAGACCAGTACAGAATGGTGCCCGCCCGAGATCTCTGAGGTGAAGGGGATGGATCCCAATGCCTCAGGTGCCTCAGTAAGTTGCATATTAAAGTGAGATCAGCTGTCTTGCTCTGATGTGCAGATTTGCCAAAAAGTGATCATGCCCACAATGGGCGGGATTCAGACCGCAACGTCTCACGAGGTCGTGTTAGATCTCATGTGGCGTTGCAAGCCGGGTAGATCACGTGAACGCCTGGATTCTATCAGCCATTTTGCGCCGTAATGCACTGACTTTCAGGCGCAACATGTCTATTCGATCACACCCTCTGTTTTCAGTGATATTGGTTGAGAGATAAATATTCGCCCAGTACTCCAGAGATAAAATCCCTATTCTTCTTTGAAACACTACTATGGCATCTCTTATGGCCACTAGAGAGGGCAGACTCTGAAAAACACTACTACATTCCAGTGCAGTATTACGTCAGTACTACACTGGAGCACCAGTCTCTGATATGGAGCCTTCAACTTTCTGATTTAGAGGGGAGGGTGCTACCCACTGAACCCTGGCTCAGGGGTTAGAAAATATAGAAGCAAGGACAGTAGCAAAGATGTTGGCTGGTTCTGAAGAATCATATTCCTCTGGGATAGAATGCGCACAAGCAAATTTCTGACCACAAGCAAATTTCTGAAGTAAAGCTGACCTTTCATTAAGAGAACATGAAAATGCAATTAAGTTATTGAGGTCTGTCTATGGAGTCACTTTTACTGAGGACTGTACGAGGCTACGTTGTCGGAAAAGAGTGCGGAATCCATAGAATCCCTACAGTGCAGAAAGAGGCCATTCGGCCCATCGAGTCTGCACCAACCTTCTGAAAGAGCATGCTAACTCAGCCCACTCATGAAAATGCAATTAAGTCATTGAGGTGTGTCTTTGGAGTCACTTTTACTGAGGACTGTACGAGGCTACATTTTAGGAAAAGAGTGCGGAATCCATAGAATCCCCACAGTGCAGAAAGAGGCCATTCGGCCCATCGAGTCTGCACTAACCCCCTGAAAGAGCATGCTAACTCGGCCAACTCCCCCATCCTATCTCCGTAAGACAGCACATTACTCATGGACAATCCACCTAACCTGCACATCTTTGGACACTAAGGGGCAATTTATCATGACCAATACACCTAAGATGCACATCTTTGGACTGTGGGAGATGAAACCCACGCAGACACGCAAATACCACACAGTCATCCAAGGCCGGAATCTAAACCGGGCCCCTGGCGCTGTGAGGCAGCAGTGCTAACCACTGTGTCACCGTGCTGCTATCTTCCAGTTCCACTGTCAGCAGGGGTTGTGGCGGGCAGGGGCATTGGATTTGATCGGAGGTAAAAAGATTTCTCCCAACGGCGGGTGAAATTGCTGGAATTTTGTTGTCCCAACTTTCGAGGTGGGTTAAAGCCGGATCATGTTTCCTGATGAACAATCGTGATAAGGGTGGTATACTGTGAATGTCACTGGGCTAGTACGGTGAGTGGTGTTCTCCTCTCTGTGGTGAAGCCCACACAACAGCAGGTTTGTTACCTACTCACAGGTCTTATCATAGAATTTACAGTGCAGAAGGAGGCCATTCGGCCCATCGAGTCTGCACCAGCTCTTGGAAAGAGCACCCTATCCAAGGTCAACACCTCCTCCCTATCCCCATAACCCAGTAACCCCACCCAACACCAAGGGCAATTTCGGACACTAAGGGCAATTTATCATGGCCAATCCACCTAACCTGCACATCTTTGAACTGTGGGAGGAAACCGGAGCACCCGGAGGAAACCCACGCACATACGGGGAGGATGTGCAGACTCCGCACAGACAGTGACCCAAGCCGGAATTGAACCTGGGACCCTGGAGTTGTGAAGCAATTGCGCTATCCACAATGCTACTGTGCTGCCTTTATAACATTGAGATGCCAGCAAGGTGTGGAACTGCCATTCATTCTATGCCATTTACCATTGGCCACAGACAGAGATGGGGATGAGGGTGGATGCCGCAATCGGGCACAACTGGTGGACAATTTGAGACTCCAAACCTCCATCCTCCTGGTGAATGGTTGTGGCTGACAAGGGCTCTTGTGGTAAGACTTTCCATAATGCCAAGGCAATGGTCTGTCCACAAAGTCGCGAAGGTAATGGAGGCAAGTGGAATGGTGTCAGAGAGAGGCTCCTTACATATAGCTCTCATTACCCCAATCAAAAGCATTGTCTCCATCTGCAATCATGTATGAACAGGTGGGACATCCGTCACTGGTCCTCCAGGATGTCCTGGAAGGGGTGGGGTGGGGATGCCATGTCTGGACAAAATCCAGATAATGGGCTTAGCATATGCCTGCTGGCTTTGAGATGAAGGGAAGCCTGTAAAGGACATGCTCACTAAGTGATCTACTGAGGCATTGATGATGCAGGCCACAGCCAAACCTGCCCTGGTAATGGCTCTCATTTGAGAAGGAGGGCCCATTGCAGGTTGGCATAGAGTCAGAATGAGCAAGGGCCTGGGCAGCAAGAGGTGGTGGGGCCTCAGGAAAGTCAACATGTTGGTGAACAGGCTGCACTGCATTGGCAAACATTGGCCCAACATGTGTGTATTGCAGACAGTGTTCTTATCTAGAAATGAGTGAAAGGATGTGGTTGCTCACAACTGCCAGCTTCTATAGGATGGCTGCAGCAACAAAGACTCAATGGCCTGCATTGAGTGAATGTTGCCCAGGTGCCCTTTGAATACGGTGCCAGGACCTTCAACTCCATAAGGTAACGGCGGGCAGGAGACTTCCTGCTTGTCCCACCAAGAGATTTACCGGACTCCTCTCTGATACATAATTAATGAGTTGAAAAGTGACATTTGTGCGCGTTCAGCTGTCCCATGGCTCAACGGGAATCACGCCGACTTTCCCGCTGGCCACTGGATTTACTCTCCAGAACAGAAAATTCTGACTGAGATTTGTTTTGGAATCTAAAACAAAAGAAAGACCGGCATTTATAAAAGGCTTTTCCCAAAATCCATAGAAATCCATAGAATCCCTACAGTGCAGAAGGAGGCCATTCGGTCTATTGAGTCTGTACCGACCCTCTGAAAGAGCACCCTACCTAGCCCCACTCCCTTGCCCTGTCCCTATAACCCCACTTAATCTGCACATCTTTGGACACTATGGAACAATTTTAACATGGCCAGTCCACCTAACCTGCACATCTTTGGTCTGTGGGAGGAAACCGGAGCACTTGGAGGAAACCCACACAGACATGGGGAGAACGTGCAAACTCCACCTGAGGCCAATGTCCCTGTCGCTGTGAGGAAGTGGTGCTAACCACGGTGCCATCGTGCTCCCTGCGGTCATTCCTGTGCTCTTCTCGGGCACTGAAGTACTTTTTAAATTGTGATGTAGAACCACGAGGAACAAAATAATCCTGGCCATTTTGGTAGAATAGAATGGAACAGAAGACAGAAATACTCTGTCAAATGGTCAAGAGAGTTGGAGAAGCAAAACAAAAGCTTTTCTTTAGCAGTGGGAGTAGCTGAGCCTTCAGCGTAATAGAGGGTTGGAAAAGAACAAGAAACAGTTCTGACAAGAGAGCAAAGGAACAATTGCTTGTGATGCAGAAAGACAGCAGTGGAGAGGTATTAAGCATGTCTGACATGGAAGATAGGATCACACTGATGCAGCATCGGGCTCTTGAGATTGGGATCACAATACGGGTCAGGATTGATGGGTTTTCACACTCAATTACGTTTCAGATGTGGGGGATCTTGTTCTCCTTTGTACAGTATGTCCATTTGAAAGATAACCTTGTAGGATTGTAGTTCACCTATTCACCTTGCACTCGATGAATAGCCAGTAATTGGCCATCTTCAGTTGGAGGGAAGTCTTCCAGTAATTGACTTGGGTCAGGAGCAGAGAAGAGTCACAAATTATCAGTTGCTCTTCAGTGACATTTTTGTGAACTCTATGTGACCTTATGCCCTCTGCTATTCTCTTTCAGACACCATTCCATTGAAATAGTCTTTTCTGTTGCATCGTGTTAGATGGGGAAGGAATAATATGAGTTGAATGCAGTTGTTGCATCTGTTGGGTTGTTTGATGTATTTGAAAATGCTCTTTACTGAGTCGGTCCAGTTAAATGATTGATCACTATGGGCGCGATCTCCTGGCCACACTGTGCCCACAAAGCAGCACGCCATGACGCAACGTGACCAGCAAATAATGGGAGACCCCGTTCCTGGAATCTTCGTGGCTCGCCACACCTCATGAGATCTAACGCGATCTCGTGAGGCGTCATGATGTGAAGCTTTTTTGGCAATCCTGCATATTGGAGCAAGATAGTCTCACTCTAATATGCAATTCCCTGAGGTAACCAGGACGTTGGGATCTAGCCCCTTCGCCTTGGGCTAGCGCTGTTCAGTACTAAACATGGGGACGAGACAGAACAGCGCTCATGGGGTCTCCCAGGGTATTGGAAGCCCCCAGGTGCATGCCCTCTGGGCAGGTTGGTATCCTGGCATGGCTGGGGGCACCTTGGCAGTGCTGGCCTGGCACTACCAAGGTGTCCATGCGGCACTGCAGCTGGCAGGGTCACTGTCAGGGTGCTAGGCTGGCACTGCCAAGGTGTCAAGCTGGCATTTTTTGAGCAGTGACATTCAGGCCTGGGGGTCCCCTTTGCAGGTGTGGGGGGGGGGGGGGGGGGGTCCAGAGAACCCCTTACAGTGAGTTAGGGTTTTGGGTGGAGTTCTGTGGTCGCGTCGGGGACTTGAGAGATGGGGACACTATTTAATAATGGCGTCCCAATCTCTCCCTGCATTGAGGAGCTTTGGCGAGTGGGGCTCCTCAGTGCAGAAAACAGGACTAAGTTCGGCCTTGGCTGCGCGTTCCCCGTTGAGGCTCCGTATCTAACCGGAGTCACGTTGGATAGCATCGTGCTTCTCAGTACTGCGAGTGCTGGGAAACACATGGCTAAATGCCCTCGCTATGGGATATAATTTCCATTTGCTTAAATCACATCCTATGTTTCCCTTGCCACCATCTCCATTTCTCTGCCTGTAACCTGGGGGTGGGGGGGATTCTCCGTTTTCGACAGGCAGGAAGGTACCCTGCAAAGAGCAGATAATCCAGCAGGAGTTTCAGATGGCTTTTCCGCTGCCGGGATTTCCTGGTGAGATTGTCTACCTCCACCCCCCCATCCCCCGGCCAATGGTTCCTGCCATGACAGGTTTGATCTGTCAATGCCGAGATTGCTGGCGGGATGGGCTCAGCGTGACATCACGGGACCTCCAGAATTAGCTTTGACCCCCACCTACTGGCCTGACCTGACCCCCCCCTCCTGGCGCGGCCCCTCAGCAAAACAATTAATTTTTATTTCATAGAGTCAAACTGGACCACTGCATAAATGACAATGGCATCTTTGTGTCCAATTCCCCCAATGAACTAGAGTAGCTTTTAATGTTTTTCTATATGTGAAGGAAGAAAGAAAAATGAGTTTGTAGTTAACTAGGCCCCAAGATGGTCGGCAGTGCCTCAACACTGTTTTGCTATAATTTTCATCCCTGCTAAGATAATGGTTTAATGATACCGATGGCAAGCAATAACACAGTGGAAAGATAGTCTGTATTTTTAAAATTATTCAACCATTAATGCAAGGCTCTCATTACATCCAGAGAGCGGGCTAATTACACAGCTATTCACTTTTGTATTGTGTACAAATTCTCAATTTGCATCCCTAATTCTGGCCGAGATAAAATTCTGTGGCTGCCTTGAAATCCTTCATATTATGCCTCGATGGTGAGAAGACATAAAATTGTTTGCTCTTTGGTCATTTGCTTTGAGGTGAGATTTGGTGACGTGGCACAGACTCCATTATTGCCTGGTCAGTCAGTCCACCAATACGGCACTGTGATCTGCAGGAGTTTATTTCAACTTTCAGCTGTAGCGCCTTTTTACTGAGCTGTGGTGCAGGAAATAAAAGTGCAAACCCCCTCAAGAGAGCAATGCTGTTGAGGGAAAGAAAGTCTTGCATGACAGTGTAGAAGATCATGGGGCAAGTCCCATTCCAGTGACTAGAGTAAAAAAATCTCGTGCTGAGGGAATCTTGCACTGTCGGAGATACCATCTTCCGGTTGAGACATTAAACCGATACCGCATCTTCTCAGGTGGATAGGGAAGATCCCATGGCGTTATTTTGAAGGTGACCAGGGGGGTTCGTCCTGGTGTCCTCTGATCATTGTTTATCCCTCAATCAACCGAAATAAACAGATTTACTGGCCAATGTTTATTACTGCTGTTTATGGGATTGTGCTGTGTAAAAATTGGCTGCCATGTTTCTTACATTACAACAGTGAATGTCCATCAAAAGTCAGTTCATTGACTGTATGAAATTGTGCGATTTCCTGAGGCCGTGAAGGGTGCTATGTAAATGGAAGCCTTTATGTTTACTCAATCTCTCAGTGTTTATATCTAGTTCTAATCATTTTGCCACTTATCTTTGTGGTCTGCCCCATTGGAATGAGAAGGTAAGATCAGTCCATCTGTGACCTCGGCTGAGAGAGTCCAACCTATTTCACGCATGGGCATTTAAGGCCACAAATGGAGATTTTCACCTCCTCAGCCTTGGGTAGATTCAATTTTGGTTCACAAAAAATACTATGTGCTCATCCACTGTGTTTAGAAGGTTTTTGTTTGGTGCAATCTTGGGGTCAGGAGCAGAGGGTTTTATATGCAGAGATTGTTGAAGGCGCCAGGGCAAATGGTTAAACAGGCATACGGGATTCTGGACTTTAGAAATGGTGGCAAGGGGCTGAATTTCCATCTTCAGTTTGGGAAGCATAAGTCGGGTATTTTCCTGACATTGGCTTCCCAACTTCCGAAAGTCAGCCCATTATGGTCTCCCAGAATTATGGTCTCCCAGAATTGTGCGTGCGCTAGATTCATTGCTGCCACCTCCTGAGGTAGACCTGAGGTCTATGCAAAGGCCGGCAGGTTAGAAGGCTCACCTCCAGATACTGGGACACCGGCCTAGTTTTATTTATGGTTGTTAGCCCCTCTCGTCCTCACCCATCACCTCCCCCCCCCCCCCCCCCCCTCCCCTCCCCTCACCTTGGCCAGCTGTTCAGCCTGCATTGTTGTTATAGTTGCAACAAAGAATCTCATTTTGAATGCTTAGCTGAGCTCCAAACCCACAAATGGATTTAACCTCTGGTAGAATACATACACAGCTGCTTAGGGGTCAGCTAACTTTGTTTTATTGATAGTTTTATGAGTTTGTAATATGTTATCTTTATTTGAAGTAGCTTAGCAATGCCTGTTTGTTTACTTGGACAAGATTGGGAGATGTTAAGTGGATTGAAGCTTTTCTTAATGGCAGCATGAATAGCTGTTTTTGAACTTGTAGAGGTGTAATTCTTTAAAGGGATTTTGGATGGCTGAGTTTTTTATTTTTAATTCCATGAACATTTCAAAGACATGCCATTGTTATATGGATCACTGGTTCTATACCTAGTACATACTGGAAATATTTTTAAAAGGCCAACAAATATCAGGATGGTAGATCAAAGTGAAAATCAAACCCTAAGGTCTCCTACTCCTAGCATTAATATCTGATTATCAAAACTGTTAATCTTTATCTAATGGTAAATTGCTCTAGTGCATCTGAACCCTTACAGAGTGCTGGTCAATTCAATGCACAAGGTCCAACAATCAATCACAACCTTAGTAACAAAATTAATTTTTCAAATAGCAATTGAAGTTGGCAAGAGCTTTAACATTTACCTGTCAAAAGTTTCCCAAAAGATCTAGATTGATTCCAAGGATGAAGGGTTTGTCTTATGAGGAGAGACTGAGCAGTTTAGGCCTAAACTCTATGGAGTTTAGAAGAATGAGGGGAGACCAAATTGAGGTATATAAAATGATAAAAGGTATGGATAAAGTTGATGTGGACGGATGCTTCCTCTTGTGGGGTATTCTATGGACCATAGTCTCATGGATAAATTTAAAACAGAGAAACTACTTCTCCCAAAGGGTCGTGAATCTGTTGAGTCCGCTACCCCAAAATGTGGTGGATCCTGGGACAATGAATTTAAGCAGGAGTTAGACAGATTTATTTTTAATTAGTAATGGTTTGACGGTTACGGAGGTGGGGAGCATTTCAGCTGTGATCAAATGGCGGAGCTGACACGATGGGCCGAATGGCCTAATACTGCTCCTAACTAGTATGGTCTTATGGACTCCACAATAGGCTTCCCACTAGGTCTATGAACTGATTTACCTGGTATGATTCCCACAGTCTTCAGGAACCCATCGAAATTAAATATAGCAAGCTAAGTTAAAATTGTAGTTGATACAGACATTTAAATGCCGTCTCGATTCAGGTTTGCTGAGCACCAGCAGGGTAAGAACATAAGAACATAAGAACTAGGAGCAGGAGTAGGCCATCAAGCCCCTCGAGCCTGCTCCACCATTCAATGAGATCATGGCTGATCTTTTGTGGACTCAGCTCCACTTTCCGGCCCGAACACCATAACCCTTAATCCCTTTATTCTTCAAAAAACTATCTATCTTTACCTTAAAAACATTGAATGAAGGAGCCTCAACTGCTTCACTGGGCAAGGAATTCCATAGATTCACAACCCTTTGGGTGAAGAAGTTCCCCCTAAACTCAGTCCTAAATCTACTTTCCCTTATTTTGAGGCTATGCCCCCTAGTTCTTCTTTCACCCGCCAGTGGAAACAACCTGCCTGCATCTATCCTATCTATTCCCTTCATAATTTTAAATGTTTCTATAAGATCCCCCCTCATCCTTCTAAATTCCAATGAGTACAGTCCCAGTTTACTCAACCTCTCCTCGTAATCCAACCCCTTCAGCTCTGGGATTAACCTAGTGAATCTCCTCTGCACACCCTCCAGTGCCAGTACGTCCTTTCTCAAGTAAGGAGACCAAAACTGAACACACTACTCCAGGTGTGGCCTCACTAACACCTTATACAATTGCAGCATAACCCCCCTAGTCTTAAAGTCCATCCCTCGAACAATGAAGGACAAAATTCCATTTGCCTTCTTAATCACATGTTGACCTGCAAACCACGTTTCTGTGACTCATGCACTAGCACACCCAGGTCCCTCTGCACAGCAGCATGCTTTAATATTTTATCATTTAAATAATAATCCCGTTTGCTGTTATTCCTACCAAAATGGATAACCTCACATTTGTCAACATTGTATTCCAAGTGCCAGACCCTAGCCCATTCACTTAACCTATCCAAATCCCTCTGCAGACTTCCAGTATCCTCTGCACTTTTCGCTTTACCACTCATCTTAGTGTCATCTCCAAACTTGGACACATTGCCCTTGGTCCCCAACTCCAAATCATCTATGTAAATTGTGAACAATTGTGGGCCCAACACGGATCCCTGAGGGACACCACTAGCTACTGATTGCCAACCAGAGAAACACCCATTAATCCCCACTCTTTGCTTTATATTAATTAACCAATCCTCTATCCATGCTACTACTTTACCCTTAATGCCATGCATCTTTATCTTATGCAGCAACCTTTTGTGTGGCACCTTGTCAAAGGCTTTCTGGAAATCCAGATATACCACATCCATTGGCTCCCCGTTATCTACTGCACTGGTAATGTCCTCAAAAAATTCCACTAAATTAGTTAGGCTCGACCTGCCCTTTATGAACCCATGCTGTGTCTGCCCAATGGGACAATTTCTATCCAGATGCCTTGCAACTTCTTCCTTGCTGATAGATTCCAGCATCTTCCCTACTACCGAAGTTAAGCTCACTGGCCTATAATTACCCGCTCTCCGCCTACCTCCTTTTTTAAACAGTGGTGTCACGTTTGCTAATTTCCAATCCACCGGGACCACCCCAGAGTCGAGTGAATTTTAGTAAATTATCACTAGTGCATTTGCAATTTCCCTAGCCTTCTCTTTTAGCACTCTGGGATGCATTCCATCAGGGCCAGGAGACTTGTCTACCTTTAGCCCCATTAGCTTTCTCATCACTACCTCCTTAATGATAAGAATCCTCTCAAGGTCCTCACCTGTCATAGCCTCATTTCTATCAGTCACTGGCATGTTATTTGTGTCTTCCACTGTGAAGACCGACCCAAAAAACCTGTTCAGTTCCTCAGCCATTTCCTCATCTCCCATTATTAAAACTCCCTTCTCATCCTCTAAAGGACTAATATTTACCTTAGCCACTCTTTTTTGTTTTATATATTTGTAGAAACTTACTGTCTGTTTTTATATTCTGAGCAAGTTTACTCTCATAATCTATGTTACTCTTCCTTATAGCTTTTTTAGTAGCTTTCTGTTGCCCCCCTAAAGATTTCCCAGTCCTTTAGTCTCCCACCAATCTTTGCCACTTTGTATGCTTTTTCCTTCAATTTGATACTCTCCCTTATTTCCTTATACATCCACGGTCGATTTTCCCTCTTTCTACCATCCTTCCTTTTTGTTGGTATAAACCTTTGTTGAGCACTGTGAAAAATAGCTTGGAAGGTTCTCCACTGTTCCTCAACTGTTCCACCATAAAGTCTTTGCTCCCAGTCTACCTTAGGTAGTTCTTCTTTCATCCCATTGTAATCTCCTTTGTTTAAGCACAAAACACTAGTATTTGATTTTACCTTCTCACCCTCCATCTGTATTTTAAATTCCACCATATTGTGATCGCTCCTTCCGAGAGGATCCCTAACTATGAGATCATGAATCAATCCTGTCTTATTACACAGGACAAGATCTAGGACCGCTTGTACCCTCATAGGTTCCATTACATACTGTTCGAGGAAACTATCGCGGATACATTCTATAAACTCCTCCTCAAGGCTGCCTTGACCGATCTGGTTAAACCAATCGACATGTAGATTAAAATCCCGCATGATAACTGCTGTACCATTTCTACATGCATCAGTTATTTCTTTGTTTATTGCCTGCCCCACCATAACGTTACTATTTGGTGGCCTATAGACTACTCCTATCGGTGACTTTTTCACCTTACTATTCCTGATTTCCACCCAAATGGATTCAACCTTATCCTCCATAGCACCAATAGAGTATAAAAGCAAGGATGTTATGATGAACTTTTATAAATCATTGGGTCAGCCTCAATTGGAGTTTGTATCCAATTCTGGGCACTGTTCTTTGGGAAGGAGATGCGATTTTAGAGAGGGTGCAGGAAATACTTCCATGAATGTTTCGAGGGACGGGAGTCTTATAGAATTTACAGTGCAGAAGGAGGCTATTTGGCCCATCAAGTCTGCACCAGCCCTTGGAAAGAGAAACCTACTTAAGCCCATGCCTCCACCCTATCCCCGTAACTCAGTAACCCCACCTAACCTTTTGCACACTAAGGGGCAATTTAGCATGGCCCATCCACCTAATCTGCACATCTTTGGACTGAAGGAGGAAACCGGAGCACCCGGAGGATACCCACGCAGACACGGGGAAGAAGTGCAAACTCCACACAGACAGTCACCCGAGGCCGGAATTGAACCCGGGTTCCTGGAGCTGTGAGACAGGAGTGCTAACCACTGTGCCCCTGTGCCACCCATGGGTGTCGTCAGTGGGTAAGAGAAGGATGAGAGAATATTGGTTGGAGTTACTCAAAATCACAAGGCCTTAAGACATAGGAGCAGAATTAGGCCACTCGGCCCAAGGGGTCTGCCCCACACAAGGGATATAGGCTGTCTGAGTCGAGAGAAACTGTTCCCTTTGGCTGAAGCATCAAGCACCAGAGGACATCGATTAAAGATGGTGAACAGAAGAAATGGTGAGACGAGGAACAACATTTTTATGCTGTGAATGGTTAAGGACTGCCTGAGGGTTTGGTGGAGGCAGATTCAATAATGGCTTTCAAAGGGGAATTGGATAAGCAGACAAGGATTAAAAGTTGCAGGGTTACAGGGAAAGGGCTGACAAATGGGACTAGCTGAATTGTTCTTGCAGAGAGGCGGCCTGGACATGACAGGCCGAATAGCCCTCCGCTCTGCTGCAACCGTTGTATTTTATTCTAAAGCTTTCCTTCCTTGTTAAGTTACGAGCTGTCTTTTGAATTGCATTCTGGAGGTGTGCTATTAACACAGTTATCTGTCTCAAAGTGTGAAGAGAAAATGGTGTGCAGATAAACAGGAGTTCAGAGCTGCTGTGGTAAGTCAATCCTGTCAGGTCATATGGGAGATAGGGAGGGGAAGAATAAAAACTGACAGTAATTTGCTTCACTAATGAGGCCTGTCAAACGGGAGTCCTTTTTCTTTTGCCTTCCATCTCTAATGTACAGAGCTCAGCGCTGCGCCCCAAGCTGATTATTCCTGAAACCTGTCATTGTCCCCATCTGACCCTGTCCAGCCTTTTGCCAGACGCAGTATTAAGTAAGGAAAAGCTACATAAATAAACAGCATGTCTCCTGTGGTTTTGCTGGTGGTTCAGAGATTTTGCTGCTTTATAACGGAAGGAGTGCTTATGTCATGTGGGGCATAACATCGAGGACCACTTGTTTACAGTGGCAGAGAAAGTAAATTACATTTGTCGTTAAATGGCGTGCTGTGAGCATTGAACCCAACAACAGTCATTCTGTGAGAACCAATAATAATTGGCTTTTTTAACATTGAATTTCTGTATGCATTTAATTTTTTGTCTCCTTCCCCTTTTTTAAAATCTGAGGACACAGCCAGTGGATAATAGTTGCCAGGTACCTGAAGATTGGGAATTGGGGCGAAGCTTCATAGGTGTGGTCGACACGAGATGGGAGGGCAGCAGTGAGAGGCAGTTTGAAGTTCAGCAGCTCAGGCATGAGGCAACACGAGTGTTTGGTAAAACTGTGAGTGGAATTGATGTATAAACTGGTGGGTTTCTGTCACCTGACAACAATGATGATAAGGGTGTGGAATTCATGTTTCCTCTTGTGGGAGAATTTAGAACGACGGATCACTATTTAAAACTAAAGGGTCACCAATTTAAGACAGAGGTGAGGAGAAATGTCTTCTCTCAGAAGGTCGTGATCCTTGGAACTCTTCCTCAGAAGGCGGTGGAAACAAATTTTTAAGGCACAGGTCGATAGATAAGCAATGGGGGTGAAAGGTTATCATGGGTAGACAGGAATGTAAAGGTGAGGTCACATTCAGATCGGCCACGATGTTATTGAATGGCGCATAGGCTCAAGGGGCCGAGTGGCCTACTCCTGCTCGTAATTCATATGCTGGTATGTAATGGGTGGCTCGTTTCTGGAAACTGTTTGGTGGTGGTGTGTTGTTCAGACAGGGAGTCCAAGTTGTTGTGACAACATGCACTTTTACATGCATGTTGTAGTCCCGAGCTATGGATAACGATGAGAGAGGCTCCGACGTTATTTCCATTGCATAGCAGACTAGGAATCGCTTTTACTGCCTGCCACTGGTGTCTGTTGAGAGGATTTGCAGATTAATACTCAACATATTTGGTGACATAATGAACATACCATCCTGGACCATCAAGTTCTTGAGCGGGATTCAAATCCGACGCTTCTGGGTAAGAGGAAAGGACGTTAGGTACAGTGCTAGAAGAACTCAAACTTCAGGGACCCTAAATAATCAATTCAGTGATTGGTTCATGGTCAAGTACCTTTCGCTCGCTGTTTCTGAATGTCAAATGCCTCTCTTTTCTCTCTCTTTTGTCAAAGATGGCACAATTAGGATATTTCCATTTTCTAACAATCAGCAAAGCAATCACTACCTTTCTGTTTCAGAAATTTTCAACATTTATATAATTTATTTATTTTGGAAAATAGATGAAGAACTCGAATGAAATCAAAACCAGGAAAGAGATTTATCTTATTCACTGTTCCTCTCAGTTTAATACATTTGCGCAGACAAAGGGCAGGTTTTCATGCCTCCATCCGTGTAAGAATGGAGGTAGGGGATTTTAAAATGGCTGGGGAGGCTGGTTTCAGGATTCCTGCCTCTACTCCCATCTTGTGTGTTTTTTAGAGCCCCAGTATATAAGAGCACATGTAGAAAGTCCTACCTCATGCTTGCCACTCCAGGAGGAAGTTGGCACTTCAGACCCCTCAATTGTGATGGACTCTTGCAGACTTATGCCGGATATGTGGTTCACGGCTCTTTACAGGAAGCGTGATCAATGGCGGATCCCTAGTTTGAAGTCTGAAACCTTTTGGCAGGTAAGTTTAAAAAGTGTTCCAACCTCACATGCCATAATTAGATGGTGTTTGATAGTTTTGGTATGCTTTAATAGCAGTGATTGATGATAGAGCGTTTCTTTTAAAAAGTAAGTCACCATTAAATTGACTAGCATTAAAGTACTTTCCCCAGAGGAGAAAGTGCACATCTGCATTCCAAAATATGGAGCATCAATTATTAGGGCAGAATTTTTTTAGATGTTGGATATTCCTGCCCTGCCAATGGATATGTTGGTGGGAATGCCTCTTCACCAATCATGGCAGCCCTGCAGAAATTAACTGGAATTGGGACCTCTCACTTGGGTGGAAGCCTGTCTCAAGAGCTACCAGACAATCTGATTGGCCAGAAATACTGTAGACCTGGCAGCGCAACATCAATGACTAAGACTACACGTAATCCCTAGATTCTAAGTTTCAGGGACTCAGACGAGTTAATTATGAAGGATTGCACAGCAGGGAGGGGAGGTAAGTGCCCTCCTGCCAGCCACAATGTCAATAATTGGTCACTTAAGTGCCTCAATTGGGGCAAGGATTGACAGGCTTCCCAGGCCTCACTCATCCCCTATAAAAGTGCAAAAAGGTCAGGGGTGGGTGAAAGGGCATGGTATGGAAGGGGTACATTTTATAAATCCTCTTACTTCCTAGAGCATATTCCTGACCGTACTCTGTCTTCCAGCTCCCAAACAATTACTTGTTCTTTTCACAAACCCACCCAACCTGTAGTGTCTGGGCTTCAGTAATCTGGTCCTCAAGGCACAGACAATTCGGACCTGCTTGCATTAGTATTTCTTATTCAGGGATTTGCCTTACTTGAAATATATGAGGCACAAAGTGTTGTAATGTCTGTTTTTAGCACCGTTTGTCTCATTAGCGGATCACTCCAGAATTAGAACAATATCCCTCAGCATCAGCAGCTTGAGATACAGGTTAATTAATGGAAACATTTAAAACAAACCGAATGAGTGCTCCAGGCTGCACAACATGTTTTGTGTGTGTGTGAAGCCCACAGACATCAATGTTCTCGGAAACCCTGGCCCAGAAACTTACAAATCATTCATGCACATGTCAAATTGATTTCCGGGCTATCCTGGCCGAAGTGTTAACCCGTTTTATTTTAAATAGCGTGCAGATACCTCCAAAGTACCTTTGTCATTGGACTTTGATATGTGAAACATATCACACTAAATTTGCGACAGATATGCGAATGCACCTCCCCGGAATTTGAATTTTGTAGAGCATTTTGAAGAGCATTTTTAGATTAAAGAACCATGAGATGAATGGCACATCACTGACATTTATGAAGCCAACAGAAACATAAAGAATCTTACAGCACAAAAGACAATCATTCAGTGCAACCCTGCAGGGTTTTCCTTTTCAAGCATCTGTCCAATTTCTTTTTGAAAATTCCTATGAACCTGCTTCCACCTTCTTTTGTTTTTATAAATTTCGAGTACCCAATTGGTTTTTTCCAATTAAGGGGCACTTTAGTGTGGCCAATCTACCTACCCTGCACATCTTTGGGTTGTGCGGGCGAAACCCACGCAAAAGTGGGGAGAATGTGCAAACTCCACACGGACAGTGACCCAGAGCCGGGATCGAACCTGGGACCTCGGCGCTGTGAGGCAGCAGGGCTAACCCACTGGGCCGCCGTGCTGCCCTTTCCACCATCTTTTAGGCAGTGCATTCCAGATCTTAACAAGTCGCCGTGTGAAAAAAATGTCTCCTCATTTTGCCCCCGGTTCTGTTGCCAACATTAAATTTATGTTCACTGGTTAATAACCCCCAGCAGGAAAGGTTTCTCCCTATCAACTCTGTGTAAACCCTTCATAATTTATTAAATCTCCCTGATTTTTTGATTAACTTTTTAGTTTATCTCTCACCTCATTACTTTTGAATTCAGGAAGTTGGTATCCGAATAAATATGCGATTGTTTAGTTAGATTTTTCTGGAAATCCATTTTTCTTTCAGCGTGATGGGAGAGTAGGAGAAATTGGTTTTCACCCTCATCCCCTGAGCGATGAGGTGGTGAAACAGACGCTGGCCCATTATAGCACCTGCCTAGCTTTAACTCCATTTGTTGGCTATCAAGCACTGATATTTTACTTTTGAATTAGTGACTATCATACACAAACCTAGCCATGACAATCTTGATCATGTTGAGTGAACCTTCTTTCCTTTCTGGCTTAGTTCTCTCCAGTGCCTAGTAGCACATATCTGGTTCCATGGCTAGTTTTTCCTGGAACAGCCAGATGCTGTAGCTTGAGGTACACCACTTCATGTCAAGCAGGCACGACCAGGACATTCTCTCCCTCTTAGTGCCTGCCGTAGATACATCGGAAGGATAATTGACCTGTTTGGCCACTTAATGAACAATAGGTCCTGGAGTAGGATTCAACCCAGAATCTTTACCGGGGCTTCAAAAACCCTGGTAAACTGCAGTTACCTGTAGCAAGACAAGAACAGCGATATTCTTGGAGGCTGCCTCCAAATTGGGTCACCATCTTATTAATCATGGCGGACGGGCTGTCAATGCTGCTGGCTCAATCAGAGGACCAGCAGCTCGGGCCTCAGCAGTCCCACTGAGAGAGGTGGGTGCTGTTGAGACAGGTAGGTAACCGTGAGAGCATCTCAAAATGGATGCACCTCCAAAGACAAGAAATAAATCATTATTTTAAAAGTGGGAAGGAGGTAGGCCTCTGGGATCAGAGGGGAAACCCCTCCAATTAGATAGTTGGGCCTTTGGGGCTGACCTCTGATGCCCGAGCCCCACTTTTTGGAGGATAAGGCCTCCACTCCAAAGGCCCATCCCAGGCCGCCATAGACTCCATACAGAGTGGCGGGATGTGCTGCTGTCGGCCAAATTCCAGAAAGTCACCTCTAATTGGGGCCTTAATTATGTAAATTGGCTACTAACCTCCTTGGAGGGGAGGGCCGATCTACATTCCTGCCTGCAAGAGGTCGGAATGCAACAAATAGAATCTTGCTCGCTTCTATTTTACTGGACACCTCCAACTCAAAAATCCCACCTCAGGGCTCGGAAAATTAAGCCTGCAGTAGCAGGTTGATGATCAGCTAATGGACATCAGAACTGACCATCAGATCACTGCTCCGATTGTCTTTTATAAAAATGCACCAGATTCTTACATTCTGCTGCTCAAAGTCCGTGCTGGTCAATATTTATTCCTCCAACAAATTTTTTTAAAATTCTGCTTATTCCCATTAGGATTAAAATAGATAGAGATTCCAAATAAGTTAGCATCACTCAACGTTAATAAGGTATCTGATCCAGATGGGTTGCATGCTCGGTTGCTGAGGAAAGCAAGAATACGGGTAGTACTGAATGTGGGCGCAGGCTCAATGGACTGAACTGTCTTCTCCCGCAATGTTCTTTGCAGAAGCTCTGACCAAAAGCTTTCAATCCTCCTTGAATATGGGAGTGGCCCACGGATTGGAAGATTGCAATTGTTACATCCCGGTTCAAAAAAGGAGAGCGTGGTAAACTCTAACGTCAGGGTTGTGGAAGCCACTGGAGAGCATTGTCAAGTCCAAAATTGATTCTCGCTCAGAGAATCATGGGATAGTGACAGGGACATGGATTAACTAAAAGCAGATAGTGTTTGACTAACCTAATTGTTCTTTGGTGAAGTTACAGAGAGTTGATGAAGGTAGTGCAGTAGATGCTGTACATTATGGGCTTTGAAAGGCATTTAATCAAGTACCACACTTATTCAGGAAACAGAAGTACATGGGACTTGAGGAACAATGGTAACTTGAGTATGTAATTGGCTCATGCTTAGGAAGCAGACAATAGTTGTAAACAAATGTTTTCTGACTGGAGGGATTTTGATTTGATTTTGATTTATTTATTGTCACATGTACCGAAGTACAGTGAAAAGTATTTTTCTGCAGCGGGGGGAACATACACAGTGCGTACATAGTAGACAAAAAGAATAATCAACAGAGCACATTGACAAATGGTACATCGAGAAACAGTGTTTGATTACATTGCGGAAAAAGGGGCCAAGCAAAGCAAATACATGAGCGGGAACAGCATAGGGCATCGTGAATAGTGTTTTTACAGGGAACAGAGCAGTCCGAGGGGGAGTCGTTGAGGAGTCTTGTAGCTGTGGGGAAGAAGCTGTTCCTAAGTCAGGATGTGTGCGTCGTCAGTCTTCTGTACCTTCTGCCTGATGGAAGGGTCTGGAAGAAGGCAATGCCTGGGTGGGAGGGGTCTCTGATAATGCCGTCTGCCTTCCTGAGGCAGCGGGAGATGTATACAGAATCAATATGAGGGTGACAAGTTTGTATGATGCGTTGGACTGAGTTCACCACACTGCAGTTTCTTGCGATCTTGGACTAAGCATACCAAGCTGTGATGCAGCCGGATAGGATGCTCTCTATCGCACATCTGTCGAAGTTTGTGAGAGTCGATGCAGACATGCCGAATTTCTTTATCTTCCGTAGGAAGTAGAGACGTTGTTGGGCTTTTTTTAAATATAAATTTAGAGTACCCAATTAATTTTTCACAATTAAGGGGCAATTTAGCGTGGCCAATCCGCCTACCCTGCATATCTTTGGGTTGTGGGGGCAAAACCCACGCAAACACAGGACGAATGTGCAAATTTCACACGGACAGTGAGCCAGAGCCGGAATCGAACCTGGGACCTCGGCACCGTGAGGCAGCAGGGCTAACCCTCTGCGCCACCGTGCTGCCCGTTGTTGGGCTTTCTTGACTGTTGCATCAATATGAGTAGACCAGGACAGGCTGTTGGTGATGGTGACCCGCAGGAACTTAAAGCTATCGACCATCTCCACTTCGGAGCCATTGATGAAGACGGGAGTGTGTGTCCAATTGAGGAGTGAATGCTCAACCATTACAAATTCATAGAATCCCTGTGCAGAAGGAGGTTATTTGGCCCATCGAGTCTGTACTGACAAAAGAGCACCTCCCGAGGCACACCCCCCAGCCCTATCTTCATAATCCCACCTAATCTGTACGTCTTTGGACACGAAGGGGCAATATTCAGCATGTCAATCCACCTAACCTGCACATCTTTGACTGCGGTAGGAATCTGGACCACCCGGAGGAAACCCACGTAGACATGGGGAGAATGTGCAAACTCTGCACAGACACCCGAGGCCAGAATTGAACCGGGTTCCCAGCCCTGTGAGGCAGCAGTGCTAACTGTCATGATATGCAAACATGCAACCAATGAACACTCAGAATAGGACACACCCAATGGGCAGTCAGGACACTCAGAGGTGGCATCACCACAAGGGGGCATGATATTAATACTATAAAAGGGATGAGGCACTCACACCCTGCCTCTTTCCGCAGACAGACATCTAGAGAGTTAGACAGGGTTGATCAGCATTGATCAGCAGCATCACACCCCAGCACATGGTTTAGAGCAAGCTGGTACAGTTAGACTGAGTTACTACAGTTAGATTAGCAGAGAGTCAAACTCATTTGAGAACTGTGTTAATAGTTCAATAAATACGTTGAACTCATTTCAGTGTCTGGAGCATCCTTTAGTTAAGATTGCATCAAGTAGCAGCCTGTGTTATCCGAAGCAGCATAACATAACATGATACCAGGAGTGACTGTTCAATCTATTTAGTTCAACTCAGCAAGATCCGTGACAACCAGCTACTAAACACAGGGACACTGGACACGATTCAGGCTCTTCATCAGCTCAAGCCCACCAGCAATCTTAGTGCCAACTGGCGATCATTCAAGCAGAAATTTCAACTATACGTGGAAGCATCCGACCTCAATGGCGTGACCGATGCTCAGAAGGTAGCTCTTCTACTCACCACTGCGGGTGGCCATGCGATAGAGATCTTCAACTCCTTTCACTTTTCCGAAGGGCAGGACCTAACGAAGTACCAAACCATCCTGGACAAATTCGACAGCCACTGCGAGGTGGACACCAACAAAATCTTCGAGCACTACATCTTCAAGCAGAGGAAGCAAGGTAAAGACAAACCCTTCACCTTCTATCTAACTAACCTTAGACTGCTAGCGCAATCCTGCAACTTCGGTGATATCACTGACTCCATGATCAGAGACCAAATCGTTTTTGGAGTCCACTCTGATCCTCTTCGAGAGCAATTGTTGAAAATCAAGCTCATGACCCTGCCAGTCGCGATTGAAATGTGTACTGTGCATGAGCACTCTAAAAATCGCTATTCACAGTACAAAACGGCAGAAAGTGAAAAACAAGTCTACCACGAGGTGGAGAGTGTTCAGGCCATCTCCCGGATGCAGCGCCTCCACATTGATGAAAGCGGCTATTTTGCGTGCTCTTGCCAGGGTCTGACGCATGTGCAAAGCGATCAGGAGCACGAAGTGGCCGAAAATCGCACTGCGCAGGTGCAGACATCCGAGAACCGCACCGCGCATGCGCAACGACGCACTGAGCGTCATGACGCCGACGTCATGACATGTGTGAACTCCGCCCACTTTAAAAAAAACTGCCCTGGAAGAGGCAAACGCTATTTACACTGTGGGAAACCAAACCACTATGCAGCCCATCTGCACCACGAGTCAAGAGCCAGCGTTCCCAATTCCGATAGAGGCGCATCAGAAGTGTGCAACACCGAATGCATGACTCTGGTCCAGGCAGTGCGATGGAACCAAATGACGAAAACCTGGACAACACTTACTGAGTGGGCATTATTATGAAGTGCGAATACGCCACACATCGCGGGCCCAATCAATCCTGGCCGTGGATTCCGAGGACGAATTGCATGCAGTGATGAAGGTCAACCACTGCCCCGTCCAGTTCAAACTGGACACAGGTGCCTCCACCAACTTGATTTCGCAGGTGGACTTCAAGAGAATCAAGAAGGCCCCCACAATCCTTCCAGCTGCCTGCAAACTCCTGGACTACAATGGAAACACAATCAAGGCACTAGGGAACTGTCAACTGCAGGTGTCCAGCCGACACACACAAGCAAGCTCACGCTTCAAGTTTGTTAAACCAGACAGGGTGTCCCTGCTAGGTGCGCACGCCTGCAAGCAACTGAACCTCATTCAAAGGGTCTACACCACAATGCCGTCCCATTCAAATCATCAGGCCAGCATCGACGACATCCTAACCCAGTACCCAGATGTATTTAGTGGGATGGGCACGCTGCTTTATGAGTACAAGATTCTACTGTGGCCTGATGCCAAGCCAGTGGTCCACACACCACGACATGTCCCTGCTCCACTGAGAGCGCCTGAAGGCAGTGCTCACGAGTCTACATCAAAAAGGCATAATCTCCAAGGTCACTGACCAACCGACTGGGTCAGCTCGATGGTGTGCGTAAAGAAGCCTTCGGGGGACCTACACATCTGCATTGACCTCAAGGATCGCAACAAAAACATGATGAGGGAACATTACCCCATCCCGAAGAGGGAAGAAATCACGAGTGAGATGGCACAAGAGCGCTTCTTCACAAATGTGGACGCATCCCAAGGATTTTGGCAAATCCAACTTAAAAAATCCAGCAGAAGGCTCTGCACCTTCAACACGCCTTTTGGAAGATTCTGCTACAACTGAATGCCATTTGGCACCATCTCGGCATCAGAGATTTTCCACTGCATCATGGAACAGATGATGGAGGGAATAGAAGGGATTTGTGTCTACGTTGACGATATCATAATCTGGTCCACAACCCCAGAGGAACATGTGTCGAGACTCAAGAAAGTATTCCGACACATACATGAACATGGCCTCAAGCTAAACAGGTCCAAGTGCTGTTTTGGGACATCCATGCTAAAGTTCCTGGGTGATCAGATTTCGCGACACGGTGTGCGCATGGACACAGACAAAATTAAAGCCATCAAGGCAATGAAAGTCCCCGAGGCCAAGAAGGCAGTACTGTGCTTCCTGGGAATGGTCAATTTCCTTGGCAAGTTCATCCCGAATTTGGCCACACACACCACGGCCCGACGCAACCTGGTGAAAAATATCAACCGCCTTTGAGTGAAGGCAGAACACTGAACAGAGTGGCTGGAGCTGAAAGCCAGGCTCATCACTGCACCCGTCCTTGCATTCTTTGACCCAGACCGAGAGACCAAGATATCCACAGATGCGAGTCAGGATGGCATTGGGGCGGTGTTGCTTCAAAGAGACAACACGTTATCCTGGGTACCAGTAGCATACGCGTCACGGGCAATGACACCCACTGAGACCAGATATGCGCAGATTGAGAAGGAGTGTTTAGGTCTTCTCACCGGCATCCTCAAATTTCATGATTATGTCTATGGCTTGCCAACATTTACTGTTGAGACGGATCATAGACCTCTGGTTCACATTATCCAAAAGGACCTGACCAACATGAGCCTCTTTTTCAGAGAATTCTGCTCAAACTCCGGAGGTATGATTTCAATTTGGTGTACACACCTGGCAAGGAGCTCACCATTGCCGATGCATTGTCCCGCTCCGTCAACTCACCCAGTGAACCACTGGAGATTATCCAGCACATTGAATTGCAGGTACAACTGTGTGCAAGCACTCTCCCTGCAACAGATAAGAAGATTGTTCTCACTCGAGAAGACAGCCAAAGACCCCCTGTTGCAGCAAGTCATCCACAACCTCAGCAATGGCTGGCAGAAAGGGCAATGCCCTCAATTCTACAACATCAAGGATGACCTGACGCTGATCGACGGCATCCTGCTCAAGCTGGACAGGCTAGTCATCCCGCTACGTCTCCAGAGCTTGGTGCTGCGGCAGATTCATGAGGGACACCTGGGGGTAGAAAGATGCAGACACTGGGCCCGGCAAGCTGTCTACTGGCCCGGCATCCACCAGGACATCACGGACATGGTCCTGAACTGCGAAACCTGTCAGAGGTTCCAACCAGCACAGAACAAGGAGACGCTCCAAACACATGACCTAGAGACCTCTCCGTGGTCCAAGGTTGGCATTGACCTATTCCACACGAATGGTCGCGACTATATCTTAATCATCGCTTACTTTTCGAACTATCCTGAGCTGCTGAAGCTGCCAGACCTCACCTCACGGACCGTCATCAAAACATGTAAAGAGACATTCTCACGGCATGGCATCCCGAACACCATCATGAGTGACAATGGCCCGTTCTTCCACAGTCAAGAATGGTCCACGTTTGCCAAGAGCTATAATTTCAGGCATGTCACCTCCAGTCCGCACCATCCGCAGTCCAATGGCAAAGTTGAAAAAGGGGTGCACATCGTTAAGCAGCTCATCCGCAAGGCCTCGGACTCCGCTTCCAACATATACCTTGCACTACTTGGGTACCGGGCGACTCCCTTGTCCTCTGGCATGTCGCCAGCTCAATTGCTGATGAACAGGGACCTGCGGACGATGCTTCCAGCCATTCACCTGCCAACCTTGATCACCTCCCGGTGCTGCGGAAGATGCAGCAGCTTCGCGACAGCCAGAAGCAGGGCTATGATGCACATGCCACCAATCTGGACGTGCTATCCCCAGCAGACACGGTCAGGGTCAAGATACCGGATGGTGGGTGGTCTGCTCCGGCAGTCGTTGTTCGACAGGCCGCGCCCGGATCCTATGTCATACATATGGTTGAAGGAATCGAATGGCACTGTGAAAAGTTGCTTGCCCACAACCACTTTCCCCTCCATTTCCACATGTCGAATTGCCACCTCGAACCACGAGACCACAAGACGTGCCTCCCACTTGCCTGTCAAGACACCATCATCCCCTCCACCACCTCTCTGGCGGTCAACGAGGATCAGACGCAAGCCTCAGAGACTGAACTTATGAGCATTTGTTTTGTTTGTTCTGTTCTGTATTCCTCAGTCAGTAACATTAGACAGACACATTCACATGTATATACATCTAAAAAAAGGAGATGTCATGATTTGCAAACATGCAACCAATGAGCACTCAGAATAGGACACAACCAATGGGCAGTCAGGACACTCAGAGGTGGCATCACCACAATACGGGCATGACATAAACACTAAAAGGGATGAGGCACTCACACCCTGCCTCTTTCCACAGACAGACATCTAGAGAGTTAGACAGGGTTGATCAGCAGCATCACACCCCAGCACGTGGCTTAGAGCAAGCTGGTACAGTTAGACTGAGTTACTACAGTTAGATTAGCAGAGAGCCGAACTCATTTGAGAACTGTTAATAGTTCAATAAACACGTTGAACTCATTTCAGAGTCTGGAGCATCCTTTAGTTAAGACTGCATCAAGTAGCAGCCTGTGTTATCCGAAGCAGCATAACACCACACTAACCACTGTGCCACCCTGCCATCCTCTGGTTAGGCCCTCTGGTTAGGCCTCAGCTGGAGTATTGTGCACAACACAATTTAGGAAGGCTGTTAAGACACTGGTGAGAGTAGAAAGGAAGTTTCCAAGGTTACCACTGGAAATAAGAGACTTCAATTCTGTGGGGAGATTGAAGAAACTGTGATGGTTCACCTTAGGACAGAGAAGGTGAAGGTGGGGAATACGATTGAGGTGTTCAGAGTTATGAGGAGATCTGATAAAAGTAAGAAGAAAAATTTCTTTTGACAAGTGGGCCAGTGACCCGAGGTCATAGATTTAAAATAATTGCCAAAAGAATTAGAGGGGAAATGAGGAGAAATTTGTTTTCAGTACAAGAGGGTTGATAATATCTAGACTGCTCTACCAGACATTATGGGAAACCTTACTTTCTCTCCCATTTTGCTTGAAGAATAAAAGGGTCCACAACACCAGGGCTGGAGTGCAGAAGATTTGATTACAGACAGGGGCAGAGCTGGAAGCCTGGACCAAGCAGGGAAGCAAGGCTGTCAGTCCATATCTGACGTTAGGTTTGTATTGGAATGCAGAGAGCGCGCGAGGAGGAATTGCATTTATCTATCATTTCTGGCTACCGTGGCAACCTGCTGCACCCATGAATGGTCATTGCTGTTGACAGCATCACTCCAGTCATTGTTTCTGTGCTTCACTTGCTGGTTTAGCTCTGTTGGTTGGACAGCTAGTTTGTGATGCAGAGCAAGGCCAACAGCACGGGTTCAATTCCTGTACCAGCTGAGGTTATTCATGAAGGCCCCGTCTTCTCAACCTTGCCCCTCGCCTGAGGTGTTGTGATCGTCAGTTTAAATCATCACCACTCAGCTCTCCCCCCTCAAGCAGATTACACAGATAACCTCACAGGACAATTGGGCATCTTCTTGTACATCATTAATTTGCAAAGTTTAGTGAGAAAGCTTAGTGTTTAATTAAATAGGACAGCTCTTTCAAAGAGGTAGCATATACATGTTGGGCTCCATGGTTTCCATCTGTGATGTAAACTTCTGAATCAATCTTACTGGAATTGTGGGATCTTGCTGTGCACAAATTGGTTGTCCTGTTTCCTACATTACAACAATGACTACACTTCAGCGGTATTCGACTGACTGTTGGGCACTTTGGGACATGCTGAGGTTAAGAAACACTCTACAAATCTCTTTAAGAGATTTAGCCGCCACTTAACCGCCAGCACGTCTGGAACATACTGCCTGTTCATATGATTCTGACATGACAAGAAGAGGTTTTATTGGTGGGTCATAATAGGGATCTCAGCAGGAGGGAGGACAGCTGGAATGAGTTTTGTCAGAATCCATTCAGAAGTTGTACAGTGACCTCTTAATCCCACAAAGTTGGATTTAATTAAGATGCAGGATTTAATTAATTAAGCATTCTTACAGTTGTGGATCTGTAATAGATACACAGCTGCTGCTGCTACATACTTCAGCCAAAACTAGCAGGGATGATGTGCCTCTTATAAAATGTGTCCCCTCTCCTCCCGCTGGCCCAGTACTGCAGTGAGCTTATGGCGCCAGCTAGGGTCTACAGGATCGTGCTGACACCAGGCATCCGTGGTGTGGTCTCCTGGGCAATCACCATCCTATGCACAGAGGAAGTGATGTGCTTTCTTACTTGAGGCATGGCAGAAGTCATGCCGTGGAAGGCCTCGCCTGTCACTACGTTCCTCACCTGGGTCTGCGCGACTGCGGTTTTCACCAGATTGTGACCCAGGGCTGGCAGGGAATTGACTCCCCATTAAGATGTGTGTATCTATACTGCTGCTGCATCAAGCATCCAGGCTCTCATTCTCCAACAGGGGCTGGTCATGATTCTCTGCGGCAATTGACCCTGCAATTGAAGTAAAGTCGCCATAGTCACAGATGACCATAGGCTGCTTTCCCCTTTGAGGGGGAGAGCTGAGTGGTGATGATTTAACCTGACGATCACAACACCTAAGGCGAGGGGCAAGGTTGAGAAGACAGGGCCTTCATGAATAACCTCAGCTGGTACAGGAATTGAACCCGTGCTGTTGGCCTTGCTCTGCATCACAAACTAGCTGTCCAACCAACAGAGCTAAACCAGCAAGTGAAGCACAGAAACAATGAGTGGAGTGATGCTGTCAACGGCAATGACCATTCATGGGTGCAGCAGGTTTCCACGGTAGCCAGAAATGATAGATAAATGCAATTCCTCCTCGCGCGCTCTATGCATTCCAATACAAACCTAACGTCAGATATGGACTGACAGCCTTGCTTCCCTGCTTGGTCCAGGCTTCCAGCTCTGCCCCTGTCTGTAATCAAATCTTCTGCACTCCAGCCCTGGTGTTGTGGACCCTTTTATCCTTCAAGCAAAATGGGAGAGAAAGTAAGATTTCCCATAATCAGCCAGTGGGTGTCTAAGTCCGGGACCTTTGCCAGTGCCCTCTTCATAAATTCTACATCATCACAATTTGGGGCATATTCCCTCCCCCCCGGGGCATTTTCCCCCCTCTCCCCCCCCCCCCCCCCTCTCCCCCCCCCCCTCTCCCCCCCCCCCCCCTCTCCCCCCCCCCTCTCCCCCCCCCCTCTCCCCCCCCCCCTCTCCCCCCCCCCTCTCCCCCCCCCCTCTCCCCCCCCCTCTCCCCCACCCCCTCTCCCCCCCCTCTCCCCCCCCCCTCTCCCCCCCTCTCTCCCCCCCCCTCTCCCCTGTACCACTTCTGGTCTCCGTTTGTAGGGACCAGCGCAGAACAATGTTTGCCCGAGATCCCCAAAGCAAAGAGGTTGAATCCCAAAGCTTCAGGTACCTTGGGAATCTGCACATCAGAGTGAGGCTGACTGCCTCGCTCTAATATGCAAATTTGCTAAAAAGTGATACCATTGTGGGGGGGGGGGGGGGGGGATTCCCATCACAACATTTCGCGAGATCGTGTTGAATCTTGTGAGGCGTTGCGAGCAGGTAGATCCTGGAAGCGGGGTCTCCCAACTTTCAACGACCTCACTGCGCCACGATGAGCTGATTTTCAGGCGCAGTATGGCCGTTGGATCGCGCCCTACATCTGCCTTTAAACTCTTCAAATGAGCAAAGATGCATGACCTCTTAATTGGCCCATTTAACCTCCTTACGTTCCAAACGATGAGCCGGATAGGGGAGTTCCAGGTCCCCCCCTCTCCGATGAAACATACCCCCTTTTTAATGTGCTCCTCCAGGTCCTTGCCTCGCTCACCTCCTGAGCCATCCCAAGATGTCTACCGCCATCCCCCCATCCCTTAGTGCGCCACGCCAACTCCATCCACTTCAGCAGCCCACTCCTCCCCCCCAACCCAAGACATGCTAATATTTCCAACATGCCCATGAGCAAATGCTGAAAACAGGATGTTCATAGCCTTGATGATTGATGTTCAGCAGTAACTTTCAAGCTACAATCACTTACCTCTCTTTTTCTCTCCAAACAGATATTCCTACAGCTCCTTGTGGGCTATGGCAAATTATAGATGATCCAACCCCCCCCCCCCCCCCCCCCCCCCCCCCCCTCCTCCCCACCGTCCTAACCAGCATTGTTATTCCATTGATCTTAATGGCTCTTGGAGAAGGGTCACCGTCACGACTATCTTGTGGCTGATGGGCACCCAGTGTGGCTGAGCCAGTGGTACCAACACCCCCAAGGACAAATACATGCAACTTTCTTTCAATTTACACATTCCTCATTGCAGGCTTTGTTAGATGAAAGCTGGCAGAAAGAATAAAATGTTTCCTTTAAACATCGTCCTAAAACCCATGTCTGTGACTAAACTTCCAGCCACCGCTTCTGAACTGTAGTAATTGCATACTTCCATTTTTATTGGTTTCTTTGTGTCAAATAAACTTTTCAAACTCTGGACCCCTTCAAAGCTCTCATTTCTGCTGCGTGTAGGCACTTCTATCCTCCCAAAATTACCTTTTCTCTCTGTTTTCACAGCTTGCTCTCCTTTCTTAAGCATGTTATGCTAAAAGATAGGATCAGATGCAGCGATGAGGGAGGTGGTTCATGGGGAGCACAAAAGTCGGCAGACTTGTTGGGGCGAATGGTCTGCTTCCGTGTTATAAATACTGGGTACTGGATTTTACAGGGGGTGAGCAAGCAGTCACGAAAGAAATGCTCCCTCCTTCCTTCCTCCCCACTTTTTCTATTTTTGTAAAATATTTTTGTAAAATATTTTTATTCTCCATTTTCACATTTTCTCCAGAATATGCACCCCACCCACAAGCAGTAAATGGTAACAAATACAAAGTCAATTTCCTTATCAACAACAATGACCCCATCCTCCCACCACCCCAAACAATGCCCCATCTGACAATATAAGCATCAAATAGAACAAACCCTCCCCCGGTGGGACAAACAAAGGCAAAATAAAAGAGAAAGAAATTAGGAATCGCCTATGGTCACCAATAACCTATAGAGTCCCTCCCACCACCCCCCCCCCCCAACATTCAATGCCATCCAAATCCCCGAAAGAGTACCATAGATGACACCCATGCATTGCACGCACCCCTCTCCCACCCCCCACCCCCCCGGGACTCCTCCCCTCCACTTCCTCTTACAAAAACCCTCCCCCCAACCTCTGTTCCTTCCCCCCCCCCAACTTTCCACCCCGGCTAGACTCATCGGGACCTATTCTGCCAGGCTCGGATGGCCGGAGCCCCTCCCCCCACCTCACTCCCGTTCACTGGCCAGCTTAAACCGGCAAGCGTGGAGGCCCCCGCCCGGGTCTCTTTCCCCCTTGTCCGGTCCCAGGAAAACCAAGAAATCCCCTTTTGCACACAAACCCCGCATACACACCCAAACCCCAAAGAACCATAATTGCAAGTGAAAGTCCCCTCTCTTCCCTTGTCCAGGTATATACAACGTTGACTCATTTAGCATATACACCGGCCGCAGTGAAAAAATACAGCTACATGAGGCTACATTCTCCTTCTCCTTTACACTGTACCTACGAAAACACAGAGTCACTACTCTTGGCGGCTCACTCTCCTTTGGTACAGGCCGCCACGACCGATGAGCCCGATCCAGTTCATATCGGGAGAGATCCTCACACTCCCCCAATAGCTTCCCCAACGTCGTGGCAAAATACTCAGTTGGCCTCAGGCCTTCCACTCCTTCAGGAAGACCCACAATCCTCAGATTCAGTCGCCTGGATCTGTTTTCTAAGTCGTCCATTTTGGCTCGCAGACCCTCGTTGATCTCTGTCACCTTCCATATCTCCTTCCCCATTGAGGTAATTTGATCACTGTGCTTCAATAATGTCTATTCCACTTCCTTCAGCGCCTCGCCTTGCTCCCTTACCTCCGCCACTGCGCTCAATACCGCCGCCCTCACTGGGGCAATCGCCTCCTCCACCAGCACTTTCAATACCGCCCCCATCTCCTTCCTCATCGCCTCCATGCGTTTTGTGAACTACCTTTCGAGTTCCGCGGCCATCACCTTAGTCATTTCCTCAGCCGTGGGCAATACGGCCTGCCCTGGTGCCCCAGCCTCCATTTTCCTTGCCGTCACCACGGTGACCTTTCCACTCCCCGACGGACTTTCAGCTGCTTTTTTCACGGCCGTTTTTTTTACTTGTTCTAGACATCTTCCTTCACTATGCCTTCTCCCTGCTTTTGCTGCCTCTGTTACCCCTGGGACCGGGCGTTAGACCCCGAAAATGCTGTTCCCGAATGGGAGCCCTCCAGTGTGCAGCTGCCTCCCGCCCACCGTTACCGGAAGTCCCTCATCCCCACTTTTTCAACCTGATCAAAAAATATTCTGCCCAATCCCACCAGCCTGCCCACGTCCACCATATTCTCAGACAACATAATACCCCGACCATTTGACTCGGAACTACCTCAACTGTCATTTAATTCTTTATTTAAATATGGGGGTGGGCTGCCAATTGTGGCATGGGCCTCCCTAGTATATTTTGGGGGATAGCTCGGGAGTGGGCAGGAAGGTGGTGGGCTGGGCACCCCTCATATTTTACGTGTCTCCCCACAGCTGAAAGTACCCCTGGCAGGAAGGCCATAAAGCACACTGCCACTTCAAACCCTCTCCCTAGTCCTTAGCACAAGGGACAGTTGTAGTCATCCTCTTGCTCTTTCGGACAATGTCAAAGGCAGAACTTGTTGACATTCGGAGAGGATAATCCAGTTATGTGTTGTGCTTCCCAACTGAGAGCTGGAAGGGAAGGCTGGAAGGCGGAAGGGTAGAGAAACACTCTACACATCTCTTTCAAAAATTCACAAGAAATATCCAGCTGTAATAGATCCAAAAAACAAAAGCAGATCAGTGGAAAGCTACCAAGGGATTGGTGTTAAATATTTAAATTGAAATGCATAGTTTGATTGTTTTGGTGCAAGATTATAAACTAGGGAATAATGATCAGATATACACTCGAAGAGAAGGCATCAAAGTGAATTTGTCGACAACCAATCTGAAGCACTGAACACAGCCACGTGAGGAGGAGATATTGGCAGAGTCCCGGGGCTGAATTTTACCACAGATTTTGGAACTCCCAACACCAGGCAAAAACACCGCTCTCTACTTGGGTTGCCAACTGTGTTAAATGTATTCCTGAAGTTTTATCACGTGGCTTGTTCCCCATGTCCAGCCATTCGTCAGCCAACATGTCCATCTTTGGATGGTATTGGCAAAGCGTCAGGCTCAGACTCAAAAACTGGTTTGTAACTCTCCAATTGCACAGACCAGTTTTCTCTCTGGATCTTGAGCTTCTTTGAAGAAGAGAAAATGGTGGGTGTGGTTTACGCCATCACTCTGGCGAGGCGGGACCTGATAGATCCCATGGCTGGCTTTACAGAGATCAGGACGCCATCTTTAAAGAGTACCCCAATCAGCATTGATACTGAACAGCCCCCAACCCCCACCATGGAGGCATTGAGGGCTCCCCCACCTCCACCACTCACCCCCCGCCCCCCCCCCCCCCCCCCCCCCAGGCAATTATCGGGAGCTCCTCCTCACTACACCAGACAATCATTGGGGGCTCCACCTCCCCAACCAAACATTCATCGGGCCCCCCACCCCACCGCCTCCACCTCCTCCACAGGTCAATCCTGGAAGGCTGGCAACTCTAGGCCCACTTTCCAGCTGTGGGATCGGCTTAATCATTTTGCCACAGGCAGCCTCTCAATTGGCCTCTTGCGGGCTTGCCATCCAGTTACGGGTGGAAGGTGGGCTGTTGATGTTGCCAGCCCAAACACAGGACCAACAGCTCTGAAACCTCAGCAGCGCCACTGTGAGAGGTGCTCACAGCTGAGACCACGACAATCTGCCAGGTTTAAGTGAACAGAATATGAGAAGTTCAGGGGACTAAGGGTTAGAATGAAAATCCCTCTAGGACGATCACTTAGGTCATCAGGGTACTTCCTGCCGTGGATCTATCTTTGGGTCATGGTGTCTTCAGTTTTGATGACTTCCTGTGGCAGGGAGGCACTCCGCCTTTGGTAAAATAGGGGGCCAGTAAAATTCTGTCCCTACACTCCTGATGCCCTCTTCCTGCCCTCTTCACAATGTCCTCTTTGTGCCCTCTTTTGATGCCCCCTTTGCAATGTCCTCTTCATGCCCTCTTTTATGATACCCACTTTGTGGCCATCTCAGACAAGCATCAGAATAATAACATGAGGGAGACCGGTAAAAATAAATGAACTTGTAACTCATTAAAAATCACAAATTACCAACATGCATTATATTTCAATTTTCCTTTTTGTAATTTTATTTTTCAAGATCACTCATTCCTTTCACAGAATTTAACTCTCCAGACTGGACTTATAAATCGTGATTGTGATCTCCAGCCTTTCAATTTGAGAGCCTTTGGGGAGCCCTTAACAAATGAGAAACACAATCAATAACCAGTACGTTATGAAATTATAATTGGGGTGTCTCGCAGCTTCCTTGTGAAAATTAATTTAACCATAAAGTATGCTCTTTTCAAAATTACTGCTTAATTCGTAATGAACAGAGTGGTAAAACCCTGCACCACAGCTCTTAGTCTTCAACTGCAAGTCTCTGGCGAGCTTTGATTAACATTTACAGTAAATCAGGAATGACAGGCTGCACACTGCCTCCAGGCTTGAAGCTGCACAGTACGACAGGCTCCAAAGACACCATTTGGTTTGGAACTAAACCACACAGATCAGCAGGTCTCGGGTTTGTTATGTTATCTTGTGCTGACTGATGTCAGCCAGGGCAGTGCTTTTGGAGGATGGAACGGGAATTCCATTGAAATCAGCAGGGACGGGGGTGGCGTACAAGTTTCGGCAGATTTTCAGACACTAACGATCCTCCGAGGTGGCCAAGGTGAGGTCTTGGGCCAAAACACGGGGTTAGCCCATGTTTAGTGCAAGGCGCCAGCTTAGTGAAGAAGTTGAAGTCTGTGCTGTGAACGGCCACCTGGAAGCCCACTAAGAGGCTGACTGCCACGTAAAATGCCTGCTAACCATCATTAAAGAGACTGCATGACATTTTAATGGCCAGCGCTTGGCCTAATGCCCTTTTCTAACAGCGACCAGCTGTTTGGGAGTAAACGGTGTTGATGTGGATTTCAAGTGCTACTTAAAGAGATACTCAATATTTTGTGTTCATTTGTTCGCAAAGTTGTGAAGAAGACCCTCTGTGGAACACAGACGTATTTCTGGGGCAATTTGCCAGGACTTCAGCAACATCCCAGCAATATTTCTTCATACAGTTGCTTGGTAGCACAGAAGTTGAATATTGCTGAAAAGAGAGACATGTTGTCAAAGTTTATACTACAGGACAAAAGGGTGCTGATTGGTTAGCAATTTGGCTCTGATTGGCCGAGGCATTATCATGAAAAAATCAACTGGGAACTCTAAGCTCCCCAAGCTCCCTGATAATTCAAAAACTGCGCAAGGCTAGAACATACTTCTTTTGTTTCCAGAGTATGTTGCTTCTAGCAAGTGCACATGAGCCATGAAACAAACTCGACTAATTTTTTTTATTGATTGTTCGTGCAGCTATTAGCACACTCCGGATTGTTCAGCAGGTGTTGCCCAATCACAGAATCACATCCAACAACTGATGATTAGTTTAAGTTTTGCAAACACAGGGGGTGGGATTCTCTCAGCCCGGGGCCGGGCCGGAGAATCGCCGCGACTGGTGCGAATCGTGCCATGCCGCCCCGACGCCGGGACGCGATTCTTCGCAGAGCAGGAGAATCGGTGCCCTTGGTGCCGCCGTGGTCGGCACAGGGCCGGTCAGGGGCCTCTCTACTGCCCCCCCCCCCCGGCGATTCTCGGCCCAAGATGGGCTGAGCGTCCGTAACAAAAAACCCAAGTCCCGCCAGTGCCATTCAAAACTGGTCTTACCTGGCAGGACCTTGGCGTTGAAGGGTCCGGTGGCAGCCTGTGAGGGGTGGGGTGGGGTGGGGGGGTCCGACCCCGGGGGGGGCCTCCGCTGTGGCCTGGCTCACTATCGGGGCCCACCGATCAGCGGGCCGGCATCTCGGGCTGGGGGCCTCCCTTCTTCCGTGCCGGCCCTTGTAGCCCTACACCATGTTGCATCGGGGCCAGTGCGGAGAAGGGTGCTACTGTGCATACGAGCGTTCGCGCCGGTGCAACTGCGCATGCGCGGATCCCGCGGCATCCAGTTGACGCCAGGATCGGCAGCTGGAGCGGCGTAAGGACAGCGACCCTGTAGGGGCCAGAATTGTTGATGCTGAGGCCATGTTGACGCCGTTGGGAACCATGATGGCGTGAACCCTTAGCCTCAAGATCAGAAAATCCCACCCAGGTTTCTTGAGTACGGCCTGTACTCTGTCTCTGCCTGTCACACAACATCGTGCATGAGTTTCAATGATAGGAACAAAATCATATATCTTAATGGTAGCCTGATTGAATCAAAAACACGATCCTCCACCTGTTCATAATGGATAGAGAACAGTCCATCGGCAAATGCATGAAGCATAACATCATTTAGTGTGGGGCGGGGACGGGGGCGGGGTGAATAAGGGAGTGCAGTGAGATCAAGGCTGGTCATTAGCTATAATGATTATAATATATTTATAATCGGTTATTAGAGCCAGAACTGGAACAGACAGTAGGGAAGGTTGAATTTAAATGAATTAATTAATATAATTATGGAACATTTATTAGACCTTTGTATTACAGTGTTTCTTTATCTGTCCCCTCCCTCACCCCAATATGAGCCTGAATTGATTAGGTTGTGTGTACACTATTGATTGGTGACGTGTAGTGATTCAGAATATTTATGATTAATGAATCATGGTCCTTAACTGATTCCTGATCTAAATGACAATTGAGCTTTTACAGTTAATTTGGATTTTTGAAGGGAGAGGCAAAATGATTGGTTGTTTGAAATAGGATTGTAAGCTTCGGTATTTCTGACGATGCTGGTTGGTTTTTCACTCTGCCAGTTAATAATGCCCTGGTACAGTGTATAGTTGTGAGGGTGTGTGGCATCCTCAGAGAATCTTAAGCGGGGACTGGCATAAGCACAGGAATGGCCATATATTCGGCAGAGTAACTCAACACCCAATGCATGGCTGGGATACTCTGAAGTAATGTTGACCCTTTACTCAATGCTAACTCAACCTTCTCAACCTAACTATTCGAGGTTTTTATAAAAATCTTTCGTGGTATGTGAGCATCACTGAGAAAGCCAGCATTTGTCGCCGATTCCTAATTGCCTTGGAACTGAGTGGCTTGCTGGGCTATTTCAGAGGCAGTTTCGAGTCAACTATATTGCTTTGTGTCTGGGGTCACATGGAAGCCAGACCGGGTAAGGACAGCAGATTTCCTTCTGCTAAGGATAGAACCGGATTGATTTTTATAACAATTGATGATAGTTCCATTGTCACCAATACCAAGACTAGTTTGATATCCCAGGGCTACTAATTATATTCTACCAGCTGCTCTTGTAAATGTGAAGTCACCAGAGTCCCAGATGACCATCGCTGCTTTCCCCTTTGAGGGGGAGCTGACTGGTGGTGATTTAACCAGAGGATCACCACTCCTCAGGCGACAGATAAGGTTGATAAGGTAGGGCCTTCATGAATAACCTCAACCAGAATGGTATGATCCAAAGATGTGCAGGTTAGGTGAATTAGCCATGATAAATTGCCCTTAGTGTCTAAAGATGTGTAGGTTAAGTGGGGTTATGGGATTGTGGGGACAGGGTGGGGGAGTGGGTCTAGGTAAGGTCCCTTTTTGCGGAGGGTTGGTGCAGGCCCGATAGTCCAAATGTCCTCCTTCTGCACTGTAGGGATTCTATGACATCTATGATTTGAACCCTTGTCCCCTGTAGTAGTCGGTATTAGGGGTATTACGGTACCCAGGTTGAGGCTGTAGGACCATTGGTATGGGAGGTACCTGAGACAGCAAGATCATTGGTGAAGCCTGCCTGCTGGTTCCGCCCAGTAAGGCAGAGTATAAGAGCCTGTGTCTCCCTAGCAGCTGCATTCTGTACCTGCGCTGCTGGGGGAAACATCTAGTCCAATAAAGCCTTCAATTGTCATTCAATCTCGCTTCAGGAGTCATTGATCGAGCATCATCCCCAAAGCGTGGGCTTGAACATCTGGATTACTAGTCCAGTGACATTACCTCCATTCAGCCATCCCCTCTTGTTTGTGTCATCAGTCTTCATTGCACTAAAGGAGTTTCCTGCCCATTTCTTGAGGATCATCATGTGTCGGTGGCAAACTTCCAAGCATATTTCTTCAACGCAGCCTGGAGCACAGCAATCAGTATGTGTGGGAAAGCAGGTCACCGCACTCTTAGGTTCTCCACATCGGCATCAAGAACGAGAAAGAGAATGAATGTGCATTTTCATAGTGCCTTTCACAACCTGAAGTCTCAAAGTGTTTTACAACCAGTGAAGTACTTTTGAAGTGTAGCCACTGCTCTAATGTAGGAAAAGTAGCAGGACAATTGCACGCAGCAAGCTTCCAAAATCCATAATATGATAATGGCAAGATAATTGGTGTTCATGATATTGGGAGAAAGATAAATATTGGTCATGGCCCAGGGGAATAACACTCCTATTCTTCTTTGAAATAGTGGGATCTTTTACATCTACCTGAGAGGGAACACCTCTCCTCACCCAAGTGGGGGCACCTTCAAAGATTCTGGAGTGGAAAGTGGAAGAGAACCCCAAGAAATGGGCATTGGCCTTTATGATGTTAACCAGCGAGAATTGGTTCTGGAACAGATATTGCCTCTACCTGCAAAGTTAATCATGGAAACGGCAAAACGACTTTGCATTTATATAGTACCTTTAATATCTTAAAACATCCCCAAGTGATTTAAAAAGCAGAAGACTAAAACCTGAAAGTCTTAAATTTAAAAAATATAGTGAGAACTAATAACTGGATTGGGCAAATTGTCTTGTGAGGAGAGATTGGACAGGCTAGGCTTGTATCTGTCGGAGTTTACAAGAGCAAAAGGTGACTTGATTGAACCATAATAGACCCTGAGGGGTATTGACAAGGTGGATGTGGAGGGGATGTTTTATTTCGTGGGATAATCTAATACTAGATTAAAATTACGGGCCTGGATTCTCAGTTGCGAGTCCGCCCTGCTGCCGCTGTCAGTGAGGATGGAGAATTTGGCGCTCAGCCAATTCTCCCATTCACTGCAGAGGGACTGGAATATCATGCTGCCGTGAAGGGACGGAGAATCCCACTGCCATGAAATACCCTAAGGTGCTTTGTAGAAATAATTATTAAATATTTATTAAATGAAATTTGACACTGATCCACACAATAAGATATTATGGGAGGTGGGTAAAGCTTGGCCAGACAGGTATGTTTTTAGGAGAGATTAAAAGAAGGGGTTTAGGACTGTGTGGTTTAACAAGGAAATTTCAGAGTTTAAAGGAGCTGAAAGTACGGTCACCAATAGTGGAGAGATGAAAATTAAAGGAACCAGAAATGGAGGAGCGCAGAGATCTTAAAGGGTTGTGAGACCAGAGGGGATTACAGAGCAAAGGAAACAGGATCAGAATTGTACAATGGGTGTGTTGCCAGTTTGGGTGCAGGTAGCAAAAATGTTGGATGAGCTCAAGTTTAAGTGGAAGTTGTGAGACTAGCCAGGAGAGAATTTTGGTCGAGCTATGCCCGAAGGTAGCAAAAGTATAAGGAGACTTTAGGAGAAAGTGAGTTGAGGTTATGGGCGGAGACCGGTGATGTTATGGAGGTGGAAGTAGGTACACTCAGTGATGTTAAAAATATGGGGTCCGCTGTTCAGCAGGGGAAAGTATAAATTTGGTGAATTAAAAAAAAGTTATACGGGCAGAAATGATGTTTTTCAGGATTTCTGCAATCTTCTCACCATGGAGCATGCCCTGAATCCTGTCATCAAGAGATCAGGCCTCAGACAACCCATTGGTGAATTCACACACCAAAACACAACAAAAACTGTACACTGATTAAATCTGATATGGAATTCTCAGTACCGTTTGTCCCCTTTCTAATCTCGCAGCATTAGTTAGAAATAAGTGATGTCAGGATATTCTGCCTCTGTGGCTTGAAGAACTGTTTAGTTTTACATCTCTTTATTACTGGCAGGAGCTGTAACATCAAGAGTGAACACACCAGTCTGAAAGAAGGCATTTAAAACCATTGTTACACGTCTCCAGTTGCCTGGGGCACCAGGGTCAGATTTGCCAAACCCTGCTGTACAATTTATGTGCACTTGGTGTTATTATACTTAGCCGTTCTTGTAATTCTCAGCCAGTACAGTGTTGCTACAGACGCAGTCAGCATACTTTCCAGCGATCGGGTTCCACTGTTCCCAGGTATTGCAGCCAGAGCAGTGTGACCACCTAAGCCACGTCAAAATCAATGCAATCATTCCTGGAGCATGGTAGCACAGTGGGTAGCACTGATGCTTCATAGCGCCAAAGTCCCAGGTTTAATTCCCGGCTTGGGTCACTGGATTTTCTTTTTTGGTTATTGTCACGTACAGTGAAAAGTATTTTTCTGCGAGCAGCTCAACAGATCATTAAGTACATGAAAAGAAAATAAAGAAATACTTAATAGGGCAACACAAGGTACACAATGTAACTACATAAACACCGGCATCGGGTGAAGCATACAGGGGTGTAGTGTTAATCAGGTCAGTCCATTAGAGGGTCGTTTAGGAGTCTGGTAACAGCCTGGAAGAAGCTGTTTTTGAATCTATTTTTTGTATCTATTCGTGCATGTTCTCAGACTTTTGTGCCTCCTGCCCGATGGAAGAAGTTGGAAGAGTGAGTAAGCCGGGTGGGAGAGGTCTTTGATTATGCTGTCCGCTTTCCCCAGGCAGCGAGAGGTGTAGATGGAGTCAATGGTTGGGAGGCAGGTGTGTGTGATGGACTGGGCAGTGTTCACGACTCTGAAGTTTCTTGCGGTCCTGGGCCGTGCAGTTGCCATACCAGGCTGTGATGCAGCCCAATAGGATGCTTTCTATGGTGCATCTGTAAAAGTTAGAAAGAGTTATTGAGGACACGCCGAATTTAGTTTCCTGAGGAAGTATAGGTGCTGTTGTGCTTTCTTGGTGATAGCGTCGACGTGGGTGGTCCAGGACAGATTTTTGGAGATGTGTACACCTAGGAATTTGAAGCTGCTAACCGTCTCCACCTCAGCCCCGTTGATGCTGACAGGGGTGTGTACAGTACTTTGCTTCCTGAAGTCGATGACCAGCTCTTTAGTTTTGCTGGCATTGAGGGAGAGATTGTTGTTGCACCACTCCACTAGATTCTCTACCTCCCTCCCGTATTCTGACTAGTCGTTATTTGAGTTCCGAGCCCACTATGGTCGTATCATCAGCAAACTTGTAGATGGAGTTGGAACCAAATTTTGCCACGCAGTCTGTGTGGAGTCTGCACGTTCTCCCTGTGTCTCCGTGGGTTTCCTCCGGATGCTCCGTTTTCCTCCAACAAGTCCCGAAAGATATGCTGTTAGGTAATTTGGACATTCTAAATTCTGGCAGGCGCCGGAATGTGGCCACTGGGGACTTTTCACAGTAACTTCATTGCAGTGTTAATGTAAGCCGACTTGTGACAATAAAAATTATTATTATTGTAGAGTATCAAATTAAAATTGTTTTAATGTGAAGGAAAAGAAAAGAGTTGCATTTATATAGCACCTTTCGCCGCCACCAGATATCTCAAAAGTGTTTGGAAGGCAATGAAGTATTTTAAAATGTAGTCACGGTTATAAAAGGGGAAACACAGCAGCCAGCTTCGCACTCAGCAAACTTCCCAACACAGCAGTATGATCATAATCCGACAATCTGTTTCTGTGATGTTGATTGAGAGATAAACATTGGCCAGAACACTGGGGAAAACTCCTCTGCTCTTCTTCAAAATAATGGCATGGGATCTTATACATCCACCGTAGCAGGCAATCGGAGCCCCAGTTCAAATATAGCGTCCAAAAGTCTGCACTTTCTGCAGTGCAGCACACCCTACAGTAATGCACTGGAATGTCAGCCTTGATTTTTGTGCTCACATCCTGGAGTGGGGCTTGATAACAGCACCTTGTGCTTTGGAGTGCCACTAAGCAAGCCACAGCTGACACACAGTGGCTATGGTATAAACTTGACTTGTATCTTATGTGTAGAAGATTGAAGGGAGGCCTGGTCGAGGTGTTTAAAATGTTAAAATGATTCGATAAGGTAGATACAGAGAAACTGCTATCTGAAGTGGGAGAATCAATAAGGGTACTTAGGCCTTAATTTTCATCACCGAGGCGGGTAGCATGGGGGTCGAGAAAAATCTCAGCCTCGAGATAAATTGCCTGCAAACATCATTGGGACCTGTGTTGCCGTAGGTTGGGTGCGGGCTGGAGTCAGGCCAGCAGACCCGGAAAGAGTTTGGAAGCAGCTACCAGGGCTGCCAAGTGCGGAGAGGCGGGCTGTTTAAAAGACCATGCTTCAATGCTTTGGGACTTCATTCCAGTTAAAATGAAAGCAGAAACTCCCTCTAGCCCTCACACATCATACACTCGCCATGCCCCACCCATGTCGCCTTATGACTACATTGGCTCCAGGTTATGCAATGTTTTGGTTTTAAAATTCTCATCCTTGTTTATAGATGCCTCCATGGTCTGACCGTTCCCTTTCTCTGTGCACGTCTCCAGCCCCACATCCCTCAAAGATATTTGTGTTCCTATAACACTAACCTCATGTATCACCAGTTTCAATTGCTCCACCATTCATAGTCATGCCTTTCAGGTTAAAAGTCCAAAGCACTAGAATTTCCTCCTTAAACCTCTCCACTTCTCTATCCTTTCCACCTCCTTTAGAATCTATCTCTTAACATCTATCTCTTTTACCAAGCTTTTGGTCACCTGTCTCAATATCTTCATGTGTGACTCTGCATCAAATCTCATGATGCTATTTCAGCACACGTTGTTATTGTATTAAGATCAAGGTGCAGTAAATGCAATAATTGGCCACCAACAATGATGGGATTATTGAGAATTCCATACTATATCCAGAGTATTATCAATAAATCTTCATTCTCAGCACCAGGATGACATCTGGCTGCAAAAGCCTGCAACTCCGCACCTAAGTCCCCATGCTCATTCCCCATTGGCCGATCGGGTCACATGACCCTTCTGATGCATGGTCCCTTAAAGGGGCGAGCTACTATGCAAGGATACACAAAGTTGAGGAAGCAGTAAGCCTGTGCCATCGTCAGCTTTCTATCCCGATGGGTGGCATGGTTGCGCAATGGTTAGCACTGCTACCTAACGGCTCTGAGGTCCCAGGTTCAATCCCGGCTCTGGGTCACTGTCCATGTGGAGTTTGCACATTTTCTCCGTGTCTGTTTGGGTTTCACCCCCACAACCCAAAATTGCGCAGAGTCGGTGGATTAGTCACGCTAACATTGCCCCTTAATTGGAAAAAATAATTGGGTACTCTAAATTTTTAAAAAAAGCTTTCTCTCCCGATAGATGGAAAACAAGGACTGGAACCCTCAAGTTATATCCCCCCTGTCCACAGCTGCTAATGTGACTTACTATTACTTTGCATTTGAATAACTTGACAAGACTTAAGCAAAGGAAAAGAATTGTGTTATGTAAGCTGCAGTGTGGGATGTTTCAATAAAAGTGACAATCTGGAAAGAACGCCAAAATGAAAATGGAAATTGTTCCATTGTGAGAGCTTCACAGAGTTGGGAGAGAATTGGTATTAAAATTGGAATTTTTTTTAGTGTTCCTGTTACAACTGGGCTGAACATTAAACTCCAGCGCTGTTTGCATGTCATGTTGAGCTGGAGTGCAAAATTTTAAATACACGATAAAACATATTTAAAATGCCAGGTTAACTTTATGATCCCGTGAGGAATGGTCCTCATTGCTCATTGTTATTGCTCTTTCACTGGGCAGAATCTGAATGCCAAATAACAGTGGGCTATTGATGGAACCATCAATTCACCAGACACGTGTTTCCGATGTGAATCTAGGCTTTAATCGACTTACTTCAGAGCCAGCCTGCTACCTGTCGATGAACTCGTAGTGACCCAGGCTGACTCTGGATACCGGTACATATACAGCTGCACTAGGGGGAGGAGTCGTGGGCGGAACCAAGGGTGGAGCCCAGTACAAGTTCCTAAGTGCTCCCAGCGCTACTCCCCCTAGTGGTAGGACAGCGCTACTGCGTTTACAACAACAGTGTGAATTAACATATATTAACATATATTACATTCACCACATTCACCCCCTTCAAAAAAATCAAGTCCGGCGGGGGTGGTGGTCTAGTCTATAAAGTCAGTCTGTCCAGCGGTCGAATTGTCCGCTGAGATCTGCAGAGCACTGGGGTTGCAGCCTCTTGCGGTGGCTGGATGGGTGTGGTGTGCTGGGGTACGATGGGGGACTCCAGGGAGGGTTGTATCCGAGCTTCATACTCTCCTGGTTCGACCGGGGACTGGGGGCACTGGGGGCTGGCCGGCGTGGGGGCGCGGAAAGGGTGGAGCAAGCTCGTGGGCTCGGGAGCGCAAGGGGGTGGCAGCATAGGGTGTAGGGTAAGAGATCTTAATGTGGGGGTAGGGGGGTGCTAGATCCGGCGGGTGCCAGATTCCGGAGGGATACAGTGTCCTGACGGCCGTCAGGGAACTCGACGAATGCGTACTGGGGGTTGGAGTGGAGCAGGCGCACCTTCTCAACAAGGGGGTCGGTTTTGTGCGCCCTGACGTGCTTCCTCAGGAGTATGGGGCCCGGCGTCCTCAGCCATGCCGGAAGTGAGACCCCCGTGGTAGTGCCCCTGGAAAAAATGAAGAGCCTCTCGTGAGGGGTCTGGTTGGTCGCCGTACACAAAAGGGACCAAATAGCGTGGAGCGCGTCTGGGAGGACTTCCTGCCACTGGGAGACTTGGAGCTTTCTAGATTGGAGGGTCAGCAGGACGGTCTTCCAGACCATCGCATTCTCCCTCTCCACCTGCCCATTCCCCCTGGGGTTGTAGCTGGTAGTCCTGCTCGAGGCAATGCCCTTGTTGAGCAGGTACTGACGCAGCTCGTCGGCCATGAAGGACGACCCCCGGTCGCTGTGTACGTAGCTGGGGAAACCAAACAGGGTGAAGATGTATGCAGGGCCCTAATGACTGTGTGGGAGGTCATGTGGGAGGTCATGCACGGGATAGCGAATGGAAAACGGGAGAACTCGTCTACGACGTTTAAGAAGTAAACATTCTTGTTAGTTGAGGGCAGTGGCCCTTTGAAATCAATCGCAAGGTGTTCAAAGGGCCCAGAAGCCTTGACCAGGTGGGCCCTGTCTGGTCTATAGAAGTGCGGTTTGCACTCCGCACAGATCGGGCAGTCCCTGGTGACCGCTTTTACCTCCTCGTTGGAGAAAGGCAGGTTTCGGGCCCTGATGTAGTGGGCGAGCTGGGTGACCCCCGGGTGGCAGAGGTCATTGTGGATGCTTTTTAATCGGTCGATCTGCGCGCTGGCACATGTCCCGCGGGATAGGGCATCCGGAGGCTCGTTGAGCTTCCCGGTTCGATATTTGATATCGTAATTGTAGGTGGAGAGTTCGATCCTCCACCTCAGAATTTTATCGTTTTTTATTTTGCCCCTTTGCGAGTTGTTGAACATGAAGGCAACCGATCTTTGGTCGGTGATGAGGGTGAACCTCCTACCTGCAAGGTAGTGCCTCCAGTGATGGATAGCCTCCACAATGGCTTGTGCTTTCTCGACTGAAGAGTGTCGGAGTTCTGAAGCGGATAGGGTACGGGATAAAAATGCGACTGGTCTCCCTGCCTGATTTAAAGTGGCTGCAAGAGCTACCTCTGAGGCGTCGCTCTCTACCTGAAATGGGGTGGATTCATCCACCGCCCGCATGGCCGCTTTGGCGATGTCCTCCTTGATGCCGTCGAAGGCGTGCCTCGGCTGACAGGGGAAATTGTGTGGTCCTAAAGAGTGGGCGGGCTTTGTCTGCATATTGAGGGACCCACTGGGCGTAGTAGGAAAAAAATCCCAAGCACCGTTTGAGGGCCCTGGGACAATGAGGGGGAGGGAGTTCTAAGCATACGGTCCGGGTCGGGGCCCAGGACTCCGTTTTCCATGACATAGCCGAGGATGGCTGGTCTGGAAGTGGGGAAAACGCATTTCTCCTAGTTGTATGTGAGATTCAGTTTCTGTGCCGTCTGGAGAAAACGGTGGAGGTTGGCGTTGTGGTCCTGCTGGTCATAGCCGCAGATGGTGACATTGTCCAAGTACGGAAACATGGCCCGCATCCCGTACTGGTCCACCATTCGGTCCATTGCTCGTTGGAACACCGAGACCCCATTGGTGACGCCGAGAGGGACCCGGAGGAAATGGAAGAGGCGGCCTTCGGCCTTGAATGCCGTGTAGTGGCGGTCCTCCAGGCGGATTGGGAGCTGCTGGTATGCAGACTTCAGATCCACCGTGGAAAAAAGCCGGTACTGGGCGATCTGGTTTACCATGTCTGCAATCCTGGGGAGGGGATACGTGTCGAGGAGCGTAAATCTATTTATAGTCTGACTGTAGTCGACCACCATATGGAATTTTCCCCGGTCTTAACGACCACTACCTGAGCTCTCCAGGGACTATTGCTGGCCTCTATAACCCCCTCACTGAGTAGCCTTCGGACCACTGCTCTGACAAATACCCTATCCTGCAGGCTCTACCGCCTGCTACGAGTGGCTACGGGTTTACAGTCCTTAGTGAGATTGGCAAAGAGAGGAGGGGGGGGAATTCGCAGCGTAGCGAGACTGCAGATCGTGAGTGGGGGCAGGGGGCCTCCGAAGCCGAGGGTGAGGCTCTTGAGGTTGCATTGGAAGTCTAGGCCTAATAAGAGTGGCGCGCAGAGTTCGGGCAAAACGTAGAGTTTGAACTTCGAGTAACTAGCGCCTCGGATTGTGAGTGTCGCGGCGGTGCGCCCCTGGATCTGGACAGAGTGGGAGCCTGAAGCGAGCGCGATAGTTTGCTGCGCGGGGAAAACGGGGAGCGAACAGCGTCTTACCTGGTCTGGATGTATGAAGCTCTCTGTGCTCCCGGAGTCGAAGAGGCATGGCATTTTGTACCCGTTGATATGGACCTCTGCCATCGAGTTTCGTAGATTCTTTGGTCGTGATTGGTCCAGGGTGATCGCGCTGAGTTGCGAGTAGTCGGCGGCTTGATCAGCTGTGCTGGAGTGGCCCCGTGATGACTGCCCTCTGAGTTCATAGTTTAGTTCGAATCCCTCCGCTGAGTTGTCCGAGCGCGGAGATGCCGATCGGGCCCATGGATCGCATGTGGCGGGCGGCGAGGAAGATGGCGTCCAAGATGGCGGCCCCCATGAGTCGCACGTGGCCAGCCGCGTGGTGGAGGTTTTCCAAGATGGCGGCCCCAATGGATCGCACGTGGCTGGAGGGGGCGGAGTTGGGGCAAAGGCCGCAGCGTTTCGGGCCCCGCGGGGCTGCGAGTGAGGGGAGCGGTTACTGCGCATCGCTGGGGAGTTGGAAGCTGGGGCCATTTTTGCGAGGCACACTCTTGCGTAATGCCCTTTTCGCCCGCAGCTGCTGCAGGTCGCGTTGCGGGCCGGGCAGTGCTGCCGCGGGTACTGATTCTGGCCGCAGAAATGGCAGGCTGGAGCAGCATAGTGGCTGGCTGGAGCAGCATAGTGGCTGGCTGGGGCAGCATGGTGGCTGGGCGGCCGCGTAGCACAGGCCTGGGGGAGTCGCTGGTCGGGGGCCTATGATTGGGTCGCGGGGTCCGCGGGGAACGAGTTAAGGCTGCGGAAGGAGACCTCCATCGTGGTCGCAGCTTCCACAGTCGTTTCTAAGTCCTGGGCCCCCTTTTCCAGCAGTTGTTGACGCACACAGTTAGACCTGAGGCCCGCTACAAAAACATCGCGTGCCGCCAATTCCCTGTGTTCAGCCACGGTAACCGCTTGGTAATTACAGTCATTGGACAAATTGTTAAGTTCTCTTAGGAATTCGGCGAGTGATTCCGTAGGCCGCTGACGGCGAGTCGTAAACACATGGCGAGCGTAAACTTCATTAACGGGCCTTACATACATTTTTTCGAGAACTGCTAGCGCCGCAGTATATGAACTGGCCGAGTTTAGTTGCGTAGAGATTCTGTGGCTCACCCTCGCGTGCAGTAGACTTAGCTTCTGATCCTCTGTAGTTTCGGCTGTGCTCGCTTCGGCCAGGTAGGCCTTGAAGCACCGGATCCAGTGGGAGAAGATTTCTTTAGCCTCTGCATCCTGCGGGTTGAGTTCCAGGCGTCCAGGCTTGAGGCCCGATTCCATAATCGATCTTTACTGTTCTTAAGTCGATTAAATTGATGGAACCATCAATTCACCAGACATATGTTTCCTATGTGAATCTAGGCTTTAATTGACTTACTTCAGAGCCAGCAGGTCAGTAAGATAGGACACGACCAATGGGCATTCACGACACACACACAGGTGACAGTACCACAGGAGGGCATTACACCAACCCATATAAAAGGACACAGCACACATGATCTTCCTCTTTCCAGTGGAGACACTCAGTGAGTACACAGGGTTGATTCAACACATCACACTCAGCACCTGGATTGTAGCAGACTGGTTCGTCAGTCTGAGTAGCTATAGCAGGATTAACAGGAGAGTCGAATCCAAGTAGGAGAATTGTTAACAGTTTAAATAAACGTGTTAAAGCTATCTCCAAGTCTGAACCTTCCTTTGTCAGAGTGCACATCAAGGAAGCAGCTTATGCTACGTCAAGAGCATAACAAAACAATCACTAACTCTTTGTTAAACATGCTGTATTAAATATCTTCATCCAGACAAATGTGCAAAAACGGAAACACAAATGCACATGTACAAAAACACACACATACAATCACATACAAGTACACATGCACGCAAATGGACTTTTTCATATGGGCAAGTAACTCCGTAGCCTCAGCTCGGTTCAATCATTCCTGTCCTATGGCAGGCTACCGCTGCTTCCAGGCTGTCAAATCAATTGTTCCTCGTATTGATTTTTCGCCACAAACTAGGAGACGAAAGGAACAGAATGAGAAAAATCCATGTGACGCATCAAAACCCATATGCACACAGCATGATCACAACAATTCCACTTTAATCTCATAAGGATTTACTTCCATTTAATCTGTCACACATTAGGGTGTCAGGCCTTGAAATGGTATTTTTTTTTGTCCTTGCAGCTAAGTATTTAACTTTGACGAGTTATTGTGTGATCTGCATGGTCATCAGCAGCATCCACAATAGTCTTGTCCTTTGGTTTGGAGGGATGGTATTGTGCAGAAGACAGCGGGCAAAACTGCCAATCTCACGTCCTTTCTTTCTCTTTAATCTTTCATGGGATGTGGGTGTCGCTGGCAAGTCCAGCATTTGTTGCCCATCCCTAATTGACTTTGAACCGAGTGGCTTGCCAGACCACATCAGATGTAAGCTAAGAGTCGACCACATTGGTGTGTCTGGGCCTCATGTGGACCAGACCAGGTAAGGAAGGCAGATTTCCTTCCCTGAAGGGCATTGGTGAACCAGATGCATTTTACCACAATAGATGCTAGTTTCCTGGCCACCATTACTGAGACTAGTTTCGGTTCTAGGGCTGGGATTTCCCAGTCCCCCTGCGGTGTGTTTTCCAGCAGCGCATGCAGCTCGCGATTGGTCGCTGCCAATGTCAATGGCTATTTGCGTTGCACAGCAGTCATGCCGCCAGGGAACCCGCTGGCCAATGCCCCCCCCCCCGCCGTTGGAAAACCCAACCCGGTGGGGGGGGCTGGAAAATATCAGCCCTGGAACTGAAAATTCCAGCCTATGTTTAATTATTTTATTTTATTCACCACCAGCTGCCATGATGGGATTTGCACCCATGTCCTCAGACCATTCGTGACATTACCACTGCACTGTTGTCTCCCACCTACAGCGAAATTCCTTCAAGCAACTTGAAAAGTGTTGAGCATAAAGCTTTCTGAAATTGATTGGAGGAAGTTTTCGCTGGGACTAGGTGATGCAGTGCATTAGAATTCTGTCTTCTCAACTCTGAAGTTCCAACCTTGCCGATTACTCGCATTGGAAGCATTTCAGAGAAGGTTCACCAGGCTGCTTCTGGGGACATGAGGGGGTTGGCTTATGAGGAAAGGTTGAGCAGTAAGGTTGCCAACATTGCCCAGGCATATTCCTCAGCGGAAGCGACGTCACAGAAAGCCAGTGGCGTGGCATCAAAGCTATTTTTTAAAAATAGCATTTTGAAGTAGATTCCTTGAAATCTTTCCAAAATTTCAAAGTGGGTGAATTTACAACCATGTGCAGTGTAAAAGTGTCCAAGGGGTCACAGATAGACAGGTGTGATTAAATCAATGTGCTCTATGGGGGGAGGGGGGGGAGTATTCCCCTCAAACCTGTGAGTTTTTCCCACCCTAATTGAGGAGTTCTGACACAATTCCAAACCGACAGCCTCTCCACAGCATGAGCTAGTGCACTTTTCGACATGCAGTAAAGGCTGGAGGGTAAGTTTCAACAAAGTGGCTGCTGGCTAACCTAGATCCCTCTCTGTGTATGCGCCTGACAGATCCTAGAGAAAGGGTGACTCAAGACATGCAGCGGCACACCTCTCCAGCCAGCACCAACAGCAGAACCTCCCCGGGTGTCAGGGGCCAAGGTACACTCCACCGCTGTGTGATGTGGCAAACATTCCATTCCTTGGGGGATGGTGGGGGGGGAGCTGTGAGTTGCAGGGTGGGGGGACGTCACCGCCACTCAAATCACACTGCATCACCTTGGAATATCCTGCAAGACCCATATCCTGGGTGGGATTCTCCAGTCCCCCAGCCACACGTTTCTCAGTGACGCACCGTTTGCTGGTCCCGCCGCTTATCAATGAGATTTCCCATTGAAACCACCCTATGCTGCCACGAAACCCGCTGGCAAGAGTGCGCTGCCAGCGGGAAAAGTGAATCCCGGTGACCGGAGAATTCCAGCCCTTATTCGGAAAACAGGGTTTTTTTTTCAAAGCACTCCCCTTGCTGCCTCAATTAATGATCTATTCCAGTCAGAACATTTGATTACCATTATCAAGCAAAGCACTGATGCAGCAGGACCCACACAGGTTCACAAAGAGGGTGCAGACCTTGCGGCGGCACGGTGGCCCAATGGTTGGCACTGCTGCCTCATAGCGCCGAGGACCCGGGTCCAGGTCACTGTCTGTGTGGAGTTTTCACATTCTCCCCATGTCTGTGTGGGTCTCACCCCCCAATCCAAAGATGTGCAGGGTAGGTGGATTGGCCACGCTAAATTGCTCATTAATTGGAACATTTAAGAAAAAGATGGTGCAGACTAAACCAACACAGAAGAGACTATACAACGTGCTGTTGTGGGAAAGCTGAGGAAGATGTAATCAGTGTCTAACTGTGCATTAGGAGACCATTTGACCCATCAAGTCTGTACCAACCCTCTGAAAGAGCATCCCAACTAGAGCAACTCCCTCACCCTATTCCCATAACCCACCTAACGAGCACATCCCTGGGCACTAAGGGACAATTTAGCATGGTCAATCAACCTGCCCTACACACCTTTGAAGTGTGAGAGGAAAACAGCATCTATGGGAAACCCACACAGACACGTGGAGAGAACATGCAAACTCCACACAGTCACCCAAGGTGGGAATTAAACTCAGACCCCTGGCGCTGTGAGGTAGTTGTGCCATCGTGCTGCCCCAAACATCTGACAAGTCACGATTGTTAATGGTCACTCAGTGTGCAATTTAGGACTTCAAACAAATTCCGATTGCCAACGGATATGGTTATGTGAATATGTGTGTGTGTATTGTGATGTTCTTTGTGTTGCTAAATTCAGGATGATTGGCGTAGTGTTCACAAAGACCATAAAATAGCTTGAACTTCAACAAAGCTATAAATTTATTAACATATATTAATTTGGATTCGACATATATTTCTAAATCAGGCACGTTCTTTTTTTTGGGGTTTTAACAAACAATTTTATTGAGATATTTTAAGCATATAGAAAAAGTGGCATTGTACAGTACAAAAAAAAAGAAGTCAAGACACAGATTACAAATTAAACATTGTGCAAACCACGGCTCTGTTCACACATGGACCTGCCTCAATATCTCCTTACTCTACTCTACCCTCCCCCCCCCCCCCCCCCCCCCCCCCCCCCCGGCTGACGCGTACCCCTCTGCGAAGAAGTCAATAAATGGCTGCCACCTTTGGGCGAACCCTAGTAGCGAACCTCTCAAGGCGAACTTGACTTCCTCTAGGCCAAGAAAGCTCGCCATGTCCGATAGACATACCTCAGCCCTCGGGGGCTTTGAGTCCCTCCATGCTAACAGTATTCGTCACCAGGCTACCAGGGAAGCAAAGGCCAGAACATCGGCCTCTCTCTCTTCCTGGACTCCCAGGTTCTCCGAAACCCCAAAGATTGCCACCTCCGGGCTCATTACCACTCCAGTTTTCAATACCCGGGACATGACATCTGCAAATCCATGCCAATACCCCGAGTTTAGGGCACGACCAGAACATGTGTACATGGTTAGCCGGCCCTCCGGCGCATCTAGCACACTTGTCCTCCCGCCCGAAGAATCTGCTCATCCGGGCCACCGTCATGTGGGCCCGGTGCACGACCTTAAACTGGATCAGGCTGAGCTTGGGACAAGTTGCAGTCGTGTTTACTCTGCTCAGGGCTTCTGCCCAAATACCATCCTCCAGCTCCTCCCCGAGCTCCTCCTCCCACTTAAGCTTCAGGTCCTCGGTCTGCGTATCCTCAGCTCCCATTACTTGTAGACGTCTGAAACTCTGCCCTCTCCCACCTCTCCCCTAGAAACTACCCTATCCTGCCTCCCCTTCGGCGGGAGACGTGGGAAAGACGGCACCAATCTGCGTACAAAATCCCTCACCTGCAAGTATCTAAAGTCGTTCCTTCTCGCCAGCCCAAACTTCTCCTCCAGCGCCCTCATGCTCGGAAAGCTCCCTTCCAGGCACAGATCCCCTATCCTAACAATCCCCGTCCATGTTCCCCGGGTAAATCGGTGGTTGCCGCAGATTGGGGTCCACACCGATGCTCTTACCTCCCCTACATGCCTCCTCCACTGGCCCCAGATCTGAAGAGCTGCCCTTACTCGACCACTTCTTCTGCTGTTTACGGTCCCTCCGGCTTCTTAGGTACATACAATTCTGTATGGGTCCTGTGCCTGAGTACTATTGCTTTCCAGTTCCGCGCTCAAAAGAGCAAAAAAGTCAGGGGAAAAGGTCCAAAAGTCTGACCGAGACGGGAGCCACCAAATGTGCGACCTACTCCCTCATAGCCGCCACCGGAAGTTAAATCAGGCATTTTCAATGTCGGGGTCACAACCAGCGGGTGGATCCCGGGCAGGTGTCGGGAGGATCGCGGAGCCATCTGTCATGGCGCTCCCGATTGCGTAAATTCGTACGCAACAGCCGCAGCAGCCGGCTTTCAACAATGGTGGCTGCGAGCAGCTTTCAAAATGACAGTCGCGACCATATTAAAAAATGCGGGCGCACTGCGCATACGTGCCCGCTCATCAGTGCACATTCGCGTGGTCCCGAAAATTGGCCGGTTGGTAAAAATGGGTCCAAACAAAGTTTGAAAAACACTGTTCTAAATAATACAGAGTTAATTATTAACACATAAATTACATTCATCTACGACTAATCTTTATACTGTTAGAAATTATGATCTGCTCTTACTCACACTGGGCGGGATTCTCTGAGCCAGGGGCCAGGCCGGAGAATCCCCGCGAATGGGCCACACCGCCCCGATGCCGGCACCCGAGCGGAGAATCAACGCCATAGGCGCCGGCGTGTTTAGCGTGGTGCCAGTCGCAGGCCGCTCTACGCGGCCGGCCCACCGATTCTCGGCCTGGGATGGGCCAAGCAGCCGCAGTCAAAATGCTGAGTATCGCCGGCTCCGTCCACACCTGCTCGCAGCCGGCGGGAACCCTGCGTGCAAGGGTCGGGTGCGATCGGGGCCCACCGATCAGCGGGCCGGCCTCTCTGCCCTCTGGCCTCTTTTCCTGTGCGCCAGCCCCTGTACTCCTGCATCATGTTGTGTTGGGGCCGGTGCGTTGAAAGAAGCCACCGCACAGGCGTTCGTTGGTGCCGGTGCCACTGTGCATGTGGGCATTGGCGCTGACGCCAGCGGCACTGCGCATGCACGGATCCCATGGCGCACAGTTTGCGCTGGGATCGACAGCTGGAGCGGCATGAACTGCTCCAGTGCCATGCTGGCCCCCTGTCTATGACAGTGTGGACACTCTGCCTCGGGATGAGAGAATCCCGCAAAAGATCGTTACTTCTGCCTGTCTCCAGCTAACTGCTGCGCTACTCTCTCCCACAAGGCTTAGAATCAATGCCTTATATACTTGAAACTGTAGCTCCCTCTAGTGGCTACTCTAGACATTTCATTAACCCTTGCAGTTCTTACAGTTATGATAATACCACATCCCCCTTTCTTTTTACAAGAAAAATTATTATAAAGTTTGGTTGTGATATTTTTCTTTGTACATTGTATTAGCTAGTATTAATCATAAACGTGTTGTCAGTTTGTACATACATTTGCAAATAACCATTACATCACTTTGTTGATGAAATGAATAATTATTACAGTCATCAGAAATGTAATCTTTCTGGTGGTCTTCCCTTTCTTTTCGATCTTCTTAACGGTGTCTTCAGTGTGCAATTGCTCTTCCATTTCTTCTTGCTGTATTGGTTTAAAGTCAGGATTGGGAAAGTCAAGTGTCCTTGAAGATGTTATCTGGATCAATAACATTCTGAGGTTAAGACTTAACAAGATGTTTGAAGCATAACAGTGCTCTTCTGTTTCATCTGAATATAGACCCTTGTTCAGTCTGAACTAAGGACGATCTTGGTGTAACTTGTCTTAGCACTTTTGCTGTTTGTTGCCATCCACCATCAGGATTCTGCATGAGTACAAAGTCACCCTTTAATTCAGGCAAAAGTTTTTTTTATCATAGTCCTCTTTTTGCTTCTGTTTTCTTGATCTGATACGGTTGTGTATCTCTTGATGATCCATATCTGCAATGGTTATCTCAGGTAATGTGGTGCGAATTTGTCTACCCATTAGCATCTGACAGGTGATAATCCAGTTGACAGTGGATTGCTCTGTACATCAACAACGCCATCTTTATTATCATTGATTGCTTTGTGGAACAATTTCTTGATTATTCCTACTCCGTTCTCTGTTTTGCCATTTGACTGAGAATACCATGGGCTTGAAGTAATGTGATTGAAGTTGTATTTCTCTACAAACTGTGTCCACTCTCAGATTGAGAAACAAGGACCATTGTCAGAGATAACGTGTAAAGGTATCCCATGGCGTGCAAAAATTGGATTTGTTGCCCTTATGACAGATCTTACTGTCGAATCATTCAGTGTCATCATCTCTGGATAGTCGGAGTAATAGTCTGTGACAACTAGATAGTCACTGCATTTAAAGTAAAACAAATCCATACCAACTTTGATCCATGGATTGGTGACGAGTTCAGTTTCTTCCATACGTTCTCTGATCTGTACAGGCCGATGTATCTGGCAGATTGTGCATTCTTGTACAACATCTATGTTGATTCCAGGCCAATTAACCAATTGTCTAGCCCTTCTACGACACTTTTCTATGTCCTGATGACCCTTGTGATTCATTTTGGAAGGAATAACAGGAAGGCAGAGTACTGGGCTAATGGTAAGATTCTTGGTAGTGTGGACGAGCAGAGAGATCTCGGTGTCCATGTCCATGGATCCCTGAAAGTTGACGCCCAGGTTGAGAGGGTTGTTAAGAAGGCGTACGGGGTGTTGGCTTTTATTGGTAGAGGAATTGAGTTTCAGAGCCATGAGGTCATGTTGCAGTTGTACAAAACTCTGGTGCGGCCGCATTTGGAGTATTGTGTGCAGTTCTGGTTGCCACATTATAGGAAGGATGTGGAAGCATTGGAAAGGTTACAAAGGAGATTTACAAGAATGTTGCCTGGTATGGAGGGAAGATCATATGAGGAAAGGCTGAAGGACTTGAGGCTGTTTTCGTTAGAGAGAAGAAGGTTAAGAGGGGACTTAATTGAGGTATACAAGATGATCAGAGGATTAGATAGGGTGGACATCGAGAGCCTTTTTCCTCGGATGGTGATGTTCAGCATGAGGGGACATAGCTTTAAATTGAGGGGAGAAAGATATAGGACAGATGTCAGAGGTAGGTTCTTTACTCAGAGAGTAGTAAGGGCGTGGAATGCCCTGCCTGCAACAGTAGTGGACTCGCCAATACTAAACACATTCAAATGTTCATTGGATAGGCATATGGACGATAAGGGAATAGTGTAGAGGGACTTTAGAAGGGTATCATAGGATGGTGCAACATCGTGGGCCGAAGGGCCTGTACTGCGCTGTAATATTCTATGTTCTATGTTGTGAATCTGCTGCAGAATTCCTTGACGTAGACTTGCAGGAATCACAATCCTATCTCGTTTGAGTAGGAAACCATCTATTATAGTAAGCTCATCCTTCATACTTCGAACAGCAGATCGACATCCATTGGGCCACCCTTCTTTGAGGTATTTCTTCCCCCTCTGGAGCATCAAATCCTTTTTTGTTTCGGCTTTGATAATTCGTAGTTTTCGATCAGACACTGGAAGTATCTCGGTAAAGAAAGAGGGTTGAGCTTCCACTATATGTACTATCTCTGTATCTAATGTGTCAGCATCAGTAGCAGCTCTGGACAAGGTATCCTCAACAACTAAGTCTTCCCTGTGCTCTTCATGTTGGCTATTCGAAGTCTTGTCGAGTGAACCCTTTCAACTAGCTTCAATTTTTCACAAGCGTCCACCCCAATTAGCGATGACTTATCATCTTCCATTATCTCTAAGTCGATGGGTATTTCAATGTCACCATTTCTTTTTTATTTATAAATTTAGCGTACCCAATTAATTTTTTCCAATTAAGGGACAATTTAGCATGGCCAATCCACCTACTCTGCACATCTTTGGGTTGTGGGGGTGAAACACACGGAAACATGGGGAGAATGCGCAAACTCCACATGGACAGTGACGCAGAGCCGGAATCGAACGTGGGACCTCGGCACCATGAGCCTGCAGTGCTAACCACTGCACCACCGTGCTTACGACACCGTTTTTAATAACGAGTTGGCAGGACCCTCTTGTGACTATAGTGTTACCTTTGTAATCTGTCAGCCAACAAGTAGATTTTGTTATTAGCGGTGTCAAAGAACAATACAGCACAGGAACAGGCCCTTCGGCCCTCCAAGCCTGTATCGGTCATGATACCAATCTTTGCTAAAACCCTCAGCACTTCCTTGTGCCGTATCCCTCTATATCCATCCTGACCATATATTTGTCAAGATGCCTTTTGAACGCCGTTAATGCATCTGCTTCTACAACCTCCCCTGGCAATGTGTTCCAGGCACTCACCACCCTCTGCGTAAAAAACATGCCTCACACATCTCCTCTAAACTTTGGCCCATGGACCTTAAACCTATGCCCCCTGGTGGCTGACCTCTCCACCCTGGGAAAAAGTGACTGCCCATCCGCTCTATCCATGGCCCTCATGATCTTGTAGACCTCTATCAGGTCACCCCTCGGCCTCCGTCTTTCTAATGAAAACAGTCCGAGTCTATTCAGCCGCTCCACATAGCTCACACCCTCCAGACCAGGCAACATCCTGGTAAACCTCCTCTGCACCCTCTCCAAAGCCTCCACATCCCTCTGGTAGTGTTGCAACCTGAATTGTGCGCAATATCCCAAGTGCAGCCTTACCAAGGTTCTACAACTGTAGCATGATTTGCCAATTTTTATACTCAATACCCCGTCCAATGAAGGCAAGCATTCCATATCCTTTTTTGACTACCTTATCCATTTGTGTTGCCACCTTCAAAGGTCTGTGGACTTGCAAGCTCAGACCTCTCTGACGTTCTATATTCCTAAGAGTTTTACCATTGACGGTATATTCCCCTTCTATGTTTTGACCTACCAAAATGTATTACCTCACATTTATCCTGTTTAAACTCCATTTGCCATTTCTCTGCCCAAGTATCCAACTATGTATGTCCTGCTGTATTTTCTGACAATCCTCAACACTATCTGCCAGTCCACTAACCTTGGTGTCATCTGTAAACTTACTGATCAGACCAGCTACATTTTCCTCCAAATCGTTTATATACACCACAAACAACAGAGGCCCCAGCACAGGTCCCTGTGGAACACCACTAGTCTCAACCTTCCATTTAGAGAAACACCCTTCTACAGCTACCCTTTGCCTTCTGTGACCCAGCCAGTTCTTTATCCATCTTACCACCTGACCTCTGATCCCATGTGACTTCACCTTTTGTACCAGTCTGCCATGAGGCACCTTGTCAAAGGCTTTACTGAAGTTCATGTAAACAAAATCCACTGCCCTCCCTTCATCAATCATTTTGTTACCTCCTCAAAAAACTTGATCAAGTTAGTGAGGCACGATCTCCCCTTCACAAAACCATGCTGTCTATCGCTTATGAGTACATTTGTTTCTCAATGGGTAGAAATCCTGCCCCTGAGAACTTTCTCCACCTACTACCGACGTGAGGCTCACCAGCCTATAGTTTCCAGGATTATCCCTGCTACCTTTCTTAAACAGCGGCATCACATTAGGTATTCTCCAGTCCTCTGGGATCTCACCTGCAGCCAATGAGGATATAAAGATGTCAGTCAAGGCCCCAGCATTTTCCTCCCTTGCTTCCCTCAGTATTCTGGGGTAAATCCTATAAGCTTGTCTTAAATTATTTTCTGTGATAATATTTGCGTGTGCTCGAAACTGGACTCGGGCCCTCGGGAGGCCATATTCGGGGTGTCGGACCAGCCGGTGTTGGAAACGAGTGAGGAGGCAGATGTTGTAGCCTTCACCTCATTGATCGACCGAAGGCAGATCCTGTTGGGATGGAAATCAACTTCTCCACCCTGTGCCCTGACGTGGCGGGGGGTTCTCTTGACACTTGAGAAGGTCCAATTTGAACTGAGGGGAAGGATGGAGGGGTTCTACAATTCATGGCTGTTATTCATTCTGCACTTTTGAAAATTGAATTACATCGAACATAGCGGGGGGGTTGGGAGGGTTGGGGAGAGGGTTTATGTTAACATGCACGCTAATGTTTGGGGGTTTGGTGGGAGGATGGGATTGTTATTATTGATATGGGGATTGAGATTGTCCATTATTGTTTATTGTTGGTGGGTATAAATTTGGGAGAAAATATGAAAAAGCAGAATAAAAATATATATTTTAAAAATATTTGTGTGTGCTCCTGTATCAATTTTAAATGGTATATCTTTGCCATTAATTTCTAATAATACAGTCCACTCTTTAATTATCTTTGAGAGCTGTTGTACTGGTCTGTCATTGTAATCCAGCTACCAGCCAAATTTAATAGGAGTGCTATTTTTCGCTGATCAGAGGCATTTTCTAGCGCGGAGGAAGAAAGGAAAACTTCAAATTGCTGTTTAAAGAATGTCCAGTTTCGGCATAGTTTACCATTTGTCCTGAAGTAGTCAGGCTTCTTGAGACTCTCCATCTTACGATTTGTCTTCTTTGTAGATTTTCTGAGTTTTGTAGCATCTTGATTGTTTTCTTCAATCTTTTTAAGTTAATCTTTTCTAATCTAACTGCTTCTGACTTGTAGAAATAAACTCCTGGTTCCATGTGGTGTTCTTTGTGTTGCTGAATCAGGATGGTTGGTGTAGTGTTCACAAAGACCACAAATTAGCTTGAACTTGAACAAAGCTATACATTTATTTACACTACTAATTTGGATTCGACACACGCTTCTAAATAATACACAGTTGATTATTAACACATAAACTACACTCATCCAGAACTAATCTTTATGCTGTTATAAACTACGATCTGCTCTTACTCACACTATCTTTACTTCTGACTGCCTCTATCTAACTCCTGCATTACTCTCTCCCACAAGGCTTAGCATTAATGCCTAATATACTTGTAACTGTAGCTCCCTCTAGTGGCTACTCTAGACATGGCATTAACCCTTGCAATTCTTACATTTATGATAATACCACATGTAAGATGGGGCAAGGGGAACTGTGAGAATTCCTGCGAATGATCACTTTGTCCCAATCTGAGATACATGGTAAGAATCAGCTGCTGCAAGAGGAAAATTCTACTTTTTCCTTCCTCTCTGCCCCCAGTAAATTTTGCCACAGGCAGCCGTTTAAATGGAGGCGGTGGTTTCCCATCCCATCAAGGCGTGATGATTTTGATCAACCTGACATTTAATTCTTGTTGATCTCCTGCCAATTGCACACACTCAAATGTGACAGAAACAAGTGGAAGCTTGGCCAAAGCTTTTGCGTATGGCTGGAGACTTTAATATTTTGTTTACATAGAATTTACAGTGCAGAAGGAAGCCATTCGGCCCATCGAGTCTGCACCGGCTCTTGGAAAGAGCACCCTAACCCCTACCCAAGGTCAACACCTCCACCCTGTCCCCATAACTCAGTAACCCCACCCAACACTAAGGGCAATTTTGGACACTAAGGGCAATTTATCATGGCCAATGCACCTAACCTGCACATCTTTGGACTGTGGGAGGAAACCGGAGCACCCGGAGGAAACCCACGCACACACGGGGAGGATGTGCAGACTCCGCACAGACAGTGACCCAAGCCGGAATCGAACCTGGGACCCTGGAGCTGTGAAGCGATTGTGCTATCCACAATGCTACCGTGCTGCCCTCTTAATGGGACGGCGCTTTTGGTCAAGGCTGTATTGGGCAGCCTCTGAAGCCAATCTTCACCATTTGAACTTCTTTCTTCCCCCTCCCCCTTTCCTGATTATATCCCCACTCTGATTACCACAAGAGGAATGGTTCCATTCTTTAAGAGCCCGCTGTTCCTGTCACACCCGTCACAAAAATTCTAATTTAGATTTAAAAATTTCAAGATTGGATCTAGACTACATTATGTGAAGACAATCAAGCTGTTTAGTGAGGTGGATATTTTCCAGAAAACAATGAGGATGTGGCTGAGATTCCTGTCTGGCATTTTGTTATAAAAGTAACACATAGACGTGATTCTTGATGGGTCCCAGCTTAACCCATCCATTATAAAGCTTTCAATGTATCATAACATTCCCTGTATCTATCCACTAATTCTCCTCTGCTTGTGTTTGAGTCTATGTAAAGAGGATATAACCCTCTGATTCTAAATGCACTAATGACACACTCCAATCATTTGGTTTACTACAGAGCTTTATTGTAAAATGCATAACTTACTGTTTCATTATGTTAGTAGGGCCAGTGGGTGCTGAAAGTGTCAGATTAGCTCAGCCCTTTGACTAACTGATGAAAAGCGTTTTGAGAACCAGGATCTTAAACCTGAGACTAAGGTCATGGTTCATCAAGCAGCAGTAATCTCCGTTTTCCTATGTGCTTCAAATGTTTGCACAACCTACAACAGCCGCCTCAGAGCACCAGTGGTACCTTTGAATATGTTCCAAATCTTGTGGGATAAAGGGCTGTCCAATAACACCATCCCCTTCTGAGCCAACATGCCCACCATCAAGCCACCAGTCATTCAAAACCAGCTCCTTTGGGCAGGACATGTTATTTGTTTGTCTGCCACTAGACTCCCAAAGAAAATGTTCTAATCAGAGTTCAATGGTGGTAGGAGATGCCTAGGAGACAGTGGGAACAGTTTAGATTACTGTCTCAAAACAACCTTGAAGAGGTCAAACATCCCCACCGACTCATATGACTCCCTACTTGTGAATGATCAAAATGGAGAATGTTTATTCAGTAAGGTACCAAACACAACGAGAGACTTCCTTAGAAACACGACGAGGCAAAGTCAGAAACAACTTATAAACCTTCAAACTCATCTACCCGACCCTCCAAACTGTACCTGCTCATATGTGTCAGAGTCTGCAGGTAATTATCAGATGGACATATCAACCATCTCAGCACCCATGGAACTGGAGTGGAAGCTGGTCGCCCTCGATCCCAAGAATATTTGCACAAGTGTCAAGCATCTCAACTCACTTATATGTGTCCAATATTATTATTAAAGCATCCCTTAACTGGGTTACATTCCATAACTTAGTTGTGGCTATTCGTAATTGTTATATAAACAATCCAAATCAATTGATTCCATTCTGTTATGCAATCCTGAGTTTTCATTGTTCATTGTTTCATTGTTCATTGTTTCATTGGGGGCAGCAGGGTAGCATGGTGGTTAGCATAAATGCTTCACAGCTCCAGGGTCCCAGGTTCGATTCCCGGCTGGGTCACTGTCTGTGTGGAGTCTGCACGTCCTCCCCGTGTGTGCGTGGGTTTCCTCCGGGTGCTCCAGTTTCCTCCCACAGTCCAAAGATGTGCGGGTTAGGTGGATTGGCCATGCTAAATTGCCCGTAGTGTCCTAAAAAGTAAGGTTAAGGGGGGGTTGTTGGGTTACGGGTATAGGGTGGATACGTGGGTTTAAGTAGGGTGATCATTGCTCGGCACAACATCGAGGGCCGAAGGGCCTGTTCTGTGCTGTACTGTTCTATGTTCTATTTACAATCCCGCCAATTCGGCTCTGCTAAGCTGTCAGGCCATTGGCCTTGCTAGGAAGTGCCAGGACTATGGCTCTGCTAGGTTGGATCAGGCCTCTGGCCTTGCTACTCATTGTTCAGATTCTGGCCTGGCCACCTTGTTCTGCCAGTCAAGTCTCCAAGACTTTCCACAGCCATTCTCGAGCAGCTACCATAACCACAGCCGCCGCCAATCCTCACCTCCCATCCTTCCATCCCAGACTGATTTCCTGGTGTAATGCCCGGAACCCTGATTTTCGGATGATCGACTGATTGGACAGTAAACACAGCAGCATTTACATCCTGAGAACTAATCTACTAGAAATTTTGATAGTCCATCAGGAAGGAAATATCCATTGATTAATTTCAGGGATGTTGGAATCATGCCTTAGCATTTCACTGCTTAGCCAATAACAATATGGACATATAGAATTCATGCCAGAGACATAATCTGAACTTCATAGCTTTCCCAAGCTTTCAACCAGCTGTCAAAAAGCCTTTCTTAAGAACATACAACCGTATGAGATAGGAAGAGGATTAGAGAATTCAGCCCCTCAAGCCTGTTCCACAATTCAATATGATAAGGGCCTGGTTTAGCACAGTGGGCTAAACAGCTGGCTTGTAATGCAGAACAATGCCAGCAGCGCGGGTTCAATTCCCGTACCAGCCTCCCTGAACAGGCACAGGAATGTGGCGACTGGGGGCTTTTCACAGCAACTTCACTAAAGCCTACTTGTGACAATCAGATATGACTGATCTCATCTCGGCCCCATCCCCATCTTCCTGCCCGCTCCCATAACCCTTCATCCGCTACAAATTAAAAGCCTATCTATCTCTTCCTTAAATTTCTTCAGTGATTTGCCGTCCACTGCACTCTGGGGATTCACGACTCTTTGATTGAAGTAATACCCTCTTATTTCTGTTTTTAATCTGCCACCCCTTAGCCTTTTGATATTGGAGACTGGTTTGCATTGCAGAAGGTTCAGGGGGGGAGTTGCGGGGATCGGGTGGGTGGGGGAGGTTGCTTGAGGAGGCCAACAAGGGGCAGGAGACTTCAAATGTTATTAAGTGCAACTCAAGTTTGTTGCTTTGGACTATTGGCAGCACAGACCCTATCAGCTTGTCGGTAGCCTAAAGAACACCAGAGGATTCAGAAAAATTGTGTTAAGTGCGGAATTATAAAGAAAACAGTTTAAAGCACTGAACTTTATTGCAGTTGGCATGTGCAGTATTTTCTTTTCAGGGAAATCTATGAAAAGCAGGCCAATCCACTTGAAGGTAAATTCTTGACAAATATCTGCTCAACGCTGAATTGTATGCTGGGTTTACCATATTTGGATCAGTGATATTTTTAGCCAGACTTTACTGTAAGGATACCCCACAAGTTAAAATTGTGGAAAGGGCTTTGTGGCCGATAGAAGCTCATTGGCCCTCCCACTATAACATCTAACCACATTTCAAATGTCTCTCTAATGGTGCGGTGTCCATTCCCCTATTCAGCTGATTATTTCAAAGGGGCGGCATGGTGGCATAGTGGTTAGCACTGCTGCCTCACAGCACCAGGGATCTCAGTTCAATACCTGCCTTGGGTGACTGTCTGTGTGGAGTTTGCACTTTCTCCCCGTGTCTGCGTGGCTTTACTCCCGGAGCACCGGTTTTCTCTCACTGTCCAAAGATGTGCGGGTTAGGTGGGGTCAGAGGCTTATGGGGATAGGGTGGGTGAGTGGACTGGGGAAAGTCTTCTTTCAGAGGGTCGGTGCAGACTTGATGGGCCAAATGGCCTCCTTGTGCACTGTAGGAATTCAATGGTTCTATGATCTATCATTCATTCAGAGAATTATCCTCCTGACATTGAGGTCAGGGGCGGGATTCTCCAGCCTTCCAGCCATGTGTTTCTCGGCAGTAGGAGGTGGCGCACCATTAGCTAGTGGCAGGATTCTCTGCTCCCGCTGCAGTCAATGGGAATTCCTAGTGAAGCCATCCCATGCTTCCAGGAAACCATGGTAGGAGGTGCACTGCCGGTGAGCCCAGCGAATTCCGCCACCAGCGAACAACCTTTTATGTCCTGGGTCCTACATTCCTCTTTTAATTACAAGTGATATTCTCTACGTTTCTCAGAATTATTACATTGACCTTTTTAGATAACTGTCAGCCATCTTCATTCCTAGGCTGCAAAACTTGAACACCTTCAATTATTCATCACTGTGACTTCCATTTCACTTTCCTTCTTAAGTCCACTCTGCTGTTTCTTATTAAGCCATTACTGCGCAGATATTCTTCCATACTTCTTCAGTTCCCTGCCCAAAAGGAACTCTGGCCCACAGCGCTGTGATCTCCACCATGGATAGGGCAAGGAGGCAGGCCCCTAATCCATCCCAACCGGATTGTCCCCCGTTGATGGCACCAATTCGATCCACACTGGCCATCCTGCCAACTGAGCTAACCTGCCCCTCCAACTAGTCGGAGTTGCTATGGCAGATGCACTTTTACAGGCATGATGTAGCCCAGAGCTATGGGTTGTGATGGTTGATTTTTCAATCACACGACTGAATCTCTCCCGCTCTTGCCACCTATGCTGTTGGCATATGTTGGAAGAGTTTACAGATTGATACTCAACCTGTTTGGTCACGTTACAATTGCACCTCCCTTGGCCATCAGTCCTGGAACCTGAACCTGAATCTAGAGCTTCTGGCTCAGAGACAGGGACAGTATTCACTGTGCCACTAAGCCTCCTTTTTCCAGCCTAGTTCCCTGCAATGTGTCCCATTGGGTTGAATGTTAATGATATTTGGCCAAGGAATCTTAGTTACATGAGACAGATGGTCACCCTTCCTCTGAGAGCCCACTGAAGTCCAACAATTCCTTCTGAGGAATAGCCAATGCTCCACAAATTCCTTCCCTCCCTTCTATCAGAATCCTAGGATGTAGGCCATCTGGCCCAGGTGATTTGTGGCCATCTTTAAATCCAAAATATTGAGTGTCCTGTTATTAATCACGTTGCGCCTTTGTGACATGAGATGTCTTGTTTGAAATAACATTGTGAGTGACTGATGGTAGTGTCTGTTGTGTTTGTGTGAACTGGGGATGATTTTGAGTTAAGTCTGGAGCTATTGTGGAATGGGGTGATGTAAAGAACTGTCTGGACAAGTGTTTACCACAAAGTGGCAACAGAGAGATTTAAAGCCACAGTACATCGCTTTACCATGTGTAAGCACTGTCTCTTTGAAATACAACATTCTCCTTTAATTCATAATCACTATCCATTTCCAAAATATATTTCCTGTAAACACTGAAACAGACTGAAAGCTACAGTACAAGTGGGATAAGTGTTGTCTTCTATCAACAATAGGACCATTAGAGATTATCTTATTGTTCTTTGGAATGTGGGTGTTGCTGGCAAGGCTGACAGTTGTTGCCCATCTCTTGTTGTGCATGAGAAGCCAGCGATGGTGGGCAGCTGGTGGGCAGCCTTCTTGATCAGCTGCAGTCTATGTGGTAAAGATGCCCCTGTATTGCTATCGGGTGCGGCATGCCAGGATTTTGATCTATCTTAAGGTACAAGGTCCACTGAAGTTCAACATAAATACGGAACAGAGATTTACTTGTGTCACCATGACTAGAGTTACAATTATACTGCAGAGTTAGGCAGACCTCAATACAAACCAATTTCAACAACAAGTACAGCAACAACAATAGCTTGCTTTTATATTGCACCTCTAATATAATAAAACATTCCAAGGAGCTTCACAGGAAGATTGTAAAACAGAACAAGACACCAAGCCACATAAGGAAATATTAGATCGGCGGACTAAAAGCTTGATCAAAGAGGTAGTTTTTAAGGAATCTATCAAAGGAACAAAGTGAAGTGAAGAGGTGGAGAGAGGGTATTCCAGAGCAATGGAAGGTATGATCACCAATGGCAAAGCGATTAAAATCATGGATGCTCAAAAGGTCAGAATTGAGGATGCGCACAGTGGCACAGTGGTTAGCTCTGCTGTCTCACTGCGCCAGGGACCCGGGTTGGATTCTGGCCTTGGGTGGACTTTGTGGAGTTTGCATGTTCTCCCCCGTGTCTGTGTGGGTATCCTCCAGGTGCTGGGCAGCAAGGTGGCATTGTGGATAGCATAATTGCTTCACAGCTCCAGGGTCCCAGGTTCGATTCCGACTTGGGTCACTGTCTGTGCAGACTTGGGTAGGGTGCTCTTTCCAAGAGTGTGTGCAGACTTGATGGGCTGAATGGCCTCCTTCTGCACTGTAAATTCTATGTAAATAGGTGCTCTGCTTTCCTTCCACAGTTCAAAGATGTGCGGGTTAAGTGGATTGGACATGATCGATATGTGGGTTACGGGGATGGGGCGGGGAAGTGGATCCAGGTAGGATGCTCTTTTGGAGAGCCAATGCCAACTTGATGGGGACTGAATGGCCTCCTCCTGCACTGTAGGGATTCTATGGATAAGATACCTCGGAAGGTTGTGGGGCTGGAGGAGTTTACGGAGATAGGGAAGTGCAAGGCCATGGAAGAATTTGAAAAAAGGGATGAGAATTTTAAAAGCATAACATTGATTCACCGGGAGCCAATGGAAGTTCGTGAACACAGGAGCAATGATGTAATAATATTCCATGATTTTCATGGAATAAACTGGTACGCTTGTGTTTGGTTTGAATCTTCAAGAGCTGTTTCTTTATTTGGAGTTATTTTTGTTCCCTTTCATCTCCCTAATTTGTCTTATTTCAGTCATTGGACGGAATGTTCTGGTCCGACTGCGACATTGACTTCGGTGGGACTGGAAGATCCCACCAGTGGGCAGTGCCGGAAAATTCCAGCCATTATTCCCAAAAGTGATGGGCAAATGAGCAACCTGCTCCTGGTAATGCCGACAGTACCATTTCTGAATGGCATAACACTTGCTCTACGGACTTTCAGCAGCTGTGCGGCTCCATAAAATTGACTGGGAACATTCTTAGGGACAGTTTATTTTAACCCATTCTTGGGGCATGGACATTGCTGGAAAGGCCGCATTGACCGCCCATCCTGAGATGCACTATTAAAGCAATGGTGTTGCAACTAAGTGGCTTGCTAAGTAACCTGAGAAGAAATTAATCAACCATCTAATGTGGGACTGGAGCCACACTCTAGCCGGAAGGAGTGGTATTGGCAGTTTCCCTTCTCCGAAGGGCATGAGTGAAGTTGTTGGGTTGGTATGACGATCCGACAATTTTTCATTCTCATTTCTTTCTGGTGCCAGCCCAGATTTATTGAGCACAGTTCACCCCATTTGCCATGGCAGGATTTGAACTGTGAACCAGGCCCCATAGCTATTCCATGACCATGCCTCTGATATGATGCAAAATGCTGTATGGAACAGGATTAAATGATTTGCTTTGGCGATATGCTGTATAGCATTGATCAATAACAACATTGTACACTCTGCTTTCAGATTGATCAATAACAACATTGTACACTCTGCTTTCAGTTTGATCAATAACAACATTGAAAATGAAAATCGCTTATTGTCACGAGTAGGCTTCAATGAAGTTACTGTGAAAAGCCCCTAGTCGCCACATTCCGGCGCCTGTCCGGGGAGGCTGGTACGGGAATCGAACCGTGCTGCTGGCCTGTTTGGTCTGCTTTAAAAGCCAGCGATTTAGCCTGGTGAGCTAAACCAGCTCCTTGTACACTGTACAACATTGTACAACATTGTACACTCTGCTTTCAGATTGATCAATAACAACATTGTACACTCTGCTTTCAGATTGATCAATAACAACATTGTGCACCCTGCTTTCAGATTGATCAATAACAACATTGTACACTCTGCTTTCAGATTGATCAATAACAACATTGTACACTCTGCTTCCAGATTGATCAATAGCAACATTGTACACCCTGCTTTCAGATTGATCAATAACAACATTATACACTCTGCTTTCAGATTGATCAATAACAACATTGTACACTCTGCTTCCAGATTGATCAATAGCAACATTGTACACCCTGCTTTCAGATTGACTAATAACAACATTATACACTCTGCTTTCAGATTGATCAATAACAACATTGTACACTCTACTTTCAGATTGATCAATAACAACATTATACACTACTTTCAGATTTAAAAGGGATTTTCACTATTGCTGCTTAGATCAGTTGCATGAAAAACGGCAGACATTTATATCAGAATGTACGTCTTGTCTCAATATGTTTATCTTAGCAAGCATGTTACATTTAGAAATATGTTGTTAGTGTACATTTTCAGTGCCTGGCAGAAATCTGGCAAAGCAACAATCAATGGACTAAGATTCAGCTTCTTTAAGGGACTACCAGCTGGTGAAGATGAAATCTAGTCCATGCTAGAAAAAGCTCTCTAATAACCATGGGTGGGATTCTCTGGTCGGCGACGCCAAAATTGCGTTTAGCAATTGGCCGGAGAATCAAAGTACGCGCCAAAATTGGTGGCGGTGCCGCTTTCGCTATGCTCCACCCCCTCCAAAATGGCATACTCTAGGAGTATGCCGCACGCTGTATCGATGGTCTCAGGACATTGCCTGATGTCCACCCCCCGATGCTCCACCCCTGACCGGCCAAGTTCCCAATGGCGTGGTCTCTCATACTATTATTTGTCGGTAACCCGGCGTGGTGGCTTTGGACTCAGTCCAGCGCCGCCACAGTCGGGGAAGGGCCGATCCGCGGGCAGGGGGTACTTTAGCAGGGGCTGGGGCACTGTTGGGGGATGGTCCAGGGGTCGTGAGCCAGCTAAAGGGTAGGTAACTATTTGGCAAGCCGGGTCCGCGCGGGCCTGCGCCATGTTGCGGCTGCCGCGCTGTGCTTATGCGCAGCCAGGGGCCCGGCAATCCTCTGGCCATATCGGCAGCTATGCTGCCTGCCTGCTAGCCCCTCATCAAACGGAGGATTGGTGGGCGTTGTGCTCCGAATTTCCGGTCGTAAAAGGCTACCATTCCCATGCCGGCATCAGGAAGTAGCCCCTTATACCTCATAAAAATCTTACAAAAGTAATTGGACAGTATAGAACTAGCTCTCCCTCTTACTAAGAAGTGCTACAGACTGAGAAACACAGGACCATGTAGGACTGTTATCCTGCCGAGGACATGACTAACACAGACTCTAAAATAAGATATTCCTGATAAGGTGCAATGTCATGGTCCAAGCGTAAATCCACTAAGTGAGTAAAGGTTAAAACAGGAGAGTTAAGGTATATACATCAGCTCTCAAGAGGGAAAAAATCATTGCAGACAGAATAGCGCTTTTCGAAGTGACCTTACTGGCTTTGGCCTAACACTGGCTAACTCAAGGAGACTGTGAACAGAAGAGATTGCCACCTCCATCTGCAAAGATCAGCATCATCTGTCCATTTGTCCAATCTAGTACAATAAACTATTCTGAGGAGCTTTTCCACATCGGCCGCAGAGATCAACATACTTCTGCCATCCCCCCCCCCCCCCCCCCCCCGGTGCGTATTTAGCTCATGTATCAAATCACCTTCGACTTTGACCCCCTTTTTTGACCATCTGTGAATCCTGGACCAAATCATAAGTTGTCCTGCCCATTAGGACAAACCCTCCAGTGGTGGCTCAGTTGTGAGTGTTTTGTGGGGTGGTATCGAGACTGTGACTGACAGGCCAGGAAAAGCCCAGGAGTTGGCTGAGTTTCCTCCTGTCAGTCATGGTGTTGGTGCAATTGGACATTGATCGGATGCAGAGCTGGGCCGAAAAATGGCAGATGGAATTTAACCCTGATAAGTGCGAGGTGATTCATTTTGGTAGGAAAAATTTGAATGCGGATTACAGGGTCAACGGCAGGGTTCTGAGGAATGCGGAGGAACAGAGAGATCTTGAGGTTCATGTCCACAGATCTCTGAAGGTTGCCACTCAAGTGGATAGAGCCGTGAAGAAGGCCTATAGTGTGTTAGCGTTTATTAACCGGGGGCTTGAGTTTAAGAGCCGCGTGGGTGTGCTGCAACTGTACATGACCCTGGTGAGACCACATTTGGAGTACTGTGTGCAGTTCTGGTCACCTCACTATAGGAAGGAAGTGGAAGCATTGGAAAGGGTGCAAAGGAGATTGACCAGGATGCTGCCTGGTTTGCAGGATAGGTCTTATGAGGAAAGGTTGAGGGAGCTAGGGTTTTTCTCTTTGGAGCGAAGGAGGATGAGAGGCGACTTAATAGAGGTTTATAAGATGATGAGGGGGATAGATAGAGTGGACGTTCAGAGACTATTTCCTCGGGTGGATGTAGCTGTTACAAGCGGGCATAACTATCAGGTTCAGGGTGGGAGTTTTAGGAGGGATGTTGGAGGTAGGTTCTTTACTCAAAGAGTGGTGAGGGTGTGGAATGGGCTGCCTGTTGTGATAGTGGAGTCGGACACTTTAGGAACTTTCAAGCGGTTATTGGATAGGCACATGGAGCACACCAGAATGACAGGGAGTGGGCTAGCTTGATCTTGGTTTCGGATAATGCTCGGCACAACATCGAGGGCCGAAGGGCCTGTTCTGTGCTGTACTGTTCTATAATAAGGATCTTTATTATTGTCACAAGTTGACTTACATTAACACTACAATGAAATTGCTGTGAAAAGCCTCCAGTCGCCACACTCCAGCACCTGTTCGGGTACACAGAGGGAGAATTCAGAATGCCCACCTTACGAATTAGATTACAATTACCTGGAGTGGCAAAGGGCAGTTGACACCCATGTGAATGTGCTCCAACGTGAATCCGTAATGCCAAGAGAATACGAGAGGGTATTGGAATAACATGAAGAAAACAAAACTGCAAACTCCAACATCATTCAGTGAATTTGAGGATGAACTTTCCTTGCAAACTACTTTGCAGATTTAAAATTTTTCAGCGTTGAGCTAAGCCGTACATATTCCTCTTGTTGGGAACCAGGGCTGGGTCGGAGAATCGGCAGGTGCCGGTGTGAATCCCGCCCCCGCCAGCCGCCGAATTCTCCAGCACCGGATATTCGGCGGGGGTGGGAATCGCGCTGCGCCTGTCAGCCCCCCCCCCCCCCCCCCCCCGGTGATTCTCCGGCCCCTGATGGGCAGAAGTCCCGCTGTTGTTATGCAGCGGAAGTGACCCCCCCCCCCGCGCATGCACGGGGATGACCTCATCAGCCACTGACGCTCCCGCGCATGCGTGGGCTTCTGCCAGCCTGCGGAGTCCCTTCGGCCCCGGCTGGCATGGCGCCAAAGGCCTTTCCCGCCGGCCGGCAGTGTGCCAACCACTCCGGCACGGGCCTAGCCCCTAAAGGTGATTGCTTGACCCTAAATGTGCGGAGGATTCCGCACCTTTGGGGCGGCCCAACGCCGGAGTGGTTCACGCCACTCCATCCCGCCGGGATCCGTCGCCCCGCCGGGTAGGGGAGAATCCAGCCCCAGATGTCTACACTATGCGTCTAAACTCAGAGCTGATTGCCCTCACAGGGAAACAAACCATGCCCAGGAGAATGCACAGGATGTTCAAAATCAAGTACCATTGTGTTCTATTGTTTATTAGAAGTATTTCCTACATCACAACAGTGACCACATTTCAAAAATAGTTCGCCATATGTGGTCTACTTTGGTTCATCTTGAGGTGGAGAAAGGTGCTACATAAATGCATTGTTGATTGTTGTAAAACCCCACCTGGTTCATTGATGTTGGGAAGGAAACCTGCCGTCCTTACCTGGTCTGGCCAACATATGACTCCAGATCCACAGCAATGAGGTTGACTCTAAATGTCCTCTGAAATGGCCGAGCAAATCACTCCATTCAAGGGCAATTAGGCTAGGGCAATAAATGCTGGCCAGCCGGCAATACCTACATCTGATGAATGAATTTTATAAAAGTCCTTTTTTCATTGACTCAACCTTATGCCACCTGACTGTTTAGGTCTGAAATCTTAGTTTAGGGACTGTCAGCGCTGAAATCTAATAATTCCTTAGCCTATTTTTACAATTAAACCTGCATTAGTATTGGCTGGCTGCAGACTGGACCACCAGCTTTGTGGAAGCTATAGCCTTCTCACAGTGGCACGCTAAGGCATTATCAGTAAGAATCCTAACCAGTTCTGTATCTAGTTTTGTCAGGAGAAGACACAGTAACAGACGGTTGGCTGGCAATTATAACAATCTGATTGCAACTGCTCTGAATTTATTTCTCAGTTAATCTGTCAATAGGATTTCCTTTATCTGTTTCCTGTTATTAAGGATGGGGATTTCTCAGCTCAAAGACGCAAGCTGTCATCCATTAAACTTTGAAAGTCGTTGAAGGATTAACAGTTGGGCAACTTGTTGTATTAATGCAAGATTTTTTTTTGTAACCGCTATTAAAGAGAAACATAGAAAATAGGAGCAGGAGGAGACCATTCTGTACTTTCAGCCTGTTCCGCCATTCAATATGATCATGGCTGACCATGCAACTCAACTCAGTAACCCGTTTCTCCCCCATATCCTTTGATCCCTTTAGCCCTATATCTAGCTCCTTCTTGAAAACATACAGGCCAGGATTCTCCATTCCAGAGTCCCGCCAGTGGAGAATCGGCACTGATATCCGCTGGCGCTTGGAGCGTTGCCCATCCATGTGTGAGTCACAGTCCTTGGAAATGCAAATGTACACATGGCAGGGAGCATGTTGGCTTCCATCCAAATGTCGGTGTAGGACTGCCATTTTGCACTAGTGGCTCGATCCCAGCATCCAACAGCAGGACCCCCCATAACACAAATCTTGATTCCCTGCCTGCTGACAACAAGAGTACCCCCCAACCCCTCAAAAAGGAGGGGCATCCTCTCCCCCCCAATTACACGAATAACACCCAGCAAGCAAACATGAGGTTGACCTGACCCCCTCACCCAATCTCCCCAGAAGTTCCCCCCCCTTATCAGCCAACCCGTTTCAGCTCCCTCCCCCCCCTCCCCCCAAGACCCCCCCATTCAGTCCCCGCCCCCGGGCATTGACAACGATCTGCTGCCCCCTAATGCCATGGCACCTACACACTGGCAATGACAGCCTAGCCTGACACATTGGACCAGGAGGGGGATCACAGGGGTCAGTCCATAGCTAATGTGCCCCTCTGCCGCTGCCAGGCTTCAGAGGGCAGGGGTCCCCCAACCTGGGTTGTGGGTGATGGATTGACTCTTGAACCCTCCCCTAGGATGGGAGTCCCTGGCCTGGACTGCCCCTTCCAGCCCTAGGCAATCCAAAGATCACCCTTGGCATGGTGATCTCAGGCAACCCTCTGCTCAACAGCATCTCCTGGTCTGACTTGTTTAAGTGTCCTCCTCACCCTGAACTACCCCTCCTGACAGCTGATGAGCAATCCAGGCAGTTGAGTGAAGAATCAATGCTGGAACTCTTCCCTTTTCCTAACATCTGCTTGCGCAACCAAATGTCCTTAAAAAAAGCCCACAACACATGAAATTGCTTCAAATCCCCTGAGATCCTTCGAATTGCTAAGCATCCATTCAATTTTACAGAGCAATACCTTTTACTAACCTGTGATTGACAGCTTAATGGTATAGATACAGCTGCTAGAAGGCTTGTTTAATTAGCTTTCCCTTCACACTTGAATGCATAACAAGTACCCTGTTTTTGATGCTAACCACAATGTTTAAACACTCTTGCCAGATCCTGACCACATTAAGGTAGCTAAAATGTTTCACTGACAGGGGCAGTCCAGCCATGGGACCCCCAGCCAAGGGAAGGATCCAGGGGTCAACCCCTCATTCCAAAGCTTGAGCCCACCCAACCCTGTACATCCTTGGGGTACCCCCCTCCTTGCAGCCTGGCAGCAGTGGAGGGGCACAATAGCTATAGACTGACCACTCTTGGGGTCCACCTCATCAGGGCTGCGCTTTGCCATATTTACACCAAAGTCTGCCTGCTGGATATCCCACTGTGGGATTCGGAGTAACATGTGGGCAAGGGATAATAGGGCTTAAAACCTGGGGCCGAATTCTCCGACCCCCTGCAGGGTCGGTGAGTTGCCCGGGGTTGGCGTAAATCCCGCCCCCGCCATGGTCGGAATTCTCCGCCACCCGGGAATCGGCGGGAGCGGGAATCACGCCGTGCCGATCGGCGTGCCCCCCGCAGCGATTCTCCAGCCCGCTGTCAGGCCTCTCCCACTGACGTGGTTGAAACCACCTCTGTGCCGGCGGGATTGGCGGCGCGAGCGGGCCCCCGGGGTCCTGGGGAGGGGGCGCGGGGCGATCGGGCCCTGGGAGGAGCCCCAACGGTGGCCTGGCCCGCGATCGGGGCCCACCGATCGGCCGGCGGGCCAGTGCCAATGGGTCACTCTTTTTCTTCCGCCGCCGCCGCCACGGCCTCCACCATGGCGGAGGCGGAAGAGACCCACTTCACCGCGCATGCGCCGGTGGTGACGTCAGCGGTCGCTGACGCTCCGGTGCATGCGCGGACTCACGCCGACCGGCAAAGGCCTTTCGTCCAGCTCCGATGCCGATCAGCGTAGTGCCAAAGGCCATTGGCGCCAGTTCTGGCGGCAGTCGGCGGAGCAGGAGCCACTCCGACGCGGGCCTAGCCCCTTTGGGGAGGCCCGACGTCGGAATGGTTGGCGCCACTCCGCTACACCGGGAACCCCACCCCCGCCGGGTTGGGTAGAATTTCGTCCCTGTTACTGCACGCTGATGCATGCAATCCCGCACTTTGCATGTTCCCACCAACACGGAGTGGGTAGCCCACTACAGGTGGCAGATCGGAAGTGGAGACTGGGGACGGGTACACCGCCCGGCACCAATCCCGTCTTTCAGCCGGGTTCCATTCTCCGCTTGATTGGGATTCCCGATTGCAGCAGCAGAGAATGGAGAATCCCAGCCACAATGTTTCGGCATTGACTGCTTTATGTGGTAGAGAATTCCACAGGCTCAACACTCTCTGGGTGAAGAAATTTCCCCTCATTTCTGCCCTAAACAGTCTACCCCGTATCCTTGAACATGACCTCTGGTTCTGGACATCCTCACTATCATTCCTTTCTAGTCCTGTCAGAATTTTATAGGTTTATGGGCAGCACGGTGGCGCAGTGGTTAGCCTGTTGCCCCACGGCGCTGAGGTCCCAGGTTCGATTCCGGCTTTCGGTCACTGTCTGTGTGGAGTTTGCACATTCTCCCCGTGTTTGCGTGGGTTTTGCCCCCACAATCCAAAAATGTGGATTGGGTATGCTAAATTACCCCTTAATCGGAAAAAATTAATTGGGTACTCTAAAATTACTAAAAAAAAGAATTTCATAGGTTTCTATGAGATCCCCCCAATTCTTCTAAACTATAACAAATATAATCCTAATTGATTCAATCTCTCCTCTCCTACGTCAGTCCTACCATCGCAGGAATCAGTCAAAACAAAATACTGCTGAAACCTGACTTCAAAACAGAAAATGCTGGTGATGCTCAGCAAGTCAGGCAGCATCTGTGCACAAAAAAACAGAGTTAACCTTTCAGGTCTGTGACCTTTTTGTAATCTGCTTTGATTTTGCCTATTGTCAGATCCTTATAGCTCCTGCAACGAAATCCTAGATTTCCCCTGAGGAATGCTGTAGGGGTTATTTTAAAAGCCTGTGCTCATAGATATCATAGAATTTACAGTGCAGAAGGAGGCCATTCGGCCCATTGAGTCTGCACAGACTCTTGGAAAGAGCACCCTACCCAAGGTCAACACCTCCACCCTATCCCCATAACCCAGTAACCCCACCCAACACTAAGGGCAATTTTGGACACTAAGAGCAATTTATCATGGCCAATGCACCTAACCTGCACATCTTTGGACTGTGGGAGGAAACCGGAGCACCCGGAGGAAACCCACGCACACACGGGGAGGATGTGCAGACTCCGCACAGACAGTGACCCAAGTCGGAATCGAACCTGGGACCCTGGAGCTGTGAAGCAATTATGCTATCCACAATGCCACCGTGCTGCCCAGCACCTGGAGGATACCCACACAGACACGGGGGAGAACATGCAAACTCCACAAAGTCCACCCAAGGCCAGAATCCAACCCGGGTCCCTGGCGCAGTGAGACAGGTTATGAGAAATGCAGTTGTACACAGGATTCCTTTTTCAGGGCATCTAACAAAAGTCACACAACATGATAAAACTCAAATCAGCCCCTGCTCAAAGGTCCACCTGTGGGCATCATGTCGAGGGTGCGAGTATCTCACCCCGTGATAGAAGAGCCCACTTGATCCCACCTCTTTAGGGTCAGATCCAAGGATCCACCCAGGCATGATAGCTTGGCGGGCGCTGTCATGGCAACAGGTCAGCAGGAGTCAGACGGCAGGAGCAAAAAGGAGTGAAAAAAAAATGCTCGCGACCCACCCCCGCGGGATTCATTCCCACCCTGCCGCTGAGGTGCATTACCTTGTCAAGCTGGCCTGTAGGTGAGCCAACCCAAGCCATCTTCACCAGACTCTCAAGGAGCACTGCTACCTCTCCTGGCTCCAAAGAAATACATACCAGAAACATTTTCAGTCATGTTCTGAGCAGCCTCCCCTCGAGAACCACTCACACGTCTCCCCGATATCTCAGATAACTGGGCTGAGCGCAGGTGTAATCAGGGCTGATACGCAGGTCACAGGATCTCCTATTTGCAAACTTGAATTAGGCTGCCCAGTGACCCATGCTGCCCTTGTGAAAGCTCTGGGGAAATTGGCAATACTTCTCCAACTCGTTAAAAATTAGACCAAAGGTACAGCACCTGAAGAGGCCACTCAGCCTACCTGGTCTATGCCAGGGTTTATGCTCCACACAAGCCTCCTCCCAACTCTCTTCATCTCACCTTGTCAGTCTAACTTTCTGATTGATTCAAATGATTGTTTCATTGTCGTTTATGAGATTAGTGCCCAGGGAATATTACGCTGCTCGCTTGCATGTTGGCACAGTGAGCAGCAATGAGCAGAAGCCATTCTCAGTTTCCCTGGAGCAGTACAGTACTGCTCGACATTGTTTAAAATCAGACCAGGTTAGAGGTTTGAGAGAAATCTGAGCAGGTTTGTAAATATATTATGACGCTGCCATTGATTAAGATGATAGCTAGCTTGGATAGAATCAATTGCCATGCCAAGCCGGGCTGCATTTTGGATGACTACAGTTCATAGAATCCTAGACTCACTACAGTGGGACTTCCAGTACCAGCCTCCCCGGACAGGCGCCGGAATGTGGTGACTAGGGGCTTTTCACAGTAACTTCATTGAAGCCTACTCGTGACAATAAGCGATTTTCATTTTTTCAGTGGCGGCTATGAAGGATTAAGTTGCACATTTGGTGGCTCCCGCTCGGGTCGGACTTTTGGACCTTTTCCCCCGATTTACTACCGGACTTGAATTGAAAAATTGATGACAGAGGCAATTGTGTACTGAATTCCCACATCGGTGCATGGAGAGGAGGACTAGAAGTGCTCGCAAAGGCAGAAACAGAAGGACAGAGAAGGCTTGGGCTGAAGCTGCAGTGGGAGATAGAATTGCGGAGGACCGGACCTCTGGCTTGTCGGCCCAGTGGTCAACGGAGCACCTGATGCAAGTTATTCAGGAAGGCTTCGCTGAGTAGAAACGGGTCGGCTGGGACCCGATAGAAGAGTCAATTGAGCGGCTGGATGCCAAAGATCGGGCGATCCAGAAGGTAGAGCAGGCATTGGCTGAGCAGGAGGAACATCAAACTGCGGTGGAGTTGGAGGTGGGGATGCTGAGAGACCAGCAGAAGAAGCTCCTGGAGAAGGTGGAGGATCTAGAGAATAGGTCCTGCCGGCAGAACTTGAGAATCATTGGGCTCCCGGAGGGGTCCGAAGGAGCAGACGCTGGGGCATACATCGGGACATGTTTGCGAAGCTGCTGGGGGATGTGGTATTCTCCCGACACTTGGAGATGGACAGAGCTCACAGAGCGCTCGCGAGGAAGCAGCGAATGGGAGACCCCCCGAGGCCAATGGTAGTGAGATTCCACAGGTACCTGGATAAGTAGCACATTCTACAGTGGGCCAAGCAGACATGGAGCTGTAAATGGGACAACAGCATCCTGCGGATCTACCAAGACCTGAGTGCGGAGGTGGCCAGGAGAAGAGCAGGCTTTAACCAGATCAGGTCGATCCTTTTTAAGAAAAAGGTGAAGTTCGGACTGTTGTATTCAGCCTGTCTCTGGGTCATGTACGAGGAACAGCACTTTTATTTTGAGTCGCCTGAGGACGCACTGGACTTCGCGAAAAGGGAAGGACTGGTGGTGGACTGAGAACTTTTGAATTTTGCTGCAACGTTCATGTTTTTAAATGTTTCTCGTTTTGTGGAAGCTGTCTAATGCCTTCTGTATTGATTTGGGATCAGTGACAGAGCTGACTTAGTTAAGGTTTACATTTGCACTGTTGGGGGACGGAAGCATCCTTGTTTAGATTTTGGATCGCTTACTTGATCTTTGTTAGTGTTTTTTTCCCTATTTTTTTCTGTCGGGCAATTGTGTTGGGATTGTTTGTTATTGGAATATCTATGTATGAGCGGGGGGTGGGGAGGGAACAATAGGTGGGAGACTTTTCTGACACAGGGATGGTGGCCACAAAGCTAACTTGGCAGGCTAGCTCACAGAAGCATAGTGGGGGGTGTGCATATGTTAGGTTTATTAAAAGGGTTGAGTTACATTGTATTGTTACTGGGGGGGGAGGGGGGGAAATTGTTCTGCTGACGTGGGAGGGACTTGTGCTAAGGGACAGAGAGGAGGTTGGGGGCGGGGGGCTGCCTGGGGGCGAGCCGGTGGAGCACGGGCTGGAGGCTGGCTCAAAAAAGGGGATGGCTGATCGGCGAAGTGGGGGGGCAATGAGCCCCCCAACTAGGCTGATCACCTGGAATGTACGAGGGATAAATGGGCCGGTCAAGAGGGCACGTGTGTTCGCGCATGTGAGGGGACTGAAGGCGGACGTGGTAATGTTGCAGGAGACGCACCTTATAGCTACGGACCAGGTTAGACTGAGGAAAGGCTGGGTCAGTCAGGTCTTTCACTCGGGACTGGATTCAAAGACTAGAGGGGTCGTGATCCTGATCAATAAGTGGGTGGTGTTTGAGGTGGGTAGAATAGTTTCGGATGTGGGAGGCCAGTACATTATGGTCACTGGGAAACTGGAGGGGGTGCAGGTGGTATTAGTAAATGTGTAAGTGCAAAATTGGGACGATGTGGCGTTCATAAAGAGGATGTTGGGGAAGATGCCGGACCTAGACTTGCACAGGTTGGTCATGGTCGGGGACTTTAACACAGTTGTTGACATTGTCTTAGACCAGTCAAGCTCAAAAACGGACAGGATGCCAGCAATGGCAAAAGAACTAAAAGGGTTCATGGAGCAGATGGGGGGGGGGGGGGGGGGGGGGGGGGGGGGGTTGGATCCATGGAGATTTGGGCAGCTGAGGGTGAAGGAGTTCTCCTTCTACTCACACGTGTATAAAGTGTACTCCCGGATTGATTTCTTTATTTTGAGTAGGGCTTTACTGACGGGGGTGGTGGACACGGGGTACTCGGCGATCACAATCTCAGACCATGCTGCGCACTGGGTTGACCTGGAGGTTAGTAAAGACAGTAACCAGCGCCCGTACTGGAGGTTAGATGTGGGACTTCTAGCTGACGAAGGGGTGTGCGAGCGGCTGCGGAAATGTATTCAGAGCTACCTGCAGATCAATGACACGGGGGAAATTTCAGCAGCGGTGGTCTGGGAAGCGGTGGTTAGAGGTGAGCTATGTTGATCCGGTCCCATAGGGAGAAGGTAGACAGGGCAGAGATGGACCGACTGGTAAAGGAGATATTACAGATCGATAGGAGGTATGCGGAGATCCCTAGAGGCAGGTCTTTTAACCGAACAGCGGAGGCTACAGGCGGAGTTTAGTTTGCTGACCACAGGGAGGGCGGTGGAGCAGCTGAGAAAGGTGAGGGGCAATCTATGAGCATGAAGGGAAGGCCAGCAGAATGCTTGCACAGCAGCTTAGGGAGGCAGTCAGGGAGATATGGAAAGTAAATGATGGAGATGGGAACCTGGTTGGAGATTCAGCGTAAGGCGTTTAGGGATTTCTACAGTAGGCTGTATGGGTCGGAACCCCCCAACAGGGCCGGAGGGGATGAAATTTGGCCGGTTTTCGGGGTATAAGCTAAATATGGGGAAAAGTGAGATGTTTGTAGCCCAGGCGAGGGGACAAGAGAGGCGATTGGGGGAGCTGCCATTTAGATTAGTAGGGGGAAGCTTTAGGTATCTAGGCATCCAGGTGGCGCGGGAATGGGACCGGCTGCATAAATTAAATCTGGCCCGACTAGTAGACCAAATGAAGGATGATTTTCAGAGATGGGACGCGCTTCCGTTGTCACTAACTGGGAGGATGCAGACGGTGAAGATGATGGTCCTCCCGAGATTCCTATTTGTATTTCAGTGTCTCCCCATTTTTATTCCGCGGTCCTTTTTTAAATGGGTCAAAAACGTGATTACTGGCTTTGTATGGGCGAGCAAGATCCCGCGAGTAAGGAAGGTAATGCTTGAGTGGAGTCGGGGAGAGGGCGGGCTGGCACTGCCAAATTTTAGTAACTATTACTGGACGGCAAATATAGCCATGATCAGGAAGTGGGTGGTGGGGGGAGGATCGGCATGGGAGCGTATGGAGGCGGCTTCATGCAAGAGCACCAGTCTGGGGGTATTGGTAACTGTGCCTCTGCTGTTCCCGCCGATATGGTATTCCACCAGCCCGTGGTGGTGGCGGCCCTGAGAGTCTGGCGGTAATGGAGGAGACACGTGGGAGCAGATGGAGCATCAGTCTGGTCCCCAATCTGTAATACTCACCGGTTTACCCCGGGTGGAGAGCAGGGATTGAGAGGATGGGGGATATGTTTATAGAGGGGAGCTTTCCGAGTATGAGGGCGCTGGAGGAGAAGTTTGGGTTGACGAGGAGAAACAAATTTGGGTACCTGCAGGCGCGGGACCTCCTACGTAGACAGGTGTCAACCTTCCCGCTCCTACCGCTAAGGGGGATTCAGGACAGGGTAGTTTCCAGTGGGTGGGTGGGTGGGAGAAGGGAGCATCTCTGACATTTACAAGGAACTTATGCGGTCAGAGGAGAGGCAGACAGAGGAGCTGAAGCACAAGTGGGAAGAGGAGCTGGGAGGAGAGATAGAGGATGGTCTATGGGCGGACGCATTGAGTCGAGTCAACGCGTCCCCAATGTGTGCCAGGCTCAGCCTGATACAATTTAAGGTTGTTCATCGGGCTCACATGACAGTGGCTCGGATGAGCAGATTCTTTGGGGTGAAAGACAGATGTGCAAAATGTGCAGGAGGACCAGCGAACCATGTCCACATGTTCTGGACATGTCCGAAGCTTTGGGGATTTTGGCAGGGGTTTGCAGATGTCATGTCCACGGTGTTAAAAAGCAAGGGTGCCACCGAATCCAGAGGTGCCGATTTTCGAGGTGTCGGAAGATCCGGGAATCCAGGAGGAGAAAGAGGCAGACGTTCTGGCCTTTGCTTCCCTGGTAGCCCGGAGACGGATACTATTAGCATGGAGGGACTCAAAGCCTCCGAAGTCGGAGACCTGGCTATCAGACATGGCTAGCTTTCTCTGTTTGGAGAAAATCAAGTTTGCCATGAGAGGGTCAAAGTTAGGGTTCGCCCGGAGGTGGCAACCATTCGTCGACTTTGCGGAAAATTAATCGTCAGCGGAAGGTGGGGGGGGGGGTTAGTTTAGTTTAGAGTCGGGGGTTAATAATGGTGGGACCTGTAAGGGAGGGAGACGGCTTTTGCACTATGTTTATAGATTCATGTACATTGTTTATGTTGTTGTTGTTGTAATACCAAAAATACCTCAATAAAATGTTTATTAAAAAAAAAGAATCACTACAGTGCAGAAGGAAGATATTTAACCCATCGGGTCTGCGCGGACCCTACAAAAGAACACTCTACCTCGGTCCACTCCCCCACCCTATCCCTGTAACCCCGTAACCCACCTAACCTTTGGACACTAAGGGGCAATTTAGCATGGCCAATCCACCTAACCTGTACATCTTTGGACTGTGGGAGGAAATCAGACGAAACCCACACAGTCACAAGGAGAATGTACAAACTCCACACAGTCACCCGAGGTTGGAATTGAACCCAGGTTCCTGGTGCTGTGAGGCAGCAGTAGTAACCGCCGTGCCGCCCATAGTTCTATACTTTAACTACTTCACTGCTCCCCAGAGTGGAACAAAGAAATTCATTGGTGATCGAGCTGAGGGAGTCATAGCAATAAACAAATTCTGTTCAAAGAGAAACTCTCCACTCCCAGTGTTAAAGTGTTACATGTTAAAGTGTTTGAATAGAAGCTTAATTTCTCCTTTGAAGCATTAATTCACAGAAATTAAATATCCAAATCCTTGAATGTGACATATTCTCTCTGAACACATGAAGAATGCTTGACTGGAACCGGGCTTGTGCTGTCATTTCGAATTGGCTTGCCTGGAAACAAACTAATGGGGTCAGATCAGTTTCATACCCAGTCCAATTGGCTGCAATCAGGACGGTTATGTTAAATAGGAAGCTGATTCAATCCTGCATGCTACCAACCACATCAGCAAAACATTTCCCGGAATCCTTCAGCCTAAAATTTTACGGAATTATGGAAACCCCATAACTTATCCAAAATCACTTTGGGAATTTAGATCCGGACGTTCTGCTCCTATTTCCAAAAGATACAAGTTGGGGAAAGGGAGCGTGTGTGACTTAAACAGGATACCCAAACTCAGCAGGGCCTGTGAACTCAGTGCTTAGTTTGAACCGATCCCATTTTCACTGGAGCGAGGGCCTTATCCTGTCGTGTGTGAGATATACATTTCTTATAGTCGATGTAAATGCTTGGAAAGAGTGGATAAGTTCTGAAGAATTCTCAAGCTGTCAAGTTATTTAAACCCACTTCCCATTACATTTTAAAATAATAGCCTGCTTGTGTCTGTGAGTTTGAAATTGTTTGTGCATGCAGTATCAATTGATGTTTGTTGGCATAACCCTAAGTCCCTCATTATGGCACTATGACTGCTTGATTGCTTTCACAAACTGTCATCATCACAATGGGGGGGTGTAAGTTCACAATTTGGTTGACAAATTCAAGAGGTTCTTAAAAGAGTAGCTGTTTTAGGTTTGGGGTTATGAATACAATTTTTTAAATAAAGGATTAATTACTTGAGTGGATTTAAATGTATCAAATGAGAGTGTTTTGCATTTAATGAAGTCTAAATAGATACTGTCAGCCCATTGTGGATACTGGATAAGCTGGAATGGAGGGTGTAAGGGCAACGGGGGTCATATGTTGGCATGGTTGGGGCATGAGGTGGACATTGCGAGTTAAGGTCTATAGAGCCTAATAAAAACAGGGAAAGAGTTCCAGAGCACTAAGGCAGGCCTTTTAAACAGCCTGCACCAGCAATTGGCAGCCCCTACAGAAACCTCTGATCTGCGCCTGGGGGGGGTGAGCCTGACTCCATCCCACACACACACCACCTCTCGGAACAAAGATCCCGACAGTCGAAGCACTGTTCCAGAGACAGGTGCGACAAGCCTGAAAACTGTCCGATTCTGCACACCCAGCTCAGGAGCAAGAGCCCAGGCTTTTTTGTTTTGTGTGCTAAGATTCAGAACAGCTGAGGTTTGAGATAATTTGCTACTGTGTCCATTTCATGATGTTTCCTTGACTCCTTCCTCTCTTACGTGGTTTGAACGGATGAGCATGTTGGTCATCTTGCTGAATTGCGTCACACTTGGAATGTTCCAGCCCTGTGAGGACAACACCTGTGACTCAGAACGCTGCAAAATTCTACAGGTGAGCTCTTGCTGTTTCTCTTTCAGGTACAAATAGTGAACATGAATGCAGGTGATAGGCTGGTAAAACATCTGGAGTTCAGAGATCAAATCAAGCGCAGGTTTATGGGACATAATGCTCTCTGTGAGATGGATCTTAAAAAGTCACAACCCTTCTCTACCTCCTCCTCCTTCCCAAAAAATGTAAATTAGAGAAAGTGCTCAAAGTTCAAACCTCAGGAGTCTGTGGCATGAACGGGGCAGTGAGACATATTTCCAGATCTGACTATTCCAGGACTGTATTTACCATAAACGTTTAATGAGACAGCGGTCCTCCTTTAATAACATCCCCATGTGTTGGCTGCATGTGAAACACAGGCCCAGATTTTCACTCCTGGGTCTGGTGCGCAGAGATGGGAGAATTCCTGGCTATGCAATCCCGACCTTCAAAAATGGCCACCCGCAGTTCTGACCTTTGCTCCAAGGGGCCATTCCAAGGGGGATTAGAAGTGAGTCCCGCCACCCTCATGACCTCTATAACGATCTATGCACTTACCCCCTCCTTGCCAATTCACCTCATATCCTTTGACACTTCATTGACAGATTTGACAGTTGTTTGACACCTCTAACTATTCCTTGATAGCTTGACAGTTCTTCCATTGTTCCTTGACAGCTTTGACAGTTTCTTGGCCGCTGAACAGCTCCTTGAAGCTTGAGACAGTTCCAATGAGGTTATGCACTTTATACGCTCAAATTATTTTACTTTTAACAATATCCAAAGAGGGACCTTTCCACTCCAAAGAGGTGCCCTGGCTTTTTAAACAAATCTATCAAGTTTATCATGCCGGGTCCAATCTTCACACTCTGGGTTTCACACTCTTGGCTACCAAATTCCCACTTCAGTGGAGGCAACTGGTGATTTCAATAGCCGATTGCCTTCATTAACGGCACGTATGAACGAAACGCAGCCTGACTGCTCACCCATCCCCCGTGAATATCGAGCATACTGTGTTTGGGAGCCATTTTTGAGATTTTTGCAAAACAGTGAGACTCTCCACCATGGCAACGATCTAGGCTACAAGAGCACACAAAGGAAACCAAAATGGCAGTAACAATGTATTTTGTTATAATAACACTTTCAAACTAATCTGTTCAGTCTGCTTTTATTAATACAGTTGCCAGATGGCCTCATTATGCCTAGCTGGTCTCCAAGAAGGGCTAGTGCACTTAGATCTCAGGAAGCAATGTTTATGAAGCAACAGAGAGAGGGAAAGCTTTGGTTGATTGATATTTATTATCACCTTGTAATAACCAGTTTCTTTGAAGAGATGTTTTTGCACTGATTTATTGTAAGTGGGGCCTTTTCATTCCAGAAAGTTCTTTTCAAAATGTTTACTTATTGTGTCAGTTTTAGGATTATTTCAAACTACCAGATTGCTAATGGCCTACCGGTTCTGTGCATAGTGAATTCTGGAAGAATGAGTATGAAGGACACATGGGGGCATGGAAATGGCATGGGGCTGGTGGTGGATAAAGGGGAGGTGAGCGGTGGTTTGAGGGTCTAATATCCATTACAACTGGGCTGACGTGCCAATAAAAAGAGACAGGTGATCCAGCCTGCGAGCCTTGCCATCCTCCTGCCTTCATTGCTGCCTCAGGACTGCTCTGGAGGTGGCAGGCCCAACCCCAACCTACTGCTGACTCCATGGAATGAAAATAACAGGACATTGGCTTGAAGGGTCAGTAACTTCCTTGCCTACTGATACCCATGTCCTTTCTGACAATCAGGCCCAATATGCCCATTGGGCAATATCTGCCAAAATACTGCAGATACTGGAAATCTGAAATAAAAACAGAAAATCACAGAAGCTCAATGCAAGTCAGGCAGCGTCTATCTATGCAGTGAGAAAGACTTACTACTTCAGGTCAAAGACCTTTCATCAAAATTGGAAAATGCTCGATGTGAGGAACTTTTAAGGCAGTATGGAGACAGGGAAAGAAAAAAGGGAACAGAACAATAGGGAAGGACTGTAATGGGGTGAAGTTATTAAATGACAAAAGTTATGATGAATTCATTACATGATTCTGGATCAGAAAGCAAAATGGCCACCATCTGCCATCTTGATACACAGCCATTAATATATTGGGGAGGAGAAGCAGTGGGGGTTGGAAGCTGAAGACAAATTTTCTTTCCATTGCAGCAAAACACAGACATTGATGTTTCAGAATTTTAGCGAGAGGTACATTTGAAATGCAAACCATGAGATTAACAGTCAATGGAATCTTTTCATCAGAGACAGTTCTGACATAAATTGGAAGAGCTCTTTTGAAAGCCTTGTACATCCCTTCAAAGGTTAAGCAGCCATGAAGTATCTGAAAGCCATTATGTTTTCATTTTGTACATATTAGCATACAGATAGTTTGTTAATGTCTGCACATAAGTTGTACAAGATCAGATCAGCATACGTCAGATATGTCTTTTCATACATATTAAAATTAATGCATTACCCAACAGTAACAAAGGCCTTTAAAGAAGAATATAACAGTGTTCACAATTCATATAGCATTCCCAGTTAGCACAAACGATCTTACGAATCCAAGGGGAAAGAACATAGGAGCATAGTAGCGGGATTAGGCCATTTGGCCCATCAAGCCTGTTCTGGCATTCAACTAAATTACAGCTGATCTTCTACCTCAACATTATTTACCCAGGCTATCCCCATAGCCCTTGATCTCTTTAATATGTAGAAATCTATCAATCTCTGTCCTGTACGTACTCAATGTCTAAGCCTCCGCAGCCCTCTGGGATAGAGAATTCCAAAGACTCATTTCCCTCTGAGTGGAGATCTTTTTCCTCACCTTGGTCCTAAATGGCCTGCCCCTTATTCTGAGAGTGTATCCACTAGTTTGAAACCTTCCCTTAGAGTCAGACACAGGAGAAATTATTGCAGGGAATCAGGAGATGGCAGAGACACTAAACAATTGTGTCTGTCTTCAAAGTAGAAGTTAAGTTACATACCGGAAATAGAAGAAAGGCAAGGGGCCAATTGAGTGAGCAACTTAAGGTAATTTATATCAGCCGGGAAGTATTGGAGAGATTTAATGGACTAAAAGGTGACAAATCCTTAGGATTTGGTCACCGACATCCCAGGTTCTAAAAGAGATAACTGTAGAGATAGTAGATGGGCTGGTGATGGTAATTCCAAAATTCCCAAGATTGTAGAATGCTCCCAGAAAATTGGAAGTTAGCATATATAACGTCACAATTCAGGAAAGGAGGAAGAGAGAAAACAAGAAACTGCAGGCCAATTTGCCTGACATCATTCATCGAGAAATCTATTATTAAGGATATTATTAGACAATCGTAGTATGGCCAGACAAAGTTACCATGCTTTTCCAGAAGGGAAATTGCGCTGGACAAAATTATTAGAACTTTTTGAGCATGTAAATAGTAAGATAGATAAAGGGGAATAAGTAGATATAGTACACTTGGATTTCGGAAAGTTGATCCAATAGGGGCTGGTTTAGCACAGGGCTAAAGAGCTGGCTTTTAAAGCAGACCAAGGCAGGCCAGCAGCACGGTTCAATTCCCGTACCAGCCTCCCCGAACAGGCACCGGAATGTGGCAACTACGGGCTTTTCGCAGTAACTTCATTTGAAGCCTGCTTGTGACAATAAGCGATTTTCATTTCATTTTTGAAAAGGTGCCACACAAAAGGTTAATAAACAAGGGCTCATGGAGTTGGAGGTAATATCTTAGCATTGATAGAGGATTGATTAATGGATAGGAACAAAAAGTCAGAGTAAACAGGCCACTTTCAAGTTGGCAGGCTGTGATGAGGGGAGTGTCACAAAGAGCAATGCTGGATCCTCAGCTATTTACAACACATATTAATGACTTAAACATAGAGACAGAAAGTAATGTATCTGATTTGCAGACAATACAAAGTGAGGTGGAAATGTAGGCTGTGAGAAAGACACAGAGAGGCTAGTGAGTTAGTGAGTGAAGGGGTAGCATGGTGGCACAGTGGTTAGCATTGCTGCCTATGGCGCTGAGGACCCGGGTTTGAATCTCAGCCCTGGGTCACTGTCTGAGAGGAGTTTGCACATTCTCTCCATGTCTGCGTGGGTTTCACCCCCACGACCCAAAGATGTGTGGGATAGGTGGATTGGCCATGCTAAATTGCCCCTTAATTGGAAAAAAATAATTGGGTACTCTAAATTTATTTTTAAAAAGAGTTAGTGAGTGAAGTTAAGTGAGTGGGCAGCAAGGTGACGGATAGAGCATAATGAGACAGCATAATGAGACAAAATTTGAGATTCATCACTCCGGCAGTAAGTATACAGAAACAGAATATTTTTTGAAAGGCATGATATCTGTAACTATTGATGTTCAGATGGACATAGGTGTACTTGTACAAGGAACACAGAAAATTAGTATGCAGATTGCAATGAATTAGAAAGGCAAAGAGCATGTTGGCCATTATTGCCAGGAGATTGGAGTAGAGGAATAAAGACGTTCCCGTACTAGCCTCTTCGGACAGGCGCCGGAATGTGGTGACTAGGGGCTTTTCACAGTAACTTCATTGAAGCCTACTCGTGACAATAAGCGATTTTCATTTCATTTCCATTTCAAGTCTTGCCACAGTTGTGCAAGGCCTTTGGCAAGACCACATCAGGTGTACCTGTGTGCAGTTTTGTCCTCCATATGAAGGAAAGATATATTTGCATTAGAGGTGGCACCGCAAAGCTTCACTGGATTAGACAGAAGAGTGGCAAAGTGGTTTACACTGCTGCATCATATTGCCAGGGACCCAGGTTCAATTCCAGCCTTGGATGACTGTGTGGAGTTTGCACATTCTATCCATGTCTGCATGGGTTTCCTCCGGGTGCTTTGGTTTCCTCCCACAGTCCAAAGATGTGCAGGTTAGGCAGATTAGCCATTCTAAATTTGCCCCTTAGAGTGTCCAAAGGTTCAATGGGGTTACGGGGGTGTGAAGATAGGGTGAGGAGTTGGCTCAGATAGGGTGCTCTTTCAGAGGGTCGGTGCAGACTCAATGGACTGAATGGCCTCCTTCTGCACTGTAGGGATTCTATGGAATTGTCCCTGGGTTGAGAGGGTTGGCCTATTATGAGAGGCTGAGTAAATTGGGCATATTCTTTGAGAGGTGATCTGATTGAAACATAAAAAGACACTAACGTTTACAGGTTAGGCACTGAGTGGTTGTTCCCTCTGGCTGGGGAGTTGAGAACACGGGGACATACTCTCAGGAACATTTAGAGCTGAGATATAGAGCATTCAAAGCATTGTGAATCTTTGGAATTCTCTACCCTAGAGAGATGCTGCAGCATTAAATATATTCAAGGCTGAGATAGACAGACTTTTGATCCCTCAGAATCTAAAGATATGGAGAGCTGATGTAAAAAATGGAGTTGAGGCAAACGATCAATGCTGATCATATGAAACGGAGCAGGCTTGGGCAGCATGTGGTCTATCCTAATCTTATTTCTCATGCTCCTCTGAGTTCACAGTCTTGAACACAAGATATAACAGATTTACAAAGGTAGGTAGCGCACCCAAGTGTCCATTTCTTACATATGAGTAAAGGTAGCAAGCATTGTTAGGCTATTAAACCTCTTCGGGATATCTTTGCTGAACCTCTGATATACAGACATTCTCCAAAAGTCACTAGGAGTAAGAAACCTGGATGAAGAAATGCCAAAGGTCTTGGTTCGATGGGTCCCTAAGCTGAGAAGTGCACTCTAATGAAAGAAATCAAGTCTTGCGGAGCTGGAAGATCCCAAATTTAATGACTTGGTTGGTCTGGGTTCACTGATCCCTAGCGGTGCCATTAGAAGTCTCTCAATGTCCGTGTACCCAGGAGGGAAAATGTGAACTCCTGATTACTGTAAAGGGAGCACATTAGGTGAGGATGAAATCAATTGACTTTGTCCCTATCTCAGCTCATCTGCGGCTGAAACCCCCATGTTTTGGTTAGCTCCAGACTCGACTCTTTCAACACAATCCTGACTGGTCTCCCACATCCTGCCCTCTGTAAACGTGAGGTCACCCAAAACACTGCTGCCCGTTTCTTAACTCTCAACAAGTCCCGTTGATCTATCACCCCTGTGCTCACTGACCTACTTTAGCTGCAGGTCAAACAACGTCTTGATTTTATAATTCTCATCCTTGTTTGCAAAACCTTACATGGTGTCAGTCTCCCCATCTCAGGAATTTCCACCAATCCCGCAACCTCAGAGATATCTGCGCTCCTCCAATTCATTAGTGTACTGCCATTGGGAGCTGTGATTTCAGAATGCAAAAGTGCCAACAAAAGTGTTTAGTGACTGAAAAAGAATTTTACAGGGGCCAGAGGATGGTGCATTGCTCACCACTGCCCCACCTCAACCCAGAAGTAAAGTCAACTTTAAATGAGGTTACCCCCTCACCGGTACAACGTTGTGGGTTTCACTAAAAAGCTGAGATTGGAACTTCCATCCCCCAGAGGAAGTCCCACCCTCCACAGCTGCCGGCCATCCTGACTGGGTGTAAGCACTCGCAGCCCCCAGCAGCACCAGAGGAGTAGTTGGTCCTTCTGGGATTGTAAGGAAACCCTGTGATGAAGTGTCATGGACACAGGACAAGGTAGCAGTCCAGGGCTTCTTGGGTGGAGAGGCATCAGCCATCCTAGGGAGGGCCGGGGGGGGGGGGGGGGGGGGGGGGGGAGCAGGTTCTGGAGGCCTGGTAGGGAGGTACAAAGCATGGGGTGATACAATCTTAGCAGGGGAGTACCCAGGGCACACCATGAAGGAGTTACCTCTCCCCTCCATCCTTCCTTCCCTTTCACTGACTCTGGTGAATAAACGGCCTTCCCACACTCGCCCAGTGTATTTGGCAGTGGAAACAAATTGAGGTAATTAATTTCCATGCCTCTTGGATTGTCCTCCCATGTATTTGCTCCCGACAGTGTCTCGGGATCAAACTATAATTCTTGGAAACTCCAAAGGCAATTCTTGAGGCAATGCTGAATGTGGTACATTTATCCCAACCTTCACGTTGGGTCATTAATGCAAGTGATTTATACCCCTCAGCCTCCTCAATGTGAGACTAGTTTTTAATGGTAGGATGAAATCAGCCACAGTTTCCTAGCCATTAAGCTCCAGCAAATAATTACACATTTAAGATAAAAGGAGTTTATCTTATGTAACATTAATGTTTGCCTAATTGAAGAGAGCGTGATAGTTTTTTAAAAATCCACATTCTGTTCACGCTTCATTCACCCTGTCAATCATCGCTTTGAAGAGGGTGTCAGGAGATGAGAACCAGCGCTCATATTAAAATAAAGATTTTTTGATTAGGTTTTCGTAGAACTTTCACTCGCGGTAGCCACAGTGAACCCTGTCTTTGTTTGACCTGCAAATCAAACCATCAAAACAAACAAATTGCATTCAAATCAGATAAGATGGACAAATTTTGGCTGTCCAAACTGGACAGCCTGAGAATATATTAACTATGTAGGAATTGGTGGAGCACAATGGTCCTCAAGTATACATTTGTCCCATACCTTGGGTAGGGGTGCTCTTTCCAGGAGCCGGTGCAGACTCAATGGGCCGAATGGCCTCCTTCTGCCATTTCTATCTGTAAATTCTATGATACAATCTTCTGGGAAAGGGACAATATCAAATGGCTGATCGAATGTAAACACACCCAATTTACACCTCTCTACAATTTACACCCATTTAAATTTACAACTACACAACTTAAACATCCCCTATCGAATTTGCACCCAGTCCTGATTTACACCCGGTCCCAATTTACACCCAGTCTCAATTTACACCCGGTCCCGATTTACACCCAGTCCCAATTTACACCCGGTCCCGATATGCACCCAGTCCCAATTTACACCCAGTCCCAATTTACACCCGGTCATGATTTACACCCAGTCCCAATTTATACCCGGTCCCGATATGCACCCAGTCCCGATTTACACCCAGTCCCAATTTACACCCAGTCCCAATTTACACCCGGTCATGATTTACACCCAGTCCCAATTTACACCCGGTCACAATTTACACCCAGTCCCAATTTACACCCGGTCCCGATATGCACCCAGTCCCAATTTACACCCAGTCCCAATTTACACCCAGTCCCAATTTACACCCGGTCCCGATATGCACCCAGTCCCAATTTACACCCAGTCCCAATTTACACCCGGTCCCGATTTACACCCAGTCCCAATTTACACCCGGTCCCGATATGCACCCAGTCCCAATTTACACCATGTCCCAATTTACAGCCGGTCCCGATTTATACCCAGTCCCAATTTACACCAGGTCCCGATATGCACCCAGTCCCAATTTATACACAGTCCCAATTTACACCCGGTCCCGATATGCACCCAGTCCCAATTTACACCCAGTCCCAATTTACACCCGGTCACGATTTACACCCAGTCCCAATTTACACCCGGTCCCGATTTACACCCAGTCCCAATTTACACCCGGTCCCGATATGCACCCAATCCCAATTTACACCCGGTCACGATTTACACCCAGTCCCAATTTACTCCGGTCCCAATTTACTCCGGTCCCGATTTACACCCAATCCTGATTTACACCCAATCTCGATTTACACACAGTCCCTTGTCCCAATATACACCCTGTCTTGATATACACCTAGTACCAATATACACCTAGTCCTGATACAAAGCTAGTCCCAATATACACCCAGTCTCGATATACATCGAGTCCCGATATACATCTTGTCTCGATTTACATATGGTCCTGATTTGCACCCAGGCCTGATTCACACCCAGTCCCAGGTTACGACCGGGCCCAATTTACACCCGGTCCCGATTTACCCCCAGCCCCTCGTCCCGATATGCACCCTGTCTCGATATACACCAATCCCGATATACACCCAGTCCTGATATCCACCCTGTCCTGATTTACACCAAGTCCCAATTTACACCCGGCCCCGATTTACACTCGGTCCAGTTTACACCCAGTCCTGATTTACACCCTGCCTCGCTATATGCCTAGTCCCAATATACACCCTGTCTTGATATGCACCCAGTCCTGATGTACACCTAGTTCCAATATACACCCTGTCTCGATATACACCTACTCCTAATGTGCACCCTCTCCCGCTATACGCCTGGTCCTGAGTCACACCCGGTCTCAATTCACACCTGATCCCTAGTCCCGATATACACCCTGTCTCGATATACACCTAGTCCAGAATATACAGCTAGTTCTAATATACACCCTGTCTCAATATATACCTAGTCCAGAATATACACTTAGTCCCAATATACACCATGTCTCATTTACACATGGACCTGATTTACACTCAGTTCCAATATACACCCAGTCCTGATATACATCCAGTCCCAATTTACACCCAGTACTGATATACACCCAGTCTCGATTTACACCCAATCCTGATATACATCCAGTCCTGATATACGCCCAGGCCTTATATACACCCAATACCGATTTACATCCTGTCCTGATATACACACAGTCCTGATGTACACCTAGTCCCGATATATACACCCTCACTCTCGATTTACACCCGCTCCTGATTTACACTCAGTCTCGATTTAGACCTTGTCTCATTAACACCTATCGAATTGGCAAACCACATGATTTACACCTACAAAGAACAACGAACAAAGAAAAGTAGAGCACAGGAACAGGCCTTTCGGCCCTCCAAGCCGGCGCCGACCATGCTGCCTGTCTAAACTACACCTTTTGTCAATTTACACCTAGTCCCGATTTACACCTTGTTACGGAAAGGAGCGGTGGTTAATTTAAAGAGAACCGATTCCCCTCTCTCCACTAACAGAAAGGTGTTTTGATTTATTTCCCTCTTTTAAGTGTGTTTTCCAACCCTTCAGTTTTGATGTGATCCAATTTTCAATAAATATTGAATCAACAAACTCGAAGATAGGATGAACGCAAAGGGTCCGTTTATTTGCCCACAATCAAAATGCACAAGGAAAGTCACAACATTGCCCCCACATTCAGACTGTAAAGAGTGGCTTCGAGGAAATAAGGTTATACAGTTGAGAGATTGTTTCATGTGGGTTCCAGAGTCCAGAAATAAAGTCCAACGAGATCTTCCTTCATGGAGGTCAGTGGGCAGAAACCTAAGGCTGGATAATTCACTTTTTCATTGGACTTCGCACAATGAGATAAGCACGCAGAAATGAATCAGTGTTATAAGTGATGGTGTAGAATTTCAGCAGAAATAGTATAGATATAGCTTGGTACTCCACCTCCTTGTCTGTGAGGCTGGTAAACAGCAGACTGAGCATTCAGTTCAGTAAGGCAATATTACTTGTTCTGCAAGCCAGGGGCCCAAGTCACATGGCTTCCACCTTTCCACCAGGTCCTTGATAAAGTATCGTCTGGATTCGAAAGAGTGTTGAAAATTTCGGCCATTAGGAATTGACAGGGCTTTCATCTGAGCAGATGACTTCAAAGGTAGTAATCTCAGGATTGCTACCAGTGCCACGAGCTAGTCAGAATAGGAATATCAGGTTAGGTAGAATGAATGTGTGGCTCGGGAGATGGTGCAAGAGGGAGGGATTCAAATTCCTAGGGCATTGGAACTGGTCTGGGGAGGTGGGACCAGTACAAACCGGACAGTCTGCACCTGGGCAGGACTGGAACCAATGTTCTGGGGGGTGTTTGCTCATGCTGTTGGGGAGGGTTTAAACTAATGTGGCAGGGGGATGGGAACCGATGCAGGAAGTCGGAGGGAAATAAAATGGGGCCAGAAACAAAAAACAGGAAGGGGGAAAGGTGTAAGGCAGAGAAGCCATAGTCGAAAATGAAAAAGGGCTACAGTACAGGGTACAGTGATTGAGGAGAGTGTGAAAAGGGAGGTGGACAATGCAGGATTGAGGGTGTTGTACCTAAATGCGCGCAGTATACGGAACAAGGTAAATGAGCTTGTTTCGCACATTGAAATTGGCCAGTACGATGTTGTGGGCATCACAGAGACGTGGTTGCAAGGGAATCAGGGCTGGGATCTAATTATCCAAGGATATATGTCCTATCGAAAGGACAGGCAGATGTGCAAAGGGGACGGGGTTGCATTGTTAGTAAAGAATGACGTTAAATCGATAGCAAGGAGCGATATAGGATCAGAAGGCACAGAATCTCTGTGGGCAGAATTGAGGAATCGCAAAGGTAAAAAGACCCTGATGGGAGTTATGTACAGGCCCCCTAGCAGTAGTCAGGATTTGGGGCAGAAAATAAATCAGGAGATAGAGAAAGCATGTAAAAAAGGCAACATTACAATAATCATGGGGGACTTCAATATGCAGGTGGACTGGGAAAATTAGGTTGGTAGTGGATCCCAAGAAAAGGAATTTGTGGAATGTCTAAGAGATATTTTTTTCGAGCAGCTTGTGACAGAGGATAGTAGGGAACAGGCAATTCTGGATTTAGTGATGTGTAATGAAGCAGACTTGATTAGGAACTTAAGGTGAAGGAACCCTTAGGGAGCAGTGACCACAATATGATAGAATTTACCCTGCAGTTTCAGAGGGAGAAGCTGCAATCAGATGTAACGGTATTACAATTAAATAACGGTAACTACAAAGACATGAGGGAGGAGCTGGCCAGAGTTGATTGGAAAAGGAGCCTAGCAGGGAAGACAGTGGAACAGCAATGGCAGGAGATTTTGTGGGTTATTAGGAAGGCACAACAGAAATTCATCCCAAGGAGGAGGAAACATGCTAAGGGGAGGACAAGGCATCCATGGCTGACGAGGGATGCCAAGGACAGCATAAAAGCTAAAGAAAAAGAATGCAAAGTAGTGAGGATTAGTGGGAAGCCAGAGGATTGGGAAGCCTTTAAAAAAGAGCAGAGGACAACTAAAAAAGCAATCGGGGGGAGAAGATTAAGTATGAGAGCAAGCTAGCTAGTAATATAAAGGAAGTTAGGAAGAGATTTTTTCAATATATAAAAGGTAAGAGAGAGGCAAAAATAGACATTGGACCACTGGAAAATGTGGCTGGAGAAGTAATAATAGGAAACAAAGAAATGGCAGAGGAACTGAATAGTTACTTTGCATCAGTCTACATGGTGGAAGACACCAGTGGGCTAGAGCTCCAGGAGAACCACGGGGCAGAGATGAGTGCAGTGACCATTACTAAGGAGAGGATTCTGGGGTAACTGAAAGGTCTGAAGGTGGATAACTCACCTGGATCAGATGGACTACACCACAGGGCCCTAAAAGAGTTAGCTGAGGAAATTGTGGAGGCATTGGTGATGATCTTTCAGGAATCACTGGAGGCAGGAAGGGTCCCAGAAGACTGGAAAATGACTAATGTAACACCCCTGCTTAAGAAGGGAGGGAGGCAGAAGATGGGAAATCATAGGCCGATTAGCCTGACTTCGGTCATTGGCAAGATTTTAATAGTCTGTATTAAAGATGAGATCGCAAAGTACTTGGAAGTGCATGGTAAAATAGGACTGAGTCAGCGCGACTTTATCAAAGGGAGGTCGTGTCTGACAAATCTGTTAGAGTTCTTTAAGGAGGTAACAAGGAAGTTAGACAAAGGAGAACCTTTATTTGATTTATTTAGATTTCCAGAAGGCCTTTGACAAGGTGCCGCATAGGAGACTGTTAAATAACTTAAAAGCCCATGGTGTTAAGGGTAAGATCCTGGCATGGATAGAGGATTGGCTGACTGGCAGAAGGCAGAGAGTGGAGACAAAAGGGTCTTTTTCAGGATGGCAGCCGGTGACTAGTGGTGTGCCTCAGGAGTCTGTGCTGGGACCACACTTTTCACAATATACATTAATGATCTGGAAGAAGGAACTGAAGGCACTATTGCTAGGTTTACAGATAATACAAAGATCTGTAGAGGGACAGGTAGTATTGAGGAAGCAAGGGGGCTGCAGAAGGACTTGGACAAGCTAGGAGAGTGGGCAATGAAGTGGCAAATGAAATACAATGTGGAAAAGTGTGAGGTTATGCACTTTGGAGGGAGGAATTTAGGCACAGACTATTTTGTAAATGGGGAAATGCTGAGGAAATCAGAAGCACAAAGGGACTTGGGAGTCCTTGTTCATGATTCTCCTCAGGCTAATGTTCAGTCGGCAGTTAAGAAGGCAAATTCAATGTTAGCATTCATGTCTAGAGGGCTAGAATACAAGACCAGGGATGCACTTCTGAGGCTGTATAAGGCTCTCGTCAGACCCCATTTGGAGTATTGTGAGCAGTTTTGGGCCCTGTACCGAAGGAAGGGTGTGCTGGCCTTGGAAAGGGTCCAGAGGAGGTTCACAAGAATGATCCCTGGAATTAAGAACTTGTCATATGAGGAACGTTTGAGGACTTTGGGTTTGTACTCGTTGGAGTTTAGAAGGATGAGAGGGGATCTTATTGAAACTTACAGAATACTGCGAGGCCTGAATAGAGTGGACGTTGAGAGGATGTTTCCACTTGTGGGAAAAACTAGACCAGAGGACACCATCTCAGACTAAAGGGACGATCCTTTAAAACAGAGATGCGGAGGAATTTTTTCAGCCAGAGGGTGGTGAATCTGTGGAACTCTTTACTGCAGAAGGCTGTGGAGGCCAAATCATTAAGTGTCTTTTAGACGGAGTTAGATAGGTTCTTGATTAATATGGGGATCAGGGGTTATGGGGAGAAGGCAGGAGAATGGGAATGAGAAAATATCAGCCATGATTGAAAGGCAGAGCAGACTCGATGGGCCGAGTGGCCTATTTCTGCTCCTATGTCTTATGGTCTTCTGACCCATCTCCTTCTGGCCAGCCTGGATTATTAAATGCAGATGGTCTTTGTATAGCTCTCCTTAAATTTGGGCTGTGCAGTCCACAAGTGGTCGTTAGTGGCTCTTCAGAGATAACGAGGTGTTGCTTTTCCCAAAACTACCAAATAGCTTCTTTTGTTTTGAACCTGGGCAGGACTGGAACCGATGTCCTAGAACTGTTGGGGAGGGTTTAAACTAAGGTGGCAGGGGGATGGGAACCGATGCAGGAAGTTGGAAAGTAGTAAAACAGGGACAGAAGCAAAAGGAAGTAAGGGGGAAAGTGCAAGGCAGAGAAGACATAGTCAAAAATCAAAGGGCGACAGTACAAGGTACAGTGACTGAGGGGAGCTCAGTGAATAGGCCCAGTAATACTAAAACGAATAAAACTGGAGATGTTAAGATTCAAAACAGAGGTAAAAAAAACCAACATAAGTGTACTTTACCTGAATGCTCGTAGTATTCGGAATAAAGTAAATGAGTTGATGGCGCAAATCATTGTGAATGACTATGATTTAGTGGCCATTACTGAAACATGGTTAAAGGATGGTCACGACTGGGAGTTAAATATCCGAGGGTATCAAACTATTCGGAAGGACAGAGTGGATGGCAAGGGAGGTGGTGTAGCTCTTTTATTTAAGAATGACATCCGGGCAATAGTAAGGGATGACATCGGTGCTATGGAGGATAAGGCTGAATCCATTTGGGTGGAAATCAGGAATAGTAAGGCGAAAAAGTCACTGATAGGAGTAGTCTGTCGGCCACCAAATAGTAACGTTATGGTGGGGCAGGCAATAAACAAAGAAATAACTGATGCATGTAGAAATGGTACAGCAGTTATCATGGGGGATTTTAATCGACATGTCAATTGGTTTAACCAGGTTGGTCAAGGCAACCTTGAGGAGGAGTTTATAGAATGTATCCGCGATAGTTTCCTAGAACAGTATGTAATGGAACCTACGAGGGAACAAGCGGTCCTAGATCTTGTCCTGTGTAATGAGACAGGATTGATTCATGATCTCATAGTTAGGGATCCTCTCGGAAGGAGCGATCACAATATGGTGGAATTTAAAATACAGATGGAGGGCGAGAAGGTAAAATCAAATACTAGTGTTTTGTGTTTAAACAAAGGAGATTACAATGAGATGAGAGAAGAACTAGCTAAGGTAGACTGGGAGCAAATACTTTATTGTGGAACAGTTGAGGAACAGTGGAGAAACTTCCAAGCGATTTTTCACAGCAAAGGTTTATACCAACAAAAAGGAAGGATGGTAGAAAGAGGGAAAATCAACCGTGGATATCTGAGGAAATAAGGGAGAGTATCAAATTGAAGGAAAAAGCATACAAAGTGGCAAAGATTGGTGGGAGACTAGAGGACTGGGAAATCTTTAGCGGGCAACAGAAAGCTACTAAAAAAGCTATAAAGAAGAGTAAGATAGAGCATGAGAGTAAACATGCTCAGAATATAAAAACAGACAGTAAATGTTTTTACAAATACATAAAACAGAAAAGAGTGGCTAAGGTAAATATTGGTCCTTTAGAGGATGAGAAGGGAGTTTTAATAATGGGAGATGAGAAAATGGCTGAGGAACTGAACAGGTTTTTTGGGTCGGTCTTCACAGTGGAAGACACAAATAACATGCCAGTGACTGATAGAAATGAGGCTATGACAGGTGAGGACCTTGAGAGGATTGTTATCACTAAGGAGGTAGTGATGGGCAAGCTAATGGGGCTAAAGGTAGACAAGTCTCCTGGCCCTGATGGAATGCATCCCAGAGTGCTAAAAGAGATGGCTAGGGAAATTGCAGATGCACTAGTGATGATTTACCAAAATTCACTAGACTCTGGGGTGGTCCCGATGGATTGGAAATTAGCAAACGTGACACCACTGTTTAAAAAAGGAGGTAGGCGGGGACTTCCGGTTGCGGCTATGACCAGCTAAGTCGCACATTTGGCAGCTCCTGCGACAAAGGTGTTTAAGGGCCGATTGGAGGGCCCCGACGGTACTGCAAAGACGAATCCCGGTGGGGGAAGGCTCCCTGAGGAGAGTGAGACCAACTTTATGGTCGGTACTCGGAGTGGGGCGACAACAAAAGCGGCAGCAGCTCCCCGAAAAAAGCGGGGGAAGAGGACCAAAATGGCGGCCGGAGGCGCACTAGAAGATTGGAGAAAATGGGCGGAGGAGCAGCAGGCCGCTCTCCTCCGGTGTTTTACGGAGCTGAAAGTGGAACTCTTAGAGTCTATGAACGCGACGACCACAAGGCTGATGGGGGCCCAGGCGACCCAAGAGGCGTCGATAAGAGAGCTGCAGCAGGAGATGACTGCAAGGGAGGAGGAGGCCACGGTCCTCGTGGGAAAGGTGGAGGTGCACGAGGCACTCCACCTGAAATGGCAGAGCCGCTTTGAGGAGCTGGACACTCGAATGAGGCGGAAGAACTTGAGGATCCTGGGCCTAGCAGAAGGCCTGGAGGGGCCTGATCTCCCGAAATATGTAGCGGAGATGCTGAGCTCCCTGATGGGAGAGGGGGCCGGTCCATCGCCCCTGGAGCTGGAAGAAGCATATCGGGTCATGGCTAGGCGGCCTAGGGCGAACGAGCCCCCGAGGGCGGTGCTGGTGCGATTCCAGCGTTTCTGTGATCGGGAGAAAGTGCTGAGGTGGGCCAAGAGGGAGAAAAGCAGCAAATGGGAGAATTCGACGGTGCGGATATATCAGGACTGGAGTGCGGAGGTGGCAAAGCGGCGGGCCCGGTTTAACCGGACGAAGGCGGTGCTGCACGCAAAGAGGATCAAGTTCGGAATGCTGCAGCCAGCGCGCTTGTGGGTCACCTACAAGGACCAGCACCATTACTTTGAGACCCCAGAGGAGGCATGGACTTTTGTTCGGGAGGAAAAGCTGGACCTGAACTAGAACTTGGGAACGCCGGCGGTCGAGGCCGCCCGAGTACCCTTGACTGATCAAGTGGCCCATGTCTTTCTTAGGCCAGGTCGGAACTTGGTTAAAGTTGATGGATCATTTGGTTTCTTTGAAACTTGTGTTATGGGGGGTTTCTTTGTTCCTTTTCGTGTTTCTCTTCCCGTTGCCAACTTCCCTTAATTATTGTTGTGGTAGGGGGGGCTTTTTTACTGTTTTTTGATCTGTTCTTTAAGGGTTATGGTTACTGTTCTGTTCGATGGAGGGTGATGGTTAAATACGTTATTATTGGGTAGTTATTTAGTTATGCAGGCATAGTTATGTATTTATGTATTTATTTGAGATTTGTTATTTATATTGTTATATTGTTAAGTTGGGGAGGCGGGACGGGGGGGGTGCAAGTTGGTTATGCGTGTTTTCTTTTTCTCTTTTTTCTTCCTCCCGTTTTAAGGGGGCTTTTTTATGGGCTTGGATGGGGACGGGGGTGGAATTGAAGATGGCGGGGTAGGGTGTGGCCGGGCGAAAGCGCGGGCTTTCCCCTGTTTCCCGCGCGCGGGACGGAGGAAGGGGGAGGAGAGAAGAGTGGGGTGTGGCCAGCAATGGCGGCTTTTCCCGCGCTGAAGCGGGGTCAGAGAGGGATGGCAAGGGGGGGGGGGAGGCCCCTCCCCCCCCACATCGGGAGGAGTCGGAGTGTGGCAGGGGCAGCCGGGTCAGCGAAAACCAGCTGACTCTCGGGAGTACGATGGTGGATACACCGCGGCTAGGTGGGGTCCTAGCCAGGGGGGGGGGGGGGGGGGGGGGGAAGGGGGTTAGGGGGGGATACCGGGTTGCTGCTGGAAAGGCCGAGGACGGGAAGGGAAGAACGGGAGGAGAGAGGGGGGGGGGCCATCACCATGGGGAACGGGTCAGAAGGGGAGGGTCGACCCGGGGCGAACAGGGGACAGGACATGGCTAATAGACAGGGGAAAGGGACGGGTCGCTCCGCGACCCGGTTGATTACTTGGAACGTGAGGGGGCTGAATGGGCCGGTCAAGAGATCAAGGGTTTTTTCACACCTAAAGGGACTGCAGGCGGATGTGGCAATGTTACAGGAGACTCACTTGAGAGTAGTAGACCAGGTACGCCTGAGAAGGGGGTGGGTGGGACAGGTGTTCCACTCAGGCTTGGACGCAAAGAACCGGGGGGTGGCGATTTTGGTGGGAAAGAGGGTGTCGTTCGTGGCGGCGCAGGTGGTAGCAGATAAGGAGGGTAGGTACGTGATGGTGAAGGGTAGGCTGCAGGGAGAGAATGTGGTGCTGGTGAATGTGTATGCCCCGAATTGGGATGACGCGGGTTTTATGAGGCGCCTGTTGGGCCTCATTCCGGGTCTGGAGGCAGGGGGCCTGATCATGGGGGGGACTTCAATACAGTGCTCGACCCTGGGCTGGACAGATCGAGTTCCAGGACGAATAGGAGGCCGGCAGCGGCAGAGGTGCTAAGGGGGTTCATGGAGCAGATGGGGGGGGGGGTAGACCCTTGGAGATTTGGCAGGCCAAGGGCGAGGGAGTATTCTTTTTTCTCCCACGTCCACAGGGTGTACTCCAGAATAGACTTTTTTGTACTGAGCAGGGGGCTGATTTCGAGAGTGCAGGACACGGAGTACTCGGCCATTGCGATTTCGGACCATGCACCACACTGGGTAGAGGTAGAACTGGGGGAAGCACGGGACCAGCGCCCGTTGTGGCGCCTGGATGTGGGGCTGCTGGCGGACGATGAGGTGTGCGGAAGGGTCCGGAAGGGCATTGAGAGATATCTGGGCACGAACGACACGGGCGAGGTGAAGGTGGGGGTAGTCTGGGAGGCCCTGAAAGCAGTGATCAGAGGAGAGCTGATCTCCATAAGGGCGCACAGAGAAAGGAAGGAGAGGCAGGAGAGGGAGAGACTGGTGGGGGAACTTATAGAAGTGGACAGGAGATATGCGGAGACACCAGAGGAGGGGCTGTTGAGGGAGCGGCGCAGTTTACAGGCCCAGTTTGACCTACTGACCACTAGGAAGGCGGAGACGCAATGGAGAAGGGCACAGGGCGCGGTCTATGAGTACGGGGAAAAGGCGAGCAGGATGCTAGCACACCAGCTGCGCAAGCGAGATGCAGCCAGAGAGATTGGGGGAGTGAGAGAGAAGGGAGGGAACGTAGTGCAGAAGGGGCAAGAGGTGAACGGGGTCTTCAGGGATTTCTACAGGGAATTGTACCGGTCTGAGCCGCCCAGGAGGAGGGGGGGAATGGAGAACTTCCTCGATAGATTGAGGTTCCCAAAGGTCCAGGAGGAACGGGTGGAGGGGCTGGGGGCGCCGATAGAGCTGCAGGAGCTAGTTAAAGGGATAGGCCAGATGCAGGCGGGGAAGGCGCCGGGGCCGGATGGGTTCCCGGTGGAATTTTATAAGAAGTATGTGGACTTGGTGGGTCCAGTGCTGGTGCGAGCCTTCAATGAGGCGCGAGAGGGGGGGGTTCTGCCCCCGACAATGTCACAGGCCCTGATCTCCTTGATCCTGAAGCGGGACAAAGACCCTGTACAGTGCGGGTCCTACAGGCCTATCTCCCTCTTGAATGTAGATGCCAAACTGTTGGCAAAGGTCCTGGCAACCAGAATAGAGGATTGTGTGCCAGGGGTAATCCATGAGGACCAGACGGGGTTCGTAAAGGGACGACAACTTAACACAAATGTCCGGAGACTGTTGAATGTGATTATGATGCCAGCAGTGGAGGGGGAGGCTGAGATAGTGGTAGCACTGGATGCGGAGAAGGCATTCGATAGGGTGGAGTGGGAATACCTGTGGGAGACGCTGGAACGGTTTGGGTTTGGGGAGGGATTTATCAAGTGGGTGAAGCTGCTGTATTCGGCCCCGATGGCGAGTGTGGTTACAAACGGGAGGAGGTCAGAGTATTTTGGGCTCCATCGAGGTACCAGGCAGGGATGCCCCCTATCCCCCTTACTATTTGCATTAGCGATCAAACCGTTGGCGATGGCACTGAGGGGTTCAGGGGGGTGGAGAGGACTGACAAGGGGAGGGGAGGAACATCGGGTATCACTCTATGCGGATGATTTGTTGTTATATGTGGCGGACCCGGAAGGGGGAATGCCGGAGGTAATGGAAATACTAGCGGAGTTTGGGGACTTTTCGGGATATAAATTAAATGTGGGTAAAAGTGAGGTCTTTGTGATACACCCGGGAGATCAGGGGGAGGGAATTGGGCGGCTCCCCTTTAAGAGAGCAGTAAAGAGCTTCAGGTACTTGGGGGTGCAGGTGGCAAGAAACTGGGGGACCCTCCACAAGCTGAACTTTTCAAGGCTGGTGGAGCAGATGGAGGAGGAGTTCAAGAGGTGGGACATGGTACCGCTGTCGCTAGCAGGGAGGGTGCAGTCAGTCAAAATGACGGTCCTCCCGAGGTTCTTGTTTCTGTTCCAGTGCTTGCCCATCTTTCTCCCCAGGGCCTTCTTCAAGAAGGTAACTAGCAGCATTATGGGCTATGTGTGGGCACATGGCACCCCTAGAGTGAGAAGGATTTTCTTGGAACGGAGTAGGGACAGGGGAGGATTAGCGCTACCCAATCTTTCCGGATACTACTGGGCGGCGAACGCATCGATGGTGCGCAAGTGGGTGATGGAGGGGGAGGGGGCAGCTTGGAAACGTATGGAGAGGGCGTCCTGCGGCAATACAAGCCTGGAGGCGCTAGTAACGGCACCATGGCCGCTCCCCCCCACAAGGTATACCACGAGTCCGGTAGTGGCGGCCACCCTTAAAATCTGGGGGCAGTGGAGGCGACACAGGGGGGAAGTGGGGGGTCTGATGGCGGCGCCACTGAGAGGGAACCACAGATTTGTCCCGGGGAACACTGGCGGGGGATTCCAGAGCTGGCACAGGGCGGGCATCAGGCAACTGAGGGACATGTTCATAGAGGGGAGGTTTGCGAGCCTGGGAGAGCTGGAGGAGAAATTTGAGCTCCCCCCGGGGAACACGTTTAGATACCTGCAGGTGAAGGCATTTGCCAGACGACAGGTGGAAGGATTTCCCTTGCTTCCCGATAGAGGGGTGAGTGATAGGGTGCTGTCAGGGGTCTGGGTCGGAGAAGGGAGGGTCTCGGACATCTACAAAATAATGCAGGAGGTGGAGGAGGTATCGATAGAGGAGCTGAAAGACAAGTGGGAAGCGGAGCTGGGAGAGCAGATAGAAGATGGGACATGGGCGGATGCCTTAGAGAGGGTCAATTCGTCGTCGTCGTGCGCAAGGCTGGGCCTCATCCAATTTAAGGTGCTGCACAGAGCCCATATGACGGGGACTAGGATGAGTCGGTTCTTCGGGGGTGAGGACAGGTGTGTTAGGTGTTCGGGAAGCCCTGCGAACCATGTACATATGTTCTGGATGTGCCCGGCACTGGAAGAGTTCTGGGAGGGGGTGGCGGGGACGGTATCGAGAGTGGTGGGAACCAGGGTCAAACCAGGGTGGGGGCTAGCGATTTTTGGGGTTGGGGTGGAGCCAGGAGTACAGGAGGCAGGGGAGGCCGGAATATTGGCCTTTGCGTCCTTGGTAGCTCGGAGAAGGATCTTGATTCAGTGGAGGGACACAAGGCCACCAAGTGTTAACACCTGGTTAAACGACATGGCAAGCTTCATCCAATTGGAAAGAATCAAATTCGCCCTGAGAGGGTCGGTACAGGGGTTCTTCCGGCGGTGGCAGCCCTTCCTTGACTTTCTGGATCAGAGATAGGAACTGGAGGCCGAAACAGCAGCAAACCGGGGAGAAAGGGGGGGGGGGGGAAGGGAGGGGGGGGGGATAGCAACGAAGGGAGCACGTCAGCGGGGGGTCGCGGGCAATGACTGCCCGAGGCCATCGGCAGAAAGGGAAAAACGGTTTGGGTGCTAGACTGGTAGCGCGGGGGGGGGGGTGCGCGCGGGGGAGGGCGGGGGGAGGATTTTCCAGGGGGGATTTGTTGTGTTATAATTTAAAATGTAGTAGGGGTAAATGTTTGTGTCGAAAAATTTCAATAAAAATTATTTAAAAAAAAAAAAGGAGGTAGGCAGAGAGCAGGAAATTATAGGCCAGTGAGCTTAACTTCGGTAGTAGGGAAGATGTTGGAACCTATCATCAAGGAAGAAATAACGAGGCATCTGGATAGAAATTGTCCCATTGGGCAGACGCAGCATGGTTCATAAAGGGCAGGTCGTGCCTAACTAATTTAGTGGAATTTTTTGAGGACATTACCAGTGCAGTAGATAATGGGGAGCCAATGGATGTGGTATATCTGGATTTCCAGAAACCCTTTGACAAGGTGCCACACAAAAGGTTGCTGCATAAGATAAAGATTCATTGCATTAAGGGTAAAGTAGTAGCATGGATAGAGGATTGGTTAATTAATAGAAAGCAAAGAGTGGGGATTAATGGGCGTTTCTCTGGTTGGCAATCAGTAGCTAGTGGTGTCCCTCAGGGATCCGTGTTGGGCCCACAATTGTTCACAATTTACATAGATGATTTGGAGTTGGGGACCAAGGGCAATGTGTCCAAATTTGCAGATGGCACTAAGATGAGTGGTAAAGCGAAAAGTGCAGAGGATACTGGAAGTCTGCAGAGGGATTTGGATAGGTTAAGTGAATGGGCTAGGGTCTGGCAGATGGAATACAATGTTGACAAATGTGAGGTTATCCATTTTGGTAGGAATAACGGCAAACGGGATTATTATTTAAACGATAAAATATTAAAGCATGCTGCTGTGCAGAGAGACCTGGGTGTGCTAGTGCATGAGTCACAGAAAGTTGGTTTACAGGTGCAACAGGTGATTAAGAAGGTAAATGGAATTTTGTCCTTCATTGCTGGAGGGATGGAGTTTAAGACTAGGGAAGTTATGTTGCAATTGTATAAGGTGTTAGTGAGGCCACACCTGGAGTATTGTGTTCAGTTTTGGTCTCCTTACTAGAGAAAGGACGTACTGGCACTGGAGGATGTGCAGAGGAGATTCACTAGGTTAATCCCAGAGCTGAAGGGGTTGGATTACGAGGAGAGGTTGAGTAGACTGGGACTGTACTCATTGGAATTTAGAAGGATGAGGGGGATCTTATAGAAACATATAAAATTATGAAGGGAATAGATAGGATAGATGCGGGCAGGTTGTTTCCACTGGCGGGTGACAGCAGAACTAGGGGACATAGCCTCAAAATAAGGGGAAGTAGATTTAGGACTGAGTTTAGGAGGAACTTCTTCACCCAAAGGGTTGTGAATCTATGGAATTCCTTGCCCAGTGAAGCACTTGAGGCTCCTTCATTGAATGTTTTTAAGGTAAAGATAGATAGTTTTTTGAAGAATAAAGGGATAAAGGGTTATGGTGTTCGGGCCGGGAAGTGGAGCTGAGTCCACAAAAGATCTCATTGAATGGCGGAGCAGGCTCGAGGGTCCAGATGGCCTACTCCTGCTCCTAGTTCTTATGTTCTTATGTTTGAGGGTTACAGGCAGGTAAAGGTTTATCATAGAATTTACAGTGCAGAAGGAGGCCATTCGGCCCATCGAGTCTGCACCGGCTCTTGGAAAGAGCACCCTACCCAAGGTCAACACCTCCCCCTATCCCAATAACACAGTAACCCCACCCAACACTAAGGGCAATTTTGGACACTAAGGGCTATCATGGCCAATCCACCTAACCTGCACATCTTTGGACTGTGGGAGGAAACCGGAGCACCCGGAGGAAACCCACGCACACACGGGGAGGATGTGCAGACTCCGCACAGACAGTGACCCAAGCTGGAATCGAACCTGGGACCCTGGTGCTGTGAAGCCATTGTGCTATCCACAATGCTACCGTGCTGCCTGTCTTTGTTTGGTTTTAAACTTACAAGAACAGCAATGAGCAGACCCACATATATTTTATAAAAATATATAGCATGAGGTTGTAATCCCTCATAACACTGTCATGATTTTTTTTTTTATAAATTTAGATTAGCCAATTATTTTTTCCCAATTAAGGGGCAATTTAGCGTGGCCAATCCACCTACTTTGCACATTTTTGGGTTGTGGGGACGAAACCCACGCAGACACGGGGAGAACGTGCAAACTCCACACGGACAGTGACCCAGAGCCGGGATCGAACCTGGGACCTCAGCGCCGTGAGGCGGTTGTGCTAACCACTAGGCCACCGTGCTGCTCTGCAACACTGTCATGATTGATACCTTGTCCTGATTTACACATAGCCGTTTTTAAGTGCACTTGCAACTCTCTTCCACAAAACCCTGATGAGCCTGGGGTTCAGTTAAAAATTTCAAAATTGAGATGAATAGATTTTTGTTCGGCAAAGGAATTAACTGTGTCGGAAGCAAGGCAGTTAGACAGAGGGCAGGATTTACTGTCCTCCCCTGTGGCGAGTTCAGTGGTATTAATCAAGCAGGAGGGTTGTGGTTGAGAATTCATCACATTCCTGCCTCCACCCTGATTAATTCCTGGCCAGGAAGACCCATGGATGGCGTTCTCATCCTGCCGCCAATTGAGGCCCTTAAGTGGGTAATGAATGCCCAGTTAAGGACCTCATACCATGATCACTGGTATTAACCCAGTGGCAGGCAAGGGCTCACCATGCGGGGAGGCTGACATGCAAACTCATGCGGGTGTGCTCCTGGAAGTGGCGGGGGGGGGGGGGGGGGGGGGGGTCCGTCATTCAAAGGCACGTGATGGCTGATTGCAGAACCCAGCATTGCTGAGAGCCAACCCCTGCCGTCGCTACCCATCCCCACCCCATAATGCCCCTCAACTACAGCTTAGCCTACAGTTATGATATTCAACCTGAGGTAGGTATGGTTCCACTGTAGCCACCCCCTTCCCTGCGGCCTGCTGTTCTGTAGATTAAATAGAAGCTTACAGAGGCAGGAGTTCCTCTCTGGGGTTTTTGATCCTGCCACTGTCCAGTTAAGTGCCTGAGTGGCACTTGATATGTCGGGCCATCTCTAAAAGTGGCAACGTATGGTTTATGCCAGCTCTACAGCCAGCAGGCAAGACTCCTGTTACCGGGGTTCAATATCTCCTGGGGTTGGAATAGAGATCAGCCATAATTGAACTGTGGGACAGTATCGAATGTGGATGACCGCCTGCTGCTCCTATCTTCCTACTGTGCTCCATTCTAACAGGCCAATATTTTATTGGACCAATAGGTATTCATGAGATTGCGCAATAGAATGATCTAAATCTCTTTTTACTGTGGCTGCACCGTATTAAGAGCAGGTTTCTCACTAGACAAACAGTGCTGACTCCTTTAATGTTTAACCCAACACTCAAAGTGATGGTAAGTGAAGATGAGTTGAATTCCTGGATGTATTTGCTGACAGAGGCACCTTCACCTATCGCTGTGAATAGCTTTTCTCTGTGCTTTTTTTTTGGTTGCCCTCTTGACAGGTTCTCCGTGATCCAGTCCCAAGATTGTCAGGTTTTCTATAGTGGCTGGCAGCAACAGCTGAACATTTCTGCTCAGGCTCCACACAAATGTGACATACTGACTGGTAATTCTGTCTTTCAGGGTTTTGATGATTTCATCTTTGCATTCTTCGCCGTGGAGATGATTGCCAAGATGATTGCGTTGGGCATCTTTGGCCCGAAATGTTACCTCGGTGACACATGGAACCGTCTTGATTTTTTCATTGTTATTGCCGGGTAAGTTCCCTGAGATGTTTATGTCTTGTCCGCTCTCTTTGTCCATAAATTATAGTATTGAGTAAGGTAAAGTTGCCATAGTCCCAGATGACCATCGGCTGCTTTCCCCTTTGAGGGGGAGAGCTGACTGGTGGTGATTTCGCCTCAGGATCACCACACCTCAGGCAAGGGGCAAGGTTGAGAATGTGAGACCTTTATGAATAACCCCGGAGGATGCGCAGAAGTGCACACTAAAGAACAAAGAATGTTACAGCACAAGAACAGGCTCTTCAGTCCACCAAGTCTGCGCCGATCCAGATTCCTTATTTAGACCTACTACTTATTGCCCAAACAATCTGTATCCCTCGATTCCCCGTCCGTTCATCTGTCTTTCAAGATACATCTTTTTTTTTTAAATTTAGAGTACCCAATTAATTTTTTCCCATTAAGGGGCAATTTAGCGTGGCCAATCCACCTACACTGCACATCTTTGGGTTGTGGGGGCGAAACCCACGCAAACACGGGGAGAATATGCAAACTCCACACGGACAGTGACCCAGAGCCGGGATCATACCTGGGACCTCAGCGCCGTGAGGCTGCAGGGCTAATCCACTGCGCCACCGTGCTGCCCTTTATCAAGATACATTTTTTTTGTTAATTTAATTTAAACTTTTTAATTTAGAGTACCCAATTAATTTTTTCCAATTAAGGGGCAATTTAGCGTGTTCAATCCACCTACTCTGCACATCTTTGTGTTGTGGGGGCGAAACCCACGCAAACACGGGGAGAATGTGCAAACTCCACACGGACAGTGACCCAGAGCCGGGATCGAACCTGGGACCTCAGCGCCATGAGGCTGCAGGGCTAACCCACTGAGCCACCGTGCTGCCCAATCAAGATACATCTTAAACATTGCTATCGTGCCATCCTCCACCACCTCCACTGGCAGTGCGTTCCAGGCACCCACCACCCTCTGCGTGAAAAACTTCCCCACACATCGCCCCGAAACTTCCCCCCTCACCTTGAACCTGTAAATGATTGATTGATTGATTGATATTTATTGTCACATGTACTGAAGTACAGTGAAAAGTATTTTTTTTGCGACCATGGGAACGTACACAGTACTTACTGTCACATGAGAGTACCTTTAAGAAATGGGTGTTTATCAAATAGCTGCAGTGGGTGTACCTTTAAGAAATGGGTGTTTATCAAATAGCTGCAGTGATGTAAGAGTGTGGGTGGGGCTGGGCTGTCTGTCTGTTTGGGCTGACTGCTACAGAGTGTGTTTAGTTTCGTTTTGCAGATTGGGACCTGCATCCAGCAAAACCAAGTGTAATTCTGATTTATTTCTGCTTGAAAGGAATATCTTCAAATCACTTGCTTATTTAAAAGTGATAACTGCTCTCAGTAGAGAATTTAAACCTGATGTCTGTGTTGAAGAAGGTATTTGTCTTATGGATATTGCAAGGAAAGATTAAGGGTTACTTATAGACTATTGTACCTGTGGGGATTATTGATGTTGGTAGTTGTTAAGATGTTTACTGTGGGTTTATGAAGTGTGAACTGGATTAATAAATAAACATGGTTCTGTTTTAAAAGTGCTTTAGATCTCTGTTGCATCACACCTGTAAAGTAGGCCAAGGGAGAGTCATTGAGGAGTCTAGTAACTGTGAGGAAGAAGCTGACTGGATATATGGGTCTTCAAACTTCTGTGTCTCCTATCTGATGGAAGGGTCTGGAAGAGGGCAAAGCCTGGGCGTGAGGGGTCTCTGATAATGCTGTCTGCCTTTCTGAGGCAGCGGGAGGTGCAGACAGAAACAATATGCGGATGGTAAGCTTATGTGATGCGTTGGGCTGAGTTCACCACACTCTGCAGTTTCTTGCGATCTTGGACCGAGCAGTTGCCATACCAGGCTATAATGCAACCGGATAGGATGCTCTCTATGGCACATCTGTCGAAGTTTGTGAGAGTTGATGCAGACATGCCAAATTTCTTTAGCTTCTGTAGGAAGTAGAGATGTTGTTGGGATTTCTTGACTGTTGCATCAACGTGAGTGGACCAGGACAGACGTTTGGTGATGGTGACCCTCAGGAACTTAATGCTATCGACCATCTCCACTTCGGAGCCAATGATGAAGACGGGGGGCGAGGGTGTCGTGCTACGCTTCCTGAAGTCGATGATCAGTTCCTTGGTCTTTCCAGCATTTAGAGAGAGGATCTTTTCAGTACACCATGCAACCAAGTGATCAACCTCCCTTCTGTAGTCTGATTCATCGTTGTTTGAGATACTACCCACCACAGCTGTATGATCTGCAAACGTATAGATTGAATTGGAGTTAAATCTCGCCACATAGTCGTGTGTACAGTGGGTACATAGAGGACTGAGCACACATCCTTGCGGGGCCCCGGTGTTGAGGACTATTGTGGAGGAGGTGCTGTTGCCTATTCTGACAGATTGTGGTCTGTTGGTGAGGAAGTCAAGGATCCAGCTGCACAGGGAGGGGTCAAGTCCAAGATTGCAGAGTTTTCCACCCTGTTGAAATTCAGTCCCTTTTCAAGATCAAAATTCCTTTGTCAGTGTTATAGTGCTAGTCAAGTCTTACGTTCTCACTTTAATTGGGTCATTGTTGCATGCAACCACACCTTTACCACAAATTTAATCAGGTTTGATTGCTGAGGATGCGACTGTCCAAGATATTGATAGAAGCGCATGGCAGTCGGGTCCACTCCCAAGCCTGGAAATCCTTATTCCTGCTCCCATCCAATTACCCAAAGTTGAATCAATTGCTGTACAACTAGACAACTGTAAAGGGCACAAAGATTGTCACTGCTACACTATTGATTATAAATACACATCATGTTAGGTGCAAGAGTGTACTGATTAACATAAAGGTCATTCCCTCTTGAAGCTCAAATGATTCTTCAAACCCTATTAGCTTAACATTTCAAACACACTTCCTTGTGTGTGTTTTTTCTTTCATGTTGAAGAGCTAAATCTCTTCAAACCGGTGATTAATATGGGAAACATTGCTCTCCCTTCTTTCACCCATTGTCTTTTCTCAGACATATTTTATTGATCGTCAAGCACTTTGGAATAATCTACAGTCATGAAAGGCACCATAAAACCAGGGGCTGGTTTAGTTCACCAGGCTAAATCGCTGGTTTTTAAAGCAGACCAAGCAGGCCAGCAGCACGGTTCGATTCCCGTACCAGCCTCCCCGAACAGGCGCTGGAATGTGGCGACTAGGGGCTTTTCACAGTAACTTCATTGAAGCCTACTCGTGACAATAAGCGATTTTCATTTTCATTTCATTTTCAAAAATGCAAGTTCTTTCTTTCTGTCTTTCTACCTTTTTCTTGTTTCAGTATAAGGCTTCAGTCAGAGGATTATAGGGAAACTGAATTCTCAACCATGAACTGAGGATTATTCTGCACAAACCTAATTGTCTCGCTTTACCGAGAAGACTTACAAGAAAATAATCTCTCTCTCCACTGGGCCCCCTGCTCCACTCTCGGTCACCCTTGCTGAAACTCAATTTCCCTGGAAGCTTCCCACCTCTCCTGGGGAGTGTTCTGGTCACCTACACTTATGTTCCCATTCTGTTCCTCTCTCCCTTATACTCTGCTCCCATTCCACATGGCAAAAGAGCCAGCTCTTGCTTGGTTCTTTACTTCATTCAAAAGAAATAAAGCACATTGTCTGATTTTTCCTGAGATATTAATAGCATTGCTTTACACATCTGTTTATCCCTGGATAAAAAGCAGCAGGTGTCACATCATGTACGTCTGTAAACTTCCATTTATTGCAAAGGTGCCATCGATCTCATTGGCAGATTGAATTGAGGTACTTACCAGACATGATCGAATAGATTGGTAGATCAGTGGTTGCATGCCTTACTCCTGTTCCTATTTTCCTATGTTAAGTGTACAGCCCATGCAAGTGCATATTTTTAGCTGAGATTCGAATTGAGGGGATGGTACATTTCCATTGTGTTACGACACCCTGAGCTAGTGCATCGTTGATTCCAGCCTCACATGTCCCGGAGTCGCAACACAATTGAAGTTAACTCGTAATTTTTAAAAATACCCCAAGTCTTTGGTCTTTGGCGGCCCAATAACTACAGTCACCAGGTTTGTAAATGTAAACACAATTAACTTTATTAATAACAATAACTATAATTAAATAGGTGACAAATACTACTGGTTAATTACTATCTCTTGAACACGCCCCACCCTCTACACACACACACAAGAGAAATAGAGGGGAAAGAATTTCTTAAAAATAATACTATAAGTAAAAGGATAAAAGTCTCTGGGCATGATTCAGTGGACTTGTGTTAAAGTCCACTGAACGGTGTGTTTAACGGGGTGTTTCTCGGCAGCAGAAATACTCCGCTATTCAGCGGCACTTTGCCATTCTTTTTTACTTCAGGGACATTCTCTCTGACGAGGCCACACTTAGAGGGATTTCGGGAAATTTTGACCAGTTGCCCCAATATTAACCCTTCCCCCTTCCTTTCAACACCCCTCCCCTCTTTTTGTGGCCTCCATCCCCCAACCTTGTGGGGGCCCTCGGAAACCCCTCCCCTTCAACCCCCTCTATCTGGCAAGGCCAACCCCCAAGACCCAACCCCTAGCACTGCCAGACTGGCACCCTGGCAATGCCCCGGCATCCTGAAGGTGCTGGAGCTGCACTGCCAGGGTAATAGGCTAGCAGTGCCAAGGTGCCCATGTGCCAAAGGGAGTTCCAGGATGCCATCCTGCCTTGTTTCTGACCACCTAGGGGTCTCCAATCACCTGAGAGGGTCCCCAGGTGCCATAATGACTGGTCCACCTTTGTGTGGACCAGTACTAAACGGCACCCTGGTGATGCCTCCCAGGTGCAGCCTGTGAATCCTGGTCCCAGGGTGAATCCAGCAAAAGCATATTTAAATTAGTCCAGTGGCTCATTTGAATATTCAGCGGCTTCATCCCGACACCAAGACGGGCTTGATGAGGCTGCTGAAACGCACCCTCAGTGTCAGATGGACAAAATCTGAAGATTTTTCTTCAGTCTAGACCTTCAGTTGGATGATGTTTTCGCTTCCAGTCTGTAACGGTTTTGACTGTAGACTCATCAGGGTCTCAGACTCAAAAACCGCAGGCAGGAAACATTTGGGTGAGAGAGAGAGAGAGCAACACACAGCCTCTGCTCTCAGCATCCAGGAACTTTCTGTGCTGGGTCCTTTAAAAACTCCCACTGGCAGATCCCAATTGCTGTTGTTGCCAGGCAGAATATTATCCCTGGACAATCCATTGGCCATCAGTCAACCAATCCCTTTGATCTCTCGGGTTGCAGAAAGTTGGAGTCCTTCTGTTCAAAATCTAAATCTTCTTACCATAGTGGACTATTTTACAACTTTTCAGTTATTCACTTCACCTACTTGACCTCAAGGAATGTCTCCATTAAAAATCCATGGACCAAAATAATAACAACAAAGTAAAACAAATAGGAAATAAAGGAATCAACAGGAAGGGCCCGTACAGTTGTCTTCAAACTATTCGTTGGCAGTACGGATAACGTAATATTTGAGTCATTTCACTACTGATGTAATTGTAATGGAACCCGACCCCAAAGCCCAATCACTCTGTTCACAGCTGAAACCCTTTCTCTTTCTACTCAAATCCATAGGGAGTGGTGTACAGCTCCAATGTGGGAGAAATGCTGAGCGGTTGTTCTCGAAAGGGTTCTCAAACCCTTTACCCACCAGCCTGTTGCCAACTGTAAACCTTTGATACCTCGTAAGGCTTCAGTCTTGTACCATTGGAGTTGAATGAGTACCTCATTGAATGCATCAATGACCTGGAAACACTATTTCTAAGAAAAGAATATCTTCAAAACATTTTCAAAAAACTTATTTTCTTTCACCTTCTAGCATTTTCTCCTTCAGCTTTCTGCCCTTCTGAATTCTTGTATTTGGAGAGAAAGGAGAGGAATTCAGCAAGGGATATTTAAATGCTTCCCTTGCTGGATATGGGGTGGTGTAAATGGGATATCTGGAATTTGGAGGTAAGAATTCAGATCCGAGGATTGCAGGGTACCGAGAAGAAAGGTAAAGTGTTATTCCTGATGCTTGTGTTGAACATGATGTGGAGATGCCGGCGTTGGACTAGGGTGAGCGCAGTAAGAAGTCTTACTTGTGTTGAATGTCAGTGGGACAGTGTCTGAGATCAATCACAGAGAGGGAATGAGAGGGCAATAGAGGTGAGCCACAAGTGGTTTAGTGTCACACTTGTGGACAGAATTAAGGGGCGGGATTCTCCGACTCCCCCGCCGGGTCGGAGAATTGCCGGGGGGCGGCGTGAATCCCGCCCCCGTCGTCCGCCGAATTCTCCAGCACCTGAGATTCGGCGGGGCGGGAATCACGGAGCGCCGGTTGGCGGCCGTTCACAGATGCCCCCCCCCGGCGATTCTCTGGCCCGCAATGGGCTGAAGTCCCGTTGGGTCTTTGCCAGTCCCGCCAGCGTAGATCAGACTAGGTCCCTTACCAGCAGGACCTGGCTGCGTGGGTGGGCTCCTGTGTCCTGTGGGGGGCACGGGATGATCTGACCCGGGGGGGGGTGCCCCACGGTGGCCTGGCCCGCAATCGGGGCCCACCAATCCGCGGGCGGGCCTGTGCCGTGGGGGCACTCTTTTCCTATGCGTCGGCCGTGTCAGCCTTCGTGATGGCCGACATGTAGGTGAACCCCCCCTGCGCATGCGTGGGGATATCATCAGCAGCCGCTGACGCTCCTGTGCATGCGCGGACTCGTGCCGGCCGGCGGAGTCCCTTCGGCGCCGGTTGGTGTGGTGCCAAAGGCCTTCCACGCCAGCCGGTGGGGCGCAAACCACTCGGGCGCCGGCCTAGCCCCTGAAGGTGCGGAGGATTCCGCACCTTTGGGTCAGGCCAATGCCGGAGTGGTTCACGCCACTCCATCCCACCGGGACCCCCCGCCCCGCCGGGTACGGGAGAATCCCGCCCAAGATGTTCAATAATACCACCACCTAATTTGCCTCTATTTTGCCCATTAAAGAAGACACCACACCATGGGCAGTGAGTATTGTCGCCCAGATAAGATATGTTGCCCACTTGCCCCGCAGAGGTGTTTGGGTCTCTGCATAACTGTGTAATAGAAGGTGAATAGACCATTGTTGATTCATCTGTATTTATGCAGGAAGATAATAGAGGAGGAGCAAACTGATGGAGGGGTAAGTAATTTAGGGCACTTTATCGCAGAGAGGATGGGCACTCCAGAAAACAGGGAGAAGAGGCAAGAGGAAGATATGTTTGATGGTGTGATCATGTCGTTCCTGAGGAAAAGGCAAGAAGATGCCTAGGGACTGGTGAGATTGAAGGATACCCCAGAATAATTCTGTCGCAGTTGTGAAAGCAACAAATAGACAGGGTCCAAAAATTAAAGAATAGGAAATGGAGTAGACTCAGTCAAGGTCCATGCTGACTATAACAGAAGGAAAATCCTCAGCTGGGGGAAAAGGAGCTCTGGTTCAAAGGAGGAGTCATCCAAGCAGATTCCATAGACAGGAAAACTGGGAGAGCAGGATAGTGTATCTACAAGATGTGGAATAGGAGTGTGGGAGCCAGACATCAGCAGAAAGCCCATCACAAGAGACAGAAACACTGAGGGAAATGTCCGTGCCATCTCAATCACATTCACATACTTGTCTTTCTGTACACCATGGAGGAACAAAATGTGACATACTACAGTGAAACTTATTTTTATGCAAAGTAGCAAAGAGCATTGCTTATGACCATCATCCACACATCAATGCCAAGCTCGTATATCTTTACTTCTTGATGAATTATTAATCTATCCATCGTGCATCATGCACAAATAGGAGTCACCATTTGCCCTATGTAGACACAATCTGTTCCACAAGTGCCAAACTGAACATGAAGCAGTTAACGTCTTAAATAGCATTTAGCATGTGTCTCCCTTACCTTACAATCATACCCTGTCCTTAACTGGTTGGCAGAGAATGCCTCTGTTAATCCACCTGCTGATTCCTTTCTTTATGTTCAAAACTTGGATCATGTCCCGGATTCTGTATTTTCCAATGAGAACAGATGTTGCTGCCTAATTACCTTAAGCACCAAAAAAAATGTTAATTTTCCTAAGGTTTCCCCACAAGTGATTACGAACACAGGTTCCATGTGCCTCTGATTTTTAATAATAACAGCCTTGTTATGTGGCAAATGTGGGATCGATTTCTCCCTATTGCAAGTAGCAGAAATAAAGGGAAATTGTTTAAAATGAAATGGGGCAGTTGGCCCAACTGGTTCCTCAGAGGTGTTTGAACTCCACACAAGCCCCGTCACCCCCAATTCTATTGATTGTCCCTCATGTCCATATCTAGCTTCCCCTTTAAGGGGAATTCGGTACAACCACTTCATGAGGTAACAAGTTCCACATTCTCACTGTGGATTCCCAACTGCATTTACGAGCGATTATCTTATATTTATAGTCACTGGTTTTGGACTTGCCACAATTGAAAACATCTTCCCTGCATTGACCCATCAAACCAGTTTACTGTTATCATGACCTCTATTAAGCCACTAATGAGCCTTCTATTTTCTCGAGGGAAGTCCCAGACTGTTCAGTCTTTCCTGATCATTATCACCTCTCCGGTCTGATATCATCTTTTCAAACCCTCTTTGTACTTTCCCCAGGCAGGTTTGCCATTAAGCAATCATGCACTGAGCTGGAGCGGGATTCTCTGGTTCCCCAGCCACCTGTTTCTCGGCGTTGCGCCGTTCGGTGGGTGGCGACGGGGATTCTATCTTTCCACCGCTTGTCAATGG